>NC_092707.1:308108840-308784380 GCF_047496885.1 Scyliorhinus torazame
TGGCGCTCAAGGTGCAGTTGAAAATCCTTGACTTCCAGTGGGTTTAACCCATGGTGATGTGCCAGGTCCATGCAACACTCACCACACCAGCAACAAAAGCATCAGCAATCTATGAAAGCATTTCTTCAATGGGCTCGGTATCATCAGGTGGCCCATTTGGACCAATATCGCGCAGCAGATCCTGCAGCGTCATCTTGCTTCAAACTGAATTGTGTTCTGGACTCATATGTCCCCCAGAGCCCGATGTTCAATGTCCAGGTATCATAGAAACTGTTTTCCTTCTTTCCAGCTACAAAAAAGAAAGGAAACAGCAACAGCAGCCGCCAGGCATTTGCAGCCACCAGCAGCAGCAAGCAGCAAACACAACCTGCAGCTGTGAAATGCTCTCACAACTAATAAGGCCAATTCCTCATTAGCAATAGCCTTCAGTTGTGAAGCTAGAGGCTACTCTCAGTCAAAGGGAGTTAAGCAGTTCTTCAGCATAGAACCAAGAACTGGTCTCTGTCCTGAAAGAGTTTGGTAGGACAGACAGGCAGCAGCTATAGTTGCCATCGTTATAGGTGTGGTGTTATATATTTAAAGGTGGCTTGAAGCCCTCACAGACAGAAAACTCCTCACAATCACTGCCCCCACTCCCCCAGCTCAGAGGTGACCCTAACCTGGAATGCTTCAACCGCCCGACCAAGCACAAGCTCCCTGATGGATCCACCCCTTATTAAGCACTGGGGCAGCAGCTCCAGTGCCCTTGAGCTACATTCAGAAAATGGAAATGGTCAATCACATCTTCAGTTCCCCGAGGCAGCCATTGTGCCAACTTCACTTTTTAAAAAGGAGTACTAAATGACTCCTGTGTGATATCTTGCTGGGGAGCTGGTTAATTTCATGGAGGCCATTACATTTGACTTCAATCTCGCCAATGAGAGGGAAATCAATACAAATGGAGGTTAATAATATGCTCAGCATATTTGGCCATCATCCGGAACTGACCATCAGGAGCGAGCCGGTTAGATAGCAAACTGATTTGCGACGGGCGCGAATGTCAATTATGGCCTTTACAGGAACACGCAGGTCCATACCAGGCGCAGCACAGTGGTTAATTCGCACCCTTGGTGTTAATACCTATTATATTGTGTCTGTGCCTGTTACTTAACTGCCTTTGCCCTTCATCAATAAACCCCTTTATTAACTACTGGAAGCCTCCATTGCACGTCTCAAACCACCACATCGGCGATGCCAGATGTCGTGAATTGAAGGGGGAAGGAAAAAGCAGTTGAAAAAGTAAGGAAGTTCCAGCAACAGTTGGGAATCATTAAACCGTGAGTGAAAATGCCTGTCATTGATAAACTAGACGCATTTGACCAAGGGCTGATGATTGGAGTCAGTATATCAAACGACTTCGCTATTTTTTTGCATGGCAACCCGAGGTCACAGGCGAGGACAAGGAGAAAATGATACTTCTAACAGTTTGTGGGCCCCAAATACATAATTTGATTAGGAACCTCACGTCCCCGGAGACACCTACTCGAAGACCTTTGACCAGATAATGAAATTGGTCAAAGGCCATTCTCACCAAGCCCTTCGATTATCCTCCAACATTATTTGTTTAACTCTGCAGTCTAACTCAGAGTCTGCCTCAGCCTTCATAGCCAGGTTTTGTGAGCTCGCTGAACACTGAGTTCGGAGGCTTAGTGACATGTTGCTTGACTGGCTAGTTTGTAGGGTCCGTAACCTTAATACCCAGAAGAGGTTCCTGACTAAAACTGCGATAACATGGTGGTAATGGGCAGCATGGTCGCAAGCACTGCTGCCTCTCAGCGTCAGGGACCCGGGTTCAATTATGGCCTTGGGTGACAGTCTGTGTGGAGTTTGCACATTCTCCCCGTGTGTGCGTGGGCTTCCTCCGGGTGCTCCAGTTTCCTCCCACAGTTCAAAGATGTTCAGGTAAGGTGGATTGGCTATGCTAAATTGCCCTTTAGTGTCCAAAAGGTTAGGTAGGGATGCTAGGTTACGGAGATAGGGTCGGGGCCTTACCCGAGGTAGGGTGCTCTTTCAGAGGGTGGGTGGAGACTCGATGGGCAGACTGGCCTCATTCTCCACTGTAGGGATTCTATGATTCTATGAGATTTTGAAAATGCGATTGAGATAGCTCAGCCAGCGCTGAGGCACCACTGAACTCCAAAGCTGAAAGGGAGGTTAACCAAGTATTGGGAGGAATGGCCACGAGGTGCGTGGCAGGCTCATTGGACACTGCAGAGAACCAGACACAGTCCTCAGGACTGGACTGGAGTCAAAGAACCAAGAAAAAGACAGGTCCTCACCCCAAATCAGAGGTGCACTGCTATCATTGCAGTGGAGACCATCCCTGGGAGATCTGTCATGTTCAGAAGTTTGTCTGTTTCCAATGCAACCAAAGGGTTGCACTCAAGCACATTGACGCACTAGGCAAAGCACAGTAATGCAACAAAAAAAACAACAGCAGCAGTAGTCCACAGCACCACAGGACACAATGGAAGAGTGCTTTGAAGAAGAGCATGCAATGTATGGGTTGAATGCAGTCCAAAGGAATAAGACATCCCTGATTAAAATTGTCTTCAGGTTAAAGGGCAAACCCCTCAAAATGGAACTCAACAATGGGGCTTCGATGACTGTAGTGTGACCTTCGGTAACCTAAGAGGGCAGTGACCAGAATATGACAGAATTGGTTGAGAAGGCGAAGCTGGAGTTAGATGTAATGGTATTATAATTGAGTAAAGGTAACTATAAAGGCATGAGAGAGGAGCTGGCCAGAGTTGATTGGAAGGGGAGCTAGCAGGGAAGACAGTGGAACAGCAATGGCAGAAGTATTTGGGAGGCACAACAGAAATTCATCCCAAGGAGGAGAAAATGCACTAAGCGGAGGTTGATGCATCCATGGTTGATGAGGGAAGTTAGAGACATCATAAAAGCAAAAGAAAAAGCATACAATTTGGTTAGGATTAGTGGGAAGCCAGAAGATTGGGAAGCTTTTAAAAGTGAGCAGAGGACAACTAAAAAAACAATAAGGGGAGAAGATGAAATATGAGTGTAAGCTAGCTAGTAATACAAAAGAAGATTGCAAGAGTTTTTTTCAATATGTAAAAGGTAAGAGAGAGGAAAGAATGGACAATGGACCACGGGGAAATGAGGCTGTAGAAGTAGTAATGGGGAAAAAGAAATGGTAGAGGAACTGAATAGTTACTTGGCATCAGTCTTCACAGTGGACGATATCAGTGGCATACCAGAACATCAAGGGTCAGGGGGCAGAGGTGAGTGTAGTGCCCATTACCAAGGAGGTGGAGGTGGTTAGCAGTTTCAAATTCCTAGGGGTACACATCTTCAAAAATCTGTCCTGGTCTACCCACGTCGACACTACCACCAAGAAAGCACAACAGCACCTGTACTTCCTTGGAAACAAAATAAATTTGGCCTGTCCACATTAACTTTTACCAACTTTTACAGATGCACCATAGAACGCATCCTATCGGGCTGCATCACAGCCTGGTATGGCAACTGCTCGGCCCAAGACCACAAGAAACTTCAGAGAGTCGTGAACACAGCCCAGTCCAGCACACAACCCTGCCTCCCATCCATTGACTCTATCTACACCTCCCGATGCCTGGGGAAAGCGGGCAGCATAATTAAAGACCCCTCCCACCCAGCTTATTCACTCTTCCAACTTCTTCCATCGGGCACGAGATACAAAAGTCTGAGAACACGCACGAACAGACTCAAAAACAACTTCTTCCCCGCTGTTACCAGACTCCTAAACAACCCTCTTATGGACTGACCTGATTAACTGGTATTATGTAGTTACATTGTGTACCTTGTGTTGCCCTATTATGTATTTTCTTTTATTTCCTTTTCTTTTCATGTACTTAATGATCTGTTGAGCTGCTCTCAGAAAAATACTTTTCACTGTACTTTGGTATACGTGACAATAAACAAAATCCAATCTAATCCAGGAGAAGGTACTGGGGAAGCTGAAAGGCCTGAAGGTGGATAAATCACCCGGACCAGATGAACTGAGGTTCTGAAGGAGATAGTTGAGGAGATTGTGGAGGGGTGATAAACTTTCAGGAATTACTGGAGTCAAGGAGTGTCCCAGAGGGCTGGAAAATTGTTAATTTAACACCTCTACTTAAGAAGAGTGGAGGGCAGAAGATGGGAAATTATAGGCTGTTAGTCTGACTTCGGTCATTGGTAAGATTTTAGAATCCATTATTAAGGATCATATTGTGGAATACTGAGAAGTGCATGATAAAATAGGGCTGAGTCAGCATGGTTGCATCATGCGGCGGTCATGCGTGACAAATCTGTTTGGATTTTTTGAGGAGGTAATGAGCAAGTTGGACAAAGGACAGTGGACATGATCTATTTGGATTTCAAGAAGGCCTTTGACAAGATGCCGTGCAGGTGGTTGTTGAATAAGATAAGAGCCCATTGTGTTAGGGATTAGGTACTGGCATGGATAGAGGATTAACTTGCTGGTAGAGATGTCTTGAGGCATGAAGACGTCTTTTCACAAGGAACAAGGTCAGATTAAAGACATCAGTGCCAAAATCTATGTCAATCCAGATTCAATGCCCAAGTTCTTCAGATCTAGTCCAGTGCCATATGCATTGCTCAGGAGGTTGAAGCACAACTCAAGAGATTTGAAGAGCTGGGCATAATCAAGCCAATTTAATTTTCCGAGTGGGCGGCGCCAATAACCCCTGTTTTCAAACTAGATTGTTCGATAAATATTTGTGGGGACTATAAAACAGGCTGCTCAGGTCGATAGGTACCCGATTCCCCAGATTGAGGACCTCTACGTTAAGCTGGTATGGGGGCCTAACCTATTCAAAATTGGACCTTAGTCATGCCTACCTGCAACTAAAATTGGGTGAAGGGTCTTAGAAGTTTGCCACAGTAAATACTCACAAAAAGACCTTCAAGAATGTGATGAGAAACCTATCGGATAAACCACTTTCTCAGCAGGTGGCTAATTTTTTGTTGTTGTACAACTCAACTCTCCAATCCACCGCAGGCGTCACCCCCGCTGAGCTGCTCAAGGGCCATCGGTTGAGAACCCGGTTGGATCTTGTGTTTCCAAATTTAGTGGGGAGGGTGGAGGCACGTCAGGCCTTCCAGAAGAGTCAACAGTCAGAGCAGAAAGGCGACAGGTTGTTCCGGTGAGAGAGTAGTTTTGGTCCATAATTTTGCCTCAGGTCCACTTTGGTTCGCAGGATGGTTTGTGGCCAAGTCAGGGCCCATGTCATATGTGGTCAACATCAACGGGAAGACAATCAGAAACCCATCAATCACTTGCGGAGTTGGGGGTGGCAACCCCCAGCTTGGAGTCAACAAATTCCACCAGTATTGTGAACATTCCTGTAACACCAGCTGGCCAAGGGGAGACTGAATCTACTCAACCAGCTGCACTTGTCGAGATCAGTGGGGCCAGTTCACCTGGCATTGAGATGGTGCCCCCTGAGGTGACATCGACTGGTGGCAATTCAATTACCAAGAAGGGTGCTTCAGAGGTCTGGGAGGACCTTGTGACATCTAAAGCGACTGACCTTTTCTTGGACTCTCTCTCCCCTATAACATTTGTAAATTCTGTGTATAGTTTTTTTGGGGGTAGTTGTAATAAGGAATTTAATGGGGGGGGAATGGGTGTGGTAGCGCAGTCCCTTTAAGGGGGAAGGCTCAACGAACCACATGACTGGCCTGCGGCCAATCGCGCAGAAGTACGTGAGTCCCAGCCAATTGGGAGTTTGGGGTGGCCCTGGGAGCAGGACCTCGGGAAATGTGGACACCAGAGCCAAAGATTTAAGAACTGTTATATTGTGTTCTGTGCTTGTCAGTTAACTGCCTTTGCCTTTCATCAATAAACACTTTGTTAACCACTGGAAGCCTCCAGTGCATGACTCGAGCCACCACAGCACCTAACTAACTCGCCTGATGCTTAGTTTATAGATCAGGAAGTTCTGTCTCCAGGTCTGACGTAAGCTCGTTGTCCTGATCCAGGGCACGGACAGTGACGGAATTGGCCAGTGAAGGACAGAAAGTGCACAATCTTAATGCAGTACAGTTTGTCGGGAGAGTGACACTGGGATGTTAAGTGATGGATTAAGAGACATGGCAATTAGTTGTCTCATTTATGTTCCGTATCCATTAATTGACACTGATATGTAAAGGGGCTTCAGGTGGCCTCTGGCAGGTGATGTATAGTGAGAGTTTTGTGCAAAGGCTGTTGGAATGAAATAAATGGGTGTTTGTGAAAAAGGAACAGAACTTTAGACTCTTCATATCACAGCAACTAAAACGTCTAATAATTGGTAGCAGAGGATGGTTGCTGTGTAAATGTGAAGGGTTGAAAGATACAACTTTTCCAGATCAAACCAAGGAGTGAGTGAGAAAAGAAGAAAAACAAAAGGGATATATGGCTGAACCGAGGATAAAGATGGCTGGATATGACTATCCTCCCTTATTTTCTGAAAGGGAATCGTACGACCAATGGAGTAGTGCAGTAGTTATGTGGACTAAGGTAACTGCTTTGGGAAAGAGAAAACAAGGTATGGCATTGGCTCTTTCTCTACCATATGGCAGTAAAATCTGAAAAAAGTGCTTTATGAGCTGGAATTGGAAGAGTTAGACTCAAAAGAAGGTCTGGAGTCTTTATTACATTATATGGATAAGATTTATAAGAAAGATGACTTGTTAAGTGCGTATGAAGCATGGTCGGATTTTGATAAGTTCCGGAAAATGGAGGATATCTCCATGGAAGACTATATAATGGAATTTGGCAGACTATATAAAAGGCTACAGAAACACAACCTGGAATTTCCACAGTCTATGTTGGCCTTTAAATTACTTGACTATGCTAGAGTGAGCAACATGGATAGGCTCCTGGTTTTGACAGGAGTTCAGTTTACTGATAAGGGTACCTTATTCGAACAGATGACAAAAGCTTTACAAACGTTTCTGGGGAAACATTCGATTCCGATGGCTCTGATGACCCAAATAGGTCAGCCTGCAATAAGGCAGAATATGGAAGATACACTACTAACAGGATGGCGAAATCATATGGCTATGAACAGGGCTCAAGACTATAGAAGGGGACCGAGACAAGGAAATTATGAAGACAGAAACCTAGTTAGAACCTACAATAGGAAGATGAACCCCAGAAATGCACGGGGCATGATAAATCGATGTTTTCGATGTGACTCTCAATACCATTATGCTTTCAACTGTCCAACTCATTATGATAGAATGTTTGAAGCGACACGTGACACGGAAGAGTCAGAAGAGGAAAACGATAGTGACCAGAAAGAAGGCATTGTACTATTGACAAGCAGTTTTACGCCGGTAATGAGGGTGTTGGTTGCAGAATCCTTCAAATATGCTGTATTGGACAGTGGCTGCACATCTACTTGTGTGGAATTGACTGGTTAAAATGTTACCTGGACTCTTTGAATGCTGAAAATCGTAACAAGGTTAAGGAATTTGCAAGTTCCACAAGTTTCAGGTTTGGGGATGATAATACTCTTAAGTCACTGAAAAGAGTGGTGATCCCTTGCAATATTGCCGGAGTGAATCATTTCATTAGCACAGATGTTGTATCAAGTGAGATACCTTTGCTTCTGAGCAGACCGTCGATGAAGAAAGCACACATGAAACTGGATATGGAACAGGATAAGGCAACAGTTTTTGGAAAGACGGTGGCCTTACAATTTACACAGTCGGGATACTATTGTATTCTATTACTGACAAATAATATTCCAAGTAGAGTGGTTAAGGATGTGTTAATGGTAGTTGAAAATGGGACTTTAGCTGATAAAAAGCTTGTGGTATTAAAACTGCATAGGCAATTTGCACATCCGACTCCTCGGAGGCTGAAAAATTTATTGAAGGATGCAGGGGTAAGGGATGACGACTATACTAAACTGATAGAACAGGTTAGTGACCGCTGTGAAGTTTAGAGGAAGTACAGAAAGACACCAGCATGACCAATAGTAACCCTACCTTTGGCCAGGGATTTTAACGACATTGTGGCCATGGACCTTAAGACCTGGGATAAAGCAAATAATATATTTATTTTGCATTTTGTAGATTTAGCAACCAGATTTAGTCAATCAACGATTATACGGAGTAAAGAAAAGAGAGTAATTCTGGATCAAATCGTGGAAAAATGGATAGGGACAGGAATGGGTCCACCGGCAAAATTCCTTACGGACAATGGGGGAGAATTTGCTAATGATGAGTTTAGGGATATGTGTGAAAACATGAATATCAGAGTTATGAATATGGCTACAGAAAGCCCATTTATTAATGGTGTCTGTGAAAGAAATCATGCTGTCATCGATGACATGTTTCGGAAAATTTTGGCAGATCAACCAAATTGCCGGCTAAATTCAGCTTTAGCATGGGCAGTACATGCAAAGAATTCATTGCAGATGGTTGGGGGCTATAGTCCTTATCAATTAGTGTTTGGTAGAAATCCTAAAATTCCATCCATTTTGGATGACCAGCCTCCAGCTTGGGAGGGGACTACAATTAGCTCTGGTTTTGCTGAACATTTAAATGCATTACATAGAAGTAGAAAAGCTTTTTTGGAAGCAGAAGTCTCTGAAAGAATTTGCAGAGCTTTAAGACATAACATACGGCCATCAGATTCCGTTTTTCAGCAAGGAGGCATGGTATACCATAAGAGAGACAAATCTAATGAATGGAAAGGCCCAGGGAAGATCATAGGCATAGATGGCAAAACAATTATTTTGCAACAAGGTAATCAAACTGTTAGGGTACATTCATCAAGGATAATGGGTACAGATTACAAATTTTCAAATTTAGACAGCGCAGACAGACATGACAAGGAACCAGTCATCTGGTATGCATGTGTTACAGAACTATGAGGACCAATTAACTGATATAGACAGGGTTTCTGTGGAGAAATACAACAGGCAATTTTTCCGAAAGGGCAACTGCCAAAAGATGGTACAAAAGTGACATACTTACCTGAAGGGTCTAGTCAATGGAAGGGTGCAACTGTTATTAGTAGAGCAGGGAAGGCCACTGGAAAGTATACACATTGGGTGAATATACAGCATTCAGGGGAAGGAGTCAAGAAAATGGATTGGGAAAATGAAGTTCAAAAATGGAGGGCACAGAAACGCAGTACCAGTTCAGATAGTACTTCAGATAGTGAACAGGTCCGCAGGAAAAGGTCGAGAATTACTGAAAGGACATCCCACAGCAGAAGGGAAAGATCAAGCAGTAGTAGTACAGAACGAGATACCAGGCAGGAGAGGAGACGTAGTTTATCAAGATCTCGGAACATGAGTAAGACTACGGATATTAATAGGAGTAGAAGCCCACATGCATGTGAGATTTTGGTGGCTTCAAATAAATTAGATGAAAAAGTTATCAAAGAAGCTAAACAGCAAGAATTGCATAGTTGGAGTGAATTTGGGGTATACACAGAAGTACCGGATAGGGAACAAAGAGCTCTATCCCACAGATGGATTTGCACGGAGAAGGTTCTTCCGGATGGAACTTATAAGGCAAAGGCCAGGCTTGTGGCAAGGGGATTTGAAGAAAACTTAGAAGATCAGGATTTAAGGGTAGATTCACCTACAATATGAA
The DNA here is from genome assembly GCF_047496885.1 of Scyliorhinus torazame. Lineage (NCBI taxonomy): Eukaryota > Metazoa > Chordata > Chondrichthyes > Carcharhiniformes > Scyliorhinidae > Scyliorhinus > Scyliorhinus torazame. Next base: position 308,118,486 of record NC_092707.1, read on the forward strand.
AGGTTATTTTAAAGATCTTCTTGGCTCTATTAGCCACAAAGGCACGGGATTGCAAATCTATAGATATAAAAGCTGCCTTTTTGCAGGGGCATCAGCTCCAGAGAGACATTTTTCTATCTCCTCCTAAAGAAGCAGCTAACGCAGAAATCCCTTTTGGATTTCGGCGGCAGCGGTGCGCAGGGGCCTTCTGGGAGGTGAGTAGTGAGTTTAAAAGCTCTTACCTTTACAGGAGCAGCCCTTTGGATTTCGGCGGCAGCGGTGCGCAGGGGCCTTCTGGGAGGTGAGTAGTGAGTTTAAAAACCTTACCTTTACAGGAGCAGCCCTTTGGATTTCGGCGGCAGCGGTGCGCAGGGGCCTTCTGGGAGGTGAGTAGTGAGTTTAAAAGCTCTTACCTTTACAGGAGCAGCCCTTTGGATTTCGGCGGCAGCGGTGCGCAGGGGCCTTCTTGGAGGTGAGTCGTGAGTTTAAAAACCTTACCTTTACAGGAGCAGCCCTTTGGATTTCGGCGGCAGCGGTGCGCAGGGGCCTTCTGGGAGGTGAGTAGTGAGTTTAAAAGCTCTTACCTTTACAGGAGCAGCCCTTTGGATTTTGGCGGCAGCGGTGCGCAGGGACCTTCTGGGAGGTGAGTAGTGAGTTTAAAAGCTCTTACCTTTACAGGAGCAGCCCTTTGGATTTCGGCGGCAGCGGTGCGCAGGGGCCTTCTGGGAGGTGAGTAGTGAGTTTAAAAGCTCTTACCTTTACAGGAGCAGCCCTTTGGATTTCGGCGGCAGCGGTGTGCAGGGGCCTTCTTGGAGGTGAGTAGTGAGTTTAAAAACCTTACCTTTACAGGAGCAGCCCTTTGGATTTCGGCGGCAGCGGTGCGCAGGGGCCTTCTGGGAGGTGAGTAGTGAGTTTAAAAGCTCTTACCTTTACAGGAGCAGCCCTTTGGATTTCGGCGGCAGCGGTGCGCAGGGGCCTTCTGGGAGGTGAGTAGTGAGTTTAAAAGCTCTTACCTTTACAGGAGCAGCCCTTTGGATTTCGGCGGCAGCGGTGCGCAGGGGCCTTCTTGGAGGTGAGTAGTGAGTTTAAAAAGCCTTGCCTGGTCCCGTGTCTGTTCTTCTTTTCTGTTTTATTTGTTTTTATATAAGGCGGGAACCGGAAGTTCGACCTCTGGCAAGTCCCCCCCCCCCCCCCACCCCCCCAAACCAATAAATTCTGGTGGAGAGGAAACCCGAGACACTACACGTGTAGTGTCTCCCACCCGCCCTCCTCCTCTAACCTAATAATAAGACCCATTGGTGTAAGGTAAGTGCCATATTATATTATTATATTATTAGCATTGTGCAGGTCAAGGATCGGAGGTGGAGGAGCAGTCTTTGTCAGCGAGAGAACCTGAGAACATCTCAGACACTCAGAAGGTAAGTAAGTGATTTTTACTTTTATACCTTTTTTCAAATTGTGTGTGTCGGGGGGAAACTGAAGTGACATCACAGAAAAGCTGTGACCTGAGTGGCTGGTTGGGATTCTAACCTAAATTTAAAAAAACTTTGAGTATTTGGGAACTAATTAAACATAATAACTTAATTATAATTTAGAGGATATCTAAGCCAGAGATCGGAGAGTATTATAGTTAGCTATCGCATTTCTATTAGAAATCTAGTGCTAGGAAACAGATAGTTGACAGTAACTTTGCAATTTAAAAAAAAAGTATTTATAAAAAAAAAGAGACAAATTTTAATTTTAATTAATTGACGCAATGTCAGTTAGAGGGGTGCTGTGCTCTGACTGTGAGATGTGGCAGGTCCGGGAGGCTTCCAGCGTCCCGGATGGCTTCATCTGCAGAAAGTGCACCCAACTGCAGCTCCTCACAGACCGCATGGTTCGGTTGGAGCAGCAATTGGATGCACTTAGGAGCATGCAGGTGGCGGAAAGCGTCATAGATCGCAGTTATGTAAATGTGGTCACACCCAAGGTGCAGGCAGAGAAATGGGTGACCACCAGAAAGGGCAGGCAGTCAGTGCAGGAATCCCCTGTGGTTGTCCCCCTCTCGAACAGATATACCCCTTTGGATACTGTCGGGGGCGATAGCCTATCAGGGGAAAACAGCAGCAGCCAGAGCAGTGGCACCACGGCTGGCTCTGATGTTCAGAAGGGAGGGTCAAAGCGCAGAAGAGTAATAGTAATAGGGGACTCTATAGTCAGGGGCACAGATAGGCGCTTCTGTGGATGTGAAAGAGACTCCAGGATGGTATGTTGCCTCCCTGGTGCCAGGGTCCAGGATGTCTCCGAACGGGTAGAGGGAATCCTGAAGGGGGAGGGCAAACAGGCAGAGGTCGTTGTACATATTGGTACTAACGACATAGGCAGGAAGGGGCATGAGGTCCTGCAGCAGGAGTTCAGGGAGCTAGGCAGAAAGTTAAAAGACAGGACCTCGAGGGTTGTGATCTCGGGATTACTCCCTGTGCCACGTGCCAGTGAGGCTAGAAATAGGAAGATAGAGCAGACAAACACGTGGCTAAACAGCTGGTGTAGGAGGGAGGGTTTCCGTTATCTGGACCACTGGGAGCTCTTCCGGGGCAGGTGTGACCTGTATAAGATGGACGGGTTGCATCTAAACCGGAGAGGCATAAATATCCTGGCCGCGAGGTTTGCTAGTGTCACACGGGAGGGTTTAAACTAGTATGGCAGGGGGGTGGGTGCGGGAGCAATAGGTCAGAAGGTGAGAGCATTGAGGGAGAACTAGGGAATAGGGACAGTGTGGCTCTGAGGCAGAGCAGACGGGGAGAAGTTGCTGAACACAGCGGGTCTGGTGGCCTGAAGTGCATATGTTTTAATGCAAGGAGCATTACGGGTAAGGCAGATGAACTTAGAGCTTGGATTAGTACTTGGAACTATGATGTTGTTGCCATTACAGAGACCTGGTTGAGGGAAGGGCAGGATTGGCAGCTAAACGTTCCAGGATTTAGATGTTTCAGGCGGGATAGAGGGGGATGTAAAAGGGGAGGCGGAGTTGCGCTACTTGTTCGGGAGAATATCACAGCTATACTGCGAGAGGACACCTCAGAGGGCAGTGAGGCTATATGGGTAGAGATCAGGAATAAGAAGGGTGCAGTCACAATGTTGGGGGTATACTACAGGCCTCCCAACAGCCAGCGGGAGATAGAGGAGCAGATAGGTAGACAGATTTTGGAAAAGAGTAAAAACAACAGGGTTGTGGTGATGGGAGACTTCAACTTCCCCAATATTGACTGGGACTCACTTAGTGCCAGGGGCTTAGACGGGGCGGAGTTTGTAAGGAGCATCCAGGAGGGCTTCTTAAAACAATATGTAAACAGTCCAACTAGGGAAGGGGCGGTACTGGACCTGGTATTGGGGAATGAGCCCGGCCAGGTGGTAGATGTTTCAGTAGGGGAGCATTTCGGTAACAGTGACCACAATTCAGTAAGTTTTAAAGTACTGGTGGACAAGGATAAGAGTGGTCCGAGGATGAATGTGCTAAATTGGGGGAAGGCTAATTATAACAATATTAGGCGGGAACTGAAGAACATAGATTGGGGGCGGATGTTTGAGGGTAAATCAACATCTGACATGTGGGAGGCTTTCAAGTGTCAGTTGAAAGGAATACAGGACAGGCATGTTCCTGTGAGGAAGAAAGATAAATACGGCAATTTTCGGGAACCTTGGATGACGAGTGATATTGTAGGCCTCGTCAAAAAGAAAAAGGAGGCATTTGTCAGGGCTAAAAGGCTGGGAACAGACGAAGCCTGTGTGGCATATAAGGAAAGTAGGAAGGAACTTAAGCAAGGAGTCAGGAGGGCTAGAAGGGTTCATGAAAAGTCATTGGCAAATAGGGTTAAGGAAAATCCCAAGGCTTTTTACACGTACATAAAAAGCAAGAGGGTAGCCAGGGAAAGGGTTGGCCCACTGAAGGATAGGCAAGGGAATCTATGTGTGGAGCCAGAGGAAATGGGCGAGGTACTAAATGAATACTTTGCATCAGTATTCACCAAAGAGAAGGAATTGGTAGATGTTGAGTCTGGAGAAGGGGGTGTAGATAGCCTGGGTCACATTGTGATCCAAAAAGACGAGGTGTTGGGTGTCTTAAAAAATATTAAGGTAGATAAGTCCCCAGGGCCTGATGGGATCTACCCCAGAATACTGAAGGAGGCTGGAGAGGAAATTGCTGAGGCCTTGACAGAAATCTTTGGATCCTCGCTGTCTTCAGGGGATGTCCCGGAGGACTGGAGAATAGCCAATGTTGTTCCTCTGTTTAAGAAGGGTAGCAAGGATAATCCCGGGAACTACAGGCCGGTGAGCCTTACCTCAGTGGTAGGGAAATTACTGGAGAGAATTCTTCGAGACAGGATCTACTCCCATTTGGAAGCAAATGGACGTATTAGTGAGAGGCAGCACGGTTTTGTGAAGGGGAGGTCGTGTCTCACTAACTTGATAGAGTTTTTCGAGGAGGTCACTAAGATGATTGATGCAGGTAGGGCAGTAGATGTTGTCTATATGGACTTCAGTAAGGCCTTTGACAAGGTCCCTCATGGTAGACTAGTACAAAAGGTGAAGTCACAGGGGATCAGGGGTGAACTGGCAAGGTGGATACAGAACTGGCTAGGCCATAGAAGGCAGAGGGCAGCAATGGAGGGATGCTTTTCTAATTGGAGGGCTGTGACCAGTGGTGTTCCACAGGGATCAGTGTTGGGACCTTTGCTGTTTGTAGTATATATAAATGATTTGGAGGAAAATGTAACTGGTCTGATTAGTAAGTTTGCAGACGACACAAAGGTTGGTGGAATTGCGGATAGCGATGAGGACTGTCGGAGGATACAGCAGGATTTAGATTGTCTGGAGACTTGGGCGGAGAGATGGCAGATGGAGTTTAATCCGGACAAATGTGAGGTAATGCATTTTGGAAGGGCTAATGCAGGTAGGGAATATACAGTGAATGGTAGAACCCTCAAGAGTATTGAAAGTCAAAGAGATCTAGGAGTACAGGTCCACAGGTCATTGAAAGGGGCAACACAGGTGGAGAAGGTAGTCAAGAAGGCATACGGCATGCTTGCCTTCATTGGCCGGGGCATTGAGTATAAGAATTGGCAAGTCATGTTGCAGCTGTATAGAACCTTAGTTAGGCCACACTTGGAGTATAGTGTTCAATTCTGGTCGCCACACTACCAGAAGGATGTGGAGGCTTTAGAGAGGGTGCAGAAGAGATTTACCAGAATGTTGCCTGGTATGGAGGGCATAAGCTATGAGGAGCGATTGAATAAACTCGGTTTGTTCTCACTGGAACGAAGGAGGTTGAGGGGCGACCTGATAGAGGTATACAAAATTATGAGGGGCATAGACAGAGTGGATAGTCAGAGGCTTTTCCCCAGGGTAGAGGGGTCAATTACTAGGGGGCATAGGTTTAAGGTGAGAGGGGCAAGGTTTAGAGTAGATGTACGAGGCAAGTTTTTTACGCAGAGGGTAGTGGGTGCCTGGAACTCAGTACCGGAGGAGGTAGTGGAAGCAGGGACGATAGGGACATTTAAGGGGCATCTTGACAAATATATGAATAGGATGGGAATAGAAGGATACGGACCCAGGAAGTGTACAAGATTGTAGTTTTGTCGGGCAGTATGGTCGGCACGGGCTTGGAGGGCCGAAGGGCCTGTTCCTGTGCTGTACATTTCTTTGTTCTTTGTTCTTTGTTCTTTGAGTACTCTGGAAGTTGAACAAATGTGTATGTGGATTAAATGATGCATCTAGAGTCTGGTATTTTTCGGTAAGGTCAGTTTTGTTAAAGTTAGGCTGTTGCCCATTGAAAGCAGATCCTGCAATGTTTTACTGGCACTATAAAGGAAATCTTTCTGGCATTTTTATGATGCATGTCGATGATTTTTTGTGGGGTGGGACTAGTGATTTTGAAGCTACTGTAATCTCTGGTTTGAGGAAAAAATTCAGGGTTGGAAGTCAGGCTTCCGGCGCATTTAAATATATTGGACTGGAAATTGGACAGAATAAATTAGGGGCAACTTTACGTCAGCAATCTTATTTGGAAAGCATCAGCCCAATAGCAATTAGTCGTGGCCGAGTTTCACAAAAAGACTCAATGGTTTCAAAGATAGAAAAAGAGCAACTGCGACGTTTAATTGGGCAACTGAACTGGCTCGGTAGACAGACTAGACCGGAAGTGAGTTTTGATGTCTTAGAGTTGAGTACAAAAATGAATGATCCCAAAGATGAATGATCCCAAAGTGGAAGACATAATAAGAGCAAATAAAGCGTTGGCCAAACTAAAAATGCAGGAGTGTGTTTTGAAGTTCCCGGATTTAGGTGACCTTAGGTACTTGAAACTCATAGTTTATAGTGATGCGTCCTACGCAAATTTATGTGATGGGGTTTCAAGCGCAGGAGGTTTTATAGTTTTCCTTTTGGGGAACAATGGTAAATGTTGCCTGCTTGTGTGGGAAACAAAGAAAATAAGGAGAGTGGTAAAAAGCACTTTGGCTGCTGAGACGTTAAGCCTTGTAGAGGCAGTGGATATGGCCTTTTATCTAAGTATGAAATTGACAGAAATTTTGGGATTAGGGGATTTGGGTAATATACCTATTGACTGTCACATTGACAATAAATCCCTGTGGGAAAATGTGCACTCTACAAAAAGTGTCAATGAAAAGAGGTTACAGATAGACATCGCAAGTTTGAAGCAGATGTTGGACAGAGGGGAAATAACAAAAATTAAATAGGTCGACAGGAGCTATCAACTGTCAGACTGTTTTACGAAAAGAGGGGCGAGTTCACAGAAACTTTTGGATATTGTTAATGAAGGGCGCTTGTTTCTGTGACTGTTTTTTATTCTTTCTCGTCCAAACAAAAAAAAGGGGGGCAAATCATGTGTGTGTTTTTGAGTTTCTTGAAATTTTGTTTTCACCTAATTTTTTTTTTCTCCAAGGAAGGGGAGACTGTTAAGTAATGGGTTAAGAGACATTGCAATTAGTTGTCTCATTTATGTTAAGTATCCATTAATTGACACTGATATGTAAAGATGCTTCAGGTGGCCTCTGGCAGGTGATGTGTAGTTAGAGCTTTTTGCAAAGGCTGTTGGAATGAAATAAATGGGTGTTTGTGAAAAAGGAACAGAACTTTAGACTCTTCATATCACAGCAACTAAAATGTCTAACAAGGACAGGATTAAGCTTGGCTATAATGCACAACATGATAAAATAATTTGCTGGCACTCACTCAGTACTATTACACATGAATACCAGCTAAAAGTACTACAGTGGTCATTGAACCATGCTGCAACGTGTGTCACTGTCTACAGGAGGACAAGGAACTAAAAAAAAAGGAAAAACAAATGCCAAAAATTCAAATCCCAGTGTAAATAGCTGGATAAACAATGACTTCACTGCGGTTTTCGGGACTAATTGGAGGTCACCCTATTGGCAATGTGCCAGTGGACAGCCTAGCCTCAGCAACAGCTTGTATGTACATAATGTCTTTAACATAGGAAAACACTACAAAGCACTTCACAGGAACCAGACTTGACACGAGCCTCATATGGAGAACTTAGGGGAGATGGCCAAAAAATTGATCTAAGGAAGTAAGTCTGAAGCAGTGTTTTAAAAGGAGGAAAGAGAAGCAGAAAGTGAAGTCATTTGAGGAAGGAATTCCAGAGTTCAGGGCCTTGGCAGCTGAAGGCACGCCATCAATGGTGGAGTAATTCATATAAGGGAGGTGAGAATTGGAGGAGATATCTCAGACAGTTGCATGGCTGAGGAGGTTACAGTGATAGGGAAGAGATTGGCCATGGAGGAATTCAGTGGCCATGGAGAAATTTAAAAGCGGTGTGAGCTGCTGATGTATGTAGGAGAAAGAGAAGGAACCGCAAGGTAGTGGTGCCTCTGAAGAATTGTTTTTGAAGAACTAAAATAAAAAGTGGCTGTCCCTGCCAAACCATTCTTGTAGAGGGAGATTCCATTCCAGTTTCTGTCCCTTTCGACATGCTTACAGTCAATTATAATGGAAATGCACCAAAATGGACAAGGACCTTTTGCTCCAAAATATTGCCTGTCATCGTAAACAACCAGTATTATTACACATATGAGTTATTCATACAGTGCATTTTAGAACCAATATTTCACACGAGTGAGCATATTATCGATTACCTTCATTCAAGGTTCATTGAATACTTACTACTTGATTCATTTGTCTCCCAGCAGTCTGAAATATTTTTAAATCCAAAAGGATACATCAGTAAAATTCTAATTTTAAATACAAAACTTTATTTTTATTTTATTGCTGAAAAGCTCTTGATAATCCATTCATTGGTGCAGCATTCAATCCTCCAATCCCACATTAACAGCACCTAAGGGACATTCTTGAGCTCGCCATAATGGACATCTTGATATCTTAATGCAGGCTTGCATTTAATTCACCAATTAGTTGTTGAAACAGAAATCAGGGGACAATCATTACTGACAAGGGTTTTCCCACTTTACAGGCTGACCTTAAGACATTTAACTGTTTCACTTAACTATTTGTCCTATCAGCATGAATGTGTACGGTGAGTAAAAGATGTTTTGTTATGGATATTGTCAACAGAATTACTTGAGGTTTTGGTTTACTAATGAGTGTACACCTATAGGGAAATACAGATTTCTTGGAGTAAAGAAAGGTTATGAATAATTACAACTCCACACCAGTAACATCTAAAATAAACTATTTCATACCATATGTAAGAAACGTGATTGTAGTTACATCTGGGGAGATATAAAATGGTGATCAGATCAATTTGTGTAAAACCCTGTCAGGTGCTAAGGAAGACTTGAGGTGCTGAGCCCAGATATGCTGGGAGACCACATTGGTTCAGCTGTTAAACAATTTGCTAATAATGACATAAACAAAATGCTGCTATTTCTGGGAACCTGAAATAAAAATAGAAAATGTTGGAAACTAACAGCGGGTTAAACAAGGGGGTGAATTTTATGGAGGGTGGGAGGGTCTGTTGTGTGCACCCACCCCCCCCCCCCCCCACCCAGTCAGAAAAGTTGGTTGTAAAAAAGGTTGAGAGGCTGCCCCACTGCAATAACGCGCAGCAGGCGGTCTTAACAAAATGTGCCACTTTCATCTATCAGTGGAAGGAAGTCCCATCCTCAGAAGCTGCCAGCCAACTTGACTGACAGTCACAGCAGCATTTGCCCAGTACTTGCCATGGGTCACAGACTAAGGGCTTGGGTTATGAAGACCAGGATGGAGGAACAAAGAGAAGGTACAATTTTGAGGGGGGTGGAATTGCGCATGGGCACCCCTCTCAATAAGGAGGTACCTACTTCCTGCCTTTTCACGGGTTTGCGAAAAAACATCACCTCAGCCTTCTACTGCCAACTCTATTATGGCAGCTGAGGTGGACTTGGGCATTGAATGGCTCTTTAATTAAGCAGTGAAGTACCTCAATAAATCTAAGGTTGGCCATGCTAGTGAGCACATTAACCACCCTCTGTAGTGTTTGTCAGGGCAGGGGTGGGGTGGGGGCTATCTTGTTTTGGTCTTCAGGAGAGAAATCCAAATTCCTTGATATCGTTTTTGCTTTTGGTGGAGGCTCATCATCTTCGAGACATTCCAACTGGCACATGTCCCATATCTCAGAGAAGTGTCTAATATTTGTATGACAAAACAACCAAAGATGGGATAGTTTATCATGAGTCACTGAGTTTCTTGGGGCCTATGCAAGATGGAGTGATGTTGCACTGCTGACTAAGATAATTTATCATTGAGTTTTCGCATTCTCATGCCAATTAATAAATTTTATATTCGCTCTGGAGTATAGTAATGTTTTATCATTGATATGTTATAACACATTATTTCAATATATATCTCTTAATAGCTGCTTGGAATAATTAGGATTATCACTTGCTTATCAAATAGAATTGGTTTATGTTCAACAAGCTAAAATGCTTTCTTGAATATATTTTACCTGTAACCTAGACATTTTTCATGCAAAGGAAACCCTTTTTAACTTGTGATGGGTACAGATATGAACCTGAGAGTAGCCATTCAAAGAGAAGAAAAATGAAGGAAGGTTAGAATCCAGTCCACCAAGGCTGGTGGACTAACATCCTGACAATCTATGATAATAATATCTAAAAAGTATTCCTTACCGTTTACTCTGAAAATTGTTTCCTTCAAACTAATGCAGATTTTGCCTAGCCCATTCATTCCTATACAGTTAGCTATAGAAAGAGGAAGTAGCTTGACTGATTTCAAACTTCAGCATATTTAAAGGTTCTTAATCTAGTTACCCTACCATGTTGGTATTTTTCCATTAGCTGCTTTTGATTTATTTTAAATTTTGAAAACCTTTAAGGCTAATTCCCAGAGCGAACTTTATAGTATCTTTATTTCTATACATATGATAGATGAAAAAGGATTAATTGTGCATTTGCTGCAGTGATAACATCTGTCCTATCATCTCAAAGGATATTAAGCTTAATAAATATATTTATGAGAGCTGCTTTGTATAGTTCTAATGCAATCAGCCATGCTGTGTATGATAGCCTGGGACGATGAAAATTCATTGACTTTTCTAGCAAATTAGTCTACCACCTAATCACTGAACCCTGCTAAGGTTTTGAATTATTACTAGAACCAGCAGCTCAGTTAAAACACTTGAATGAATTATATCAATTCATAAACTTGTTCATGTCCAGATTTCATTAGCCAAACATTAGCAGCATTTTATGTTTATTACCGTTCTGACATAATCTAATCCTTTGCAATCATAGCGTTCAGCTGGGCATCATCATTTAATCATAAAGAGTTACATTATATGTGATAATAGATAATAACAACCCTGGGTCAATGACTGCATATTAAAAGATCACAATCACATCCAATAAGTGTATGTATCTCATATGTTCAATTGTAGAGATGTTCCCTTCTCATCACTTGCAAATTTTCCCACTGACACACTTATACTGTAAGGTGACACAATTAAGAAAAATATGGATTTCAAGTGGGGAAATCACCTGACATTAAATAAACACAAAGAATAATTAATACAGAGATGGGGGAAAAAAGTGACAATAGCAATGGAGCTAATTGATCAAGGGTGGTATCGATTATCTTTAACCAGCAACGGATGTCTGGTGGTCACAAGTTCTGGTATGATTTGCAGATTTGTTTTTAGGGACATATCTAATATATATGGCATATGATTAAAAACATGCCCATGCACATACGCACATGAGATTGAATACATATTTTATGTGGATAAAATATGGTTAAGGGCAAAGAACGCCAACAAGTGAACATTTTCTCTTCAAAATCAATTTGTTACATTTTGCTGAGTTTTGTTAAATATTTGCTTTTCAACAGATATGTATAAGTGTTGTTCTGATTATGTATATTTCCAATCATTTGGATATTTTCAATCTGAAATCTTCAATGAACAATGAGTCTATGGTTCTGACTGTTTGATTAATTAGCAGATCCAAATTATCCAATTCAGTGTTACAAATCTCAAACATCTGCTGCAAATTCTGGCATTCCAGAGCATACATTTACAGTACTGCCAAAGTTCACACAAAAGCAGAAACAGGGGATAAAATAGATGTTGTTGGAATCAGCATTGGTGAGCATCATGTGAAACCACTGTCGGATTTTTAAAAGCAGGCACATCTCATGACTCCTAATTTTATTTAAGACAATGTCTGATCATAAAATCTTGCTGTTTAAACTGAAATAACTAAGCTGCGTAATATCTGCACATTCCATTCAGTTTTGGGCGAAAGCTTCCTTTAGGTCCATTTTGACAGCTCAAATTACACAGAGCTACACTCTGCATAATGCTGGTAGCTATTGCAATACATATCTGAACTCCCACAAAATATAATTTTGGATAGGGAAGTATTCCAGATGTCTTTTTGGAGTTCAGTTAAAGTAAGTGCTGCAGATTTGCAGTGCTAATTTGTTGGGTAGATCCTTTATGTGAAAATGTTCCAATGCCCAAAAATTCCTGGGCTGGATTCTCCGTCGGCGGGATCCTCTGCTTCACCGGCAGTGCAATCATGCCTGCGGATTTCCTGACGGCATGGGGGTGCCCATAATGGGAAACCCCATTGGCTGGCTGCCGGGACAGAGGATCCCGCTGCCGGCGGGGGCGCGTCCCACCAGAAAACGAGTGTGGCAGGATGGAGAAACCCGCCCCTTAGCTTAACCCACTTTATCTCTTTTACTCATTTAACCCACAAAAGTTGACGGGCTTGATTTTTCGCTGTTGGGATTCACCATTGCGTAGGAAGCGCACCCACGCCCGGGGATTTCCCAACAGCATGGGACTGCCCACAATGGGGAAACCCATTGGCCGGTTGGTGGGACGGAGAATTCTACTGCCCAACATATTCTGATCATACGAGAGTAGTGACTATAATTATTGCAAGTGGTCTTCAATAATTTTCAACATGATGATTTAGAAATTTTTCTTGCTGCCAGCTCTCTCCCCTCAGATCTCCTCCTGTCTGAAAAACAAAAAGACCAAAGAATAAAGAAAAGTACAGCACAGGAACAGGCCCTTAGGCCCACCAAGCCTGCGCCGACCATGCTGCCCGTCTAAACTAAAATCTTCTACACTTCCGGGGTCCGTATCCCTCCATTCCCATCCTATTCATGTATTTGTCAAGGTGCCCCTTAAATGTCACTATCGTCCCTGCTTCCACCATCTCCTCCGGCAGCGAGTTCCAGGCACCCACTATCCTCTGTGTAAAGAAACTTGCCTCGTACATCTACTCTAAACCTTGCCCCTCGCACTTTAAACCTATGCCCCCTAGTAATTGACCCCTCTACCCTGGGAAAAAGTCTCTGACTATCCACTCTGTCTATGCCCCTCATAATTTTGTAGACCTCTATCAGGTCGCTCCTCAACCTCCTTCGTTCCAGTGAGAACAAACCAAGTTTAATCAATCTCTTATCATAGCTAATGCCCTCCATACCAGGCAACATCCTGGTAAATCTCTTCTGCACCCTCTCTAACCCTCCACATCCTTCTGGTAGTGTGGCGATCAGAATTGAACAATGGTTTCTGTTTTGGGTATAGCCACAAAAATGTTGCGCAATCTTCAGTCCTTCGCATCAGTGGCATTACACTTGGGTTGAATTTTACCTAACCCTGGTGGGTGCATTTCCCACATGTGGGGTGGAGGTGGGGGTTGGGGGGTGGCACATAAAACAAGGGAAGGAATGTAAATTTTGGGTGAGTACCCATCCCACCACCTTCCCGACCACCCTGAGCTTGCTTTCATAATACGGGAGGGAGCACAGCAGGTTCTCCAGCTCCCAGCCATGTGTTTCTCGGTGGTGGGAGGAACGCACTGTTTGGTGGCGGGGGTATTCCCTGCTCCCCCGCTGTCAATGGAAATTCCCATTGAAGCCACCCCACATGGCCGGGAAATCCGCAGATGGGGGTACACTGCTGACTGGACCAGAGAATCCCGCTGCAACCGAATGGCTGTGGTACTCAACAGCCTCCGCAACAAAAGTCTAAAGTTCCACCGGGGGTGGAGTGTGAGGTAAGGTTGGTGGGGGTGAGGGTTTAGTGGGGGGGAGGCGTGAGAGTGGGGGGGTGTCTCTTGACAAAGACAAGAGGGGAAATGCATGGCAGGGGGATGGGTGAGGTCTTATGATGGCTGGAAGAGGGGCAAGGAGGTGGATGAAGAAGATGAACAAAGGGTGGCAGAGGGAAGACTAAGGGGAGGGAAGGTGGATCCTGACCTGGCTGCATCAAAAGTTCACAAATGAGAGAGTCACAGGGATACTACATTGTTTACCGGAAGGGGATGTAGACTCTAGACACAGTGCGTAGAGGTCCAAGGGCATGATGGGCTTGGGGGAAGGTGGTTGAATGGAGGAACAGACTTTTTCTTGAAGCTGCTGGCCTTTTCAATCTGGGATGCTGGGTAGCATGGTCCGGCAAAGACAGATGGGCTGGAGAGAGTGAGAGAGTGATATGTGTGTGCTGGACAGGTGCAGCAGGTGGCACCCGCCACCAATGTAGCATCAAAAATGGAGAATTCCGCCCTACGTCTGGGAGGAACTGGGTTGGCAAGAAGTCTTGAATTCAGTAAAATTTAGAGTACCCAATTCATTTGTTCCAATTAAGGGGCAATTTAGCATGGCCAATTCACCTACCCTGTGGGGGTCAAACTCCACACAGACAGTAACCCAGAGCCGGGATCGAACCTGGGACCTAGGCGCCCTGAGGCAGCAGCACTAACCACTGCACCACCATGCTGCCCATCTTCAGCAAATTTATAGAACTCTAGAAGCCACCGAATGCATTGACAATTCCTTCCTGTTGCAGGATATGTCGTCAGCTGTGAAAGTTTGCGGGGGGTGGGGCATTAGATGGCTCATTGGGCTTCAACTGGTACCACTGGCATTTAATCAATGTTGCACACTGATTGGTATCATTACTTTCTTGTTCTCCCCAATTCTGTTGGATGTTTACTGCATGCGCTAACACTCTTGCCAGTATGGCATTGAGTTCTCATTCACTCCACAAGTATGCGCGCACACAGCAAATGCTACTTTTGGAATGCGAAGGGCACATGCAGCAACCAAACGACGGACAGGTACCAGCCGAGGAATGCAGTCTTCTCATAATTAGGGGATATTCGGACAAGGCTTTGCAGAATCAATTAAGATCCCATTTTAAAGTCTGACAGTTTTTTCCTATTTTAGTATTATTAACTCCTGAGTTCATATTTATACTGGAAAGTGTCCATGTAAACTTCTCGTGCTGTAATTATATTCACTTCTCTCTCTCAATCACCTATCTCTCTATTTCACTCTCTGGGCCAAATTTTCACTCCAGAATCGAAGGCGCAACACCAACGCTGGAGGGGGTGAGACGTGGGATGTTAATAGGAGTTGAGCCCACAACCCCAGAAACAGTGCTGGGCAGTCCGGAGGCGGGCCGTTAAATAGACCTGCCTCAGTGCTCTGGGACTTTGTCCCAGTTGTAATAAAAACAGCAACAAAATAGAACTCTGGCCCTCAACCCCTCACATACTCCTCATGCTCCATCCATACCACTTCATGTTCTCCCCCCAGGCAATGTTACTCTACTCCTTCCACCCCCTCCGTGGCCCCTCGCATTCTCCAAACATCCTGGGCGGGATTCTCCTTTGCCCAATACCAATATCGTAATTGGCAATCAGCCAGAGAATCCCTTCCGATGCCCAAATCGGGGTGGCGCCGATTGGACGCCGGTTTTCTATTCTCTGTCCCCTTCGAAATGGCATCATTACATCATGCGCCGCACACCATTGGAACAGCGTTGCTGGGTCATCGGAAGGCCCTCCCGCATGCACGCCCCCGAAGGGCGTGTTCCCGGCCGCGTGGGGGATATGTGGTCTCAACGGTCGGGAACCCAGCGTGGTGGCAGCGGACTGTGCCCAGCGTGCCACAGTGGCCTTTCTCTGCTGAATTGTGCCCAGAAGCTACAACATGGAAGCATGCCATTTGGTTCAACCAGTCCATGTTGGTAGTCAACTTCTATTCAAACAAATAATTATATTTACTTACCCCACTCTTGTCTTACTTTAATTTATTTTCTGTCATGCCTCTTGTCATAACCCGTGTGGGACTTGCTGGGTGGGAATGATTGTCTTCCCCATACCTCTTGCGGAGTACAAACTCCCCCATTAAGCGATTTTGCTGACCGCTTTTGCCGGCCATACACACTGGGTAATTCAAAGTCTTATGTACCCGGCGGTACACGACACCCACACCTGCATTTCAACCTGATGCCGCCTGTTCTTGTTCAGCGGTATCGGTTCAACACGGCAGAAAGATCCCCGGGTGAATCAATCACAGAGTTTGTGTCCCAGCTAAGAAAAATTGCCAAGTTCTGTGAGTGTGGAACTGCTTTATCTGAGATGCTGTGTGATCGCCTGGTCTGAGGCTTCAACAATGATGAGACGCAGAGAAAGCTCTTGGCCAAGCCTCCCTGAATCAACAACAAGTGCTTCAGCTCTCCTTATCCTGTGAGAGCGCTGAGCATGGGGTACAGGAAATACAGGGTATAGAAATGAAAGACCTAGGGCGCAGTCCATCCACGCAGCTCCCCCCACCCAGTCCGGCCGATGAAGTGACTCCGGCTTATTCTTGCAGGCCTGGACGTCAAGGCAAGAAGCGTCTCGGATTCTGCTGAGGGTGATTCGGTTACATGCACCACGTGCGACCACTGACCCAGGCACGACTGCAGGCAGCAAGGGCCCCAGCAATTCCGGCGCCCCGGCAGCGGTAGGCAACCGCCTCGGGACTGGACGTTTCATCTGGATGACACAGACTAAGGGGGCACAATGCAATTAAATTGTGTGGCAGCACCTCGTGTGCCTCCCTTTGGGATTCTAGTGCAGGTGTACGGCCATTTATTAAACATGGAGTTGGATAGTGGAGTGGTGATATCTGTCGTGGCACAGAGAATTGTTTGACCGCATGAGGTGCAGCGTGCAGACTTTGACGTTGGTGAACCCAGTGGCTCAGTTGGCCATGTATACGGAGGAGAATTGCTGGAACGACATTGGTTCCGGTGGTTTATGGGCGGCAGTCAGCTCGCCATCCTCTCATTATCATTTAAGGGAATGGCGCTAGCCTGTTGGCCCGCGATTGGTTATAACATTTGTGTTTAGACTGGCAGCACCTCCTCCATGTGGCATCTGGTGGCCTGTGCGAGGTGCTTGGCAAATACCCTGAAGCCTTCCAGCCCGGCTTGGGGATCAGCAGCGATGCCAAGATACAGGTTGACGCAGAGGTTCAGCTGCACTACCTCCGGGCGCGCCAGTTCCCTACACCTTGGTAGAGAAGGTGCAATCTGAACTCGACCAGTTGGAGAGTTTGGACATTATTCGACCCGTGTGCTTTGCGGATTGGGTGGCACTGGTGGTCCCTGTCACAAAACCAGACAAAACGGTCTGTTTCTGCGGTGATTATAAACCGATGATCAATACTGCTTCCAGGCTGGATCCTACCCTATGTCTCGCATCAAGGACCTGTATGCTAAGTTGGCTGGTGGATGCACATTCACAAAGCTAGATATGTGTAATGCGTGTCCACAGCTCAACTCGACAAGTCCTCCCAGGAATACCAGGTGCTACCAGGACTTGACTTGATGGTCTGAGTTATAAGGAGAGGTTGGATAAGCTGGTACTTTTTTCCCTGGAGAGTAGGAGGCTTAGGGGTGAACTTATGGCAGTCTGTAAAATGGTGAGGAGCATAGATAAGGTAGACAATCAACATTTCTTCCCAAAGGGAGAGGGGTCTAGAATTAGAGGGCAGAGGTTTAAGGTGAGAGGGGAGAGATACAAAAGAGACCAGACAGGAAATGTTTTCACACAGAGGGTGGTGAGCATCTGGAACTAGCTGCCAGAGGCAGTGGTAGAGGCGAGTATGAATTTTTCCTTTAAAAAACAGTTAGACAGTTACATGGACAGGGTAGGTACTGAGGGATATGGGCCAAATGCGGGCAAGTGGGCCTAGGTTAGTGATAGAAACTGGGCGGCATGGACAAGCTGGGCTGAAGGGCCTGTTTCCATGCTGTAAACATCTATGACTCTATGTCTCCCGCAAGTATGTTACAATAAATACGCACAGGGGACTGACTCTAGGAGTACACCTGGCTCTGTTTCGGGATGTCTTTGGCATACACAAAATTGCAACAAGTCATGGGGAGTACCTTGTGGGGCTTGCTGCATATCACAGTGTTTTTGGACGACGTACTGGTTACAGAGACTGCTGACCAAGAATACTTGGAGAACCTTGGGGCGCTTCTCTGAACATGTTGTCCGCCTGCGCTCTGTGAAGTGTGTGTTCCATGTGAAGGAGGTGGTCTACTTGGGATATCGGGTGGACGGTATGGCTTACACCCAGTTGCTGAGAAGATGTGGGCCATCCAGATGGCTCCCACTCCGAAGGACGCCACAGAACTTCGCTCATTTCTGGGGTTGGTTAATTACTATGGGAAATTTGTCCTGAATTTCGCGGCCATACTGGCTCCTTTGCATTTGCTTCTTAACCAGGCTGGATGTGGAATGCTGCCCAGGAAGCGGCTTTTCTGTGTATCAAAAGACGATTGGCATCCTCAGGTGTGCTAACACACTATGATCCAGCCCATTCTTTGATCATCAAGTGGCATGTCTCCTTATGGAATTGGGTCGTTCTGACCCATCAGAGCCGGATGGTGGAGAGCGGCCGATTGCTTTTGCTTCCCGTTCACTGGCGACAGCCAAATGTAAATATCCACAGATTGAGAAGGAGGGTCTGGCTGCAGCCTTTGGGTTGAAAAAGTTTCATCAATACGTCTATGGCTGTCATTTCGTCGTTGTTACAGACCAGAAGACCTTGGTAGGTCTTTTGCGCGAGGACAAGGCAAACCCACCCATTATTTCTGCACAAATCCTGCGCTGGGCCCTGTTTCTGGCTGCTTATGAGTACACATTCGAGCATCGGCCAGGTACCCACATTGTGCATACTGATGCGCTGATGCTGCGGGCCCACCCGTCAGAAAAAGTGGTTGCCACATTGAATTTCATGGTCTCCCCACCATCAGCACATCGTGTGTCCGTGATTTGATACAGATGGTCCCCATTCTTGCCAAGGTGAGGCATCTAGTAGTATATGGTGGCTAGCATCGGCAGCTACTAAGCGAGTTACAGGCCTTCGCCTCGAAGTTGTCTGAACTGAGTGTGGAAGAAGCTGTTCTATTGTGGGATGCACGGGTTGTTATCCCGGCAAAGGGTCAAGAGCTAGTCTTGAAGAACCTCCACAATGGGTACCTAGGGGTGTCCAAAATGAAGATGTTGGCATGGAGCTATGTCTGGTGGCCGGACCTGGATACCAACATTGAGAAAATAGCTCAGCAGAGTTCCATCTGCCAAGAGCACCAAAAGTTGCCTTAGGCCGTACCCCTCCACCCCTGGCTCGCCAACTTTGCTGGTCCATTCCTGGGCTCGATGTTTCTTCTTTTTTTTTAATAAACAATTTTATTGAGGTATTTTTGGCATATAAAACAGCAACATTACACCGTAGTGTACAAAAAGCAAATAAGACATAATGCAAGCATCGGCTCCCCTCTCACAAGAACCTGCCTAAGCAACCGCCTACTCTATGCTACCCTAACCCCCCTCCCCTGCTGATGATTAATTCTCCGCTAAGAAGTCAATGAATGGCTGCCACCTCCGGGCGAACCCTGACAGCGATCCTCTCAAGGCAAACTTAATTTTCTCCAGCCCGAGGAAGCTCGCTATGTCCGAAAGCCATACTTCAGACTTCGGGGGCTTTGAGTCCCTCCATGCCAACAGTATTCGTCGCCGGGCTACCAGGGGAAGCAAAGGCCAAGACGACGGCCTCTTCCTTCTCCTGGACTCCCGGATCCTCCGAAACCCCCAACATTGCCACCTCAGGACTCATTGCCACCCTAGTTTTCAATACCCGAGACATGACGTCTGCGAATCCCTGCCAGTACCCCCTTAGTTTAGGACACGCCCAGAACATGTGTATATGGTTCGCTGGTCCTCCGGCACATCTAGCACATTTGTCCTCCAGCCCAAAGAATTTGCTCATCCGGGCCACCGTCATGTGGGCCTGATGTACAACTTTGAACTGGATCAGACTGAGCCTGGCGCATGTTGCAGTTGTGTTTACTCTACTCAACGACTGCCCATATGCTGTCCGATATCTCCCCGCCCCCCCCCCCCCCCCCCCCCCCCGAGCGCCTCCTCCCACTTAAACCAGTTCTTCGGTCTGAGCCTCCTCTGCTCCCATTAGTTCTTTATAAATGTCGGACACTCTCCCCTCTCCCACCTCTCCTCTGGAAACTACCCTGTCATGGATCCCCCTTGGCGGGAGGCGTGGGAAGGATGGTACCAATCTGCGTACGAAATCCCGCACCTGCAAGTACCTGAAATCATTCCCTCTTGCCAGCCCAAACTTCTCCTCCAACACGCTCATGCTCGGGAAGCTCCCTTCCAGGAACAGATCGCCCATCCTCGCAATCCCTGCCCTCCGCCATAATTGGAACCCACCGTCCATAATCCCCGGGGCAAATCGGTGCTTACCGCAGATTGGGGACCAAACCGATGCTCTCACTTGCCCTATATGCCTCCTCCACTGGCCCCAGATCCGTAGAGCCGCCACCACGATCGGGCTGGTGGAGTATCGTGCCGGCGGGAGCGGCAGAGACGCCATAACCAAGGCTGCCGCTCCTGCACGAAGCTGCCTCCATCCACTCCCAAATCGACCCCGTACTCACCATCCATTTCCTTACCATGGCTATGTTAGCTGCCCAGGAGTAGTTACTAAAGTTCGGCAACGCAAGCCCCCCCATCCCCTCGGGTTCCTCTCGAGCATCGCCTTCCTCACCCGTGGGGACTTGCCCACCCAAACAAATCCCAGGATAATTTTGTCGAGCCTCTTAAAGAAGGACGTGGGATGAAGATGGGGAGACACTGAAATATGAACAAGAATCTCGGAAGAATCAACATCTTCACCATCTGCACTCTCCCCGCCAAAGACAGCGGGAGCGCATCCCATCTCCGGAACTCGTCCCTCACTTGCTCCACCAACTGGGACAAGTTTAGCTTATGCAACTTACTCCAGTCTCGCGCTACTAGTATCCCTAAATATCTGAAGCTTTCCCCTACCAGCCTGAACGGCAGCCCCCTCAGCCTACTCTCCTGACCTCTCGCCTGCTCTACCCACATCTCGCTCTTTGCCATGTTCAATTTATATCCTGAGAACCAACCAAATTCCCTCAGGGTTTCCATGATTCCGTCCATCCACGTCATTGGGTCTGACACGTATAACAGCAGGTCATCCGCATATAATGAGACTTTATGTTCCACTCCCCCCCCGGACCAGCCCTTTCCAGTCCCTTGAAGCTCTCAGAACAAATACCAGCGGCTCGATAGCCAGCGCAAACAGCAGTGGGGAGAGGGGGCATCCCTGCCTAGTCCCGCGGTGCAGTCTGAAGTAGTCAGATGTCGTCCTGTTCATTCTCACACTAGCCTCTGGGGCCTGCTATAGCAGCCTAACCCAGTCAATGAATCCCACCCCGAACCCAAAATGTCCCAGCACCTCCCATAAATAGTCCCACTCAACCCGGTCGAAAGCCTTTTTGGCATCCATTGCTACCACTATCTCTGCCTCCCTGCTCTCCGGGGGCATCATAATCACATTGAGCTGCCTCCTTAGATTGGCCACCTGTTGCCTGCCCTTTACAAACCCGGTTTGGTCCTCCGAAATCACGTCCGGTACACAGTCCTCAATCCTAAACGCCAAGATCTTGGCCAGTAGCTTAGCATCTGCGTTAATCAAAGAGATCGGCCTATAGAACCCACATGCATCTGGGTATTTATCCCGCTTCAGTATATGCAAAATAGTGGCCTGCGACATCGTTGGGGGTAAGACCCGTCTGCTTCTTGCCTCGTTGAACACCCTGACCAGCACCGGCCCCACTATCTCGGAGAACGTTTTATAAAACTCCACCGGGTATCCATCCGGCCCTGGGGCTTTACCCAACTGCATGACCTTCAGGCCCCCCAGTACTTCTTCGATCCTGATCGGGGCCCCCAGCCCATCTACCAACCCCCTACCTATTCGTGGGAAGGTCAGTCCGTCCAAAAAGTGCCTCATCCCCTCCAGTCCCGTGGGGGGTACCGAGGTGTACAGCTTGCTATAGAAGTTCCTAAACACCTTGTTCAGTCCTACCAGGTCCCCCACCAGGTTTCCCTCCCGTCGACTATCTTTCCTATTTCCCTAGCCGCTGTCATAATATACACCAGTATATCATGGTGCAGACACACACTGATGGACACACAGTGGGACCAATCAACACACACAACACCGCAGCCAATCACCAGTGAGAGCACATGCACTATAAAGACAGGGGGCATCAGAGTTCCCGCTCATTCGAGTTGCAGCTAGCTAGGAAGACAGAGCTCACAGCCTGTAACACAGACATTCACCATGTGCTGAGTGCATCGACTGGTTAGGACAAGGCAAAGGTCTTTAGTTAAAGCTAGTATCGTATTCACCCACAGTCTAAGTATATTTAAACAGTTAATGATTCAATAAAATAGTGTTGCACTATTTCAAGTGTTGGTGACCTGTATGTGATCCAGAACACCCAACACATCATGATACCAGGAGTTGAGGGATATTAGCACTTCTTAGATCTACCTGCAAGTGATCTGCCTTCTGCCTGACGTGTTGGGTATTCCGCTATACAGACGAACCAACACGGTTGCAGATGGTACAACTCTGTTTTATTACTATCAATAACAACATCTGTAAACTTTTGACTGTAGTTCGTTCTTTACCCTTTAACCTGTGGACCCAGCCCTTACACTATCTTAGAGAGGCACTCAGCACATGGTGTATGTCTGAGTGGCACGCTGTGAGCTCTGTACCCTGAGCTGTCTCCTGCTGGAATGAGCAGGAACTGTGGTGTTCCCCGTTTTATAGTGCGTGTGCTGTTGCTTGTGATTGGCTGTGATGTTGCATGTGTGTTCATTGGTCCGTTGATCTGTCCATCAGTGTGTATGTGTGTTTGCACCATGATGTTTATCTGAATATCATGACACCGCCAGCATTCCGTCATCCTGCAACATGGACAACATCAGGTCGCTGCTGCCGCTCCGCATCACCGGCAGCCTCGGGGCAAACAGCGCTTCCAGCTCTTCCTCAAAGCCACAGACAGGGAGGGTGCCTCGGATACCAGAAAGATTGCTCTTCTCCTCTCCATGGCCAGGGACCATGCCATCCACATATTCAACTCTCTCACCTTTGCGGATGATGAAGATAAAACAAAATTCAAGACGGTCCTGCTCAAGTTTGACACTCACTGCAGCGTAGAGGTGAATGAAAGTTTCGAGCGCTATGTGTTCCAGCAGCCTTTGCAGGGTAAGGACGAACCTTTCCATCCTTTCTAACGCACGTCTGCATCCTTGCGCAATCTTGCAGCTACAGGCTCACCTCCGACTCCATGATACCGCGACCAGATTGTTTTCGGTGTTCAGTCGGACCCCCTACGTCAATAGCTACTCAAAGTAAAGCAACTCACCCTAGCAACCGCCATCGAGACCTGTGTCTTACATGAAAACGCCACGAGTCGGTATTCCCATATACAAGCGGCTGAAACGGCGGGGCAAGGTCTCCACGAGGTGGAACGGGTCCAAGTGATTGAGCAACTCCAGGGCCTCAGCCTGGATGAGGGCAGCCATTTTGCGCGCTTTTCACAGACTCCCGCGCTTGTGCGCATTAAACGAGGGGACGACGATGTGGAGGAACATAATGCGCAGGCGTGCACCACGCATGACCGCACCGCGCATGCACGGTGGCGCAGTGAACGTGCTGACGTTACGACGTGTGGCAACTGTGGCTCCACGCATTTAAAGCGGCAATGCCCTGCAAAATCTCAAAAATGCCTACGATGTGGCAGAGTTAGCCACTATGCTGCCTTCTGCCGAGCAGCTCAGCCTGCCACTTTATATCGCTTCAGCCAGCCTCGCAGGAATGTTCGGGCAATTCAACCCACGGTCACCGAGTCCGATTCCGACCTCCCACACAGCAGTGACACCGAGGACCCGAAGGCGCCATTTCGAGTCGGTGTCGTAACGAAAAACAGGCTGTCCCCGAAGCAAAGACACCAGCCGTTGTTGGTATACAGCATCGATCCAGACGATGAGTGGTGTGCACCCTGACGGTCAACCGGTCCGAAATACGATTCCGCCTGGACACTGGTGCCTCCGCCAATCTCATGGCATGGTCTGACTTCCAAAGCCTTTGTGTCAAACCAGCCATCCTTCCATCAGCCTGCCAGCCATTGGATTATAATGGCAACGTCATTCCTGCTAGCGGATTGTGCCAACTTGAAGAGACGCACAGGTCACGCAAAGCCATCCTTCCTTTCGAGTTCGTGGGCTCCTCAAAAGACTCCCTGCTTGGCGCGCAGGCATGCAAGCTGTCGAACCTCGTTCAGAGAGTGCACTCTCTCTCTCCTGATGACACGTCTGCCTTCCAGGACGCTGACTTCAGGACGCAACTCGACGCCATCATCGACCAGCACCGCAACGTCTTCGAAGGCATGGGCATGCTCCCATATACATACAAGATCCTACTCAAACAGAATGCCACGCCTGTGGTGCATGCATCTCGCAGGGTCCCAGCACCCCTTAAGGACCGCCTCAAGCAGCAGCTGCAGGACCTCCAGGACCAAGGAGTGATCTCCAGAGTTACGGAACCAACCGACTGGGTCAGTTCCATGGTGTGCGTAAAAAAGCCTACCGGCGAGCTCAGAATCTGCATTGATCCAAAGGATCTGAATCGCAACATAATGAGGGAGCATTATCCAATTCCCAAGCGCGAAGAGACCACATGCGAGATGGCTCGCGCCAAGCTCTTCACCAAACCCGACGCCTCGAAAGGATTCTGGCAAATCCAGCTCGACAAATCCAGCAGGAAACTGTGTACATTTAACACCCACTTTGGCAGATATTGTTACAACAGGATGCGGGATCATATCTGCTTCAGAAGTGTTCCACAGGATCATGGAACAAATGATGGAAGGCATTGAAGGTGTTCGCGTCCATGTCGACGACATAATCATTTGGTCCACCACCCCGCAGGAGCACGTCAGTCGCCTCCAGCACGTGTTCAAACGCATACGTGAGCAGGGCCTACGCCTCAACAGAGCCAAATGCTCGTTTGGTCAGACGGAACTCAAGTTCCTAGGGGACCACATCTCCCAGTTGATGCGGACAAGGTGGCTGCCATCACAGCCGTGAAAACGCCAGAGGACAAGAAGGCGGTCCTCCAATTTCTGGGCATGGTCAACTTTTTAGGGAAGTTCATCCCTAACCTCGCCTCTCATACCACGGCTCTCAGGAACCTGGTCAGGAAGACAACAGACTTCCAATGGCTTCCTGCCCATGAGTGCGAATGGAGAGAACTCAAAACCAAACTCACCACGGCCCCGGTCTTAGCTTTCTTTGATCCAGCAAAAGAGACCAAAATTTCGACCGATGCCAGCCAATCCGGCATTGGGGCAGTGCTCCTGCAACGCGATGAGGCCTCATCATGGACCCCCGTTGCATATGCGTCACGCGCCATGACCCCCACGGAACAGCGCTACGCGCAGATAGAAAAGGAGTGCCTGGGCCTTCTGACCGGTGTCGTCAAGTTTCACGATTATGTGTACGGCCTTCCTCAATTCACCGTCGAGACCGACCGTCGGCCGCTGGTCAATGTAGCACAGAAAGACTTGAACAACATAACGTCTCGCCTCCAGCGTATTCTGCTCAAGCTCCGGCGATACGACTTCCAGCTGGTATACACCCCAGGCAAAGACCTCATCATTGCCAACGTTCTCTCCAGGGCTGTCAACACTCCGTGTGACCCAGCGGGATTTGTCTGCCAGGTTGATGCCCATGTGGCCTTCGTGGCCTCCAATCTACCTGCCACACATGAACGCCTCGTCCAAATTCGCCGCGAGACGGCGGCTGACCCTTTGCTACAGCGTGTCATGCGCCACCTAACAGACGGGTGGCTCAAGGGCCAATGCCCGCAGTTCTATAATGTCAGAGATGATCTGGCGGTAGTAGATGGTGTTCTCCTGAAACTGGACCGCATTGTCATCTCGCATAGCATGCGCCAGCCCGTCCTGGAACAGCTACACAAGGGCCATCTTGGCCTGGCAAAGTGCCGCCGACGGGCCCGAGAGGCTGTGCACTGGCCCGGCATCAATGACGACATCGCCAACACAGTGCTCAACTGCCCCACTTGTCAGCGCTTCCAGCCGGCCCAACCACGTGAGACCCTACAACCCCATGAATTGGTCACGTCCCCTTGGACCAAGGTGGGCATCGACCTGTTCCACGCGCTGGGCAGGGACTATGTTCTGATTGTAGACTACTTTTCAAACTACCCGGAGGTGGTATGTTTACACGACATCACATCGTCTGCAGTCATCCGTGCCTGTAAGGACACCTTTGCTCGACACGGCATCCCACTCGCGGTTATGTCGGACAATGACCCCTGCTTCGCAAGCCAGGAATGGTCCAATTTTGCCAGGAGGTACAACTTTGTGCATGTGACATCCAGTCCCCTGTACCCCCAATCCATAGGCAAAGCAGAGAAGGGCATCCACATAGTCAAACGGCTCCTCTGCAAGGCTGCCGATGCTGGGTCCGATTTCTACCTCGCCTTGATGGCCTATCGCTCGGCCCCACTGTCCACTGGCCTGTTGCCAGCCCAGCTGCTCATGGGTCGCACCCTGAGGACGACGGTGCCATCCATTCATGTCCCAGACCTCGACCACGTTCCGGTCCTTCAACAAATGCAGCTGTCTCGTGCACAGCACAAGGCGGCTCGTGACTCCCGTGCAGCTGATCTCCCTGCTCTGGCTCCAGATGACAACGTCCGCATCCATCTTCCGGATGGTGGCTGGTCTGCAACCGCTGTGGTTCTTCGGCAAGTGGCCCCCCGCTCGTTCCTGGCTCGTCTACCGGATGGCTCCATTCTGCGCCGCAATCGAAGTACCCTTCGTCTCGTTCCGTGCTCGCTACGTGATCCTCCACCATTGCCACGCCCTCCTGTTGACCCTGACCTGGATTATGCAGAGATTCCGGTCACTCTGCATCCTCCTCACTCTGACGCAGTCCAGCCCACTCCTCAGCCGACGGCTCCCGACCCACCCTTGAGGCAGTCAACCAGAATTCGTTGCCCAGCTGAGAGACTTAATTTGTGAACTTTGTGGACTCATGGACTTTCTGATTTGTTCTGTTCTTCCGTTTAATCGTTCAAGTGGTTTGTATATAGTGTTCATCTCGTTATTCTTGTGACACACTGTTTTTCTGCAACAGGCACCTTCCCATGTAAATAGCTTAGTTTCATGTACATAGTCCTGTAAATATTTCGCACACACGTAGTCAGGAACATTCACCACACACTATTTACTGTCACGCAGGTACATTTTTTACAAAAGGGTGAATGTCATAATATACACCAGTATATCATGGTGCAGACACACACTGATGGACACACAGTGGGACCAATCAACACACACAACACCGCAGCCAATCACCAGTGAGAGCACACGCACTATAAAGACAGGGGGCATCAGAGTTCCCGCTCATTCGAGTTGCAGCTAGCTAGGAGCACAGAGCTCACAGCCTGCAACACAGACATTCACCATGTGCTGAGTGCATCAACTGGTTAGGACAAGGCAAAGGTCTTTAGTTAAAGCTAGTATCATATTCACCCACAGTCTGAGTATGTTTAAACAGTTAATGATTCAATAAAATAGTGTTGCACTATTTCAAGTGTTGGTGACCTGTATGTGACCCAGAACACCCAACACATCAGCCGCTTTTCTCTTTCTTAGTTGTTGTGCAAGCATTCTGCTGGCCTTCTCTCCATGCTCGTATATTGCGCACTTTGCCCTTCTAAGCTGCTCTACAGCCTTCCCTGTACACAACACCCCAAACTCGGTCTGCAGCCTCTGTCGTTTCCTCAGTAACTCTGGCCTCGGGGACTCCGCATAGCTCCTGTCCGCCTGTAAAATTTCCTTAACCAGTCGGTCCGTTTCAGCCCTATCTGTCCTGTCCCTATGGGCTCGGATTGAAATCAGCTCCCCTCTCACCACTGCCTTCAGCGCCTCCCAGAGCACTGCTGCTGAGACTTCTCCGGTATCATTTACCTGCAGGTAATTCTGCATGCATTTCCTCAGCCTCTCACACACCGCCTCGTCAGCCAGCTTCCAGCCTTCATTGTGGGCGCTGAAAACTATCTTTGCAAATCCGCAGATCAACCCAGTGCGGAACATAGTCCGAGATGGTAATTGCCGAATATTCTGCACCCGTCATCCCTGTCAGCAAGTCCCTGCTCATGATAAAGAAATCAATTAGGGAATACGCCTTGTGGACGTGGGCATAGAACGAAAACTCCTTCGCTGACGGCTGACTAAATCTTCATGCACCCTCTCAGCTCCTTTGCCATCGCTGGAACACTACCCGTTTTTGAACATGACCGGTCCAGGCCGGATAAAGAACTGTGTTGAAGTCCCCACCCATGATCAGTTTGCGTGAGTCCAATCAGGGATCTTCCCCAGCAACCACTTAACAAAATCTACAGCATCCCAATTAGGGGCATATACGTTGACCAGGACTACTCTCACCCCCTCGAGCTTACCCCAACCATAACAAATCTGCCACCCTCGTCCGCAACTGTGCCCTCCACCTCAAATTGGACCCGCTTGTTGGTCAAGATCGCAACCGCCCTGGTCTTAGTGTCGAGCCCCGAATGGAAGACCTGACTAATCCAGCCTCTGACCTGGTGAGCTACTTTCAGATGAGTCTCCTGAAACATGACTACGTCCGCCTTCAAAACCCGTAAATGCGCGATCACGCACCCTCTTGACTGGCCCGTTTAGCCCTCTAACATTCCAGGTGATCACCCTGGGGTGGGGGGCACATCCCCCCCCTTTTGCCCCTCCTTTCTTTGGCCAGCCCCCAAGCCATGTGTCGCGCTTCCTCTGGCCCGCCTTCTGGCCGCCTCCACCCCTGACCTCCTCACTGTTACCATGCCCAATTTCCAACATCGTCAGCAGACCTACTACCCCCCTCCCCCCCTAGGCACACCACCCTATAACTTAACCCCTGACATAAACTAGCTAAATAAACACCTCCCCACCTGGCTTCCGTTGACTAGTCCACCCAGTTTGCCTGGTGGCTCCCAACTCCGGCACCAGCGAGTCTCCCACCTATTGTTCCCTGGCTCCCCTCCCCCCGGCCCATCCACACCACTTCCCCAAATCAGCCCTGCTTGAACAAATACTCTGAACAGGACAGAGACAGCCCCAACAATAGTGCAATTTGAGTCATAGAAAACAAAATAGCAGGCACTGTCAACCATTCCTATCTGAACGCAGAAAGAGATCGCAAAAATTCCCCGAAAAACACCTCCCATATCCGAACCATTCTAACTATTCTCTTTTTCTAACAAAACTCAAACACAAAAGCGAAAAAGAGACATGACGAGAAAAAAGACAAAAAACACATAAAAACCAAGATACAAAAGCATGAAAAAAACATGCAGGCATCTCTCAGAAACAAGAGAGAAAGAATTAAAAGTTCCAACACGAGTCCAAGAGTCCTCAGCTCGGGACCAGCCCTTGCCTCTTTGCAAAGTCCATCGCCTCCTCGGGTTCCTCAAAATAAATGTGCTGGCCCTCGTGCGTAACCCACAGCCTCGTCGGATAGAGCAGCCCAAATTTCACCTGCTTCTTATATAAAATCTCTTTAACTTGCTTGTCGCCTGCCCTCCTTCTGGCCACCTCTGCGCTCAGGTCTTGGTAAACGCGCAGGATGCTATTGTCCCAGTTGCAGCTCCGCGTGCTCTTGGCCCATTGAAGAACCCGCTCCTTATCCAGGATCCTGTGGAACCGGACCACCATCACTCGTGAGGGACCCCCTCGCCACGGCTGCCTCACCTGTGCTCTATGTGCCCTGTCCACCTCCGGCGGGCGAGGGAACACCTCGTTCCCCAGCAGCTTCTGGAACATATCTGCCACATACGCGGCAGCATCCAGCCCCTCGGCTCCCTCCGGGAGGCCAACGATTCTTAAATTCTGCCGGCGAGACCTGTTCTCCAGGTCCTCCTGCTTTTCCAGGAGCATGTTTTGTTGGTCTCTCAACCTTCGAATCTCCATGTCTGCCACCGTTTGAAAGTCCGCCTGCTCCTCCACCGTCTTCTCCAGCTCCTGGATCTTCTCCGCCTGGGCATCCAGTCTTTTCTCCATTCGGTAAATGATTTCTGGAGCGGTTCCAAATGATCACTTTTCAGTGCTAGGAAGTTCTCCTGCATAACCTGCAACAGGTGCTCCATTGTCGGCTGAGCTGGCGGTGCCCGGGTCTGGACATCGGCCATATTGGTTTCACTCACAGCCTCCCCTTTGCCCTTGCTTGTCCACTTCTTCAGCTGTTTGCGATCCTTTCTACTTCTTAGTTTAATACACCTCTGTATGGATTCAGTGTCTGAGTGCTATGACTTTCCAATCCAGCGCTTAAAAGCGCAAAAAAAGTCGGGGGAAAAGGTCCAAAAGTCCGACGGGAGCGGGAGCCACCAAGTGTGCGACTTACTCCCTCATAGCCGCCACCGAAAGTCGTCGATGTTTCTTCTTTTAATAGACGCCCCTTCCAAGTGGTTAGACGTCCACAAAATGATCACGATAGCCTCCCGTGCGATCGCTGTGCAGTTACGTATCTCTTTCTTGACACATGGCATTCCTGAAGTCCTTGTCATGGGCTATGGTGCTTCTTTCATAAGTGATGAGTTCTCAACGTTCCTGAAGGCGAAAGGGATTTGTCGTGTGCAGAGCGAGCTGTGCAGACGTTTAAACGGGGGCTCCGGAAGCAGACTTTGGGTTTGATGGATACGAGACTGGCTCATTTCCTATTCTCCTTTCGGACCACAACACACGCCATGACTGGGGTTGCCCTGGCTGAGATGATCATGGTCCAAGGTCTTCGTACCCACCTTGGCTTGCTGTTTCCCGATATCAGCGTGAAGGTGCGTCATAACCAGGAGCTGCAAGAGCGTTGCCCTGTTCAACGTGAATCGCTCCGGCAAAACACACCTGGTGTGTCAACTTCGCTGACGGTGCTTGGTGGCTCTCAGGCACTGTCTTCCATCGGGCAGGGCCAGTCTCCTGCCAGGTTCAAGTTCGTGGCCAACTGATGAAAAGGCATCTGCATCTCCTTCGGTCATGGAGACCACTCCTTCGTAAGGTTCCTTATGTGCGATCTGTCCTGGATCAGCCCGGTATGGCACCTCAAAGATGCCTCGCTGCCTGCACCAAAGAGAGTCCAGCATCCTCCTCCTCCTCGCCCACAGCCATCTCAGGTTCCTTCGGACTTGGGGGGAGGGATGTCAACCCGCCGCACGGGACTTACAAAATGGGTATGATTGTCTTGCCCGTGTCCCTTGCGGAGTACGAGCTCCCTCGTTAAGGGGTGGGGGAAACTCAATCTATGTTGTATATAAGGTCAGCCAATTCAGCATTGACCATAAAGGCCCGGTTGGGAACTGCCGGAAGCTGTGTAATGTAGCTTTGTGAATAACCTATGTTTCTTTGATACAACTCGGTGTGGACTCTCCGTGACTTCATAAAATTAGCCAAAATAATTTTAATGTTGACAGAGTTTTGGCCTCAACTCCGACTGTTGGCAGCGATTTCTGCAGTCTTACAACACTTTATGAAGCTTCACCTCAGTTCCAAATCTCTTGCATTTAATTTTGTAACTATGATCCCTTATTCTCCACCACTTAACTTCTGGAAACAGTCTGCTTCTGCCCCATCCTTCATAATTATAAATGTCTAAATGCACATGGTCAGGTGGTGGAGAATAGCATACTTATTCACTTATGAGCTTTTATTTGCAGAGACACACACTGCATAGAAATCACCATTGACAAAAAAAACTATTTTTATATATATATAAAATGTGTGTATCTATATATGAGCACAGCTGAGTCGCTAATTAATCCCCACTACATGAATATGGCCAACAAGAAACGAATTGATATACAATTAATAATAAATACATATCCAGTAACTGTGTATCACGTAGCATTCTTGCCTTTGATTCAGACAGTTATGAATTTAAGTCTCGCTGCAGAGATTTGGAGTTTAGAAATCTGGGCCAACATTACAGTGCAATACCGAGGGAGTGTTGCACTGTCAGGGATGCCGTCTTTTGGATGGGATGTTAAAAAGTGACCCTGTCTTCTCGCAGAGACAAATATAATGGGCTGAATTCCCTGACAAAATGAAATGAAAATCGCTTATTGTCACAAGTAGGCTTCAATGAAGTTACTGTGAAAAGCCCCTAGTCGCCACATTCCGGCGCCTGTTCGGGGAGGCTGGTATGGGAATTGAACCGTGCAGCTGGCCTGCCTTGGTCTGCTTTCAAAGCCAGCGATTTAGCCCAGTGTGCTAAACCAGTCGGTAGGATCTTCCATTTCGGCGGCAACGCACTCATGCCAGCAAATTTCCCAATGGCACATGGGTGCCCACAATGGGAAACCCTATTGGCCTGCTGCCGGGACGGAGAATCCCACTGCCGGCGGAAGCGTGCCGCACCAGAAAACGGGTGAGGCGGGCCAGCGAATCCTGCCCAAAATATCTCATTGCACTAATTTGAAGAAGAGACTAGAGTTATGCCAAGTGTACTGGTCTATATTCGTCCCTTAATCAACAACACAAAAAACGATGAACTGGTCATTTTGACACAGCTGTTTAGAGGAACTTATTGTGTGCAAATTTGTGTTTCCTACAATACCACAGTAACTACATTTCAAAAGGTACGTCATTGACTGTAAAGCACTTTGGAATCTCCTGGAGTCACGAAAGGTAATATGGGAAATGCAAATCTTCCACTCTTTCTTGATCTGACAGAAAAAAATCCAAATTTTCACTTTTATTATATTTGTATTTTGTGCCTACAGGACAGCATCCCAGTGCAATATCATTCAGTACAAATCATTGCCTAACCACAGACGTGGCTGCAGTGACAGTGATTTAGCCACACACAATAATTTTAATAGGCACTGGTGTGCATATTCTATATGAGTATCTTAGATTGGTCACGGGGTAACAAGGATATCTGATGAAGGGAGGATGAGTAAATTTGGTCGGTACTCTCTGGAGTTTAGAAGAATGAGAGGTGATTGAAACATTCAAAATTATGAAGGGGCTTAACAGGGTAGATACTGAAAGTTTTTTGTAGAGCAAGGCAATACATTTTCAGAATAAGGGACCTAACATTTTGAGCTGAGATGAAGAGAAATGTTTGCACTCAAGAGGTTGTGAATCTTTGGAATTCACTACCCCAGAGGTTTGTGAAGAAACCGTCATTGAATTAAGGCTGAGATCGACAGATGTTTGCTCTCCCAGGAGCCAATGAATTTGGGGAATGGACAGGAAGGTACAATTGAAACCCAAGATCATCCATGATCATATTGAATAGCGGAGTAGGTTCGACAGGTCGTATTGTCTTATCCTGCTCCTATTTTGTACGTGTTTGTGTTCCTCAGGTTCTCCTCATATTCATTTACTTAATAATCATCGAACACCATTCAACAACAAAAGACTTAACACAGTCACAATGAACAATAAACACTTGCACTCTCTGTTTGTCACTTTAACATTGTTACAAAAAGGTTAAAGTACACAGATGTACAATGTAAAAATGAGTATTGAGATCACATGCCCCAAAATGCTGTACTTTGTTTACAAGTCAGAAATGTAATTAGCCACATCTAGATTCCCAATTAGTCACATCTAACTGGTTGCTAACATATTGGACAACAGTGTTTTGATGAATCGGTATGTATGAACTATTGGGCGCGATTCTCCCAAAAGGGAACAAAGACCCTAGCGAGTGCATTTAACCGCGTGTTTACCAGCACTCCTGGTGCCGAGAGACACGTGGCTATTCACGTTGAATAAAGGGCCTGAACGGAGAACGCGCAGCCAAGGCTGCACATAGCCCCGTTTTGTACAGTACGGAGCACTGCTCACCAGAACTCCCAATTGTAGCGAGAGATAAATGGCGTCCCGATCTCTGAACTGATTCCCGATCTCCAACCAGCCCGAACGCACTGTGGGAGGGCCTCCCCCATGCCAGGATAGTCCCTCCCCCATGCCAGGATGGTCCCTCCCCCATGCCAGGCAACCCCAGCACGATCATGCGTGTGAAAAAAAGCCAGCTTCACATTCTGGCAGTGCCTATGCTAGCTGACAGTGCCACCTGGGCACCTTGGCAGTGCCAGCCTCGCACACAGGTGGCACTTCCAAAATGCTAGGCTGGCACTGCAAGGGTGCTTGGGAGCCACCAGCAGTGCTAGGGTACCACCCTGCCCAAAGGGCATGCAGCTGGGGACCTCTGATCCATCCCATCAGGCCCTCGTTTGTGGGGGCCAGAGCTGAATGGCGCTCGCCTGAGGTCTCATAGAATTTCATAGAATTTACAGTGCAGAAGGAGGCCATTCGGCCCATCGAGGCTGCACTGGCTGTTGTAAAGAGCACCCTACTTAAGCCCACATCTCCATCCTATCTCCGTAACCCAGCAGCCCACATCTAACCCAAGGGCAATTTAGCATGGCCAATCCACCTAACCTGCACATCTTTGGACTGTGGGAGGAATCCAGAGCACCCGAAGGAAACCCACGCAGACATGGGGAGAACGTGCAGACTCCGCACAGACAGTGACCCAAGTGGGAATTGAACCTGGGACCCTGGCGCTGTGAAGACATAGTGCTAACCACTATGCTACTGTGCTGCCCTGAGGTGAAGGGGTTGAATCCCAAAGCCTCAGGTACCTTTGGAATCTGCACATTAGAGTAAGGCTTACTGCCTCTCTCTAATATGCAGATTTGCTAAAATGTGATCCCGCCCATTGTGGGCGGAACTTACATTGCAACATCTCATGAGATCGCGTTGGATCTTGAGAGACGTGGCGAGCTGGGTAGATCCTGCTAGTGGGGTCACCTGGCTTTCATCGGCCATGCTATGCCGTGGCAGGCTGCCTTTTGTGCACAGCATGGCCGTTGGATTGTGCCCATAAAGTCTCAATAACCTTCCTATCATGTGCAATGGAATCCCGTGCACACTACTGCCAAATAATGTTCTAATCTCACTTACCTCTTGTTAAGATTTTATATCAGGTCATCATTATCTCTTGGCTTTAATATTTTATTTGTCTAAAGATAAAAATCAAGAATACAACTGCCTTACAGCCTTATCAACTTGTGGTGCTACCTTCAGTGCTCTGTGAAGTTGTAGCACCAAATTACTCTGTTCCTCAACAGCACAAAGTCTACACCCATTCAGGGTATGTTGACTGCTGAGAATTCATTCGAATGTATCACATCATACTTACCAACATTGAATTTTAGGGGCAGCACAATAGCATTGTGGTTAGCACAATTGCTTCACAGCTCCAGCTCCCAGGTTCGATTCCTGGCTTGGGTCACTGTCTGTGCGGAGTCTCATGTTCTCCCCGTGTGTGCGTGAGTTTCCTTCGGGTGCTCCGGTTTCCCCCCACAGTCCAAAGATGTGCAGGTTAGGTGGATTGGCCATGCTAAATTGCCCTAAGTGTCCAAAATTGCCCTTCCTGTTGGGTGGGGTTACCGGGTGTGGGCTTGGGTAGGGTGCTCTTTCCAAGAGGGTGCAGACTCGATGGGCCGAATGGCCTCCTTCTGCACTGTAAATTCTTTGATACCTCGATTTATTCAATACTTTTTAAGTCTATTCCTTCATATCAATATTCCTTTGCAGTTCCCTCTATTCTTCTAAAGGATTAACTATACTTTCTGTATCATCTACACATTTGTACATCACTCCCTCTAGGCCTTTATCCAAATAATTGGATAATAACAGTGAAAGAACTGGCTCCACAATTAATTTCAGAAGAACACTTCCTCCAATCATTTTGAAAAACTGCCCTCAACTTTTAAGGCCAATATTAACATCCCTTCAATGGCAACCAATGACAACAGGGCTTTTGGGCATGCGAAGGAAAGTTTAAATATTGTCAGAGGGTACTTATCTTACTCTCACGACCCACACAATGCCCCACATCTGTTGAGCTTTTGAGCAGCACCAGATGCCCTTTCACCAGACAGGGATGAGCTTTGCTGAGATGCAAAAGTCAGGGTTTGATTATATTATATAATCCTCTTATGAGGTGCTTTTAGTTGTCCTGATCCTCAGAAATGTCCCCGATCCACATAATTGGTGGACAGTGATCATTCCTTTAATAATTTTAATAATATTTATTGTCACAAGTAGGCTTACATTAACACTGCATTGAAGTTACTGTGAAAAGCTCCTAGTCGCCACATTACGGCACCTGTTCGGGTACAGAGCGGGAGAATTCAGAATGTCCAAATTACCTAACAGCACATCGTTCAGAACTTGTGGGAGGAAACCGGCACACCCAGAGGAAACCCATGCAGACACAGGGAGCACGTGCAGACTCCGCACAGACAGTGACCCAAGCCGCGAATCGAACCGGGACCCTGGCGCTGCGTGCAGGTCCACGGTTTGGTTTCTTGCTGTGCTCATCATGCTCTTGTCCACAGGCACCTTGTCATTCTTGCCATATGATATAACCTGGCTGGGGACTATTGCCTATCCCACAATCCTTAGTGAGTATGAGCTCCCTCAATGAGGAGGGTGGACAAATCATTAGCAGAGTCACCTGCATGAATAGAGCTGACCAGTGTGGAGCCAGCTAGAGAGGAGAGAGCAGTGGTGGAACACTGTTGCTGTTGTATATATGTAATTGTAAATAAAGTTATTTCTTTTGATTCTACAAACCCATGCTGGATTCTTCTTGGCCCTCACAAAACCATGTTTGGGTGAGAATCAGACCTGGGAGGTAAAGATCACTCTCACCTATGTCAGTAAGTCCAGTTGATTAATTAGTTCTAATTTTGAAGTTAAGAATTGTAGTTGCTATCCACTGGTCCCTTGGCAGTATTAATGCGGATGCAAGTAACTCTGTTTTCGCCTTGCTAATTTCTTTAAATACCTATGGATGCATCCACCCACCCAGGTTATGGTGCCCCTTAAGTTGACTAGACAATTTTTGATAGATGATGCAATAATGTAGTGATTTTGTATAATTTATTAAGGGTGTTGTTAAGTTTTGAGAAAGTTATTAGACATGGATTCATTAATATTTTAAATCTATTATTAACTTCCTGAATTGAAGATTTTCCTTTACACAAACAAGTCTTTAATATTTGCCTTAATATTGTCTTTTTCAGTGACTGAGTGAATAAGGCTAGCCTGCCATGCAGCAACAGCTATGCGAGATTATCATCTCCATTACTGTACCTGACACCAAAATTTCACAGAATTACCACATTGCTTTGATTGAGGAAATTAGTTCTTAATCAGTTTTAAAATGTCTGGAAAGATATTTTGCACTGCAAGCTAAGAAAGGGAACAAGAATCAGGCAGAGATCCCACTTATAAATTTAATTAGTTCCTATGTCAAGTGTCTGCATGTGATGAGTGTTTGGTCCGTGTTCCCTGTGATGCTACCCATGCTAAATAGCTGCTGGCATTCGATGTTGAGGTTCATTGTCTAAGAAAGATCAACTGTGAGGTACTTTCCTACAACATGTGGAAAAACATCCCGGCCTGAGTCAATGTCTTGAGGAGAACTGTGAGGGGGGCGGGGAGCTTGACCAAACAGATTTAAAAAAAACAGAATCAATTAGCCTCAATAAAAAAATATGTGAAGCACTTGTTATTTTTAACTTCCAATTTTCTACCATCTTCTCTTGAAGCACAGACTATTTTGTGGCTATGGTTCCAAACATATCAGTCTTCTCAACTATGTCATGAGAGTGACCATGAGTGAGTCAAGACTGTGAGTGTCAGGAGACAATTTACGTGGGAGTATCATAGCGAAGCTTGTGCTCACCTGTTAGCAACACCCCATATGCTTCCCAGAAGCAATCACAGTAACTGTGGCTCTTTTTTCCTTGTTAACCTAGAGCAGTGATGCCTTGACTTCTGTCTCAGTTGCGATCAGCTCACTCAGGAAAAGTCACCCTTTCGCTTTTCAATATTCCAATTCTCTCTTGTTTGGTGCATTTACTTACTGATCCATTAGGGAAGTGCATTTGCTATAGATTTTTTTAAAAAGCAGCATTAAAGACATACTGACACTCGAAGCTAAATGAGCTCACCTCATTAATTGGTACAAGCAGCTGTAATTATTC
Organism: Scyliorhinus torazame; assembly: GCF_047496885.1. Lineage (NCBI taxonomy): Eukaryota > Metazoa > Chordata > Chondrichthyes > Carcharhiniformes > Scyliorhinidae > Scyliorhinus > Scyliorhinus torazame. The sequence continues at coordinate 308,156,313 of NC_092707.1, forward strand.
ATGAGGGTTTAGGTCAGAGATATGAACACAAATGATTTAGGCTGTTCTGTCTGGAAACATATTTTGGCATCAATCCCTTGACTTTGGTTCTTTCATACATTCAGTGATATTCTGCTGTATTTCAGCTTTCTTTTACCAAATTATATCAGTGTCTCACCTTGTCATGTACACAAAGAATCTTGAAAGATAACAGTGCCAGCTGGGGGATGTGCACCACTGAAGCGGGTAAATTAGTGAATGCCAGTAGGTAACACGGTGAGCATGACAGGTGCTTCAGCCTCTTACTACGTTATCTTTGCCAGTCTATTGGATTTTAAAAGTATCACAATTTTTAAAAAAAAAAGTGAATTTGGGCTATCTTGATCACAAACAAAATCTTGCTCTGAATTATGTGCTGCAGTACTACGGAGAGACACAGCATGGTATTGGTATCTTTCCACTATCAGATTCATGCCATTGGTTTGTTATTGTACAATGAACTCTGGGTAAGATCACATAATTGCTTTTGGCAACTTGTGCCCTACAGCTGTGCTATAAAAGTCTCCACAGAATTTTGGTTCAGAAACAAGGCACACATTTATTATTTTTTGATCAGCAAGGATGTTTTGAAGAGTTTTGTTAGACAGGAAGGAGGTATATAAATGACCAGAATGGAGCTGTTTGTTATTGTTAACTGAAGACGTTGAATGGTCATTTTTATTCCGACCTTTTCCTGCCTTTATGTAACTATCAGTCCATAAATATTAACTATCATGCTGTAGAAACATATGTCATAAACTGAAAGGAGAACTCATCTAAACAGTTTGATGCCAATGGTATTTCAGCAGCAGAAGCAAGAAACAATTGCAGTGATTAATTTAGTCAGTGAATACTTCAAAATTACATATTTCTGTAAAAAAAAGAGAAAAGCAGTAATTAAAACATTGTGATTAACGAGAAGAACATATTGGTATCATTGGTGGTACATTTGCCGCTGACAGTCCTGACAAAAATCACACTCGGTGTATCACATCTCATGTTTATTTACAGCATGAAAATACTTCCTGTACTGCAAGTGTTCCTATTATGGAGAAGCAGCCTAAGATGTGGATGGTTACAATCAATTAGCTGGAGGAAGATTTGAATTTTTGTCCTCGGAAAATAACATGAACTGTTTTTTTTTTAAGTGGATGTAAAGAAATAGTTGTGATGAAGCAGAAGAGAGCTAAGCAGAGTAATTATGAAGCTCAAAGTAACTTAAGGAGTATCTACTTTGCACCTTGAGTACTTAAACTTGTGGAATAGATTGCCATCTAGTGCACTGAATGTGAATACAATATCAACAATGTATATTTGTACAATGCTCCTTACATACAACGAAGTGCTGAGTATTTTACAGAATATTGGATTTAAGTGGACAGACAGCGTTGCAGGAAGGAAGGAAGTGACAAAAGTGCAAAAAACATTAGGGCTTTTAGGAGGATTTTGAAAGCAAAGAAGAAAATGGCAAAATATATCGGCTGAGAAAGGGAACCCGGAAGCCATTGCACAGGGGTTGAAGGAACGCCTATGAATAGAGGAAAATGGCAATGATTGGTAAGCTGGTCTACAGGGAGAGTATGCAAAGGATATACATTTGGAGGATATTGCAAGTATAGGGAGGAGGAAGAGTATACAGATCTGAAAATGAGAACAAGAATCTTGAAATTGATTATCTGGGACAATGGAACGTAGCAGCGGCTAGGTGCATAGGCCTTGATGTGGTGGAGTACATGAAACACAGCATTTTGGATGACTTGTAAATGAAGAGGCGGCCAAAGATGGAACCAGGCTGTAAATCACAGGAATAAATGTAAGGCAATGCATTGTCACCAGAGTGACACGTGAGAATAGAAGCAGGAGAGAATAGCATGGAGGTGAATTATGGAGGAGAAAGGCTCAAGCAGTGTGATTTGGTTGACAGTATCTAGTCAACACATAATTTTAGAAGTGTAAAAATAAAGAAAATTTGCTTTTATGCAGTGCCTTGTCTTATCCTCAGGATGGGTTGACAGTGGAGTTTCCGAGTGAGGAGGGGGTTATGACCAGAGTTCTGAAGGAAATGGCCAGTGATAGCAGCAATCGTGAGGTGGAGGAGGCACAATTTAGTGATCAAAAGCTAAAATAGGAAACAGTTGCGCAAACGTTAGGCTTCATTGTTGAGTTAAATTTAATGACAACAGCAGAGCATTTGGATGTGATGTGTAGAATACTGGAACAGGTGTGGGATGATAAAAGGGGAACTGAATATGGGAGAGAAGGAAGAAGAGTCATGAAAAGACACATCATCAGAGGCAAATGTGATCAGTTCCAATACCAAAATACTCTCACAATTGTGTCTGCTGTGTGGATGGAGGTGTTGTCTTGTTTTGGAGAAGAGGAATTTAGAGCTGTTCCCATTCTCAGGATGAACTTGGATTAGTGCATGGTCCTTATTATGAAGGTGAAGCACTGCTCGGGTTTAAGGTGGTTCAGCCATATTTGACAATAAATAGTCTGAGGAGACTCTTATCTGTATATTCAAACTTATGGCCTTTGGATTTGAGTGAAAGTATTTTGGTATTGAAACTGATCACATTTGCCTCTGATGATGTGTCTTTTCATGACTCTTCTTCCTTCTCTCCATATTCAGATTTGAGTTTCAGATTTTCACTTAGATTAGACATTCAAAAAGTAAAATGGATCGATTTCTGATCTTTACTTGAATAACTATTTTTCATTCCTACTTCTCATCTCCTACTTATAACAGGAATAGTAAGGCGAAAAAGTCACTGATAGGAGTAGTCTATAGGCCACCAAATAGTAACATTATGGTGGGGCAGGCAATAAACAAAGAAATAACTGATGCATGTAGAAATGGCACAGCAGTTATCATGGGGATTTTAATCTACATGTCGATTGGTTTAACCAGGTCGGTCAAGGCAGCCTTGAGGAGGAGTTTATAGAATGTATCTGTGATAATTTCCTAGAACAGTATGTAATGGAACCTACGAGGGAACAAGTGGTCCTAGATCTGGTCCTGTGTAATGAGACAGGATTGATTCATGATCTCATAGTTAGGGATCCTCTCGGAAGGAGCGATCACAATATGGTGGAATTTAAAATACAGATGGAGGGTGAGAAGGTAAAATCAAACACTAGTGTTTTGTGCTTAAACAAAGGAGATTACAATGGGATGAGAGAAGAACTAGCTAAGGTAGACTGGGAGCAAAGACTTTATGGTGAAGCATGGGTTCATAAAGGGCAGGTCGTGCCTGACTAAATTAGTGGAATTTTTTGAGGACATTACCAGTGCGGTAGATAACGGGGAGCCAATGGATGTGGTATATCTGGATTTCCAGAAAGCCTTTGTCACGGTGCCACACAAAAGGTTGCTGCATAAGATAAAGATGCATGGCATTAAGGGGGAAGTAGTAGCATGGATAGAGGATTGGTTAATTAATAGAAAGTAAAGAGTAAGGCTTAATGGGTGTTTCTCTGGTTGGCAATCAGTAGCTATTGGTGTCCATCAGGGATCAGTGTTGGGCCCACAATTGTTCACAATTTACATAGATGATTTGGAGTTGGGGACCAAGGGCAATGTGTCCAAGTTTGCAGACGACACTAAGATGAGTGGTAAAGCAAAAAGTGCAGAGGACACTGGAAGTCTGCAGAGGGATTTGGATAGGCTAAATGAATGGGCTAGGGTCTGGCAGATGGAAGACAATATTGACAAATGTGAGATTATCCATTTTGGTAGGAATAACAGCAAAAGGGATTATTATTTAAATGACAAAATATTAAAACATGCTGCCGTGCAGAGAGACCTGGTGTGCTAGTGCATGAGTCGCAAAAAGTCGGTTTACAGGTGCAACAGGTGATTAAGAAGTCAAATGGAATGTTGTCCTTCATTGCGAGAGGGATGGAGTTTAAGACTAGGGAGGTTATGCTGCAATTGTATAAGGTGTTATTGAGGCCACACCTGGAGTACTGTGTTCAGTTTTGGTCTCCTTACTTGAGAAAGGACGTACTGGCACTGGAGGGTGTGCAGAGGAGATTCACTAGATTAATCCCAGAGCTGAAGGAGTTGGATTACGAGGAGAGGTTGAGTAGACTGGGAATTTAGAAGGATGAGGGGGGATCTTATAGAAACAGAGAAAATTATGAAGGGAATAGATAGATAGATGCGGGCAGGTTGTTTCCACTGGCGGGTGAAAGCGGAACTAAGGGGCATAGCCTCAAAATCAGGGGAAGTAGATTTAGAACTGAGTTGAGGAGGAACTTCTTCACCCAAAGGGTTGTGAATCTATGGAATTCCTTTCCCAGTGAAGCAGTAGAGGCTCCTTCATTAAATGTTTTTAAGATAAAGATAGATAGTTTTTTGAAGAATAAAGGGATTAAGGGTCATAGTGTTCGGGCCGGAAAGTGGAGCTGAGTCCACAAAAGATCAGCCATGATTTCATTGAATGGCGGAGCAGGCTCGAAGGGCCAGATGGCCTGCTCCTGTTCCTAGTTCTTATGTTCTTATAACAAGTGAACCATATAACAATATCCATTCCCTTTATAATAACACTGGTGAACAGGTATATTTCAGGAAATAACTGCTTACTAAGTTATGGCACCTTAGGGAAACACCTTAGGGAGACAATGACGTAATGGTAATGTCAATAGATTAGGGTCAGAATTCTCCATTACAAACGCCCCACTACTGCTGCTAGTGAGGACGGAGAAATTGGCACTCAGTCAAATCTCCCATTCACTGCAGCGGGACCAGAGACTCCCACTGCCGTGAATGGACGAAGACTCACGCTGCAGGAAATGGATTGAGAATCCCACCCTAGTAACCCAGAAGGCCAGGTAAGTATTCTGTGGGCATGTGATCAAGTTCCACCACAGAAACCAGTGGAATTTAAATTCAACTAAACACCTGACATTGAAATCTAGTCAGTAATTATAACTGTTATGGGCCAGGGTTTAGAGAACACCAAAGTATATCATGTAATTCACCTGACCCACAACTTTTAACAGATTTTGGTTATGGGGAGCACAAGGGCCCACTTTACAGGTGTCATGCAACAGAGAACTAAAAATATCTTTAAACAAAAACAATGTTTATTCTATGAATCCAGTTAACATTTTATAAACACACAGTAAACATCTTATCAACTATCAAATACTCCCCCGAAAGATACAATACTCTATGAGTAACCCTTAGTAACCTTCCTAACAACATCCATAAGTCAAAAAACTCTTTATAACACAGACAGTAGGTTTGCAATCCTTACAGAAACAGATATTACTTTGAAATCATCAAGTGATCTGGAGACATTCTTGATCATGCAGAGAGAGAGGTCAAATATCCACCTCCTTGGTTTGAATGCAGCTCTCTAACTGGAAGCGAAACTAGAACACAGAGCCAAAAAGAGCTTCCAGCTCAAAACTAAAGTAAAACGCAGAATCACATTCCAGCTCCACCCACACAATGACATCACTGCAGCCATTTGATAAAACACACTTTTCTTAAAGGGACTCTCACATGACAATAACCATCAACTATCATTAATTGTTTGAAGAACATATTTGATTCACTATATGCCCTTTAGGGAAGGAAATCTGCCATCTTTATCTGGTCTGGCTTACATGTGACTCCAGACCTTCAGCAATGTGATTGACTCTTAACTGTCCTCTGAAACAGCTCAAAATCTCTCTGAGGATCTTTATGAATTGTTTTATAAAGTCTTAGCTATTGCATGTTTAATCATTATTCTGTATGCTCCTGATATTAATTCCCCCAATCTCCTGAAATTCAATAAATTTGCAGTGTACAAGTTACCACAAATTTTCCAGCTATTTCATCACAGCAACTGCAAAAGCTAACACAGACATCAAGGTTAATTCAGAGAAATTATATTGGCCGGAGTTTTCAGGTCATTGCCATCTAATTTTCCCACCGGCAGCGCCCCCTGACCAGTGGGTTTCCCAGCGGTGTGGGGTGGTTACAATGGGAAATCCCATTGACAAGCGGCGGGCAGATAGCATCCCGCCACCAGCAAGCGGCGCGCAGCCGAGAAAAATGCGGCTGGTGGACCGAAGAATCCCGCCCATCATCTCTCTGAAAATTGATAGAATTGACTTCCAGTTTTGCTAAGTCTCTCAACGCTCCTTCCTCCTGACATCTCCACCACAAATTAGTTTTCAATCAATGGGTGTGAATTTCTGGGCCCACCTGCCTCTGGGATCATCCGGTCCCGCCGAAAGTCAATGGAGCTTTGGCTGCCCCACCGCATCCCCACGGCCGATCCCATGACAGGGCTGGAAAGTCCCAGCCAATTTCTACAATCTTAACCATTGTCCTACTTCATTAACATGGTTGGTTGGCTGACTGATGAATTATCCATTCAGAAATTGGTATTTTGATGAAAAACTCCAATGCCAATAATTGAGATAACGAAGAACAATTTTCCTCGGTAAATTATAGGGAGCATGCCATCAAACACATGTTATTTTTAATAACCATCGCCGCCGCAGCAGAGACAGAATTTTAGAATAAGATGGAGGTGAAGCATCACTTCAGAAAAGCTTTTTTTTTGACAAAAACACAATTGATACTGTAGAATGAGAAATATCAAGATTATGCTATGAGGAGGTCTTTACTCTCTTTCTTTCCATGCACTCTTTCATCAGAGGGTAGATTTTTATTTCAATTTTCCTGAGGGACAGACGTAAGATGTGATAAATGTTGCTCTCTCCTTGGTCGCACAGGCTGACAAATAGTTAAGGCAACTAGATACGACCACATGCAAACGCACCTCATAGGTAGGAGGTAACTACCAGAAATAATGCTTTTTCCATGGAGTGCAACCTCTGAAGACTTAATATTCAGTTCAGCTAACCTCCAAACATCTGGTTCTTGAATAGTACAAAAAAAAACAAGAGAGCTAATGAAAGCAATAGTTATTATCTATGAGATCAATGCACCGCTGTAACACCTGCTAAAATTAAAACAAATCATATCTTGATTGCTGATTACGCACTCTTTCTCCAGTAAGATGTTCTGTCAGTATTTGCCCTGGCACATAATGCTCAAATTGATGAAAAGCCAACGGCAGTTGAAATAAGTGGCAGAGGTTAACGTAAGGTGATGTTCTTCAAGCAAATAATAATGAATTGCATGAGATTAATTTTGTATGATGTGTCCATAAATAAGTTATGCAGGAACAAATGCAGTTCTTTTTCCCCTCTTGTCTGCACCAATGGATTTTTTCAAAGGGATTCTGTAAAAAGACAAAATTAAAGGCTCTTCATCAGAATCCACACAGCATTCCATAACAACAGAACTGAACTGATGCCACAAATGTAAATACATGGGCATGATCTAATAGTATTACATTCTCACCATTCAAGTGCCAGGCACTGACCATCTCCAACAAGAGAGATGAAAACCATCTCCCCTTAAGATTCAATGGCATAACCATCACTGAATCCCCCACTGTCAACATCCTGGGTGTTACCATTATCCAGAAACTGAACTGGACCAGCCATATAAATCCTGTGGTTCCCAGAGCAGGTCAGAGATTGGGAATTCTGCAACGAGTAATTTACCTCCTGGTTCCCCAAAACCTGTCTTCCAAGACACGTGGCACAAGACGGGAGCGTGATGGAATACACTCGACTTGCCTGGATGAGCACAGCTTCAACAACGCTCAAGTGCTTGCTACCATCCAGGACAAAGAAGCCTACTTGATTAGTACCCCATTCAGCACCTTAAAACATTCACCCCTTCTGCCACTGATGCAAAATCGCAGCAGTGTGTACCATCTACAAGATGCATTGTAACAGCTCACCAAGGCTCCTCTGATAGTATCTCCCAAATCCGTAAGCTGCACCACCTAGACAGACAGTGGTGTGGGAACACCACAATTTGGAAGTTCCGCTCCAAACTGTGCATCATTCTGACTTGGAAATATATCACCATTTCTTTACTGTCGTTGGGTGAAAATCCTGGAACCCCCTCCTTAACATTACATGGACTGCAGCGGTCCAAGAAGGGGGCCCACCACCAACCATTACCTTCTCTAGGGCAATTGGGGTGGGCAGTAAATGTTGGCCTTGCCAGTGATGCCCACATTCTGTGAAAGAATTTTAAAAATTCTCAACAACATATACTCCAATGAGAAAGAATAACTCTGCAGGAAGGGTGAACCATCTATGGATAACTAAGAAAGCGAGCATGGTATAAAATTGAAAGAAAAGGCATACAACAATATGAAATCTATCTTCACGCTGAATAACATTAGTCTGTGTGTCAGTTGCACTCAGAAATGGTGGGCTAGAAGATTGAAAAAATTTAAGAAACTATGAAAGGATGACTGTAACTAATAAAGCGGGAGAAGTGGATTATGAGAGTAAGCTAGCAAGAAATATAAAAACAAAACTGCAAATGCCCCTTCAAGTATATACAAAGGAAGAGAGTAGCTAAAGTAAACATAGGTCACTAAGAAAATGAGATTGGGGAAATAATAAGTGGGAAGCAAGGAAAGGGCAGAGACTTTATAAAAATATTGAGTGTCTGTCTTCAAGATAGATGCCAGTAAAAGCATCCCAATAATGATAGGAAATCGAGAGGACAAAAGGAATGGAGAAACTTCAAAAAATCATTATCACCAGAGAAAAAGTACAAGGCATATTAATAAGACTGGTATGTTATCTGGGCCTGATTTCCTGAATTCTAGGATCTTAAAAGAAGTGGCTGCAGAGATGGATGCATTGATTGTAATCATCCTAAATTCTAGAAAGCTCCCAACAGTTCAGAAAACTGCAAATGCAACGCCCCTATTCATGAAAGGAGAGAGGCAGAAAGCAAGAATTTATAGGCCAGTTAATCTAACATCTGTCACTGGGAAAATGGCCACGCCAAATTGCCCCTTAATTGGAAAAAAAAAGAATTGGGTATTTTAAAAAATCATAATACAATCAAACAGAATCAACATTGTTTCATGGAAGGGAAATTATGTTTGACAAATTTCTTTGAGTGATTTGAGAATGTATTAAGTTGTAGAGATAAAGGGGAACTGAGTAGATTTTGTGTCTTTGAATTTCGACAAGGCATTCAATAAAGTGCCGCATAAAAGATTACTGTACAACACAAAACTCCATGGTGTTGGTTAACAAACAGAAAATGGAAAGTTAGAATTAATGGGTCTTTTTCAGGTCAACAAAGTATAGCCAGTGGACACGATCCTTCGTCTGTTCATGACGGTGGGGTCTTCCAGTCCCACCAAAGTCGCCAGCCCACCATGAGTTTCCAGGCAGCATGGGGTGGATTCAATGGGAAATCCCATTGACAACAGCAGGATCAGAAGATCCCGCTGTCCGCCAATGGCAGGCTGCCTCTGCCGCCGGGAAACATGCCGTGCGTGGGGAGGCCGGGAAATCTCACCCAAGGCTATGGTTTCAACTATTTCTAATCTATATTAACGATTCGGTTGGAGGGAGAGAGTACATCGTAGCCAAACGTGTGAAAATGCAAAGATAGGTGGGAAAACATATTGTGAGAAGGGTGCAGAAGGATATAGATAGGGTAAGTCAGTGGGTAACGATTTGGCAGGTGAGGTACAATGTGGGAAATATAGGTTATCCACTTTGGTGGGAGAGTAGATAAGCAAAATGTTACACAAATGAAGAGAGAATACTAACCACTGCGGTGCAGAGGAATCTGTGCATCTTGTACATGAAACAAAAGAGTAAGTAATTGGAAGGAAAATGGAATGTTGGCATTTATTGCAACAGCTGTACATGGCATTGGTGAGGTCATGCCTAAAATACTAAATGCTGTTTTCCCTCCTTATTTAAAGAGGGATTGGAGGCAGTGCAGAGAAACTAAGGAACTGGTCATTGACTTCAGGAAGCAAAGAATCACACACACCCCTGTCTGCCTGTCTGCATCAATGGTGCTGAGGTGAAGATGGTTGACAGCTTCAAATTCCTAGGTGTGCACATCACCAACAATCTGTCCTGGTCCACCCAGGTCGACGCTGTGACCAAGAAAGCACAACAGTGCTATACTTCCTCAGGAAACTAAGGACATTCGGCATGTCCACATTGACTCTGACCAACCTTTACAGATGCACCATAGAAAACATCTTCTCTGGCTGCATCACAGCTTAATATGGCAACTAACTTCTTATTTCTACGTAAGAAAACGTAGAGTCGTGATCACGGCTCAGTCCATCACGCAAACCCACCTCCCATCCATTGACTCTGTCTACACTTCCCACTGCCTTGGGAAAGCGGGGAGCATAATCAGAGACCCCTCCCGGGTTATACTCTTTCCCAACCCGTTCCATAGGGCAGGAGATACAAAGGTCTGAGTACACGCTGTCATGGGAGTGTCGCTTTAAGAAATGTTTGTCTGCTCAAGTGGCTGCAGTGATGTCAGCGTGTGGATAGAGCTGAGCTCTGGCTCTGCTTTTTAGTTTCGCTTTGAGAAAAAGCTTGGGTGTGTCTGTGTTTTTTAGTTTCATTTTAGTGTTGGAGCTACAGCAAGTCAAAGGAGGTGTAATTTTGTTATCTCTGCCATCTAAAGACTATCTCTTGATCATTTGGTGAATTCAGAGTGATAATTGCTCTCAGTAGAGAATTTAAACCTGATGTGCTTCTGCTAAAAGATTTTTTGTATTATGGACGTTAAAAGGAAGTTTAAGGATTACTTAGCGTGTTGTATTCTTTGGGGGTTGTATTTGAATTGATGGTTGCTAAGATGGTCACTGTATGTTTTTAAAAGATCAACTGAGTTCATAAAATAAACATTGTTTTGCTTTAAAAAATACTTTTAGATTTCTGCTGTACCACACCTGTAGAGTGGGCTGGGTGCTCCCCATACCACAATCTATTAAAAGTTGAGAGTCAGGTGATCTCCATGATATACTCTGGAGTTGTCGAAACCCTGGCACATAACAATTGGGGGCTCAAGGGGGATAAAAGTCGAACTATTTAATTGGCTTAGTGAACTTAAAGACTGTAAGGGGTGAGCATATTGTGTTTGCTTTTCAGGTGTGGTGTTCCAGTTTAAGTTGGGAGTGTGTTGTGGACAATGGCTCTTTCAGAGGCTCTGAGGTTTTTGGGGGTGGAGAAGGTCACACGCAGTACCTTACGGACAGAGACTAAAAGCAGATTTTTAGATTTGGCAAAAATATTGCAGTTAACGTTCCCTGACAAAATGCGAAAAGAAGAGGTACTTACCGCAATAGCTGAGTATTTAAAATTGCATGAGATATAGTATGACTCATTGGAAATAGCAAAGATCCAGTTGCAGATTAAGCAACTTGTACATGAAAAATAATTAAAGCAGCTTGAATACGCAATGAGAGAAAAAGAAAGAGAAAGGGAGATAGAGATCTGGGAAAAAGAAAAGGAGAGACAAGAAAGAAAAAAACAAAAGAATAGCCCTAGCAGGACAAAAAGAAAAAGAGAGAGAGTTTTAACTTCAGAAAATGGCCATGAAACATGGCAGTCAGTTAAAATTGGCGGACGTAAAGGGACAAGTACAGTTGGACGGTCGTGATGAGGGGAGTGAGAAAGAGCGTCATAGTCGAAGACTTGGTGGGGATCTATTTAAATATGTCCACGCATTGCCAAGGTTTGATGAGAAGGAGGTAGATGCCTTTTTCATTTCATTTGAGAAGGTAGCTAAACAAATTAAATGGCCACAGGAGATGTGGGTATTACTGATTCAAACAAAGCTGGTAAGTAGGGCTAGTGAAGTGTTTGCATCACTACCGGAGGAGGTATCTGGGACGTATGAGGAGGTGAGAAAATCCATCTTAGGTGCATATGATCTAGTGCCTGAAGCCTACAGACAAAGGTTTAGAAATTTAAGGAAAGAACCTGGTCAAACATACATGGAGTTTGAAAGAATCAAACAGAGTAATTTTGATAGGTGGTTAAGGGCTTTGAAAATAGACCAAACGTATGAAGCTCTCAGAGAAATTATAATTTTAGAGGAGTTTAAAAATTCAATTCCTGATGTAGTGAGAACTCATGGGAAGAGCAGAGGGTTAAAACTGCGAGATTAATAGCAGAAGCAGATGATTATGAATTAGTTCACAAATCAAAGTTTGGTTTACGACACAAGTTTCAGCCGGTGAGGGATAGAAACTGGAGACATGAGAAATACTCAAGTGGTAAAGGTAAAGGTGATCTGATGGGAGATAATAAGGAGAGTGTACCTCAGATTAAAAAGGAGTGTGGAAAAGAAATGAAAATTTAAAATGTTTTCACTGTAATGAACTAGGCGATGTAAAGTCACAGTGTTGGTGGTTGAAGAAAAGCACTGGGAAGGCTGATGTAGTAAAACAGGATAAGACAGTGGGGTTTGTTAAAGTGGGAAAGGGAAGAGAAACGGGAGCTAGTCAATCTTTAATGGTAAGAGATGAGGAGTTATGTAGTTTGGGAGGAATATTGCCAGAAAAGGTGGTAATATTCGGAATTCAGGGTGAGAAGAGTAGTGTTCCATTATATAAGGTAAGGTTGGAAAGTCCAGTGAACAGTGGTGAAGTGGTAATCGGAGTAATAGAGAAACTGTCATGTCCAAGAATACAGTTTATCTTGGGGAATGATACAACTGGATCGTAGGTGGGAGTGATGCCTCCTGTGGTTGATAAGCCAGTGGAAAATCAGACAACTGAAGTGTTGAAGGACTAATATCTTGGGATTTTTCCGGATTGTGAAGTAACAAGGTCACAAAGTCACAGGTTAAGACAAGAGGAAAAATCAAAGAGTGAAGATGAAGTTGAAGTTCAATTATCAGAAACGATTTTTGATCAGATGGTTGAAAAAGAACAAGAGCAGATGGAGGATGAGGTGGATATTTTTAGTTCAGGAAAATTGGCGGAGTTACAATAGAAAGATGTAGAAATAAACCAGATGTATCAGAAAGCATACACGGAAGAGGAATCTGAGTGCATACCAGAGTGATATTACTGTAAAAGTGATGTCTTGATAAGGAATTGGAGAACTTTACATATGCAGGCAGATGAAAAGTGGGCAGAAGTTCATCAAGTGGTATTGCCAGTAGGGTATAGAAAGGAGGTGTTGCGAGTAGCTCATGAGGTACCAGTGGGAGGACATTTGGGAATAAGAAAACTCAAGCTAAAATACAAAAACATTTTTATTGTCCTGGACTACATAAAGATGTAGTTCAATTTTGTCCATCATGTCACACATGTCAAGTGATAGGGAAACCTCAAGCAGTGATAAACCCAGCGCCCTTAATACCATTCCAGCATTTGAGGAACGTTTTACAAGGGTCTTAATTGATTGCGTAGGACTGCTTCCTAAAACAAAAAGTGGGAATCAATATCTTTTGACTATAATGGATATGTCTACTAGGTTTCCAGAGGCCATTCCAGTACACAACATAACAGCTCAAAAGATTGTGGAGGAGTTAAATGCTTTACTAGATATGAACCACCCACGGAAATACAATTGGATCAAGGATCAAATTTTACCTCAAAGTTATTCAAAGAAGATGATGTGGAGATGCCGGCGTTGGACTGGGGTGAGCACTGTAAGAAGTCTTACAACACCAGGTTAAAGTCCAACAGGTTTGTTTCAAACACTAGCTTTCGGAGCACTTTCGGATTCACCTGAGGAAGGAGCAGTGCTCCGAAAGCTAGTGTTTGAAACAAACCTGTTGGTCTTTAACTGGTGTTGTAAGACTTCTTATTCAAAGAAGTTATGGATAGCTTAGGAATAAAACAATTTAAATCAACTGCGTACCATCCAGAATCATATGGCGCGTTAGAAAGTTGGCAGCAGACATAAGACAATGTTGAGGGCTTATTGTTACGATTATTCAGAGGATTGGGATAAAGGAATTCCTTTCGTAGTGTTTGCAATTAGGGATGCACCGAATGAGTCCATCAAATTCAGTCCTTTGGAACTAATTTTTGGTCATGAGGTAAGAGGACCACTTAAATTGATTAAGGAAAAATTAGCGAGTGAGAAATCGGAACTTACATTATTGGATTACGTGTCACATTTTCGGGAACGATTAAATAGAGCAGGTGATTTGGCTAGACAGCATTTAAAAATTGCACAACATGTGATGAAACGGGTAGCGGACAACAAATCCAAAGTTCTGCCTGTGGAGATAACGTTTTAGTATTGTTACCAGTGGTAGGTGAACCTTTAAAAGCAAGGTTTTGTGGACCTTATCAGACTGAAAGGAAATTAAGTGAGTTGAATTATGTTGTAAGAACGCCAGATAGAAGGAAAACTCACCGAGAGTGTCATGTGAATATGCTTAAAAGGTAGTTTGAAAGGGCAGGAGAGCAAACGGAGGATGTTTTAATGATTCTAACTCAAAGTGACGAATCAAATCCAGATGACTGTGAATTTGACATACCTCAAATTAAATTGGAAAACGAGGATGTTCTTAGAAATTGGGATAAATTGTTGAGTTCCCTTCCAGAGGAAAACGGACTGACCTGAAAGAGTTATTGATATCACATGGGCAAGTTTGTGGAGATAAATTGGGAAGTACTAAAACGGCGAGACATGATGCTGATGTGGGAAATGCTGTTCCAATCAAACAACATCCATATAGACTTAATCCTTTAAAATTGGCACAGGTTAACAAAGAAATTGAAAGTATGCTTAAAACAGGCATAATTGAAGTGGGTCGCAGCCAATGGATCTCACCCATTGTGATGGTACCAAAACCAGACGATACCCAACGGTTGTGTGTGGACTATAGAAAGGTTAATGCAGTTACAAGAATGGACTCTTATCCTATTCCACATTTGGAGGATTGCATTGAGAAAATGGGACAATCAGCTTTTATTTCCAAACTGGATTTACTTAAAGGTTACTGGTAGGTACCTTTATCCGAAAGGGCAAAGGAGATTTCAGCTTTTGTGACTCCAGATGGTATATACCAATTCAAAGTTATGTCATTTGGCAGGAAAAATGCCCCAGCCACATTTCAACGATTAACTAACAAAGTTGTTTCAGGGTTACCCAATTGTGCTGTATACATCGACAATCTGGTAATTTTCAGCCAGACATGGAAAGAACATTTAAAACATCTGATGGAGTTATTCGATCGACTTCAGGAGGTGGGTTTGGTGGTAAACCTAGCCAAAAGTGAATTTGGAAAAGCCCAGGTCACTTTCCTTGGCCATACAATCGGACAGGGTCGAATTGTCCCAGGGGATGTGAAATCAAAAGTTATTGGGGAGTTTCCAATACCGTCGATACAAAGGGAAATAATGTGATTTCTTGGCATGAGTGAATTCTACCGGATATTTGTGCCAAATTTTAGTAGTGTGGTTGCTCCACTGATGGACCTGCTAAAGAAAAGTAGCAAATTTCAGTGGACAGAGGAATGTCAACAGGCATTTGATGGCCTGAAGGCTGTGTTGACCACTGCTCCTGTGTTGGCCATCCCAAATTATACCAAACCATTCAAAGTGGCTGTTGATGCGAGTGATGTGGGCATAGGTGCGGTGCTTATACAAGACGACGACGAAGGGCTAGAGCGGCCTATTGGTTATTTTTCAAAGAAATTGAATTCTCACCAGAAAAGGTATTCAATGATTGAGAAGGAGATTTTGAGTTTGGTGCTGCCTTTGCAACATTTTCACATTTATGTCTGACACCGTTATACATATTGATCGTAATCCATTGACGTTTTTGGAGCAATTCCGGAATAACAATGGAAGACTGTTTCGATGGAGTTTATTGTTACAGCCATTTCATTTAAAAATAGTACATGTGGCAGGACGAGAAAACGTGATAGCCGATGCTTTGTCTCGAATGTGATGACGAGAAGCTGGTTCAGTGGAGGAAGAAGAACTAAAATGGACTATGTTATTATACCTGTTTGCGTGTGTTGTTTTTTGAAATGTAAAAGTATATTTACTGTGTGCATTTCTTAAAGGATAGTGAAAAGGTGAAAAATGAAACCATCTTGAAGCTGATGGTTTATTTTATTTTCTTGGGGGGAGGTGTCATGGGAGTGTCACTTTAAGACATGTTTGCTCAAGTGTTAGCAGTGATGTCAGAGTGTGGGTGGAGCTGAGCTCTGGCTCTGCTTTTTAGTTTTGCTTTGAGAAAAAGCTTGGGTGTGTCTGTGTTTTTAAATTTCGTTTTAGTGTTGGAGCTACAGCCAGCCAAAGAAGGTGTAATTTTGATCTCTCTGCCATCTAAAGACTATCTCTTGATCATTTGGTAAACTCAGAGTGTTAACAGCTCTCTGTAGAGAATTTAAACCTGATGTGCTTTTGTTAAAAGGTTTTTTGTCTTATGGACCTTAAAAGGAAAGTTTAAGGATTACTTAGAGTGTTGTATTCTTTGGGGGTTGTATTTGAATTGATGGTTGCGAAGATGTTCACTGTGTGTTTTAAAAAGGTTCACTCTGTTCATAGAATAAACATTGTTTTGTTTTAAAAAATACTTTTAGATTTCTGCTGTACCACACCTGTAGAGTGGGCCGTGTGCTCCCCATACCACATTCTAGTAAAAGTCGTGGGTCAGGTGATCTCCATGATATACTCTGGAGTTCTCTAAACCCTGGCCCATAAAAACACACCAACAGATTCAAAAACAGCTTCTTCCCCACTGTTACCAGACTCCTGAATGACACTCTTATGGACTGAACTGATCTCTTCATACATCTTCTCTACTGAGTAGTACTGCACTCCGTATGCTTCTCTTGATGCCTCTTTCGATGTATTTACATTGTGTATTTATGTATGTCCTATGTTTTTTCATGTATGGAATGATCCGTCTGGACTGTCCACAGAGCAATACTTTTCACAGGACCTCAGAACATATGACAATAAATAAAATAAAATAAAATCATAAGAATGTTCCATTCAACTGATTCCTGTGATGAAGGTCAGCTGAACAGCTTCAACCTACATTAATTGGAATTTGGGAGAACCTGAATTGATCTTATTGAAATGTGTAAGATTCAGAGAGGGTTTACTGGGGTAAACGCTTCAAGGATGTTTACCCTCATGTGAGCATCTAGTAACAGAATGCACAGTTTCAGAATAAGGGGTCGCCCTTTTAAGATCGAGGTGAAAATAAATTTCTTCTCTCAAAGGTTTGTGGATCTTTGAAAATCACCACCCCAAAACGCAGTGGAGGCTACATGGATCACTGAACGTATTCAAAACTGCAATTGAGAGGTTTTTGAATTCAAGGGGAGTCAAAGGTGAGAGGGAACAGGCAGTGGGGTGGAGATCAAATCAGATCAGCCATGATCTTGTCGATTCATATAGCAGGTTCTACAGGTCACATGGCCTCCCTCTGTTCTGATTTCTTAGGTTCTTATTTCCCATTGGTTTCCTCCCCCAGGTTTTTGACTATTATCCCTGAAGATAAATTTGAGCGAGTGCTCAGTTAACATGTAGCGATTCCAACACCATAACACTTCAAATGAATTTCAGCGGACAAACTGATTTCACTACGCATGTGTCAAGTTATTATTGCTCTCTTCGATGATTGAAAATCAAGAGCTCTTGGAGATTTTCAGGAAGGTGAAAATATTGCTCAACAATATTGGCAAAGCCACAGTGGCCATTTGCTCAACTTGAGATTGTCTGAGCAGGAATCTGTGAAGGAATTAGGCAAGGTTTATATGGAAGATCTTACACAAATGAGTGCAGGCTATCACATCAGAGAGTCATAGGGCTTAAGTTTAAATTCAGGGCTGGGAATTTGATGTCACTCGTGTGACATTGACTTCAATGTAAATGAGGGAGCTGCCTGCTGAGCCTGAGCAGCAAAGGCAGAAATTAGCCATCATGGAGCGCCTCACTGCCTTGCAGAAAAGAGGAGGCAGCTATTTGGAGGGCCATTGGTCTCAATGGAAACAAAAATGAGCAAAACAACTAAATAAAAACAAAATCAAATTACTGCAGATGTGCTGGAATCGGAAACAAAGGCAGAAAATACTGGACAATCGCAGCAGGTCTGACAGCATCTGTGGAGAGAGCAGGGAGTTACAGTTTCAAGTCTGGATGACTCTTTGTCAACCCTAAGCTTTAGCAAAGATTTGACAAAGAGTCATCCAGACTCAAAAGATTAGCTTCCTTCTCTCTCCACGGATACTGTCAGACCTGCTACAGTTGTCCAGAATTTTCTGTTGTTGTCTTAAATGAAAGGCAATGCACACTATCTGGCAAAAGATTCCCCAAGTCCCAAAATGTTTCACCATAGAAAAAAATGTTGGCCTACATTGAATGTGGCACCTGTGCACTAATATGCACCAGACTGTTCAGGTTCAACAAGTTAGAAACTTAAAATTGCACACGAGCTCTCCCCAACCTCTTAACAAGCTCCTCAAGGGCTTTAACATAGTGTTAATTGGAGGCCTCCCTGATGAAGAGCCGTACAGACTATAAACGTTAACCCTGTGTCTTTCTCCACAGATGCTGTCAGATGTGCTGAGTTTTTGCAGGGTTTTCTTTTTGTTATTTCCTCCTCCTTGCCCTCAATTTGAAAATTCCAGTGCATCCTGGAGGCCTTTGGACATTACAAACCATCATTATTTTCAAAGTGCACCCCCTTTCATTCCAGCCTCCATATGCAATTGAAAATCCTGAAATTAGGCCCGAATTTCATGCCTGTCAGGTGCACGTGGTCGTAGGCCTGGAAGTGGCCATGTTGTCCACTTCCACCCGTGAATATCGGAACAATGTAATTTCATGCAGGCTGGTGGGGGCAGGAATGTGATGGGCACCAGTTTGAATGATGACCCAGAGTGGGGTATAAAATGAGCCTAGCCAGCTTTCTTGAGGCTGTCAGGAATTGGGGAGGAGCCCATTGAAGCAGTCAGTGAAAGACTGGAAAATTTGGCACAAGCGATGGCCTCACCATCCGGGGGGGGGGGGGGGGATACATGGCAGGCAGCAGGCCAATGCTGGTTGGTACTCTGCCCCACGATTCTCAGATGACTGTGTGCATGCTCGACTGGAGGCAGTGTGTGTCCAGTATGAAATGTCCATGTCACATGATGAAAAGAGGAACCACCCCATCAGACAAAGAAGGCATGGATGGAGGTGGCCGCCCAGATGAGCGGGCATGATGTCGTGCACTACAAATGGAGCCAGCGCTGGGAATAGTTCAATGATCTTCTGCGCACTGCAAGAGTCAGTACCAACTTGGCATGAAACTGAGTATAGATGTCTTGGAGGGTGACTGTTTTCTGCGGCACTCAGAGGTGTGAAATGCATAGTGCCAAAGGGCACATATCCTTTTTCCTGCCAATGGGCACATATCCCTTTTCCTGCCAAGGGCGGGAACAGTTGCCACTCACCTTGTGTCTACAGAAGGGTGAGGAGTGCCAATCTGACCTCAAGCTGGATCTCCTGGGGCATGGCTTGCGAGGCTGGAATAGTGTTGCTAGAAGTATGGGCTGATTAATACACTTGTTTATATTCAGGAAAAGGGAAGCAATAATGCGCTGGAGCACGCACGAACGGGTGGTGGAGTATCTAACATCCTGATCCTGCCCACATTTGACATGGAAGCCCTGGATTTGGAAGTAGACGAGGAGCAAGGTCCTCAGGTGTCGGAGAGGTAAGGGTCTTGGAGGGTTCTAAGAGTTCAATGTAGACATGAGAGACTGGAGAAGTACGCAAGAGGGGCAGGATTATGGCATTTTCAATGAAGAGTTCAAATCCAGCTGCTCACAGTACCTCAATGAGATATGTGTCAGTTTTGGCAAACAACCTTCGAGCTTGTACAGACATTTAGTGACTATGTTCTTACCTGAAAAATTCTGTTTTTCATTCAGAAGTGCCATCCTCACGAGGCGCCACTGACCCCAAGGAGTCCCCCTTGACAACCGAGGAGGAGTTGCTGAGCAATGTGCCCACAGCACATCCACTCTTTGCACCAAGCAGATTGGTGGGCTCTAGGGTATCGGTTCAGTTTGCAGTTTGAGGGCACATTACACTCTCTGAAGGAACTGGTTGAGGCAGAGAGTGCCCAAGTTGCCAACAGTTGGAGAATTACTGGAGACCAGGATCATTCTGAGGCTGAGGCATAGCCTCTGGATTCATTCATCAGGCAATAGATGCCAGATGTCCAGCGTGATGCGTGGGGAGATCAGTCAGAGGTCGCTGAAGGTCTGCATGCCATGGTATCTGTCATGGCTGAATCCATATGTAACTTGAGCACTGCACTGATCAGTCAGAAGTCACTGTAAGTGCAGAAGATGGATGAGGCACCTCGTCTCCCTGCGAAGTGTCCAACCATCAATGGCGAGCAGGGAGGTCCAAACATACCTCACGCTGGCAGATGAGCTGTCTGTTTTCTCTGTGTGGTCTTCTTACGGCGGTCTGGACGAGAGTGGCAGCTCCTCCACCCTTTGCCAGTGACTGTGGCATCCAATACGATGACTGAGGATTGACGAGCCATGTCACTGGTTGCAGTCTCCATTGCGAGCCTACTCAGGCCCTGCCAGCCAGGGGACGACCTCCGAGGTCATTAGGGTCAACACAATAACAGAGTCAGCAATCTTCCTCCAATGCCGCTGTCAGCGAGGGGTGGGGGAACCAAGACGTAGTACCTGCAAGCATAAATTTAAGGCACCGTGAGCACAGGATGGGGTTTTAATGGGTGAGATGCGTTCTTTTCATTGGTGTTATGTTTGCATTTTGTGTGACTTTAGCAACCATATTAGGTTTTACTTCTTGATCGCAATTCTGGTAAAGATCAAGATTTTGTTTCAATGCCTTGAGTGTCCTTCATGTGTTCCATAGATACAGGCTTTATCAAGACTTATGGTAGACAGTATGGGTAGCGGGGGTCAGAAGTGTGCCCCTTAACCGAAATGTCAAGCGAGCAAATGATGATGTAAGAATGTGTGCCTGACGTCCTGTTGTGATACACTACAGTCTTGCAGGTCAGGCATGTGCCTAAACATAAAATTCTGGTCAGAGTCGCTACAGCACAAAGGAGGCTATCAGATTCATCGAGCTCATGCCTCTCTGTAGAACAATCCAGTCAGTCTATTCCTTCACTCTATCTCTGATACTCTGCAAGCTTGCATCCTTCAAGTGCCCATCCACTTTCCTTTCAAGATCATTGCTTGTCTCTGGTTCCACCACCCTCATGGGCAGTGAGTTCCAGGTCATTACCACTCGATTTGTGAAAAGGTTTTCCTCACATTGTCCCTGAAAATCTTGTCCAAAACCATATATCTGTGTCGCTTGGTCCTTATTCAATCAACTCATGGGAAAAGGTTTGCTTTTCTACCTAATCCAAACCTGACACCATCTAGTACCATCAAATGTCCCCTCAATCTCCTTTGCTCCAAGGAGAAGGTTAGTTGCTTCTTCAACCTTAGCTTGTAGCTAAAATCTCTCAGCAATGGAACATTCTGAAGGTCTCTCTGACCCTCTCAAGGACCTTCACATCCTTCCTAAAGTGTGGTAACCAGAAGTGGATACATTGCTCTAGTTGCGACATAGCAAGTGATTTGGAAGGAGTTAGCATGGTTTCCCTCTTTTTGGCCTCAATACGTCGATTTATGAAGCACAAGGTCCCACCACTCTCTCAATCTTTCCTACCACACTCGAAGACCTATGCACATGAACTCTTCCAGTCTGTCTGTCCCTGCACACTCTTTAAAACTGTGTCATTAGATCCACATTGCTTCTTCCAAACCTTTCTGTCAAAATGCATCACATCACACTTTCCTGTATTAAATTCCATTTGCCACTTCCCTGCCCATTCTGCCAGGCTATCCGTGTCCTTTTGCCGTCAATTTGTATCACCTTCACTAACTGTCGCTCCTCCAAGTTTGGTAAAATGGCAAATTCTTATTTTTGTAAATTTATGCCAATATCCAAGCTATTTATATATAAACAAGAACTGACCCTTTGGGAAGCTCACTGACCACTATCCTCCAGTCTGAAAAAAATAACTATTAAATCCTTAAGCCGATTATTTCACTGATTGTTTAACCAAGCTGTTGCAAGAGTCACAATTTTGTTAACCAGCATTTTAGGCAGAACTCATAAAACATTATTTTTTGATATGTGCCAAACATTTTTGTCCCAATAAAAAACCTTGCCCCCTCCCCCACTGGGCCATCTGTCACTTGTTCTTAATTTTACTCCAACTTTGTTGCAACCTCTCCTAGCTCCTACTAATGACTGATCTTGTTCCCTGTTCCAGCCATTCTACCCCATTATACAGTCTGTAATCCAACATATTTCTCTCTCTCTCTTAGCTCTGAAGAACAGCCAGATGGGCTCAAAACGATAACTCTGTTTTCTCTCCCTATGATGCTGCCAGATGAACTGAGTTTTTCTGGCCTTCTCCGTTTTTACCTTTAATATTTTTTAAAGCTTGTCTAGACAACTTGCTTCATTGCAGTTGCTTCACCAACATGCTCTGTAATACCATCAAAAAATTAAATGGCATTAATCAAGCATGATCGGCCCTTCCCTTAATATTTTTTCTAAAATCTTACCCACTACCGATGTTATATTATGTTCCAAGAACTGTGTTTACACCCTTTCTTGAATCATAGATTATCATAGAATTTACAGTGCAGAAGGAGGCCATTTGGCCCATCGAGTCTGCACCGGCTCTTGGAAAGAGCACCCTACCCAAGGTCAACACCTCCACCCTATCCCCATAACCCAGTAACCCCACCCAACACTAAGGGCAATTTTGGACACTAAGGGCAATTTATCATGGCCAATCCACCTAACCTGCACATCTTTGGACTGTGGGAGGAAACCGGAGCACCCGGAGGAAACCCACGCACACACGGGGAGGATGTGCAGACTCCGCACAGACAGTGACCCAAGCCGGATTCGAACCTGGGACCCTGGAGCTGTGAAGCAATTGTGCTATCCACAATGCTACCGTGCTGCCCCATGGTGTCACATTTGCCATTCCCCGATACTCTGCCACTTAAAATAATATGGAAAGCCCTTATGTTACCTCCATCCCCACTTCTTTCAGCAAACTGGGATCAATATCCAGAATGTTGGACGCATTTGTATTTGAGAAATTTAAGACATTCAATTGAGGCAGCATGGTAGCACAGTGTTTAGCACTGCTGGCTCACAGTGCCAAGGACACAGGTTTGATTCAGGCCTTGGGTGACTGTATGTGTGGAGTTTGCCTGTTCTCTCCTTGTCTGCATGGGATTCCACTGGGTGCTCTGGTTTCCTCCCACAGTCCAAAGATGGGCAGGTTAGGTGGATTGGCCATTCTAAATTGTCACTTAGTATCCAAGGCTATACAAGTAAGATGAGTGCTGGTTTACGCGATAGGTTACGGGAGTGGGCCTATGTAGGGTGCTCTTTTGGAGGGTCAGTACAGACCTGTTAAGCCAGATGGCCTCCTTCTGCACTGTAGGGATTCTATTTATACTCTACCACCTGCTCCAGGCAACATAATAATTGTAATAAAATTCAACAACATGCAAACAATATGAAGTTTCTTTACACCTTATGTAACACTGTCCAATTTTTCTAGCCCTTACTGTCGCCACTGAAAACAAAATAGAGAGATCCTGAACAATAGCAGCTCCAAGCCAAGGAGGCAATTTTGCGATTTTGCGCCTGCGATTGCCGTGAGCGTAAACAGTGACATGGCTGTAAATCTCACAAGAATTGGAAAATGAGATGCTTGCCGGTGAGAAAAGGCGGGAAGTTAATTTCAATGTATATTCATAAATTTAAATATGATTATCGGGCTTCCCTGCCATATGCGCAAATTTAGAATTCTCTGCTTGCCGATGTGACGACATGCAGGCGAGTTTTACAACAGGCATTTTAAAACGTGAAGCAATCAAAGGGAATTGGCTGCAGGTGCACATATAAGTATAGCAGCCAGGGGGAGAGGGTCATGCCCCGTCAGTGCCCTGGCACTTTCCGTAGCACCCTGGCACAGTTCCAGCACTATCCCAGCATTGCTTGCTGGCACTGCCTGGGGGAATTGCCAGGACGCCAGTGGACAGTGCCATGGAACACTAAGTGCGCAATGCCAGGCGGCAGTGCCATGGTACCAGACAGATGTGTCAAGCTGCCAGAGTAGTGCCTGCAGACAATGAAAAGGCGTCAGAGGGCAGTGCTAGCATGCAGTGCCTCTGGGTCGTGCCAAGGCTTTCTGTGGAGCTCCATCGGAGGTTCCCATGCGTGTCATGGAGGGGCAGTGTTTTTTTTTATTGGAGAAGGGCACCCTGAGCATGGGTTTCCCAGCTGCTGGGTATTTCCCAGCCCGCCGCACAAGTGTAATGTCGTGAGCCGACCCTCCAACATTTTTTAGTGTTTAAAAATATGGCAGGAGCTACAAATCACTTTTCTTACCTGTGCCAACACTTTGAAAAAGAAAACGGAAAGTACCACCCAATATATGATGCGCAGTCATTTAATTGGCAAATACACAATCATTTCACGCAGTCACAAACCATCCAATCAATTATATTTGCCAATGATGAAACTGAAGAAGTAATTAGACCTTCTCATCATTGACTTTCTTTGGGCTCAACAATGTCCTAACGCTACATCCAATCTAATGTGTGCCATCAATCATGTGGGAGGCTTAGTGGGCTCTTTACGCATGGGGAGAATGAAAACCAAGGCACTGTCTTCCAACAATACCCACAGATTGCATTTTCAGCAGGAGTCCCTGGGTAGTCATCAGAAGAGGGAATATGCTTGATGCTCCCCTCTCAGTGATGATGATCTCAGTTGCAGCAGCCTGGCTGAGATCAGCTAACTAAACACCGCTGGGGAACAAATCTGGGACCTATCTGGTCTCAAGCTCAGCGACTCACTGGATAGTCTCACTGAAACATTAGGGGGCATTAGATCACTTTCTGACAATGCATGGCAAAAGCTATTTTTCAGAACCTGTGATATTTCCAAGACACATGTTTAGATTATTTCATATTAATCTGAATGTTCCAATATATTATGATGTAAAAATATTGCCAACACACTGCAATTACTGCAGTAAATCTGTCCTTCTTACCACATGATTGTTTTGCAACAGAATTTATTCCAATGAATATATAACCTCCTTTTTTCTGTGCAAAATGATATAAGTTCATTCAGCAAAATACAAATGACCCACGAGTACACCTGCCATTTAATGCCATCAACTCCTTGATATTAATACATGGCTAAGTACACAGACAATGCATCTTCAAAATTTTTGGTTACCAGACAGATTTATATGTCTGCCAGGTGACTGAAATAATTGTAAATTGCATAGTATGATAAATGTTTACCGATGACTGTTGAATTTGATTGGGCAATATAAACAAATAACCACTATTGCTCCTTTTATTACTTGCTTGCTCAACTTGTAATACAACTGTGTTCTTTAGGAGTGACATTGAGCATTAATGATAAAATGCATTAGCCATTTACATCCTCTAAGATAAACATTAGGGAGGACTTGTGATGTAATGGATAGTGCCCCAGCCTCTGATCCAGAAGCTGCAGGTTCAAATCCCACTCCATGGGCTGAATAATGTGGCCGGTGGGGGGTGGGGGGGGCAGCAAAGCCATCATGGAGTTGAAATATTCCAAGCCCACCAGCCCACAGCCACAAAGCGCTGCAGGTCAGCTAAAGGAGGACCCAGTGGGACTTCAGGCCCTCATTGAGGAAGAAAATGAAATGAAATGAAAATCGCTTATTGTCACAAGTAGGCTTCAAATTAAGTTACTGTGAAAAGCCCGTAGTCGGCACATTCCGGCGCCTGTTCGGGGAGGCTGGAATTGAACCGTGCTGCCTTGTACTGCCTTGAGGGCATGTCAGTGACCTCTGCCGGAGCTGCAAGAGAAGAGGGAAGAAGGCCTGCGGATCCCAGAAACAGGTACATCGGGAGGTTTTGGGCAGGTCAAGGAGGATGGATGAGAGCTGGAGGGGGTGTAGGTTTAAGGTTGCAGGTGGGCAGGATGGAAGCAGAGGGGAGGGCTCCATTTAAGAGGGGGCCGCCCACCAATTGTCAAAGTGGTGCCCCTGAAGATCTAACCACATCTCTCTTCCTGATCTTTGAAGAACCTTGTAAAAAAATCAGACTGCCCACTCCCACCCGATTTCCCAAGCTAAACATCTTTCTGATTTTGGTATCCACCCACCCACCCTTCGGGGTGAGTTCAGGATGGGTGGGAAGATGGTGGGATGGGTACCCACAGGTGGTCAGCCACCCTATTTTACGTGCCACCCCACCTGGCAGTGACGTGTAAAATACAACCCCTGGACTTGATGGCCAAGGTGTGTTCAGAACGCAACCAAACAGGTTGAGTATCAACTTGTAAACCCTTCCAAGGCAGTCGGGAAGAGTGGGAGAGATTCCTGGGTCAACCATGTGATGGAAAGAAATTGGAATCCTTCCCATCACAATCCATTACTCGAAGCTACGACATGCATGTTAACAAATACGTTGCCACATCAAATCAAACTCATAAGGGAGGCATTTACCTGGTGTGGATCAAATTGATGTTTTATCTGTTCACAGGGGATGTAAGCATTGCTGACATTTATTGTACATACACCAAGATAGTAATGATATTGGCCTGTTAGAGACTGAACAAAGACTAAAGAACAATACAGCCCTCCAAGTTTGTACCGGTCATAATACCAACCTTTGTCAAAACCCTCAGCACTTCCTTGTGCCATATCCCTCTATACCCTTCCTTTCCATGTGTTTGTCAAGATGCCTTTGGAACACCATTAATGTATTTGCTTCCACAACCTCCCCTGGCAACACGTTCCAGGCACTCACCACCCTCTGAGTAAAAAACCTGCCTCACACATCTCCTCTAAGGTTTGCCCCATGGACCTTAAACCTATGCCACCTGGTGACTCACCCCTCCACCCTCGGAAACAATGCCTGCCAATCCACTCTGTCCATGCCCCTCATAATCCTGGAGACCTCTATCAAGTCACCCCTCAACCTCCATCTTTCTAATGAAAACAGTCTGGGTTTATTCAGCCTCACCACATAGCTAACACCCTGCAGACCAGGCAATATCCTGGTAAATCTCCTCTGTTCCCTCTCCAAAGCCTCCACATCCTTCTAGTAGTGCGGCGACCAGAATTGTGTCCAGTATTCCAAGCGTGACCTTACCAAGGTTCTATACAACTGTAGCATGACTTGCCAATTTTTATACTCGAAGCCCTGTCCAGTGAAGGCAAGCATTCCATATGCTTTCTTGACTACCTTGTCCACTTGTGAGGCCACCTTCAAAGATCTGTGGACCTGGACGCCCAGATCTCTCTAACTCTCTATATTCCGAAGAGTTTTGCCATTTACGGTATATTTCCCCTCTATGTTATATCTACCAAAATGCATTACCTCACATTTGTCCAGATTAAACTCCATTTGCCATTTCTCTGCCCAAGGCTCCAACTTATCTTTGTCCTGCTGTATCTTCTGACAATTGTCAACACTATCTTCCATTCCACCAACCATGGTGTCATCCGCAAACTTACTAATCAGACCGGCTACATTTTCCTCCAAATCGTTTTCACAACCTTCCATTCAAAAAAACACTCTTCTGCTGCTAACCTTTGCCTTCTGTGACCGAGCCAGTTCTGTATCCATCTTACCACCTCACCTCTGATCTATGTGACTTCACCTTCTGTACCAGTGTGCCATGAGGCACCTTGTCAAAGGCTTTACTGAAGTCCCATGTAAACAACATCCACCGCCCTCCCCATATCATTCATCTATGTCACCTCCTTAAAAAACTCGATCAAGTTAGTGAGGCACTGTAGCCATCTAAAATGGCCACCTGCAAAGGACCATGGGAATTATGGCCAACCCAGGACTCAGACAGATACAGAGCCTATGTGTATCTGAAACATAGATAACCAGACCTGATCGAAACCCCCGCTCATTTGCATTTTAATGGCCCATTTTCCCAGGACAATAGAACTCCAATCAAGCAACCGGTACAGCCACAGACTGATTGGCGTCACTCCCTTTACTCAAATAGCCCAACTGCCAAGGTCAATGACTGCTAAGGACCCACCCAGCCACCAAGGCACCCACCCCTTTTTTGGCCGAAATCGAAGACAGTGATCAGAGCCCTGTTGAACTATTGGGTCCAAGGTTAAGGACCGCCCCAAAGAGCACAAAATCCCAGAGGGATAAAAGAGAGCACAGCCATGTGTTCTGTCTCTTTTGGATCCGGCCTGTGCCAATCTAATCATAGCAGGAACAGCCAGCCCACTTCAAGACCAATGATCGCTCCCTGACGGATGAGCCCAGCAGAGACAGAGCCACTTTCTTCGAACCAGCCAAGTGAAATCCAGATAAAGTCCTTATCCATTTGCACAGTGCCGGTCACCCTGAAGTTAAGTATAGGTTATTGTAGCTGATAGGTGTAGTTTAACTCGCAGTAGATATTGTGTTTGCATGTCAAGATAACTCTTGTGTATGTAAATAAACCATCTTTTGAACTAACTAACTGGTTGTGTGGTCATTTGATCGATATAAGGGAAGGCTTGTGGTTCACCAACATTATTTATAGAGCAACAGCACAACCTCCCCTTCTCAAAACATGCAGTCTATCGCTTATGAGATCATTTGTTTCCAACTGGGTATAAATCTTGTCCCTGAGAATTCTCTCCAATAAATTACCTGCTACCGACGTGAGGCTCACCGGACTATAGATTCCAGGATTAACCCTGCTACCTTTCTTAAACAGCAGTACCACATTAGCTATCTCCAGTCTTCTGGGATCTGGATCTCACCTGTAGCCAGTGAGGAGGCGGCTCTCATCTTGTTTATTATTTGGGTGCTAGCTAATGCATCATTCACAAACTGAGGCGGATCTCTGATTATAAACTCTGAATCTATAGCCTCTCACTTCATTTCCT
Source organism: Scyliorhinus torazame (assembly GCF_047496885.1). Taxonomy (NCBI): domain Eukaryota; kingdom Metazoa; phylum Chordata; class Chondrichthyes; order Carcharhiniformes; family Scyliorhinidae; genus Scyliorhinus; species Scyliorhinus torazame. The sequence continues at coordinate 308,185,191 of NC_092707.1, forward strand.
ATCCACCCCTTCTCATGGCGAACCCTGTTAACCTCTAGCTCACAGTGGAAGGATGGATGTTGGAAGAACAAAGCGAAGTCCATTGTGGCATGAAAGGCGCCACTTACAAATGTCTGGCACTTTTTATAGATATGGCACAAATGTAATATAATATGGCAAAGGACAAAAGCAAGGAAACAGCCACTTCAGCTTGCATGTTCCCCATACATCTTGGATTCTTCTTGCATCTGGGATGATGCAAAAGCAGCCAAGAGAGTGGGGCCAGGAGTATGTATCCTTTTTCCGCTCTAATCAAATCCATTGCTTCGGTCTAGTTCCAATTTTTGACCAACGAACAATGAAATCAAACCCTCTGGTAATGGGAAATGAGCAAAGGGGATGGGTATGTCTGGTCTCATCATGTGATTTCCAGGAAAATTGGAACTCTCAAAGAATGGAGTCCTTCTCGCTCTGACTTAATTACTTTGTTTGAGGTATGCCATTCTGGAAGCATGTCTGCAAGACCAGGAACCTGATATACCTGCGTCCCGGTCAAATGTGTGTCTCTTCTGGCAGGTGCACCAAAGAGACCACAACAGTGCAAGTGAAAGTCTTCACATTTCAGGCCTTTGTTTTCATTAAATATTAAATAACAAGTATTTATTCAGATATTCTACAATGATGGTCCCAGGGAAGAGAGACTTCAATCACATGGATTGATTTGCAAACCTGGGGCTGTTCTACTTAGAGAAGATTGAAAAGAGATTTGATAGAGGTGTTCAAAATCATGAAAGCATACGCACTCGCATGCACACACGCACACAGCACGTGTACAGCATGGTAGCACAAGTGGATAGCACTGTGGCTTCACAGCCCCAGCGTCCCACGTTCGATTTCCCTTTGGGTCACTGTCTGTGCGGCGTCTGCACGTTCTCCCCGTGTCTGCGTGTGCTTCCTCTGGGTGCTCCGGTTTCCTCCCACAGTCCAAATACGTGCAGGTTAGGTGGATTGGTCATGATAAATTGCCCTTAGTGACCAGAAAAAAAGTTAGGAGGGGTTATTGGATTACAGGGATAAGGTGGAAGTGAGGGCTTAAGTGGGTTGGTGCAGACTCGATGGGCTGAATGGCCTCCTTCAGCACTGTATATCCTATGTTTTATGCTCGATGTTCACCCGCACATACGCATCAGGAATTAGTGGAGTTACAGTCCAGTTAAAAATAATATAAAAGAACATGTGGTTAAATGCCCTTTGATTGTCCTTGAGGTGTAAATTTTAAACATTGTGGGCACTTTGGTTTCGTTGGTTTCTTAGATGCTGTCAGATGTAAAAGATGATGCAATTATTACGAGATCTTGGTTCAACGGTTGGTTTCTGGTAGAGCTGGCTTTTCGAAGTGGGTGGCACACTTATTACAACGGAGAGAGGGCAACCTTCAGTCTTTTTCTTGCAGGAGATAAGTACCTATGTCACTTGCAATCCCTCTCAAATAGTCAGGCAGATTTGCCTTGAAATACTTCACCCATTGTGCATTTCAATGAGGTTTTGGGTATCGATGGCAGCCAATATTTCAATATATAGTACCTAGCATTTTTAATGTCTCTTCCTTAGAAAGTTACACATTTCTATGGTATGTCAGGATGTTTAGGAAATGTCTCTCTCTTCACACTGCCCTTAGGGTAATTTGTTTGTTTCTCACCTTCACCTCGGTTCAGATTCCAACATTCCCAGTCTAGTCAGTTGAAAAATAATTTTTCACAAAATTAAAGTTGAAAATGTCTCATGGAATTAGTGGAACAGCTGTTCCCATTGATAAAAGGGTTGAGAACCAGAGGGCAACGAATTAAGGTGAATGTCAAAAAAAACAAGAGGAGGGGTGAGAAGAAAGCTATTTTATGCAGTGGTTCGAATCTGGAATGTATTACCTGAGGTTTTGAGGGAGGTAGGGAGTGCCAGCGGGTCTAGTCAGGTGTGGCAGCAACTGGCAGTATTGCAGTTGAGTCATCAGGAACACTTCTGCCCAAGCTGCCTCCACAGTAATACAAACAAAATTGTATCTATCTATTTGTCGGCAATTTCCAGCCTCTGTACACCAGTATAAACTGTTGCACATTTCAGTAAGTTCCAATGCAGGCAAGAGAAATCATGCCCAGAAATTTGTCACTCTGAATCTAACACTTCTCCCCAGAATTGAAAAAAATGGCCGTGGCTTGCTACCATAGCACAGCCAGAACTATTCCATTTTTGTTGATTAGCAAAGAACTCCTTCAATGTTTGACACCCACACCAAGGGCAGAACTTTTTGACTTTTTTTCTAACTGTTGCCTTGGGCGGAAAAAGTGGAGGGCAGCCCCCAGCTGCCTCGCCGGGTTTACTCGCTGTATTTTTAAAAACTGTGAGGAAAACAAAGGTCGTTTTAAGGGATTTATGTTCGTCTTGGTAACCATTAGAAAGAAGGTATAGTTTTAAGTGGGTTTAATTTAAGTTGCAGTTTAGCTAATTTGATTGCAGTTGGAGATAGGCAGTGAGAGAGAAGGCAGCTCTCACAGCTCTGCTTGAAGCAGTTAATTTTAGAAGGCTAAAGAGGGGACATTTCTCATGGCCTTGTTAGAAGAAAAGCCATACTATGGAGTAATGGTCAAGAAAACAGATGCCAGAAACCTAATGTTCAGCTAGTTAAGGAAACTAGAGAAATGAAGGGAAAGTTTCCAAGAAGGCTGGAATTAACAGCACAGAGGATACTGAGAACCAGAACAGATTACTGTTCAGCAAAATCACAGAGTTGAAAAGGCATTGGATCGTGAGAGGCTTGTGAGAAATTACTACAGTTTGGGAGACATTATTTGAAATAATTGTGAAAATCGGTGACTGGACCTCGGAGTTTGTGTAAAAGCCTTTAAGACAAAGGAAACCTGAAGGGATAGATGCAAAACATAAAAGCAAAACCTTGATCGAAGCAGCGGAGTGAAAGGGTAATTGAAAAGAAGTTTTGGAAGTATGACTTTTGAAAGCGGAATTGGAGTTCAATGAAACAAAATGGCTCTTGGTAAAAGAATCATCTGGGGGGATTTTGAGGAGGAATCCATAGACATTCACTTGGGTTCAGAGAGGAGTGTGTCTTACTACAGTCATCTTTTGTGCTTAAAAGGGACTTTTGTGTGTTAATGAGACGAATGTAGCTTAAAATGTGCTTTGTAATCCGTGTTCATTTAAAATCTGTAATTGTTAAGCTAAGGGGAGAGTAAAGGGGTGTTGTATAATAATCCACCTTTTCACGTTTAAAGATGTTTTTACCTTGTTGTTAAAACTAATCAGCAGTCCTATGACTTTGTTCCCCCATGCTTTGTAAAAATGTTACGGTCTGTTGAGCTAGGGTTCCATTCTGGGATCTTCCCATCCAGTTAGAACATCAACTGAGATCGCAACAATGCTTAGAAAAAAATTGGAAGGGGCGGATCCCACAATGTCATGGGGCAGAATGATCCTCTGCACGAGTTTGCGCGCCAGCAGCCTTGGATCCTGACCCAACTGAAAAATAATTTTAAAAAGGAACACTTCTATGGATACGGAACCACCCTGTCCCCAATGACACGTCACCCGCACCCCCCAAGATTCCCCCATACTTTGAACCACGGCAACGAAAGCCGCTCCCAGGCAAAGCCTGTGTGCCCCGAGAGTGCCACTACCCTCTCACCCCTGGAGACTCTACTTACCTGTGTACCCGAAGGATTCTGTTCACCAGGTCCGCTTTTCAAGACCTGTTGTAAACCCTGGCAACATGAGGGGTAAAACTCTACATGGGGGGATGATACAACGGGAAAGCCCTCTAAGTGGATGCTAATGATTTTTCAAGGCGGGAATCCCGTTACATCATTGGCGAGGGTGGGCGCGGGGCCAATCTCAATGAAAATTCCTGCTGGCGTAAAAGCCATTTTGGAACCCCCACTGGATTCTCTCCCTGCCCCCACTTTCCATCTTTCCCACCCGCTGAAAACAGGGGTGGAAAATCCTACACCCCACCCCAGACCCAAACACAAAACAGCTTGAACTTTAAGCAACCACCATAACTTAAGTTATTCACAATTATAATTAGCAGAGTGTGTTTGTGTCTGTGTATTTGTGTGCATTGATATATATATCCGATTGTACTTTGTTCAATATCTTTTTTACATACCTTTGAAACTTTTATTTTAAGTATTTTATTTCTCATCATGCACATGAAATTATCTTTAATGTTGCAGTTGAGAAGAATCAATAGACATTGCTCCAGCCACATCAGAAGTGTGTGTTTAAATGTGGCTAATGGGGAGCACTAAATCAAATCTCATCAAGCTCTGGAAGCTGCTGAGATTTTAACAAAACACTTTATTTTATAGCACCTTTACTGTGGTAAAACACTCTGAGACATTTCAGAGGAGTATCGTCAAACAGAATTTGACACCAAGCCGCATAAGGAGACCTTGGGACAGATAATTTAGACAGCACGGTAGCATAGTGGTTAGTACAATTGCTTCACAGCTCCAGGGTCCCAGGTTCGATTCCGGCTTGGGTCACTGTCTGTGCGGAGTCTGCACGTTCTCCCCGTGTGCGTGTGGGTTTCCTCCGTGTGCTCCGGTTTCCTCCCACAGTCCAAAGACGTGCAGGTTAGGTGGATTGGCCATGCTAAATTGCCCTTCGTGTTTAAAATTGCCCTTAGTGTTGGATGGGGCTACTGGGTTATGGGGATAGGGTGGAGATGTGGGCTTGGGTAGGGTGCTCTTTCCAAGAGCTGGTGCAGACTCGATAAGACGAATGGCCTCCTTCTGCACTGTAAATTCTATAATTCTATGATGACCAAAGGTTTGATCAAAGAGGTTATTTATTAAGGAGCATCTTAAAAGAGGAAAGAGAAAAATAGAAAGAGAAAGAATACTGTGAGTTGGCAGAAGTGTAAAAGGATCACCTAAAACTGAGTAAGTTTGGAGATATAAATGTATTAGGGAAAATCGAAATGACGATCTTAGTTATTCTCATCTCCCTCCTTGTCTATGATCTCACTCTATAAACTATTAGTTCACATATTAAACAAAATACATTCAGTACCATTCTGTTCAAACTTGAAAATATCGAGGTGGTGGCCAGTGGGCTGGCTCTTCATCTGATTTAGGAGGGTAGGTGGTCGCTCAAAGCTGGAGGGCCAACCGGAGACCTTTCAGCTTGAAAGGAGCAGAAGGATAGAATAGATGGTAAGTCAGGGAGAGGGTGCTTCAAAGTGGGAGGTGTCCTCTCTCCAAAATGTTTTCAGTTTAAATTTTTAAAATGGCTTTTTGCAGCCAAGTCATCAATGTAGGAGGTGGGGAAGGCAGCTCCTGTATGGCTCAACCGTGTGGCTGATACCCAAAATTCTAGCTTCCACCCCAACAGTAGGGGAGGCAGTGGTGTACTGGTCCAGTAATCCAGAGACCCAGGGTAATGTTCTGGGAACCACGGCAGTCGGGGCTGGTTTAACTCAGTGGGCTAGACAACTGGTTTGTGATGCAGAACAAGGCCAGCAGCGCGGGTTCAATTCCCGTGGCAGCTGAGAATTCTGAATTCTCTCTCTGTGTAACCGAAGAGGTGCCGGAATGTTGTGACTGGGGGCTTTTCACAGTAATTTCATTGCAGTGTTAATGTAAACTTACTTGTGACAATAAAGGTTATGAAAAAAAAAGGTGGTGGAATTTGAATTCAATAAAAAAAAATCTAGAATTATAAAAGTCTAATGAAAGACCATGAAACCATTGTCAATTGTCGTAAAGAACCATTTGGTTCACTAATGTCCATTAGGGAAGGAAATCTGCCATCCTTACCTGGTCTGGCCTACATGTGACTCCAGACCCACAGCAATGACTCTTAAATCAAGGGATAGGCAATAAATGCTGGCTGAGCCAGTGACACCCACATCCCATGAACAAATAAAGAAAAAAATAAGTAGCCTCAGATACCCAATTGCTGAATGTGCAATGGACGTTCAGACTGCTGATATATGGCTGTGGATTATACTGTGAATAGGGGTTTGCAGGGTGTCAAAGCAGTCCAGCAATCCGTTCTCTAAAAGATTGCTTGGGTTGCTCGGGTGCCACCCCGATCAAGTGACAGTGGGCGTGATTCACTGGCTTCATCGCGCCCGACTATGTATCAAGAGGAGTCGATGAATCTCGCGAGCTGCCTCTTGTGTGATGAGCGATGCTCGAAAATCTTGCGCGATTCCACGGGATCTTGTGAGACGTCACATCTAGATCTCGACCTCACTGGGCGTGATCCAGATCACCATATTTAAATAATTCATAAGGACTAGGCATAACTCCTCCCAGGCCATTCGAGACCCCCTGGGTGGACAGGGAAAGGCCTGGCTCTCCCTCTGGCTCCCGGGCCACATTGGCACTGCCAGCCTGGCACTCTTTCATTGCCACATTGGCAGTGCCAGAGTGTCCAGGTGCCAGGTTGCTACTGCCAAGGATCGGGCCGGGGGCGGGGGGGAAGGGGGCTCCCAGGGGCCTTCCCAAGGTTGGCGGGGGGGAGCTCCCTTGGGCCTTCCCAAGGTTGGAGGTGTGAGAGGAGATCAAAAATCAGTGGGCCTAAAACGGGGGGAGGCGGAAGTTCCTGGTAGTGTTCCAAAATGTTGCCCTGATCTGTGAGGAGTCTAAGTGGCCACCAGGAAAAAGTCAAAAAACAGCAAAGTGCCATTCAATAGCAGGACGTTTCATGGCACTGCAGGTCCTGAGAAACACATCATGAGATGCACCATTCAGCGGACTTTAAACCAAGTCTGTTGAATGGTGCCCAGTGGATCCATGGAGCATAAACCAGTAGTCTCTTTCAGGAAAATTGTGTTTCTTTTCCCTTTCCTACTGCTCCATCAGTGCCCTTGCTCATTAACTTGACATCAATGATTGCTGTCACCCAAGTCAAGATGGTGCAATTGCAACCAGCCCTTTTTGGCTGAAAGCTGCTTGAGGTTGACTTTCAAAGGCATCTGCAGTCACTTTCACTGGAAGTCCACAGTCTTCTATTTGTCTTGTGTGAGAGCACCTGGACCAATGAAGGCATATGGTAAACAGCTGCTTTGGTGATGCACAAGGATAAATGCAAATGACTGCGAATGCTGGAATCTGTAGCAAATACAGAAAATGCTGGAAAATCTCAGCAGGTGTTACAGCATCTGTGGAGAGAGAACAGAGCTGGATGACTCTTCGTCAGAGCTGGAGATAGCTGTGAAAGGCGAGCTGCACAAGGATATTTAATTAACTTTTGTATGGAATGTGGCCTCATTTAATTTATAAATTCTGTCTGGAATGTTTATTTTTTGTTTTATTTTCTATTTTTATATTATGGCCAATTGGAAGCTCTGATGACGAGTGACAATGGAAAGATAAGGAATGGAATTGTTGCTAAGTGAACAATTGTAGTTCGTTATCACACTGAGTGAGTCCTTCAAAGACAGCCCGGCTAAGTAGAATTTGTCTCAGTCGCCTCCTGCCTTCCTCTTCCTCCAAGTCCTCCCCTTCATGCACCCACTCCTCCTCCTCATTTACCTTGGTCAGGACTGCAAATCTGTGGGGTTCAGCAGGCCACGAGATATCTTGGCACTGCAAAGTGCTTCAGGGCTCCTCCTAACTCAGCCAGGCAGAAGAAGGCAGTCACTGTTTGCTCCGTCACATTTTGTATCGCGGCATAGCTTCATTGTACGCGACGCACATGGGTATGAGTTGCACACCAGAGTCATTAACCATTTTGTCAGCATATAAACCATGTTTTTTTCAAATTGGACTTCCGGTGATGGGTATTTGTTGAACAGCAGCACATCAGGTGGTTCTCCTCCAAATGACAGAATAATAGGCACTTCTGCCGAATTCAGCCCACAAAATCAGATTGAAACATCCTCTCACATTCAACAATAATAAATACAGCAAGGATGCCAGGAAGATCAGTTCAAGAGGCTCCAGAGACACCAAGCGACAGGACCGGCAAGCAAACGGATCAGCAAACCCACGAGGCGAGGGGACCCCGCCACTCCTGAGAAACGCAGACCGGCGACCCATAAAACAAGATCTCCCCCCACTGCCCCCCTCCCACCCTGCCAGTTGATAGATGGAAGACGTTCCTCACCAGTGAACTGAAGGAGATGAGAGGCTGAAATAAAGGCAGCGGCCAAGGTGGCAATGGCACTGGGAACCTTGCAGGTGGCCCTCGACAGTATGGGAAGGAGACTGGAATCCCAGGGGAGCACGATAAAGGAGCTGGAAAAAGCCTCGACAGATCAGAGCAACCAAATCGTTGCCCTGGAGGCCGACATTAATAGGTTAGTGGCAACCCAGGAGAGCCTGAAAGGGAAGGTGGAGGAGCAAGAAAATCGGTTGAGGCAACAGAATATCAGAATAGTGGGCCTGCCAGAAGGAATCGAGGGCAAGGACCTGACCAACTACGTGGCCCAAATGCTGGGTAACCCAGTGGGGAGAGACAGCTTCCCCAAGCCGCCGGACATCGACAGGGCTCACAGGTGGCTCCGGCCGAAATCCAAGGTGGGGAAGCAGCAGAGAGCGGTCATTGCCAAGCTGCACACATACCAGGATGGGGGAAAGGATAAAGGATCCTTCACTGGGCCAGACAAATGAAGGCTTGCAGCTGGGAGGGGCACAGGACATTGGGGCAGAGCTGGCAAAACACAGGGCAGAATTTAATAAGGTAAAATTGGCTCTGTACAAGAACCATATTAGATTTGGGATGTTGAACCCTGCCAGGCTCTGGGTAACATACCAGGGCAAGGAACATGACTTTACTGCAGAAGCAGAAAAGTTCATCCAACAAAACCGTCCAGACAGACAGCAAGGGAGACAGTGCTTAAGAAGGCACAGGGGAGGCAGAGAAGAACCAATAGACAATTTGCGTGGGACTGCTTTGCCTCGTAATGAACAGGGGAACAAGTTTGGAGAAAAGAGCGGGCGAGGGCAGCAGAGCACACGGGAGGGTGAGGAAGACATAGAGGGGATACCAACAGAGTGGGCGTAGGATGGATGTCAGACCGTCCCCAGGAGGGGTCCATCATACTAGCAGGAAAGCTAGTACCAGGAGATATGAATGGGGGGGCGCCGCAGCACATCTCCAACAGGGAGAGTACCTGGTAAAGGGTAGCACAACATCAGGGTTGGGGGGGGGGGAAACAGCGGGGTAAACAGAAGTGGGTTTTGGGGAGGTCATGGAGAGGTGGGGGGGCACCTCTGGAGGATCCCTGAACAAAGAGAAACCCCGGAGTACAGGGGCTCACCCGTAGGGCGTACACACAGTTGGTGGCCATGTTGCCTGGCCCTTGGACAAAGGGAAATCCTTTTTATTGAATTCGAATTTCACCAACTGCGGTGGCGGGATTTGAACCTGGATCCTCAGAGATTCACTCTGGGCCTGCAGTTTACTAGTCCAATGACAATACCACTATGCCACCGCCTCTCCTATCTTGTGCAGTAGCCACCCTTTGGGTTGCAGTGGTGGCTCAAGTGCAGTTGGCACAGTGGATTGCATAAGGATGCCAACAATCAGAATACTAGGTATTTACCTGAATGATATCTTGGTTATACTCACATGCCAGCTGGACATTGACAAAGTGGAAACCCTTTTGGCCTGGTAGATGCAGAGTTGACATGCAGTGACTCCAAATAAATATGTGTGTAGTCAGTGGTACCCTGCACCATGGGGAAACTTGTGATCCTAATGAAGAAGCACGACCTGTGATCTCTTGCAAAAGAAAATGAAACGTGGTTAGCTCTCATCGATTAGAAAGCCACAATAATCTGTGTAAGAGTGTGAGCCAAACTTTGCAAATTGCAATTATTACCTGCTGCAACTTGGAACAAGGTCATCGCCATTATGACCCTTTTCAGCCGTTGACAATGCCACCCTTATCTTGTTATGAAACACCAGTTGTAGTTGCGGCAGGCGACAGAGTTCAATGAGAACACAGTTGATGAAGTGTAGATGTCTGATATATTGTTCCTCCCTGAGGTTCAAGGAAGGAAATTGCTCCCCAAACACCCTGGGCAGATGTAGCTTCTCCCCATCCTGGTTGAGCAGTTGGTTCGTGCAGAAGCCTTGAAGTTGGCAAAACATCCTCAGGCACCTGCCACACTACTCGTCGTAGACTTTTGCAACTTTGAACAACTATAAGAAAAAACATTTGTAGAATCAAAGTCCCAGCCAGAATAAATAAACCATAAACCAGCAGCTAACCTGTAAATAGTTGATGATTGTTTTAAGTAGCATGGTGTCTGCTTCCTGCTGCTGAATGTGTGTTCAACCATGTAAGTTGAAGAGAGAATGATAGTTGGAGCGTTGAACTCTAAAATGGTACCACCAGTGTCACATCAGCATCAGCATTGCATGCCAATCGATATCATGATTTGCCTGCTCTGCTCACTTCCAACAGCCTTTCACTGCATGCAAGCTAATATACTTACCACAATGGCTAATGAGCCTAATTTCTCATCATATGCCTCGGGATATGAAATCAAGGTTAGAATTCCCTTTTTTATACCCCAATCTATTAGTGGCACCGCTGTTACTGACCAACATTTCTGCACACCTGATCCCTTTTGACCTATGCACAAGATTTGGTTTATTTCTGTGCTTTATTCTTTAATTGAGAAAAATATATTGAGCCAGGTTTTGCTGTGGAGATGACACTGAGGTTACCAATATTTACATGCAAATTCTGGTGACTACACATTAAGTTAAATACCAACTATGAAGATTGCTGTACATGATTCCCTGCTCTTCCAAAAGCTTTCTAAAAATAGCATCAGACCATCTGGTTCACCATTGCAGTCTGTTGAATAATGTAAAGTTGCTGTATCTACCTCAAAGATACAGATAAAACTTGCCAAAGAAAGTTAGAGCTTTCCATTCTAGTGCAAGTCCCCTATCAAAGGCACAGTAAGTCTTAATTTTTTGCCTCCAACCTCGTTGTCACTGAAAATGAACTTTTGTCGGTCTTGAGCCTCAGTCCTTCAGTTTTTAATCAACATTTGGAGATGTAAAACAACTCTTTCTGCCTCTCCCTTAATCCAACCTTTCATTCCTTCATTAATTTTGTTTTCTGCACCCAATTTAACATTGAGTTCATGGGAATAGAGGGATACGGACCTCGAAAGTGTAGAAGATTTTAGTTTAGATGGGCAGCATGGTCGGCACAGGCTTGGAGGGCGGAAGGGCCTGTTCCTGTGCTGTACCTTTCTTTGTTCTTTGTTCTTTGTTCATTATTCTAATTGACAATTCTTGATTTAGACCTTGCATATCTCGTTAAAGATTCTTCAACCTGATTTGTGAAAAGATGTATAGTATCTTGTCCTGTTCACACAGGCTCCAGATTCTCCAGAGAGGATACATGCTTTTTGGATGTTTTACTGTCAGTAACTTGCCACGTAGAAGGCCACTGAAAGTCTGTAGACATGTTCAAATCAAACAACTCTTCACCTCTCAGCAAAACCCAGCCCAATATTTGACATTCGCATCTCACACAAAATTGTATTTGTCATTCATCTGCGCCTCCTGCTAGCTTTTGCCACCACAACCCTCAACTTAGTGCCATTAGCAATTTTTTATAATGTTTAAATCCAAATCATTTACGTAGGCAGTAAATAAGCACACCATTAACACAGACCCCTGGAGAACTTCTCATTACAATTGACAAAGCTTTCTTTTGCCCCCTTTTATCCCCTCCTTTTGCACTCTGCCCTCTAACCACCTCTCTATCCATGTGGCTATCTTTCCCCGAATTCCATCTGCCACTATCTTTGCCTTTAGTCTCTTATGTGGTGCCTTATCAAATGATATTTAAAAATCCCTTTAGGTTATATCGCTGCATTTAAAAAAATATCTTCCCAGTGTTTCTTTCAAGCATTCTACAAGGTTGGGCAAATAAAGGTCTTGCATTAAATAACATATGGAAGCAAATCAGATCAGGGAGATCAGAACAAGCTCTCCTAATCAACTGTGTGCTCTTTTAGGTACAAATGTTGCATATTTCATATGGTAACAATAATCTGTGAAGAATGTTTTTATCCACCCTTAGACGAAGCAGATGCTGATAATGCTCCATTTGAAAGCATCTGTTGGACTAAATGTGGATCAATATTCAACTAGGGAACAGTTAACACTTACTCTAGCAAATCCAACCCACTTGCTCTGATTTATGTAGTAACTGTTACACAAAAGAGTAAAGGAGAGGTATCTTCCATCGTGAGATGAAGTAAATTAAGACTTGTGTTGTTCTAATGTGCATTACAAATACCATTGAGATACAATTAGATATCTTCTCAGCAGCCACATATTGCTTTACTCAAGGGCTTTTGACAGTAAGTTATTTATCCTTGGGTCCCTTCAACCTTTCTAGATCTACTTATCGTAATCACCGAAGCAGAAAAGTAGGTAAACAGGTAATGTTTCTGAAATTCCAGAGTTGGAGGGTTAATGTCTCTTCCGCTTCTTGCTTTTATCCCTATTCACTACCAGGACTTTGACCGTACTGGTAAAGGAACCAATGAACAGGAAACCCATCGATGAACCACCACCTTGCCATCGCATGGACACTAATGTTAAGGCAGGAACAGGCTACCATTGATTCTAACTCCGGGCAGGTGGGTGGCATGATCAGTTCGAAGCTGACCTGTTGCAACACAGCTGGGTTCTGCGCATGGTGCATCATTCAGCACTCACCCTTTACCTCTTTATAGCTTTACCGGAAAAAATCTTCCAGTCATGCCAGTTACACATGGAGCTCTTACTGTCTCGACCTACTTCCAGTTATTTAGCTATAATAATAATAATCTTTATTATTGTCACAAATAGGCTTACATTAACATTGCAATGAAGTTACTGTGAAAATCCCCTAGTCGCCACACTCCGGCACATGTTCGGAGGGAGAATTCAGAATGTCCAATTTACCAAACAAGCATGTCTTTTGGGACTTTTGGAGGAAACCGGAGCATCCAGAGGAAACCCATGCAGACACGGGGAGAACGTGCAGACTCCGCACAGACAGTGACCCAAGCCGGGAATCGAACCTGAGTCCCTGGCGTTGTGAATCAACAGTGCTAACCACTGTGCTACCATGCCGCCCTAATAGTCACATGAGTAAGCTGCAGCCAGACCAGGAAGATAGGTCAGCTTGTGTGACAATTTCATGGTAGGTGAGCTCACAGACAGGTTCTGCTGCAAGGAACTCAGATGATGTCCTTGTTAGTGTGGGTTATAGGAAAACACTGATGAGCAATGGGTGATGCTGAAGAACAAAGAACAAAGAAAATTACAACACAGGAACAGGCCCTTCAGCCCTCCAAGCCTGTGCCGACCATGCTCACGTCTAAACTAAAATCTTCTACACTTCCTGGGTCCGTATCCCTCTATTCCCATCCTGTTCATATATTTGTCAAGATGCCCCTTAAACGTCACTATCGTCCCTGCTTCCACCACCTCCTCCGGCAGCGTGTTCCAGGCACCCACTAACCTCTGTGCAAAACAAACTTGCCTCGTACATCTCCCCTAAACCTTGCCCCTCGCACCTTAAACCTATGCCCCCTAGTAATTGACCCCTCTACCCTGGGAAAAAGTCTCTGACTATCCACTCTGTCTATGCCCCTCATAATTTTGTAGACCTCTATCAGGTCGCCCCTGAACCTCCGTCGTTCCAGTGAGAACAAACTGAGTTTATTCAACCGTTCCTCATAGCTAATGCCCTCCATACCAGGCAACATCCTGGTAAATCTCTTCTACACCTTCTCTAAAGCCTCCACATCCTTCTGGTGGTGTGGCGACCAGAATTGAATACTGTACTCCAACTGTGGCCTAACTAAGGGTCTATACAGCTGCAACATGACTTGCCAATTCTTATACACAATGCCCCGGCCCATGAAGGCAAGCATGCCGTATGCCTTCTTGACTATCTTCTCCAGCTGTGTTGCCCCTTTCAGTGACCTGTGGGCCTGTACACCTAGATCTCTCTGACTTCCAATACTCTTGAGGGTTCTACCATTCACTGTATAATCCCCACCTGTATTAGACCTTCCAAAATGCATTACCTCACATTTGTCCGGATTAAACTCCATCTGCCATCTCTCCGCCCAAGTCTCCAAACGATCTAAATCCTGCTATATCCTCTAACAGTCCTCATCGCTATCTGCAATTCCACCAACCTTTGTGTCGTCTGCAAACTTACTAATCAGACCAGTTACATTTTCATCCAAATCATTTATATGTACTACAAAGAGCAAAGGTCCCAGCACTGATCCCTGCGGAACACCGCTAGTCACAGCCCTCCAATTAGAAAAGCACCCTTCCAAAACTACTCTCTGCCTTTTATGACCGAGCCAGTTCTGTATCCATCTTGCCAGCTCACCCCTGATCCTGTGTGATTTCACCTTTTGTACCAGTCTACCATGAGTGACCTTGTCAAAGGCCTTACTGAAGTCCATATAGACAACATCCACAGCCCTACCTGTATCAATCATCTTTGTGACCTCTTCGAAAAACTGTATCAAGTTAGTGAGACACAACCTCCCCTTCACAAAACCATGCTGCCTCTCGCTAATACGTCCATTTGCTTCCAAATGGGAGTAGATCCTGTCTCGAAGAATTCTCTCCAGTAATTCCCCTACCACTGACTTAAGACTCACTGGCCTGTAGTTCCCTGGATTATCCTTGCTACCCTTCTTAAAGAAAGGAACAACATTGGCTATTCACCAGTCCTCCGGGACATCACCTGAAGGCAGTGCGGATCCAAAGATTTCTGTCAAGGCCTCAGCAAATTCCTCTCTAGCCTCCTTCAGTATTCTAGGGTAGATCCCATCAGGCCCTGGGGATTTACCTACCTTAATATTTTTCAAGACGTCCAACACCTCGTCATTTTGCATCTCAATGTGACCCAGGCTATCTGCACACCCTTCTCCAGACTCAACATCCACCAATTCCTTCTCTTTGGTGAATACTGTTGCAAAGTATTCATTTAGTACCTCACCCATTTCCTCTGGCTCCACACATAGATTCCCTTGCCTATCGTTCAGTGGGACAACCCTTTCCCTGGCTACCCTCTTGCTTTCTATGTACATGTAGAAAGCCTTGGGATTTTCCTTAACCCTATTTGCCAATGACTTTTTGTGACCCCCTTCTAGCCCTCCTGACTCCTTGCTTAAGTTCCTTCCTACTTTCCTTATATTCCACACAGGCTTCGTCTGTTCCCAGCCTTCTAGCCCTGACAAATGCCTCCTTTTTCTTTTTGACGAGGCCTACAATATCTCTCATTATCCAAGGTTCCCAAAATTTGACATATTTATCCTTCTTCCACACAGGAACATGCCGGTCCTGAATTCCGTTCAACTGACATTTGAAAGCCTCCCACATGTCAGATGTTGATTTACCCTCAAACATCCGCCCCAAATCTAAGTTCTTCAGTTCCCGCCTAACATTGTTATAATGAAATTAAATTAAAAATGAAAATCGCTAATTGTCACAAGTAGGCTTCAAATGAAGTTACTGTGAAAGACCCCTAGTCGCCACATTCCGGTGCCTGTTCGGGGAGGCTGTTACGGGAATCGAACCGTGCTGCTGGCCTGCCTTGGTCTGCTTTCAAAGCCAGCGATTTACCCCTGTGCTAAACAGCCCTTACTTAGCCTTCCCCCAATTTAGCACATTCACCCTCGGCCCACTCTTATCCTTGTCCACCAGCACTTTAAAACTTACTGAATTGTGGTCACTGTTCCCGAAATGCTCCCCTACTGAAACTTCTACCACCTGGCCGGGCTCATTTCCCAATACCAGGTCCAGAATAGTCCCTTCCCTAGTTGGACTATCTACATATTGTTTTAAGAAGCCCTCCTGGAGACTCCTTATAAACTCTGCCCCATCTAAGCTTCTAGCACTAAGTCTCCCATCACAACAACCCTGTTGTTTTTACTTGTTTCCAAAATCTGTCTACCTATCTGCTCCTCTATCTCCCACTGGCTGTTGGGATGCCTGTAGTAAACCCCCAACATTATGACTGCACCCTTCTTATTCCTGATCCCTACCCATATAGCCTCGCTGCCTTCTGAAGTGTCCTCCTGTTGTCCAGCTGTGATATTCTCCCTAACCAGTAGCACAACTCCGCCACCCCTTTTACATCCCCCTCTATCCCGCCTGAAACATCTAAATCCTGGAACGTTTAGCTGCGAATCCTGTCCTACCCTCAACCAGATCTCTGTAATGGCAACAACATCATAGTTCCAAGTACTAATCCAAGCTCTAAGTTCATCTGCCTTACCCGTAATACTTCTTGCATTAAAACATATGTACTTCAGGCCACCAGACCCGCTGTTTTCAGCAACATCTCCCTGTCTGCTCTTCCTCAGAGCCATACTTGCCCTATTCCCTAGTTCTCCCTCAATGCTTTCGCCTTCTGACCTATTGCTCCAGTACCCACCCTTCTGCCATACTAGTTTAAACCCTCCCGTGTGACACTAGCAAACTTCGCGGCCAGGATATTTATGCCTCTCCAGTTTAAATGCAACCCGTCCTTCTTATACAGGTCACACCTGCACCAGAAGAGCTCCCAGTGGTCCAGATAACGGAAACCCTCCCTCCTACACCAGCT
Source organism: Scyliorhinus torazame (assembly GCF_047496885.1). Lineage (NCBI taxonomy): Eukaryota > Metazoa > Chordata > Chondrichthyes > Carcharhiniformes > Scyliorhinidae > Scyliorhinus > Scyliorhinus torazame. The sequence continues at coordinate 308,201,800 of NC_092707.1, forward strand.
GTTTAGCCACGTGTTTAGCTGCTCTATCTTCCTATTTCTAGCCTCACTGGCACGTGGCACAGGGAGTAATCCTGAGATTACAACCCTAGAGGTCCTGTCTTTTAACTTTCTGTCTAGCTCCCTGAACTTCTGCTGCAGGACCTCATGCCCATTCCTGCCTATGTCGTTAATACAAATATATATAACGACCTCTGCCTGTTTGCCCTCCCCCTTCAGAATGCCCGCTACCTGTCTGAGACATCCTGGACCCTGGCACCAGGGAGGCAATGTACCATCCTGGAGTCTCTTTCACATCCACAGAAGTGCCTATCTGTGCCCCTGACTATAGAGTCCCCTATGACTATTGCTCTTCTGCGCTTTGACCCTCCCTTCTGAACACCAGAGCCAGCCTTGGTGCCACTGCTCTGGCTGCTGCTGTTTTCCCCTGATAAGCTATCCCCCCCTACAGTAGCCAAAGAGGTATGCCTGTTTGAGAGGGGGACAACCACAGGAGATTCCTGCACTGACTGCCTGCCCCTTCTAGTGGTCACCCATTTCTCTGCCTGCACCTTGGGTGTGACCACATTTATATAACTGCTATCTATGATGCTTTCCGCCACTTGCATGCTTCTAAGTGCATCCAACTGCTGCTCCAACTGAACCATGTGGTCTGTGAGGAGCTCCAGTTGGGTGCACTGTCTACAGATGAAGCCATCCGGGACGCTGGAAACTTCCTGGACCTGCCACATCTCACAGTCAGAGCACTGCACCCCTCTACTTGACATTGTGTTAATTAATTAGTAAATTACATTAAAAAAAAAAAAATTTTTAAGTTACTGGTAGCTATATGTTTCCCAGCACTAGATTTCTACTATAAATGTGAAAGCTAAATACAGTACTCTCCGATCTCTGGCTTAGATACCCCTCTAAATTATAATTAAGTAATTATGTTTAATTAAGTTAACAATGCTCAATTTTTAAATGTAGTGTAGATTCCCAATCAGCCAATCAGGTCATAGCTTTACTGTGATGTCACTTCAGTTTTCCCCCGACACAATTTGAAAAGGTAATAAAAATAAAAATAAAAATCACTTACCTTTCCAGGATGCTCTCTGGTTCTCTCCCTGCAGATTAACAGTTACAGGCCAGAAGAAAGAGAACAAAACAGTAGGGAAAAAGCACCTTTTCCCACTCTGCACTGAATTACCTCACTGCACCAAATTACCAAGTTCCAATTCCCACTCTGGATGTGTCTCCTTGACCAGCGCTTTCTGTCTGTCTTTTATACAGACCTCAGCTAACCAGGGTGACTCACACTACTTAAGCTTCAAGGAGAAGAATACAATGTGCACCTTTGTGCCACTAAACAGGCCTCAGATGACTAACAGATAACTGCCTCTCAGCAATTAGGATGGGGGCAGCTTCAGCCAATCAGACACTAAGCTACACACTGCACTTTTAACTGAAAAACAGCAGAATTAGACTGACCACTTACCTTTCCTGATTACCTCACTGCACCAAATTACCAAGTTCCAATTTCAACTCTAGATGTGTCTCACTCACTCAGGATGTGGCTCCTTGACCTGTGCAAAGCTTGACCTGCGTAAACGAAGAGATGCTTCAGGTACAGGTTAGGTACATTCCAACAAGGACACAAGGCATATGGGAATCAAAACCAAGACTCCTTGGATGACAAAAGAAATAGAGATTATAATGAAACAAAGGAAAGGGTGGATGATACATGCCATGTGAAATCTCCAAGTGAGAATCAGGTCAAGTACAATCAGTTGAGGGGGGAAATGGATCGGAAAATAAGACTGGCAAAGAGAGAATATAAGAATAGAGTGGCAGTCAAAAGAGAAACCTGAAAACCTCTAGCAGCATATCAGCATTAAGCAGGGTAAGTTCGCTCTGTTGGCTGGACGGCTGGTTTGTGATGCGGAGCAACACCAACGGCACCATTCATTTACCATACTGACTGAGGTTATTTAGAAAAGCCCCGCCTTCTCTTTGAAATATTTTTATTGGTGTTTTCCAGTTTTTACAGACTAACAACTCATGTGTTTCTGGTATTTAAAAACACGTTTGTGTCTTATTTACACTGGTTTTTACATGAGGTTTCCGCCGCCCCCCCCCCCCCCCCCCCCCCTTGCCTTGTTGGTAGTTTAGTTCCCCTCTTAGTGTTGCTCTCTGCCCCGGGCGGCCCGTATTGTGCTCCGCTTCTTTCTGTTGGGACTTTTAGTTTTTATTGTTGGGGGGGGCTGCATGGCCCTTTCCCTCCTCCCCTTGTCATTGTGATCCATTTTGTGCTTCCCTTGGGTTCCTATTCTTCCCGTTCCCCCGCCCCTCCCTGACTCTCTCTCTTGTGTGTGCCTTCCCTTGTCTTCCTCCCTCTCTCCCCCCCCCCCCCCCTTCCTAGTCACTGTTGGCCTCGAACAGGTCTTTGAACAGGCTGATGAATGGCCCTCATGCTTTGTGGAAGCCCTCGTCCGACCCTCGGATGGTGTACTTGATCTTCTCCAGGTGGAGACATTTTGTCAGGTCTGCCAGCCAGTCTGCAGCTGCGGGTGGTGCTGCTGATCCCGCCTTCTCAATCTCGCTCCTCACCTGAGCAGTGGTGAGCCTCAGTTTAAATCTCCACCAGTCAGCTCTCTCTCTCAAAAACAGGGAGAGAACTGATGGGACTTTGCCAACTGACACTTTTCAGTAAGCAGGTAGTAAGAGGTGGAGTGGGTCCTATTACAAAGAAAGAAGCTGATAGCGGCTTTGAGGTACAGGGCAAGGTTCAAATATTTAATGTGCCAAATTTTCTGCTTTTAACTTCCCAGGTCGGGAGCTGCCTATTTCCTGCCCATACTTCCAACCTAGGGCTGGCGAGGATTATGCAGCGTAGCTGCTCCTGGAGACCTTCAGAGCAGTGCACGATTGTCAGGGGATAGTTGGGGCATGAGGTGAATTAGTCGAGTGGTGGAAGGTACTTAGGGCTGGAGGGCTTTAGTTGGAGGGCCAGTATGAGGATAGTTGGTTGGTCAGAGGGGTAGGAGAGTATTAGGAAGGGTCTTGGGGGGGGGGGTTGTTATTAAGAGAGTGGGGAATAGTCAGGGGATTGGGGAGTGGGAGTGTTAGAATGTGTGGTCAAGGGGATATTCGGGGGCGTGAGGTGAAAGTGGAGGTAGTTGGGTGGTTTGTGGGAGTCAGATTATCAGGGGGTAGGGGGTGGGGGTGGTTACTCAGGGTGTGGGAAGTAGTTGGGGGCATTTGGGGATTCAACAGTTAGGGAGGAGTCAGGTGGTTGGGGTGGTGAGGAGGGTAGTCGGGGGGGGTTTAGTTCGGGAGTTGGGGGTAGTCGGGTGGTCGAGGGTTAGAGGGTGGGGATAGTTGGTGAGTCGGGGTAGTCAGGCGGTGAAGGGTTTAGTCAGGAGGTGGGGGAGTTAGTCAGCTGATCAGTGGGGGTGAGTAAAGGGTTGGGGTAATCGGGTGGTCCGGGGTGTTTGCTGGGAGTAGGGTGTAGTCTGTCAGTCAGGGGGCAGTGTTGGGTGGGGTGTGTTTTTCAGATGATGAGGATAGTCGGTGTCCATTGGAGGGTCGGGGAGCGGGTCAGTAGTATTGCTCCTCAGAGGTTAGAACTGGTTTTAATCAGAATTTTGGACGGTTCCCACTGCAGGTTGATTGCCCAATGGAAGTTGAAACTTTCTGGACAATTCCCATGAAGTCCATGCACAGGAACCTCTGAGGATTCATTTGGGGTGCTGCCGGGATGCAACCCTCCAGAGAGCTGGGACAATGAGTACTTTGCATTAGTGTTTACTAAGAAGAGGAATATGATTAAATATCAATCAATGCGGAGATGGTAGCAGTAACGGATGGTGTGAAATGTGAGAGGCAGGAGGTACTGGAAATGCTTGTTCTAGTTAGAGCAGTTAAACCACCTGGTCTGGATAGCATGCATCCCAGTTGGGAGTGGTGATGAAGCAAGTGGACACCTTGGAATAAGCTTCCAAACTTCCCTAAATATGGGGGAGGTGCCAGAGGTTTGGAGAGTGGTAAATGGGATCAGAAGAAATAATAAGAATCTTTATCATTGTCACAAGTAGGCTTACATTAACACTGCAATTAAATTACTGTGAAAAGCCCCCAGTCGCCATGCTCCAGCACCTGTTCGGATGCACAGAGGGAGAATTCAGAATGTCCAATTCACCTAACAATCACAAGTTTCGGAACTTGTGGGAGGAAACCAGAGCACCTGGAGGAAACCCACGCAGACACGGGAAGAGCGTGCAGACTCCGCACAGACAGTAACCCAAGCCGGGAATCGAACCCAGGCCCCTGGCGCTGTGAAGCAACAGTGCTAATCACTGTGCTACCCTGCTGCGAATAGGCTACTCGACCCATTGAGCAGGTCTGCTTTTGATAAGATCATGGCTGATGTGATTGTGGCCTTAACTCCACTTTGTTTGTGGAGTCACCCATTCCCCGTGACTCCACAAACAATCAAAAATCTGGTCATTCAGCCTTGAAAACTCCATCCCTCTTGCAATAAAGACCACCAATCAATTTGTCTTCCTAATTATTTGCTGCACTGGATTGCTAACTATTTCTGATTCCTGTACAAGGACACGCCGATCACTCTATACTGCAGCATTCAGCAGGGGCTGGTTTAGCACAGGGCTAAAGAGCTGGCTTTTAAAGCAGACCAAGGCGGGCCAGCAGCACGGTTCAATTCCCGTACCAGCCTATCTGAACAGGCGCCGGAATGTGGCGACTAGGGGCTTTTCACAGTAACTTCATTGAAGCCTACTTGTGACAATAAGCGATTTTCATTTCATTCTAGTCTTTCTGTCTCAATCATATTCAAATTTTCTGTTCTTCCTGTCAATGTGGGCAACTTCACATTATCTCACATTACACTCCATCTGCCAATCTTCTGGCCACTCACTTAACCATCTTGTAGACTATGTATTTTCATAACTGCCATGTTTTTATAATGATGTAAAGGCACCAAAGACTCATAATGGATTGGAGAAACACGTTGTGGATTCATTTATTTAGACTAGACACTAAGAACATCTATACATTGATAGAAAGCTTGAAGACATCAGCAGCTTGTGTGCTGTTTTCTGCTTACAGGCCAATGTGAAACTGAGACTGGACACACTTCCCTTCTAGCGCTGTCATGCTGCTATCCTCTAAAGGCACATTACAACACCCCACTTTCCTTTCAAACATACTTTCCCTTTCTTTCCAAAGAATTCTCTCCATTTGTAATACAAGTTCACTTTTAGTTACCATCCCATAAGTGTCCAGAACTGATGAATCTATGAGTCTCTGAAGTGTAGAGGTAATCTGCTGGCACACCCAGATCTTGTAATGGTAACCTTGGGCGTCATTCTCCGACCCCCCAGAGGGTCGAAGAATGGACGTTGGCTGCCGTGAATCCCGCCCCCGCCGGTTGCCGAAGTCTCCGAAGGGAGAAAAGTCGGCGGGGCGTTAATGTCGCCGCTGCCGTCGGAGAATGTCACGGGTCTGCGCAAGGCAGCCGATTTTCGGCCTGCCGATATTCTCCCTTCCGGATGGGCCGAAGTCCCGTCGACGTGATGACCGTTCACGTCGACGTAAATTAAACCTCCTTTTCATCGGCGTGACCCTGTGCTCCAGGTTCACGCCGACCAGCGTGGAGGTGAGTGACGGCCTGGGGGGTTGGCTCTGGGCAGGCGGTGGCGTGGCCGCAGTCTGAATGCGTGAGGAGAGGTGTGTCTCGGGTTGTGTGTGTGTGTGTGTGGCGGGGGGGGGGGGGGTGGTTAGAGTAGGCTGGGCTCCGGGGGAGTGCCGGGAGGGGGTCCGTGCCGGGGTGGAGGTTGGGGGGGGGTCCGTGCCGGGGTGGAGGTGGGGGGGGGGTCCGTGCCGGTGTGGAGGTTGGGGGGGGGGGTCCGTGCCGGGTTGGAGGTTGGGGGGGGTCCGTGCCGGGGTAGAGGTTGGGGGGGGTCTGTGCCGGGGAGGGGGATGGGGGGTCCATGCCGGGGTGGAGGTTGGGGGGGGGTCCGTGCCGGGGTGGAGGTTGGGGGGGGTCCGTGCCGGGGAGGGGGATGGGGGGTCCGTGCCGGGGTGGAGGTTGGGGGGTGGTCCGTGCCGGAGTGGAGGTTGGGGGGGGTGTCCGTGCCGGGGTAGAAGTTGGGGGGGGTCTGTGCCGGGGAGGGGGAAGGGGGGTCCGTGCCAGGGTGGAGGTTGGGGGGGGGTCCGTGCCGGGGTGGAGGTTGGGGGGGTCCGTGCCGGGGAGGGGGATGGGGGGTCCGTGCCGGGGTGGAGGTTGGGGGGGGGGGTCCGTGCCGGGGTGGAGGTTGGGGGGGGATCCGTGCCGGGGTGGAGGTTGGGGGGAGGTCCGTGCCGGGGTGGAGGTTGGGGGGGTCCGTGCCGGGGAGGGGGATGGGGGGGGGGTCCATGCCGGGGTGGAGGTTGGGGGTGTCCGTGCCGGGGAGGGGGATGGGGGGTTCTTCCGGGGTGGAGGTTGGGGGGGGTTCGTGCCGGGGTGGAGGTTGGGGGGGGGGTCCGTGCCGGGGTGGAGGTTGGGGGGGAGTCCGTGCCGGGGTGGAGGTTGGGGGGGGGGTCCGTGCCAGGGTGGAGGTTTGGGGGGGGGTCCGTTCCGGGGAGGGGGATGGGTGGTCCGTGCCGGGGTGGAGGTTGGGGGGGGTCCGTGCCGGTGTGGAGGTTGGGGTCCGTGCCGGGGTGGAGGTTGGGGGGGGGGGTCCGTGCCGGGGTGGAGGTTGAGGAGGGGTTCCTTGCCGGGGTGGAGGTTGTGGGGGGGGTCTGTGCCGGGGTGGAGGTTGGGGGGGGGGGGGGGTCCGTGCCGGGTTGGAGGTTGGGGGGGGGGGTCCGTGCCGGGGTAGAGCTTGGGGGGGGGTCCGTGCCGGGGAGGGGGATGGGGGTCCGTGCCGGGGAGGGGGATGCGAGGGCAAGTGAGTTGGTCCACCTGTCCAGGTGCCAGCCTCCAACAGTTGGACCCATGCGGTCCATGCTACCTGGCTGGGGGGAGGAGGGGATATGGGCAATGATGACATGTCGTCGTTCCCCTCCCCCACCAGGCCGTCATGTTTTCCGATCATCCAGCGATGTTGGCCGCCGTGGCGGCAGCCGCTCATGTCTATGTTGCCCTGGATGAGGAGGAGGAGGAGCGTGCCAGAGAGGCGGCGCAGGCTGCCGCAGAGGGACAGGCGGCAGCCGCCCAGGCTGGAGGGACACCTGACCGACAGGACGAGGAGGGGGAGGAGGACATCGCGGCCCCACGGCAACGGAGGCACCCGAGGACGCCCCGTGTGTACCGGCCCCGGCAGTCATACCAGGACCTCACGGACCGGGAATGCAGGAGGAGACTCCGGATGAGGCGGGAAACCGTGGCACACATCTGCCACCTGCTGGCACACCTGTCACCGTGTGGCACTAGCGGGGGACACCCTCTCCCCGTGTCCGTCAAGGTTACGGTGGCCGTGAACTTTTATGCAACGGGGTCATTCCAGGCACCGAGTGGGGACCTGTCCGGCATATCGCAGACATCGGTGCATCGGTGCATCCGGGCAGTGACAGATGCCCTATATGCCATGGCGCACCGCTACATCCGCTTCCCCGTGGACCGGGCCAGCCAAGATGCCCGGGCCGTGGGCTTCTCTGCTGTGGCGGGGTTCCCCATGGTCCAGGGCGCGATCGATGGGATGCACGTCGCCGTGCGGCCACCTGCAGATAACAGGGCCGTGTTCACCAATAGGAAGGGGACCTATTCGATGAACATACAGGTGGTCTGCGACCACCGCATGATGATCCTGCATGTCTGCGCCCGTTACCCAGGCAGTGTACACGACTCATACGTGTTGTCGCGGTCATCCATCCCCGGCATGTACAAGGGACGCCATCCCCGGCTGAGGGGCTGGTTGCTGGGCAACAAGGGCTACCCATTGCGATCGTGGCTGATGACGCCTATACGGAGGCCACGCAATGAGGCGGAGAACCGCTACAATGATGCCCATGTAGCGACAAGGGGAGTGATAGAGAGGTGCTTTGGCGTGCTGAAGATGCGTTTCAGGTGCCTGGACCTCTCTGGGGGCGCCCTCCAGTATCGGTCAGATAGGGTCGGCCGCATCATTGTGGTGTGCTGCATCCTGCACAACATAGCCCAGCAGAGGGGCGATGTGCCGCAGGCAGAGGAGGGCGGAGTGGAGGAGCAGCAGGAAGAGGCGCAGTCCTCCCCAGATGAGGGGGATGGGGGTAATGGTCAGGGCAGACGGGGTAGACACAGGCGGGTGGCTGTCCACCGTTACCGGCTGGCCCAGCGGGCACGGGACAGACTGATAGCCGCCCGCTTCACTGATTAGCTGGGCGTGGGAATCGGGTAGTATGGCCACAGACCGCACACCATGGCAACAGCCGACCACCCACACCCCCACCCATCCACCCACCCAGCACCCTCACCCCCCCTCCCCAATCCCACCCACCCCACCCGCATGCACACCACCCCCCCCATTGCCGATCCACCTGCGGCACAACGGGCCGGGCTCACACAGTTGCGGGTGGACACGTGTCTATTGCAGGCCATGGAGGGTGATGACAACCCGCCCTGCGGTGAGCTCCTGGCTCTACATCGTTGGACTATGTCTGACCCATGGCCAGAGTACCACCATCCACCCGGACCATCCCTGCATGCGGCTGTGACACTGCAGCGCACGGTCCCGTCCTCTGCCCGGGGGATGTTGATGGCGGCCCAGGGGGAAGGGGGCAGACTCACCTGGGGCTGAGGTAAGACCACCCCTCACACACACACTTGCCCTCAACGTACATGACACCCCCGCACGCTTTGGACAGAGCACAAAGGCAGCTTCTGTAGGTGTAACATTGACTTTAATAACCAAAGGAGTTCATGCACGTGCCCTAGCCCCTAAAACGCATCTGTGCCCTGCACCTGTGCCAACTTACTCAGTGTCTAATTGTTTGGCCTTACGAGTCCTTTGACTACGTCTACGTGGTTCCCCAGACGGTACAGCAGAACTGGAGGTGGACTCCTGTGATTCCTGCCCTCTGACACTGGATCCCTTTGGCGGCCGTTTCCTGGGGCGTCCTGGCCTACATGGGCCAGGCTGCGGCCCGGGCGACTGGGATGGCGAGCTGCCAGCCTGTCCTGCCTGTTGCCCACCCGATGCACCTGGGACGGAAGGGGGGTGTCCGAGGTGTCGCGGTGTACCGGGACGGACCACACCACCTCCTCCTCCCTCGGGGTGCCCGATGGCCCCCAGGCCTCTACATGGGTGGGGGATGCGAACGGACTGGCCATCCGACGCCCCCCCAACATCTGGCGCTGCCAGTCCTGGAGGCCCGTGCTGGTATTGACAGGGGTCTGCAGGTTTGCAGCCATGGAGCCCAGGGGGTTGGCAAACCCTGTCTGTGACAGTGCGACGCCGGCTCCCACATGGCACTGGCGCCGATGCCCTCAGCGATGGCCTGCAGAGACTGGGCCATGGCCTGCTGAGACTGGGCCATGGCCTGCAGAGACTGGGCTATGGCGTTGAGCGCCTCTGCCATTTGGCGCTGGCACTGGCTCATGGCCACCTGTGAGAGGGCAGCCATTTCCTGGGCCACAGACGCCGCCTGCACGGAAAGCCCAAGGCCTCGCAAACCGTTCCCCATGTCTGACACCGTCGCACCCATTGCCTCCACCGCGGACGCCACCCGTGCGGTGTCAGCTTGGGTGGCACGCATGACCGGCACCACTCCCAGCTCCTGGACGCGGGTGAACTCCTCCACCTGCGACTGCAGCCGCCGCAAGCCGCCCGTCACCCTCTTCGCTCGTCTCCGGGTCGGTGGTTGCATCGGATCTATGTGTGGGTGTGGTAACTCCAGGAACCCGGGATCCATCTGGGTGGCAGATGTTCGCTTGGGCTGGGCTGCCCTCCGACCGCCCGGCCCCTCTGCTGCTCCTACCTCCACCTGCTGTACCGGGACGGCTCTGTTGTGCGCACCAGTGAGTGTACCAGACGCCTCATCACTAAAGTGCCCAACCGAGGTGAGTGTTTCTGCGATGGTGGAGGGTGTTGGTGACAGCAGTGGCGTTGTGTCGTGCTCTTCGTCCCACTCTGAGTCCATGGCACTTTGGGGTGGGGGTTCGTCTCCACCCATCCACTCTGAGTCACTGTACGGTATTTTGTCTTCCTGGGTAGTGCTGTCCCGGGTAGGGGTGTCCTGGGCAGTGCTGTCCCGGGTAGTGGTGTCCCGGGTAGTGGTGTCCCGGGTAGGGGTGTCCCGGGTAGTGCTGTCCCGGGTAGTGGTGTCCCGGGTCGTGGTGTCCCGGGTCGTGGTGTCCCGGGTAGTGCTGTCCCGGGTAGTGCTGTCCCGGGTAGGGGTGTCCTGGGTAGTGCTGTCCCGGGTAGTGCTGTCCCGGGTAGTGGTGTCCCGGGTAGTGCTGTCCTGGGTAGTGGTGTCCTGGGTAGTGGTGTCCCGGGTAGTGCTGTCCTGGGTAGTGGTGTCCCGGGTAGTGGTGTCCCGGGTAGTGCTGTCCCGGGTAGTGCTGTCCCGGGTAGTGCTGTCCCGGGTCGTGCTGTCCCGGGTCGTGCTGTCCCGGGTAGTGGTGTCCCGGGTAGTGGTGTCCCGGGTAGTGGTGTCCCAGGTAGTGGTGTCCCAGGTAGTGGTGTCCCGGGTTGTGGTGTCCCGGGTAGTGGTGTCCTGGCTCGGATGTGACGGGGCCTGTGGCTGCCCCTCTCGTCGCTGGGTGGTCGCTCCCGCACGTGACGGGGGTGTCATCTCCCTTTTGCTCCAGGTCTCTCCGTCTCCCGTGGCCTCCGAGGGGAATGCTGCGGGTGTCGCATGCTGGAGGGTGCGGGTCTCTCCGTCTCCCGTGGTGTGCGAGGGGCATCCTGCGGGCGTCGCATGCTGGAGGGTGCGGGTCTCTCCGTCTCCCGTGGCCTCCGAGGGGCATCCTGCGGGCGTCGCATGCTGGAGGGTCCGGGTCGCTCCGTCTCCCATGGCCTCCGAGGGGCATCCTGCGGGCGTCGCATGCTGGAGGGTCCGGGTCTCTCCGTCTCCCGTGGCCTCCGAGGGGCATCCTGCAGGCGGTCTGCATCTGCGGGGATGGGTGCCTGGACATTTGGTCCTGCGATACACAATGAAGCATGCATGGTTAGACATCAGGCAGTGATCAGGTGATATGGGGGAGGGGGATACAGGGGAGGGGGGATATGGGGACGGGCTGTCGGTGGCTCACTTGCTACTACGCCCCCGACCTCTGCATCAGCAACCTCCCGGTCGTCAGGTCCGCCAGCCAGTTCCAGGGCCCTTTCCTCGTGTACGGTCAGTGGCCTCTCATCAGCGGGGCCTCCTCCAGTCCTCACATGCTCCCTATTGTTGTGTGCGCGCTTATCCTGTGGGGGGGGGGGGGGGTGGCAGGGGTAAAAGGCAACACTGTTAGGCAGGTACATGAATGCACGCCATCAGTTGCGCGTGCATTGCAGAGGTTAAGGTTAGGGCTGGATTCACTTGGGGATATGGGGGAGGGGGGATATGGGGGATATGGGGAGGGGGATATGGGGGATGGGGGATATGGGGGATATGGGGAGGGGGGATATGGGGGATGGGGATATGGGGGAGGGGGGATATGGGGAGGGGGAATGGGGGAGGGGGGATATGGGGGAGGGGGGATATGGGGAGGGGGGATATGGGGGAGGGGGGATATGGGGGGGAGGGGGGATATGGGGGGGAGGGGGGATATAGGGGGGAGGGGGGATATGGGGGGGAGGGGGGATATGGGGGGAGGGGGGATATGGGGGAGGGGGGATATGGGGGAGGGGATATGGGGAGGGGGGATATGGGCGAGGGGGATATGGGGGATATGAGAAGGGGGGATATGGGGAGGGGGGATATGGGGGAGGGGGGTATGGGGGAGGGGGGATATGGGGAGGGGGGGATATGAGGAGGGGGATATGGGGTACATGGGGGAGGGGGGATATGGGGAGGGGTGGATATGGGGGAGGGGGGAAATGGGGGAGGGGGGATATGGGGGAGGGGGGATATGGGGGAGGGGGGATATGGAGGAGGGGGGATATGGGAGATATGGGGAGGGGGAATTATGGGGGATATGGGGGAGGGGGGATATGGGAGAGGGGGGATATGGGGGAGGGGGATATGGAGGAGGGGGGATATGGGAGATATGGGGAGGGGGGATTATGGGGGATATGGGAGGGGGATATTGGGGAGGGGTGGATATGGGGGAGGGGGGATATGGGGGAAGGGGGGATATGGGGGAGGGGGTATATGGGGAGGGGGATATGGGGAGGGGGATATGGGGAGGGGGATATGGGGAGGGGGATATGGGGGATCTGGGGGAGGGGGATATGGGGAGGGGGGATATGAGGGAGGGGGGATATGGGGGAGGGGGGATATGGGGGAGGGGGGATATGGGGGAGGGGGGATATGGGGGATATGGGGGAGGGGGGGATATGGGGGAGGGGGGATATGGGGGAGGGGGGTATATGGGAGGCTCACCCTGCCTGCTCTGACGAGGTCGTTCACCTACTTGTGGCACTGGGTGCCTGTCCGTGGTGTCAGGGCCGCAGCGGTGACGGCCTCTGCCACTTCCCTCCACAGACGCCGGCTGTGGCGTGGGGCAACTCTGCGGCCGTGCCCGGGATACAGGGCGTCCCTCCTCTGCTCCACCGCGTCCAGGAGCGCCTCCACATCCCGTGACTCGAACCTCGGGGCTGAGCGGCGGCCAGCCATCCAGTCGGGTGTTGCGGTCGGGTGTTGCGGTCGGGTGGGGGGGAACAGCGCGGCCTTGTGAGCCGTCACGCCGTGCGGCGCGTATGACGCTGCACGGCGTGAACCACTGCGCAAGCGCGGATCCCGTTACGTCGCTGCTAGCCCATTTCGGGCCGGAGACTTTCGACCCATTTTTCCGACGTGACGCAAGTCGGATTTGCACCGTTTTTTGCGCCATTCGGCGGACTTTCCGCCGATAACGGAGAATTTCGCCCCTTATCTTGGGGTTTCTTTAACTGTCCACAATTAACCTGTGATATTATCATTCTTGGATGTTGTTCCTGGTTGCATTTGGGACCTTGTCCTAGATGCAATAGGACTGCACGATGATTGAAGATCTGAATTGGCCAAGATTATGCCTCACCATTGAGCCCTTTTGTGCAATAGTTTCATCAGACCTTGGTTCTGAACAAATCCTTGTCTCTTCTGTGGGACCCGAGATGTGAACATATTGTCGCAACTGCAAACTTGGCAATTTTGTACCGACAATTTTATCATGCACTTTGGACATCTTATCCTGTCTCGTTTCTGAATGGGTATAATGGGTAAGGTAGGTGCACACTGGTCTGCTAAACATGAGCTCTGCTGGTAATGGAATAGTCACACTTACAGGTGTCGCTCTCAGATGTAACATTACAATGTAGTCATCTTGTTTGATCTGTCTAATTTGTGAATTAGGGATTTCTCTATGTGAATCATTTGTTCAGCTGGGCCATTAGCTCTGGGGTAATGAGGAGAAGAAGTAATGTGATCAATATTCTCACACATATCATGAATTGGCTTACCAATAAATTGTAGACCGTTATCCGTAATGATCTGTTTAGGTGCACCAAATAAACTGGAAATGGCACTTTGAATGTCCACGACAGTTGTGCTTGATGTATTCAATAGTCAAGAAATAATGAACTAGTGGCAATGACAGTGAGGTCTCTGCTAGGGACATGAAAGACATTAGCTCGAATTCTCTGCCCGTGGGATTCTCTTTAGCTACTGGCAGCTTATCACCGCCAGTGCGTTTCCAGGAAGCATGGGATGGCTCCAATAGGAAATTCCATGGACAAGCGGCAGGAAGAGAGAATCCTGCCACCAGTGAACGGTACGTTGCTGAGAAACACACGGCGGGGGGGACCCGCCCCTTGGATGCGATTTTAGACCAAGGATGGGTAGAAACCAGGGGCGTCATACTCCGACCCCCCGCCGGGTTGGAGAATCGCCGGGGGCTGCCGTGAATCCCGCCCCCACCGGTTGCCGAAGTCTCCGGTACCGGATATTCGGCGGGGGCGAGAATCAGGCCGCGCCGGTTGGCGGGCCCCCCCCCCGCTGGATTCTCCGGCCCGGATGGGCCGAAGTCCCGCCGATAAATTGCCTGTCCCGCCGGCGTGGATTAAACCACCTTTTGAATGGCGGGACAAGGCGGCTTGGGCGGGCTCCGGGGGGGCGCGGGGCAATCTGGCCCCGGGGGGTGCCCCCACGGTGGCCTGGCCCGCGATCGGGGTCCACCGATCCGCGTGCGGGCCTGTGCCGTGGGGGCACTCTTTCCCTTCCGCCTCCGCCACGGTCTCCACCATGGCGGAGGTGGAAGAGACTCCCTCCACTGCGCATGCACGGGAAACTGTCAGCGGCCGCTGACGCTCCCGCGCATGCGCCGCCCGATATGTCATTTCCGCGCCAGCTTGCGGGGCAACAAAGGCCGTTTCCGCCAGCTGGCGTGGCGGAAATCCCTCCGGCGTCAGCCTAGACCCTCAATGTTGGGGCTCGGCCCCCAAAGATGCGGAGTATTCCGCACCTTTGGGGCGGCGCGATGCCCGTCTGTCGCCGTTTTGGGTGCCAGTCGGCAGACATCGCGCCGTTTGGGGAGAACTTCGCCCCTGGGGTGGGATTCGACGACCCCCCGCTGGGTCGGAGAATCCCCGGGGGGCGGCGTGAATTGCGACCCACCTCTCCAATGCCAGCTGCCGTATTCTCCGGCGCCAGACTTCGGGCGGGGGCGGGGATCATGCTGTCTCGTTTGGGGGTTCCTGCCTCCACCAGATGTGCATCAGCAGCAGTGTAGTGCTCACCAGATTGTGCCCCAGAAGCCTGAACACGAACATGGCCCCACCGAGGTGTGTGTATCTGCGCTAGTGGAGGGTGGGGATGACAGCTGAGCCTCAACTACGGTTGCAACCTCGGAGCTCTCCTCAAAGGTGTTTACCTCGGAGTCAGGAGAGGGGACCGCCTGGGAAGGAGCGGCGCTGTCGGCTGGAGGACCTGCGGGAGAATGGACATGTGGTCAGTGGGAAGAATGGGTCAGTCAGTCAGTAAGAAAATAACAACTCACGTTTGACAGGTCCTCCAGGTGGAGCCCGGTGGTCCTATCCCTCCGCGTGGCTGATCAATCTGTCCTCGGCTACCCCAGTCACCTCCAGGGCATGCTCCTCGAAGGAAGTGAGGATTCTTAAGTCGAACACCCCTCCACTGTTCTGGGTCTTTTCCCAATGGTTATGGGAGAGACTTTCCTGAGGAGACACCGAGAGGATATCGTTAGCAACATGCGTGGTTCACAGTTGTGGGAAGGGGGTGTGAGGGGGGAGTTAAGGGAGGAGGGGGGCTGGAGCAAAGGCTGGGGGTCACATGGGGAGTGGGGGGGGGGGGGGAATGCTCCCTTGGTTGGGGGGTGGGGTGCTCTTGGTATCTATTGACTCGTGATGCACGGTGTAGATAATTTACCTTTTTCAGGCACTGAAGGCCAGTCCTCCTGGTCACAACTGCCACCACCTCATCCCTACGGGATCTTGAGGGAGCAGGATATGCCTCCTGGCCTCCACTGTATCTAGGATATTCCCCAGGTCAGCATCTCTGAATCTTGGGGCCGGTCTCCTGGGTGCCATTGTTGCGAGCTGGCTGGGATTGGCTGAGCAAGTGCAGCTTAAGTGCTGCTCGACCTTGTTCGCGGTGGGGCAGACGATTGCGGTGCCAGCGAATCAGCAGGTGAACCTTCATATGCGATGAGAAGCCCATGAGGCCTCATTAAGTGGACCAATTAACATTGGATTGCGTTGACCGCCTTGCTGGGCCAAGCGCCGGGAAGCTCGCGGCAATTCCTGCTCACTACTCACTTGGAACTTTTTCTGGAGAATTGCGCCCGTTGTGAAAGACATTGGACGGGATTTTGCCAAAAGATTTCTAAGGGCATGATTTACTGGCCTCGTCGCACCTGACATGGTATCGCCACAAGACCGTTGCATCATTTGCGATGATCGCAACGTCTCGAAAGATTCAATCGAACCCTGGGAGACATCATGATCACAGTCTCGCCCAGCCTGGACGAGATCCAGGTCAGCATATTTAAAACAGTCATTGGGCTCATTTAAATATATTTTGTCGGATTCTCACACCACCCGGGACATAACAGCCTTCGCAGCGAGGTTTTGACCAGGCGCCATTTAGTACTGGCCTGCACAAATGTGGACCAGGCATAATGGCACCTGGGAGGGGGTCGCCCAGGCTATTGGAGACCCCTGGGTAATATGGGACAGAGCAGGGTGGCACCCTGGCTCTCCTTCTGGCACCCGGTCACATTAGCACTGCCAGCCTGGAATCTTGGCACTGCCACTCTGCCATGGCCAGGGTACCTGGGTGGCACTACCAGGCTGGCATGTGTGGCAGTACTGGAATACCCCGGGCTAGGATGGCAATAGTTGGGGCCTGAGGGGGCCATGCCCATGAAAGGGAGGATTAGAGGGTGTTAAAGGATGGGGGGGTGAAGGGCCGGTATGAAGTGTCCTCATACAGGGGGTTCAGGGTGGGGTCCTACAAGGCGGAACCCGAAAAGGGGGTTAGTAGGCCAGAAAAGGGGGTGCCCCTCAGTGACCCTATAGTGGGGTGTCCTCACTTGGGGGGGGGAGGGGGGGAATGCCCATGTGTGCGAGGGGTGGCATTGGGCTTGATTTAATGGCCTCATCGCACCTGACACTTGAAATGTCTCACGAGATTCAACGGAACCTCGCAAGACTTCGCAATTTGGAGCTTGCCATCACTGACCATTGGTCTAGGAGAACACCCAGGTGCTGTTAAAATATGCTGATCTGGATGGCTCGAAAGGTTCAGTTGAAACTCGAGAGGCCTCTCGCGAGATTCAACGGCCTTGTCACAACATCAAGTTGGGCATGATGAGGCCGGCAAATTGCACCCATTTTCTTTGCAAACTAGTGAGTGGAGTTTGCATCAGGATGCTGCTATTTGTATGACACCAACCACCATCGCTGAAGGGTTATAAAGTAAGAAAGATTGAAGGTTTGGTGTACATTTCTTAAATCACAGGTTTTAAACAGTGATATAGTGACTTCAGAGGAGCAAAAATTTCAGTAATCCCAACAGGAACACAAAGAATGCTTTGAAATATAAGCACAATTCTGGCAATTCTCGGAGTCAATCTGGACCGTATTGACAGTGAGACCAGGAAATCTTTGGCAAGATAGTTGAATAGCAGGAAGCAACAAGTTAGGTAAATTCATCAAGGAAACCAACAATCTAGACAGTAATGTGTAGACGATTGACAATCAATGCAGCCTTGTAGAGCAAACTGATGGTCTGTGCAACCTTGCAGGGAAATCAATGCCACATGCAATCATTGGGGTAACCAGAAATCTGGGCATCTCTCGAATGGAGTCCAGTGATCGAAGCAACCTCTTGGAGGGCTTTGACAAAGAGTCATCCAGATTTGAACCGTTAGTTCCCTTCTCTCATCACAAATGCTGTCAGACATGCTGAGATTGTCCAGGATTTTCTGTTTTTGCTTCAGATTCCAGCATCCGCAGCAATTTGCTTATATCTTAGAGGGAAGTGCTGATTTAATCAGCCTCAAAAATGCAAGTGCATTAAACAAGGTGTTCCTGGCACAACAAGCATTGAGGAATTATTGTTAGGCAGTAAAAAAAAAAAGATCATTATGAATGTTCAGAAAGCTTAAGGTTACTCAGCTTTTCAGATCTCTCTGTCTTTATTCTTGTATTCTTGTCCTCGGGGTAGAGCCTGTTAGCAAGCAAATGGAATCAAGATCACATGTTAAGTGCACTTAAAACAAGGTTGAAATGTTTGAGCGACTGTTAGGACTCCCGTTAAATTGTGCTACTGCTTCTCAGAGCAAACAAACTAGTGTCCCTCCGAAACTCATTGCAACTATGAGTCGAACCATTTTCTCCTTAAGGCAAGTGGAGTTTGACTCCATTTCTTTGATTCCACAAATAAAGTAGTGATCTATTTTTACAACTTTTATTGACGGGCATATGTGCTTTGGCGAGATGAAAGTTAAATTATTTTGTCCTGACCCTGTCCTGTTTGAAAGAATAATCACCAGTTGTCTTCTTTTTACACAGTAGGCTGTTCAAACAGCCTTACAGATATGACAATCTATGATTAATGTTAATAACATGATTGCTGTCAGGTTTTATTTTGTATGGGTGTTTGGTTCACAAACATATATTTCTTTGCTGAAAGAACCAAGAATTAATGGAGACATTTCCTGCACAATGGTAATTTTGAGGAAACCTCCCTCCCTCAGTAACTTTGCTATTTTCTTTCAGAAACAATGGCATGTTTTATAATATTTTAAAGTTATTTTCCGAGCTTTTGATCTGATAATTTGTTGGTTCTTTTGAGTGACATCAGATGGATGTGGTGAGCTGTCCATGATGTTTTGACTTTAATTCATGTGGCTAACATTAACTGACTTCTATGCCCTGATATTTAGAAAGGCATGCATTCAGAGTGGGCAGAGGAGTTGACAGGAAAGCAGAGAGCATGGCTGTCCTGGGACACCTAGGGCGGAATTCTCCGACCCCCCACCGGGTCGGAGAATCGCCAGCGGGGGGGGGCTGCGTCAATCCCGCCCCCGCCGGTTGCCGAATTTTCTCCGGCGCCAGGGATTGGTGGGGGCGGGAATCGCGCTGCGCCGGTCGGCGGCCACTGGCAGCAGCCCCCACGTCGATTCTCCGGCACGCGATGGGCCAAGTGGCCGCCCGTTTGCGGCGGGTCCCGCCGGCGTATGTTACGACAGGTACTTACCAGCGGGACCTGGCTCCGCGGGCGGCCCTCGGGGTCCTCGGGGGTAGGGGGATCTGGCCCCGGGGGGTGCCCCCATGGTGGCCTGGCCCGCGATCGGAGCCCACTGATCCGCGGGCGGGCCTGTGCCGTGGGGACACTCTATTCCTCTGCGCCGGCTGGTGTGCCGGTCTGCGAAGGCCGGCGCGGAGATGAACCCCACCTGCGCATGTGGTGGGATGACGTCAGCACGCGCTGTCACTCCCAAGCCTGAGCCAACTCGCGCCGGCCAGCGGAGGCCCTTCGGCGCTGGGTGGTATGGTGCCAAGGCCCTTCCGCGCCGGTCAGTGCGGCGCAAACCACTCCGGCACCGGCCTAGCCCCTGAAGGTTCGAAGGATTCCGCACCTACGGGGCGGCTCGACGCTGGAGTGGTTCACGCCACTCCTTCGCGCCGCAGTTGCCCGCCCCACCAGTTTCTGAAGAATCCCACCCCTTGTGCTTTCAACTGCAGGGGGTGTTTTACATTTTTTTTCTCCATGTTTTCCGCGGACAGCCAGCCTGATTGATTGGCTGCCTGTCAGTTGGGTGGGAAAGCTGAACGGGCCCTTCCTGTTTATTCCTTTATGACTCCTTTCTTTATTTCTGCCGATATCATTTTGATCCATGGATGCCTAGTGGACATAAGTCTTTAAGTCGAGCAGAGGAAGTGGGGAACTCAAAAGTTATGACACAGTACACTGCTAGTCTTTGGACGACAGAACGCAGACGTTTTGGTACATGAGAGATTGGTGAGACTCGGTTCAATTGGTTGGCTGATGGTCAGCGAATTGGCCAAATGGCTGTGTTTGGCCCCATAACAGGCGGTGATTGGATCATATCCAAGTGGGATGATTTTTCAGAGAACTAAGGAAAACACAGTCAGGTCCTGGAAGCTCAGAGGACAGGAGCTTCCCTCTCATGTTTTCTCCAGGAAAACTGCACAGCTGCTGTATTTTTGAAACTGCAGAGACCTTAATGAATCTACAGCTAAAATCATTCCAGACTGAAAGCAGAAACCTTGAACTGAAAGTCTAGATTGAAGGAAGGTGTGCTGGAAGACAACCATCTGAAACAAAGACTTGTCCTTTTTACTTCTTTACCTCTTTTCCCCTATGTGAGTGTTTGGTCTGTCTTGTGTGTGTGTGTGTGTGGGGGGGGGGGGTGAATAAAGTGGGGGGGAGGTTTAGGAATTAGATAATTGTTAACCAGTTGTATTTGATGCATATTTAATTTTAGTTATTGTTCTCAATAAAATTTAACTGCGTTTAACTTTACAAACCTGGTGACTGTAGTTATTGGGCAGCCAAGGGCCAAAGGCATCAGGTGTTTTCCAAGAATTATTAATTAATTTCAATTATGTTCCAACTCCAGGTCAAGTGGGGCTGAAATTGGGTGCGCACCGGGTGCCAGGGTGTTGTAACAAAGCCAAGTGAAGTAAAACACAGCCGAGGCGCAGGTGAATGGAGAGTGGTAAATAGAACACTGTGGGGAAGAAAGATGGTTATTTTGGTACGGTAGAACGTGGCCAGGGAGGTGGTTATCGAGGCAGTGCTCGGGGCTGTTGGGAATCATGGCGGTGAGGGGGCCAGGAGTTACAGATTAATAATAATAATCTTTTATTGTCCTTGATTACCTTGCCAGGCCTGGCGGAAATAGTCTTGCTCCTTCTAACCCACAAGCAATGCTGTTGAAGAATTTTCCCAATTGATCCAACACTTCCTGTTTCTTCTTGCCTGTCCGAGGACTGAGAAATGTGGCCGAACAGAGAATATTCATTTTAAAAAGGCATGCCACCTCCTTAAAAACATTCAGTGGCTGACCTGCCTCCTGAGTGTTGATTAATCACTGACCTCTGTTCCGCCTCCTTTTATGTTGAAGTGGACAGATTCAAAGCAAATTGGATTCAGGTTTGAAATTAAAAAAATTCTAACTTCCCATCAACATTAAATGTATCCATTTTAGGGGATTAAATTAGCCTTTAGCTTCACCATTTAGTCAGCCTCACCTGAGTGGCTTTGCGATTCCCTTTTTATACAATTTGAATGTCGGTTAACTGCTAGCCTAGATTTACTAACTATTAAAGGGAAATCTTCACCTACAAAACAAAGCCCTTTCAGAAGAAGAAGCTTGCATGAAAATGTGATTGAGTCACCCAGACAATATTTTTACTTTATGCGCAGACAAAAGATAAAACGCAAACATATTCATCCCCCAATATGAAAATTCTGACATGGTGCAGTGCAGAGGCTTCAGCAATGCAACATTTCAAAGGTGCCCATTTTTTGTCCATTCTAGAATTGCTGACTGGAAGTTCCACATTTGGATGAATGCCACTTGAACAGCTTCCCTTCCAACAACACTGCGGGTGTACCTACACAACATGGCCTGCAGCGGTTCAAGAAGGTTCAAGACTCACCGTCATCTTCTCAAAGACAATTAGGGATGGGCAATAAATGCTCACATACCCAGCGACGCCCATATCCCATGAACGAATAATCATTTTTAAATGCTAATTTCCCCAAGTACTGAAAGTTCTTGATTTTCCTCTGTGCACAAGGTGAAAACATTGGGTGGAATTCTCCAGCCTCCCAGCCACATGTTTCTCTAAGGTGGGAGGCGGCGTGCCATTGGCTGACGGCGGGATTCTCTGTTCCCGCAGCTGTCAATGGGATTTCCCATTGAAGCCGCCCCATGGCACCGGAAAACTTACGGGCGGGGGTGCGCAGCCGATGGGACCAGAGAATCCCACTGCCAGCAAATAGCCGGAGAATTATTTCAGCACATAAATATACATTCCCACATTCACAAGCCCAGTATTATTCTTTGCTAAGTTTGTGTTTGAATATGCACAAAATCACACCAAACCTGATTTTCTATTCTATTGAAGTCAATGGGTGGTGGTGGTGGTGGTGTGGGGGGGGGGGGGGGAGGGGGGTGGTGAGGGCTGGCGATAGGGTGAGAAGCATAATGGGCAACCAAATTGATGTCGCTGATTTTATACAGTTCAAAGTTAAAATGACCCTGATTCCATTGCCTGTCAATTTTGCGTGCTATGCACCATATTACATGTGAACAACATACACATGCATATGGTGGTAAAATAACAAATCTATGCATATTTGCAGAACATAAATGATTGAATAGAGATTAGTGCAGCACACAAGGAGAAAATTGAGGCCTTATTCTTTTAGTATTCCAGCTGTGCCACAGTTGAGCTTTATTAGTGATCTTTCACATTGCTAAGCTTCTTACACTTGCAAATAAGTTCCACATTTTGAGCACAGTAAATAACTACTTTGTAACAGTTGGATAGTTAGCTTAATCATTCAGTGCAAGTAAATATACTTTCCAGGATTAGCATTCCTGCTCTCTTTACCTCAGTCACTGCATATTCCAGTTCAGATATAGTATTTAAAAATACTTGTTATTTTACAATTTCAATGTTTGATACCTAAAGAAAGGAACCAACCTATGTTATTGTTGATGTATTTTGCGACTGATTGAAATACTAAATAAGAAAGGACTTGCATGCGGTGCATCAGCATTCTTCAAAGATTATAATTTATTTTTGCACTATCTCTAGCAGCTAATACCCTGGCACCTTTAAGGGCATGATAAATAGTCATGAAAGATGGTGCAGATGGTGTCCAGGATTTTAGTTAATTTAATCATTAAAAGCCATTTTACATTTCCTAATAAACCCAATTTTTATTTTGTGAACGGAACAGATTTATGGAAAATAAGATCTTGACAGTGAAAGGCGAAGAATCCAATTCAAATCACTTACTCTTAGGCATTTTTAAAGAGGAATTTATATCTTCATTCCTTTGTCGGTTTCCATGAGTGAAATTCTCCGGAAACGGCGCAATGTCCGCCGACTGGCGCCCAAAACGGCGCAAATCAGTCGGTCATCGCGCCGCCCCAAAGGTGTGGAATGCTCCGCATCTTTGGGGGCCCAGCCCCAACCTTAAGGGGCTAGGTCGGCGCCGGACGAATTTCCGCCCCGCCAGCTGGCGGAAAAGGCCTTTGGTGCCCCGCCAGCTGGCGCGGAAATTACATCTCCAGGCGGCGCATGCGCGGGAACGTTAGCGGCCGCTGATGGCATTCCCGCGCATGCGCATTGGAGGGAGTCTCTTCTGCCTCCGCCATGGTGGAGACCGTGGCGGAGGCGGAAGGGAAAGAGTGCCCCCACGGCACAGGGCCGCCCGCGGATCGGTGGGCCCCGAGCGCGGACCAGGCCACCGTGGGGGCACCCCCCGGGGCCAGATCGCCCCGCGCCTCCCCCAGGACCCCAGAGCCCGCCCGCGCCACCTTGTCCCGCCGGTAAGGTAGGTGGTTTAATCTACGCCGGCGGGACAGGCATTTTAGCGGCGAATTCGGCAACCGTCGGGGGCGGGATTCACGCCAGCCCCCGGCGATTCTCCGACCCGGCGTGGGGGTCGGAGAATCTCGCCCCATATTTAACACATCAATCCCAGTCAAGAAATGTGAGGCAATGTTCCCAGGATTCCAGTAATGTTATTTTGAATCAATGTCTGCAGAAGATTGGCAGGATGGCTGCTTTTTCCATTTTTGCTACTGTTCCTCTGAGGAATCACCTACGAAGATACGAACTAGGAGCAGGAATAGGCCACTCGACTCTTCGATCCTACTCTGTCATTCAATGAGGCCATGGTTGATCATTTATTTCAAATGGCAAGGCAGTGGCATTGTGGTATTGTCGCTGGACTAGTAAACCAGAGACCGAGGATAATGATCTGGTTCGAATCCCACCATGGCAGGTGGTGGAATTTAAACTCAATAATATATCTTATTAAAATGATTGTCATCTGGTTCACTAATGCCCCTTTAGAGAAGGAAATCTGCCATATTCAACACATCAATCCCAGTCGTCGGGCCTACATGTGACTCCAATGTGGTTGACTCTTAAATAGCATAGCAAGCCACTCAGTTCTACTCAACCTCTTCGAAAACGCAATAAAGGAATGACCACCCGGCATCGACCCAGGCACCGGAAACGACAACAGCAAACCCAGCCCTGTTGTTCCTGTAACGTCCTCCTTCCTAACATCTGGGGGCTTGTGCCAAAGTTGAGAGAGTTGTCTCACTGAATGGTCAAGCAACAGCCTGACATCGTCATACTCACAGAATCACACCTTACAGACAATGTCATAGACACCACTATCACCATTCTGGGAGAAATCACAGCAAAGTGGTATACACTCGGGAGGGATCATAAACATTGACTCTGGACCACATGAAGTCTCATGGCTTCAGGTTAAACATGGGCAAGGAAACCTCCTGCTGATTACCACATACAGGCCACCATCAGTTGATGAATCAGTACTTCTCCATGTTGAACACCACTTGGAGAAACACTGAGGATGCCAAGGGTGCAGAATATGCTCTGGCTGGGGGTCTTCAATGTCCATCACCAAGAGTGGCTCGGTAGCACCACCACAGACAGAGCTGGTCGGGTCCTAAAGGACACAGCTGCCAGACTGGGACTGCAGCAGGTGGTGAGGGAACCAACAAGAGGGAAAAACATACTTGACCTCATCCTCACAAACAGAC
This sequence comes from Scyliorhinus torazame, assembly GCF_047496885.1. NCBI lineage: Eukaryota > Metazoa > Chordata > Chondrichthyes > Carcharhiniformes > Scyliorhinidae > Scyliorhinus > Scyliorhinus torazame. Next base: position 308,226,197 of record NC_092707.1, read on the forward strand.
ACACCTGCTGCAGGTGTGTCTGTCCATGACAGTATTGGTAGAAGTGACCACTGCATAGTCCTTGTGGTGACACAGGCCCGTCTTCACATTGAGGATATGCTCCATCGTGTTGTGTGGCACTACCACCGCGCTAAATCGGACAGACTTCGAACAGATCTAGCAACTCAAGACTGGGCATCCATGAGCCGCTCCATCAGCAGCACAATTGTATTCAACCACAATGTGCAACCTCATGGCCCAGCATATTCCCCACTCTACCATTACCATTAAACCAGGGGAACAACCCTGGTTCAATGAATAATGCAGAAGAGCTTGCCAGGAGCAAAACCAGGCATACCGAAAACTGAGGTGTCAACCTGGTGAAGCTACAAGACAGTGCTACTTGTGTGCCAAACAGCAGAAGCAGCAAGTAATCGACAGAGCTAAACGATTCCACAACAAATGCTCTGCAGTCCTGCCACAACCAGCTGTGAATGATGGTGGACAATTAAACAACCCACTGGAGGAGGAGGCTCCACAAATATCCCCATCCTCATTGATGGAGGAGCCCAGCACATCTGTGCAAATGACAAGGCTGAGGCATTCGCAACAATCTTCAGCCAGACGTGCAGAGTGGATGATCCATCTCGGTCTCCTCCGGAGGTCCCCAGCATCGCAGATCTCAGTCTTCAATCAACACGATTCACTCCACATGATATCAAGAAATGTCTGAAGGCATTGGATATTGCAAAGGTTATGGGCACTGACAATATTCCGGCAATAGTACTGAATTTGCCGCACCCCTAGCCAAGCTGTTCCAGTACAGCGACAATACTGGCATCTACCTGGCAATGTGGAAATTGCCCAGGTGTGTCCTGCACACAAGAACCTGGACAAATCCAACCCAGCCAATTACCATCCTATCAGTCTACTTTCCATCATCAGCAAGGTGATGGAAGGAGTCATCAACAGTGCTATCAAGCGGTACTTACTCAGCAATAACCTGCTCCCAGACGCTCAGTTTGGGTTCTGCCAAGGTCACTCAGCTCCTGACCTCATTATACCCTTGGTTCAAACATGAAGAAAAGAGCTGAATGCTAGTGGTGAGGTGAGAGTGACTGCTCTTGACATCAAGGCAGCGTTTGACCAAGTATGGCATCAAGGAGCCTAGCTAAACTGGAGTCAATGGGAATCAGGGGAAAACTCTCCGCTGGTTGGAGTCATACCTGGCACAAAGGAAGATGGTTGCAGTGGTTGGAGAACTTCAAGGTCCATCACCAAGAGTGGCTCAGTAGTACCACCACAGAGCGAGCTGGCCAGGTCCTAAAGGACATAGCTGCCAGATCATCTCAGCTCCAGGACATCACTGCAGGAGTACCTCAGGGTAGTGTCCGAGGCCCAATCATCTTCAACTGCTTCATCAATGACCTCCTTTCCATCATAAGGTCAGAAATGGGGTTGTTTGTGGAAGACTTCATAATATTCACCATTCACAACTCCTCAGATAATAAAGCAGCTAAAGTTCAAATGCAGCAAGACCTGGACAATATCCAAGCTTGCGCTGAAAAGTGGAAAGTTACATTTGCACCACGCAAGTGCCAGGCAATGACCATCTCCTACAAGGGAGGATCTAACCATAGCCCTTTAACATTTAACGCCATTACCATCGCTGAGTCCCCCACAATCAATATCCTGGGGGTTACCATTGATCAGAAACTGAACTGGACTAGCCATATTAATACTGCGGCTACCAGCCCCGGTCAAAGATGAGGCACCCTATGGCAAATAACTCACCTCCTGACCCCAAAAAGCCTGTCCACCATCTACAAGGCACACGTCAGGAGTGTAATGGAATTCTCACCACTTGCCTGGATGAGTGCAGCTTCAACAACATTCAAGAAGCTCCACACCATCCAGGACAAGCAACCCACTTGATGGCTCCTCCTTCCACAAACATTCAAACCCTCCACTCCGGATGAACAGTGGCAGCCGTGTGTACTATCCACAAGGTGCACTGCAGTAACTCGCCAAATATCCTTAGACAGCACCTTCCAAAGTTGTGACCACTACCATCTAGAAGGACAAGAGCAGCAGATACTTGGGAACACCACCACCTGGAGGTTTCCCTCCAAGTCACTCACCACCCTGACTTAGAAATATATTGCCGCTCCTTTATTGTCGCTGGGTCAAATCCTGGAACTACCTCCCTAACAGCACTGTCCATGTACCTACTCCTCAGGAACTGCAGCGGTTCAGGAAGGCAACTTCTAGGAATGGGCAATAAATGCTGGCCTAACAAGCATCCGGTAAATGAATTTAAAAAAAATCATTACCTGTACTATCCATGTTTCAATGAGTATGTTGTTTAAATGATAATGCATCACAATGCAAATTACCCTCTCTTTGCTGCAAATGTTGCATATCAACTGTGTTTACATTCTTATTACAAGCAATAAATAGAGAAAACCTTCGCCAAGTAAAGTTTGTCACTAACAAAAACTTATTTAATGACTGTATTGCGCCTGACTTGGTGATGTAACGAGGCCGTTGAATCTCACGAGAAGCCTCACGCGAGATTCGTGCCGCTCAAAACATCTCGCAAGATTCAACGGAATCTCGCAAGGTATCATGATCTGGATCTCGACATCGCTGGGTGAGATCCAGATATACATATTTAAATGGGCCATTAAAATCCTTTAAATATGTTTGCACCGTATTCTCCCGGGGCCCAGGAACTAACGGCCGAGCCTGGGAGACCTCACCAGGGTGCCGTTTAGTACTGGTCTACACAAACATGGACCAGGCGTAAGGACGCCTGGTGAAGTCTCCCAGGCCATTGGAGACTCCTGGGTTGTTGGGCTCTGGGCAGGGTGGTACCGTGGCACTCTTGCTGGCACCAGGCACCTTTGCACTGCCAGCCTGGTGCCTTGGTACTGGCAGCCTGGCATCCTGGCATTGCCAAGGCACCAGGTAAGGTGTGGCCCCAGCGGCCAAACAAAAATGGCAAAATGCCATTACATAGCAATGTATTCATTTTTGTTTTTATAAATTTAGAGTACCCAATTAATTTTTTCCAATTAAGGGGCAATTTAGCGTGGCCAATCCACCTAGCCTGCACATCTTTGTGTTGTGGGAGCAAACAAGGGGCGAATGTGCAAACTCCACACTGACAGTGTCCCAGAGCCGGGATCGAACCTGGGACCTCGGCGCCGTGAGGCAGTAATCTAACCACTGCGCCACTGTGCTGCCCTTATAGCAGTGTATTAATGCATTTAGCGGGGTGTTTCTCGGTACTAAACTCCCTGCTAAACACGCCCAAATTGCACTCTCTTTCTGTCCCGTTAAATTGCGCCCAATGTTTAATGATGTAATCCATATTTGCAAGTGACTTTATTCTAAAAATCCACGACTAATGTTAACATTAGAAAAGCAATCTTTACAGAGTGTGCTGGTCACAGTCAAATATATGACTTTCTGTCTGATAATACAGAACAAAATCAGACCATTTTTTATTTGACTAGCAAATGCTGCGAATTGTTGTTCTTTGCAACAGCATTATTGCAATTATTAAATGAAATTCTATGGATGACCAGTTATCTAAGCAACAGGGATCTTTGGGCAGTGGGCCTTTTTATTTCGTTTTGGGATGCTGTCGAGTGACTTATTCTTCAGGTCAAACTGTGCAAATGGACACAGTATACTATTTATGGGAACAAATATAAAACAACCCAATGCATAAGAACTTGAACATAAGAAAAGAACATAAGAAATAGAGTGACTTGTGAAGTAAGCCTTTCAGCCCTTCAAGCCCGCTCTGCTATTAGAGCCATAGAATCCCTACAGTGCAAAAAGAGGCCATTCGGCCCATTGAGTCTGCATTGACCTTCTGAAAAAGGATCGTACCTCGGTCCACCCCCCACCCGATCCCGGTAACTGCGCCTAACCTGCACATCTTTGGACACTAAGGGGCAATATTAGCATGGCTATTCCACCTAACCTGCACATCTTTGGACGATGGGAGGAAACTGGAGCGCCCGGAGGAAACCCACGCAGACACAGGTAGAACGTACAGGGGGCGATTCTCCGAGCCCCGCGTCGGGGGCTCGGAGAATCATCCTTCCAACCCTGTTGGTCCCTGTAGGAATTTTGTATGCTTGAATGAGATTACATCTGATTCTTCTAAACACCAAAAAATAAAGACCCAGTCTAATATTCCCTCATAGGTCAATTTGTCCATCCCAGGAATTAATTTTATGAACTTTTGTTGCACTCCCTCAATGACATGTGTATCTTTCCATAGGTAAAGAAACTAAAACTGCACACAATACACCAGCTGCGGCCTCACCAAGGTTCTATAAATTGCAGTAAAACATTTTTACTCCTATACTCAAAACTCTTGCAATAAAGGTCACCATGCCGTTTGTCTTCTTAATTGTTTTCTGTACCTGCAAATTAGCTTTCAGTGACTTGTGAACAAGAGCACCCAAGTTCCTTTGAAGTTCAACACTTCATTGCCTCTCACCATTTAAGAAATATCTCATATTTCTGTTTCTCCAATAAAAGCGGTTGGCCTCGCATTTCTCCACATTGTATTGTATCTTCTTTTGTGTCATCTGCAAACTTGGAATTATTACATTTCATCCCCACATCCAAATAATTTATAAAGATTATGAATAGCTGAGGCCCAAGCACTGATCCTTGTGGTACCCCACTAGTCACAACCTGCCACCTGTAAATTACCTATTTATTCCTACTCACTGTTTTCTGTCCATTAACCAGTCCTCAATTCATGCCAGTCTGTTCCCCCAATCCCATGTGCTTTAACTTTTCATACCAACCTCTTGCTTGGGAACTTATTAAAAGCTTTCTGAAAGTCTAAATATGCCACATTCATCAGTTCCCTCTCATGTATTCTGCTAGTTATATCCTCAAAAAACTCCAACAGGTTTGTTAAACACGGCTTCCCTTTCAAACATCCACGTTGACTCTGCCCAATCCTACCAATATATCACATCCTATATTAAAGAACCTAACATGTTCCCTACTAATAATATCAGGCTAACAAGTCTGTAATTCCCCATTTTCTCTCTCCCTCCTTTTTAAATGGTGCAGTTACATTTGCCACCTTCCAATCTGCAGGAACTGTTCCAGAGTTTAGAGAATTTTGTAAGATGACCAACAATGCATCTGCTATCTCTATTGTCATCGCTTTCAACATTCTGGGATGCAGATCATGAAGTACAGGGGTGTTATCTGTTTTAAGTGTTACTAATTCCTCTTGAACATTTTCTTATACTAATATTAATAGCATGCAATTCATTGCTCAGACAAATCCCTTGATTCTCCATTATTTATGGGAGGTTTCTAGTATTTTAGTAGGGAGGTTTTTAACCTGGTGTTGTAAAACTTCTTACTTTCGTATTTTCCACTGTGAAGTTTAAAAAAAAAATTCTTTACCTTTTCTTCATTCCCCTTCATGAATTCTCCTAGCTCCGCTTATATCTATAGAAGCTTGTACAGTCTATTTTTATGTTTCTTGATTGTTTTCATAATATTCTGTTTTCTGTTTTAAAATATTTTTCTTGGTCCTCCTTTGCAGAATTCTAATTTGCTCCCGATCCTCAGGTTTACTATTTTCTTTCATAACTTTACATGCTTTTTCCATTATTCTGATACAATTCTTGACTTATTTGGTTGGCCATGGTTGGAAGGTTTTCCTTGCTGGGTTTTTGTGCATTAAATTAATATAATTTTTGTTGCAAATTATGTATTAGTTCCTTAACTGTTAGTCATTGCCTGTCCACAATCATACTTTTTAACTTGGTTTTCCAATCCACCATGGCCAATTTTCCCCTGAGAACTTTGTAGCTTCCTTTGTATAAAATTAAGACTCTAGGTTCTGATTGAACTTCATCACTTTCAAACTTAATGTAAAATTCTTCATTTAATGGTCACTCTTTCCCAAAGGTTTCTTTACAAAATGGTTATTAATTAGCCCTTTCTCATTGTACAATACTAGATATAAAATAACCCGTTCACTAGTTGGTTCCTCAATATATTGCTCTGGAAAACCATCTCATATACATTCCAAGGATTCATCCTCGACAACATTAATACCAATAAGGTTCACCAAGTCTTATGTAGATTGAAATTTTCCATGATTCCCTTGTTACATGCAGCTCTAATTTCATGATTTATACAGTCATTTACATTACCATTGCTGTTCATGGTGAACTACAAACAACTCCCACTATTTATTTCTGCCCCCAGTGTAGAAGTAATGAACTTGGATGTCTCAAGGTTTACATAAATATAGCCTACCCCAGAAGATGGAGTTGAATGCAGCATATAAAGGTATAACATGTTGCAGAAGGACAAATGGAAAATGAGATGGTGTAGGTCAACATGTCAGGAATACTAAAACAGGCATGTCCAACTCACGGCCTGTAGTCCGGGTTGTAGACCCCGAGGCCTTTGAACCTGGAGCAGCACATTTGCAGGACATTCAACAAACAGATATTTGCAAAGTGTTGTAAATCTGTTCATACAGAAGGCTGCTTCCTTCCGGCACTGAAACCAGCCTGTGATTGGATGAGCAGCCACACTGGGAAGCTAAGTTTTTGAGGTAAGGTTCAGGACCTGAGAGCGAGAGCAGGGAGCGAGCGAGAGCAGGACAATGGGGAACAAAGGTGGTGCCCAGAAAAAGCAAGAGCGGGACCATGGGAAGCCAGAGTCGGGACGAGGAAGGCGAGAGTGGTGACGGGGCAAAAAAAGGAGCCTGAGGAAGGTGGTGCGGGGCCCTGTGGAGATAGACCAGGGACGTGGAAGGCAGAGCAGGGCCCACCTGAGTGTTTGAGTTAGCGGAGACTGGCTGAGGGAGAGTGAGGGGACGAGGAGGTTGGAGAGCAGGGAGCGGGAGAGTGAGGGGGATGGGAAAGTGAAGGAGAGGGGGGTAGTGGGGGAGGAGGAGTGTGAGGGGGCAAGGGGAGAATGAGGGAGCAGGGAGAAACAGAGATGAGGAGAGGTGAGAGAGAAAAGCTGAGTGAGGGGTGCGGAAAGTGAGTGGGTGCGGTAGAATGGAGGAAATTAGGAGAGGGTTGGAGGATGGATGAGAGTGAGGGGGAGTGTAGGTTAAAATGAGAGGGGCACATTAGTGAAAGCTAGAGGGGAAGGGAGGTTGAGAACAGGGGGTGGGTGAGAGCAAGAGGGTGACTCTGTGTGTGGCAAGAATGTGTGCATAAGGCTGGCTCATTCCTAGTCTGAGGGTTCTCATTTACCCTCACCCCCAAAACACCAACATGCATTTTCATTGATTTTCATAGTGGGTAAGAGTGACTGACTGAGTGAACAACTTGAGACTGGGTGTTAGCCGGGCATACACACACACACACACACTCACCATTTCACACTCTTTATTTATTATTCATTATTAAAAAAATATCCATTTGTTATTTTGACATTGTTTTTTGTTCAGCAAGTTGTTCATAGAGAGTCATAGAGCATAAAATGGCCCACCATGTCTATGCTGACCATCAAATATCAACCTATACTAATCCCATTTGGTACCACTTGGTCCAGAGCCTAATTCTTTTCGTACCTCAGCTTTAGTTTTGAAATTCACGTTGAATATTATGCCAAACATTATCTTTCCAAAATGTCTTCAACGACTGCTTGAGCGAGTAAAATATTTAAATGTGGCAATACAACACGGGGAAAGGTTGGACAAGCGTGCAGAATCGAAAAGGTCAAGGAAGTCAATGCTGTGGATAAGAAAAAAATTACCTATCAAACCATTGGTTGGAAATTTCTAAGGTATAGAAGGCAAAGATGGCACTGCAGTTCAGCACATACTGTTTTGTCAAACCAAAGAGGAGTATCGCTGAGAAGAAGTAAGAAGGATATATCAGAACAGGAAAGTGACCATGAGTAAACCTTCAGAATATAACTTATTCGCTCAACTTAAACTGAGAATGCCAAACTTGTTCGTAGTCCAGGTCAGTGTTGGTCAGCAATTGTAATACAAAAATACTTTAAATCCAGAATGCCAAGGAAACTATGATGGGTTGTTCTTAGTTTAACTTGATAACAGTAAATTACCCTGACAACACACAGAGCAGTGACGTTGTGGTACTACTATTGGTTCACAGCAGCCAGAATGTGATTAAGTTTGATCTGATCAAGGATTGAACATGTACATTACCAGTGCTCAATATACAATTTTAACTAGATCACTGCTATGCAGGAACAGCTAAACAGATTTATATGGGGGAGATTTATTTTTTAATTGAAACAATAGTTCAGCTGCCCTTAGCCTACCAGGCCCAACTTCCCACAAGGATCTCCCTGTCTTTCTCTTGTACCTCTCCCAGCTCACTGTATATGGTCTCCAAACCTATCCTGTCCATGAGACCCAGTTGCTGTTCCCTTGTTTTTATTCTTACCAAACTGCTAATTAATAAATTCCTTGCTTTCCCCCATGCTGGCTGACATTGTTGTTGTGTTCTCTATTTTGCTTTACCTGGATGGCTTGGATGCATAGTGTTGAATAAAGAACACAAAGTTTTGTTAATGAACAAAACTATTAATTTATTACACTAACTAAGATTTGTTTACATTCCTAAAGTAGAAGGTTTCTATATTAAACAATGCTATCGCTAACTAACAGAACTCTCAAGTGCACAACTGCCCTCTCTCTCATGCCTCATCTGTCCTGTATCTTCTTCTGTCTGTCTGACTCACAAGGCTTAGCAAAGGTCCCTTATATACTCATAGGACTAGCTCCCTCTAGTGGCTGTCTGTATACACTTCATTAACCCTTGCATTGCCTTCATGTATGATAATACCACAATTGTAAATGGTTATCTTTCTTCATAAAGTGACCCCCTTCCTTCCAAACTTCTGTAATCATTATTTGCACAAAAGATCCAACCTTGAACCCTGGGCGCTGCCACCTTACTTCGAATGGCCCTTTTCCCTCAATATCTTTCAACATGATGCCACCTCTGAAATTCAAGCCCCTTAATCTAATGGCAACTAGATCATCTCCAGATTCCCACATCAGCTCTGGAGTCCACCAAGGTTCCTAACCATCCCCTTTATCTCATTCACATGCTACTCTTTTGCAGCATCATCAAAAGACAAGGGGAGGGGGCTGGATTTTCCTGTCGCAACATGGGGCAAACTCATGTTGGGCAGACAGAAATGGAGGTGTAAGCATCCACATGTGGAGGTGCACCCCCACCCACCCCCATTCCCATTGACCCATGTAGATCAGCCCGGGAAAGGGTGCGAGTCATGAGTTCAAATGCCGCTCTCCTGATAATAGCAAATCACTGCGGATGCTAGAATCTGAAACAAAAACAGAAGATATTGGACAAACGCAGCAGGTCTGACAGCATCTGTGGAGAGAGAAGGGAGCTAACGTTTGGAGTCTGGATGGCTCTTTGTCAAAGCTCTCCTGCCCTTGCAAGCTCTATTGCAGAGGAGGGCATTTTAGACTCCCAGCTATTTTCATGCAGTCTGCCGACTTCTGAAGGCGGCATGGTTCACGGCAGCTCAGAGATATCGTGAACCAAGGGGAAACCCTAGCCTGGAGTAAGAACCTTTTGACAGGACAGTTCAAAAAGTATTACCTGCTACAACTGCCCCCCTGGCGAGGTACCCCAAATTTGTTAACCCGGATGACATCCTCCAATTTGTGAGGACCCTCCATCCCCTCTGTGGGATCTATTTCTTTTTTTTTAATTTTGAGAGTGCCCAATTCATTTTTTCCAATTAAGGGGCAATTAAACGTGGCCAATCCACCTGCCCTGCATATCTTTGGGTTGTGGGGGCGAAACCCACGCAAACACGGGGAGAATGTGCAAACTCCACACAGACAGTGACCCAGAGCTGGGATCGAAACTGAGACCTCAGCGGCGTGAGGCAACAGGGCTAACCCACTGCGCCACCGTGCTGCCCTATGGGATCTATTTCAACATAAGCCCCAATTAGTTAACTTCTGGATGGGATACCCCCAAATTGTCATGGAGGGTGAGATGAACTGATTCAGCTTTATTCAGCCCCTTCGGTTGGAGTAGTGTATTAAAAAGAAGGATCCCTCCTTGGTGGATTCCTTGGGCGAGATTCTCCAACACCCCGCCGGGTCGGAGAATCGCCGGGGGCTTGTGTGAATCCCACCCCCGCCGGTTGCCGAATTCTCCGGCACCGGATATTCGGCGGGGGCGGGAATCGCGCTGCGCCGGTTGGCGGCCCCCCCCCCCCGCGCGATTCTCTGGCCCGGATGGGCCGAAGTCCCGCTGCTAGAATGCCTGTCCCGCCGGCGTAGATTAAACCACCTACCTTACCGGCGGGACAAGGTGGCGCGGGCAGGCTCCGGGGTCCTGGGGGGGGCGCGGGGCGATCTGGCCCCGGGGGGTGCCCCCACGGTGGCCTGGCCCGCGATCGGGTCCCACCGATCCGCGGGCGGGCCTGTGCCGTGGGGGAACTCTTTTCCTTCCGCCTTCGCCACGGTCTCCACCATGGCGGAGGCAGAAGAGACTCCCTCCACAGCGCGTGCGCAGGGATGCCGTGAGCGGCCGCTAACGCTCCCGCGCATGCGCCGCCCGGAGATGTCATTTCCGCGCCAGCTGGCAGGGCGGAAATTAGTCCGTCGCGGGCCTAGCCCCTTATGGTTGGGGCTCGGCCCCCCAAGATGCAGAGGATTCCGCACCTTTGGGGCGGCGCGATGCCCGACTGATTTGCGCCGTTTTGGGCGCCGGTCGGCGGACATCGCACCGATACCGAAGAATTTCGCCCCTTGTCCCAGTCCAAATACTTATGTTTTGAAAAGAGCCAGTTAACCAGGCTTTCTTGAATTAAAGACACGGTGAGTTTATTAACTCGTAACAGTAAGAAAATGTCAAAACACTTACATATGCATTGATACAGATTGGAGAGAATTGGGTTCAAAGTAAAAAAAAATGAAACAATCCTTGACTTATCTGCCAGAAGTAGATGATGAAATGGTGCGGCCGTTGCAATTCGTGATTTGAGTAGCATTGACTTCAGTAAATTAATATTTGGATTCCAGATTCTCATGTTCTGCAGCTTGGCTGAGAAGCTGCTCTGTTTCTTTTTCAGTTGTAGGGGATGTCTGACTTGGCTTGCTTCGACAATCAAAAAAGAGAGAGATATCTGCAAAACTTTCCATAAGACCGTAAAACGTAGGAGTCTGCTCTGCCATTCAATGAGATCGTGGCTGATCTGATATAATCCTCAACTCCACTTTCCTGCCTTATTCCCATAATCCTTGAATCCCTTACTGATTACAAATCTGTCTATGTCAGCCTTGAACATACTTAACGACCCAACCTCTGCAGCCCTCTGCGGTAAAGAAGTCCACAGATTCACTACCCACTGAGAGAAGAAACTCCTCCTCATCTTTGTCTTAAATGAGTGACCCCTTTCTCTTTGATTATGCCCTCTGGTTCTACCGTGTCAAGCCCCCTGAGAATCCTCTGTGTCTCAATTCTTCTAAACTCCAATGAGTACAGGCCCAATCTACTCAACCTTCCCTACCCCTCCATACCCGTGATCAACCTAGTGAACCTCTCTGGACTGCCCACATTGCCAGTATATCTTTCCTCAGATAAGGGGACCAAAACTGTTCAGAGTACACCAGGTGTGGTCTAAATAGTGCCGTGTATAATTTTAGCAGGACTTCCCTATTTTTATACTCCATTCCCTTTAAAATAAAAGCCAACATTCCATTTTCCTTCCCAATTACCTGCTGAACCTGTATGCTAGCTTTTTGTGGTTTATGCACAAGGGCACCCAAAGCCCTCTGTGCTGCAGCTTTCTGCAGTCTTTCTCCATTTAAATAATATTCAGCTCCTTTATTCTTCCCACCAAAGTGCATAACTTCACATTTTCCTACAATATATTCCATCTGCCAAGTTTTCGCCTACTCAGCTAACCTATCAATACCCCTCTGTGAACTCTTTGTAGGGTGCCTGCTGCTGGCTGGCTTTCTGCACTTGTGCCTCACACACTCTGACACCCCAACACTAATCCGCAACTGAACAAGCTTTTTGGCTGGCTTTCATTCCAATATTTGTATATTCCAGGTAGTCAAAACCCACAAATCCGTCTGAAAAGAGTTCCAGATAACTACTGTGACCAGCGTTCTGACAGCATCAAGAACTTTTCGAACATTATCCTTTTTATAGTATTGCCTTATGCCAATCTCTGCAGAGATCTTGGGCAGGATTCTCCCACAATCGGCGAATTGACCCGACGGCGCCGCAAAGAAGGGCGCAAACCACTCCGGCGCGGGCCAACCGGAAGTTGCGGAATCCTCCGGCGTGGTCCCGCGCATGCGCAGAACCGGCCGGCATGTTCTGGCGCATGGGCAGGGGGGTGTCTTCTCCGCGCCGGCCATGGCAGAGCCCTGCAGAGGCCGGTGGGAAAAAAGGAGTGTCCCCACAGCACAGGCCCGCCTGCAGATTGGTGGGCCCCGACCGCGGGCCAGGCCACTGTGGGGACCCCCCCCAGGGCCGGAGATTGGGCGGGGGCAGGAATCGGGCCGCGCCGGTTGGCGGGACCCCGCTCAATTCTCCGGCCCGGATGGGCCGAAGTCCCGCCCAGAAATTGCCTGTCCGGCCGGCGTAAATCAAAGCTGGTATTTACTGGCGGGACCAGGCGGCGTGGGCGGGCTTCGGGGTCCTTGGGGGGGCGCGGGGCGATCTGACCCCGGGGGGTGCCCCCACGGTGGCCTGGCCCGCGATCGGGGCCCACCGATCCGCGGGCGGGCCTGTGCCATGGGGGCACTCTTTCCCTTCCGCCTCCACCACGGTCTCCACCATGGCGGAGGCGGAAGAGACTCTCCCCAATGCGCATGCGCGGGAAACTGTCGGCGGTCGCCGACGCTCCCGCGCATGCGCTGCATTTCCGCGCCAGCTGGCGGGGCAACAAACGCCATTTCCGCCAGCTGGCGGGGCGGAAATCCCTCCGGCGCCGGCCTAGCCCCTCAATGTTGGGGCTCGGCCCCCAAAGATGCGGAGCATTCCGCACCTTTGGGCCGGCGCGATGCCCGTCTGATTGGCCCAGTTTTTGGCGCCAGTCGGCGGACATCGCGCCGTTGGGGGAGAATTTCGCCCCTGGTAAGGACAAAGCAGTCCAGTTAAGCACCACACCATTCACCATCTTAAACACTTACTCCTTCTACTACTAGTGCATAGTGGCAGCACTGCATACCATATGCAAGATGCACTGCAACAATTCGCCAATGTTCTTCAATAGCACTTTCCACACTGTAACCTCTACCACCCAGAAAAAACAAGGTAACAAGCACCTGACAGCGGAATCACCTGCAAGTTCCCCTCAAGCTCACACCAACCTAATTTGGAGCTTGAGTCGTAGAATAATAGAGTCATAGAGGTTTACAGCATGAAAACAGGCCCTTCGGCCCAACTTGTCCATTCCGCCCAGTTGTTACCACTAAGCAAGTCCCAATTGCCCTCATTTGGCCCATGTCCCTCTATCCCCAGCTTTCCCATATAACTATGCTTTTTAAAAGACAAAATTGTCAAGATTTCTATGTTCCTTCACCGTCGCTGGGTCACAACTCAGGAACTCATTTTCTAAGATGGACTGCAGAGATTCAAGAAGGCTGCTCACCACCACCTCCTCGTGGGCAATTAGAGATGGCTAATAAATGTTGGCCTAGCCAATGTGCTCACATCCAATGAATGGATAAAATAAATATCACATGGCAGAGTTACAGTGTATCGACACAACAGATGGAATTTTAAACTGTAGGTACACAGACATTTTAAAGACACATTTCTTCCTTAAATATAATGAGGTATTAACACAGACCCTGAAAGTTCTGTGCTCGTAACATATACTATCAGCAACCACAAACAATGTGCTACAATTAGTAGAATTATGGTTATGCAAATTGATTCAGTTAGAACAAGATGAGATGGCATATTAGTGCCGCCCTAAAATTAATATCTCGGGGAAAAAATAAAGTAATGACAAAGCTGAGACATGTATTATCTTAATCTATAGAATGTGACATTTAATTAGATACTAAAGTGTTTGAGCATCCACCTAATATTTGACCTCCTAGGGCTTTTTTTAAGTAAAGATTGATTTTAGTGCCTTGCACAATTAAACTTCCTTATTAAAAGTGTATTATGATTTTCATTTTCAAAAACTTGTCAGAAATATTAAGTTTTAAAGAACTATAGGCCGTATATTGTGCGTGTCAGTAATTATACTGTCCAATTACAGCCAGACAGAAAAAACTACACTTTAGCAGTGAGGATACATTTACTGAATTAATTTTTTTTACAATTATTTTACAAAAAAAAGAACTAAAACACAAGTTAAATTAAAATTGAGCCAACTCAAATTTAACATATTTTGATATTTTAAAAGCTATTACATTGGCAGTGAAGGAAGCCAGTTTTATTACCACCAAGAGGTTCATTCCAATCAATAGATTAAAACAAGTAGAATATGTATATATGTTAAAACAATACATGTTAGACATTTAAATTTTAAGCATATTTTCTTCCATGCTGCACCATTCCCTTCTGTCCCTTAAGCAGAACATATTTCCATTACTTACCTTTCACATGGGAATCATTTTGCCTCCCAATGTAAATTTATTGATCTAGGACGTACAGTTACAATTATTTCATATAATTCTGTACACTGCTTATTACACAGGTTGCCTTTGCCTGGACGCGCAACATCTGCTTTTCCATGATGAAGTAGGATAAGGGAAAATATGATAGTAAGAATTATGTTATGAGCTAGGTGAGAACAGTAAATGATTATTATCGGCAACAGTGTTAATGTGGTGGCAGATCTTGGAAACTGCAATCAACTTCACACCAACACCCAAGCTTGTACGCATTTACACCACAATTTCCCATGGACTGACACAAGGGAAGGAAAGACAGTCTTCAGGAGAAGAGTGTTTTGAAGCAGAGGATAATTGAACCAGGACATGCATGTGTAATTCATTGCCCACTTTAAAGTCATACATTCTGTTCTTATTTTGGATAGTACCATCAAAATCTGTAGTTAGGTTACAAAATTGATAGCAATTTGAGAAAAAGAGAAGTTGAGTTTGTTCAAGTACAGGACTTTCACTGAAACACAAGCTGAGAAACTGAGCAATAGAAAAATGAGGGCCAACAGTGTTATCACTGGCAGGAAGGTGAAATTACAGCATTACATGTTTACATAAGCAATTTCCATTACAACTCTGCACAGTGACATTTATAATGGGAAAAGTTGAAAAGAATTAAGGTTTTAGACAGCATGCATAACTGAACTGAATTTGCAACCTATTGAACTATCATATTCAACATGAAGGAATGAAATAACCTTTTCATACCATAGTCAGTCTCTCCACTCATGTTTATTAAACACTGTGCTGTAATGACAGTTCACTCATTGGTCACGTGATTGATAGTTATTCAATGATCTGAAATGGTGACCTACCTCAGCTCGCAAATTGTAGCATGAACCATGTAGTTTATAAGCATATATTATGATAAGTGGCAAATTTTATGCTCAAGCTTGTGGGCCCATCCACTTGCTGGAGAGCCAGTAACAACCCGACTGTGACCATTCCAAGTGCCCCCTCCCCCAACTCCATTTAACTTAGTGTCAATCAGGCCCTTACCTGGTTGGTGATGGGGTCCTCGTTGTGGTCAGGGTGAATATTTCACCTATGAGAGCTGCCGGCCAATTGGAGGCTTCTCAAGTACCAGCAGCACCACTGGAAGCATTGGCTACTGTTGTAATATGCCTTTAAGAGATAACGCGTGCCATCACTTCAAGAAAAGTGTGTCATGTGATCTAGCTTCAGTTTCATTTCAGCCTGGAACAGAGCACAGCAGACACAGCCCTGTTGCTGATGTCCCAAAATTTCTGTCTATATATATCCATTCACGTGTGCCCAGAAGTAATAAATGAACCGACGACATGTTTTCACTATCTCTTATGAGAGATTGATACCTTTATATTGTTTTAAAGCACACAATATGGTGACAGCAGTGACCCCTTCTGAACTACATACTGCTCAAACAAAAGCAAAAAAATGATGGACAACCTCAGCAAGTCTGACAGCATCTGTGGAGAGAGGACAGAGCTAATGTTCTGAGTCTAGATGACTCGCGAACGAGTATGATTGTCCACCGAAAATATTCCGTGTTACTGACCACAGGTTCTGTGGGTCTTTCATAGTTGTAATTGACCTAGATTATCATAGAATTTACAGTGCAGAAGGAGGCCATTCGGCCCATCGAGTCTGCACCGGCTCTTGGAAAGAGCACCCTACCCAAAGTCAACACCTCCACCCTATCCCCATAATCCAGTAACCCCACCCAACACTAAGGGCAATTTTGGACACTAAGGGCAATTTATCATGGCCAATCCACCTAACCTGCACATCTTTGGACTGTGGGAGGAAACCGGAGCACCCGGAGGAAACCCACGCACACACGGGGAGGATGTGCAGACTCCGCACAGACAGTGATCCAAGCCGGAATCGAACCTGGGACCCTGGAGCTGTGAAGCAATTGTGCTATCCACAAGGCTACCGTGCTGCCCCACGTGTGGCTGATGAACCCAATCCGAGAGCCGCTTCTTAAATCACTCACTTGGCAGGAGTTTTCAAAAGGTGGGATCGGTCCTTGGACGTCAAGTCGCCGGTATTCCCATCTCAGGCTCTGTTTCCGGGTTTCCTGTTGCCGTCAAGTGTTCTTGAAGAATTGTGACCCTTCAATCAGGAGGTTCCTCCAAATAGGTCTCTTCTGAGTAAAGGTCTCCCAGGCATTGACGTCTATCATCCATTTCTTGAGGTAAGCCTACAAGGTTTCTTCAAAGAGCTTCCTTTGTCCTCCTCTTGTCCGGGATCCTGTCTTGAACTGGGTGAAGAAGATTTTCTTTGCCACACAGAGCATCCTATCCGGCTGCATCACAACTTGGTATGGCAACTGCTCAACCCAAGATCGCAAGAAACTGCAGAGTGTGGTGAACTCAGCCCAATGCATCACACAAGCTTGCCACCCTCCCATTGATTCTGTCTACACCTCCCGCTGCCTCAGTGATTACTATCAATTACTACAAAGACGAGAGTAGTAAATAATCGAGGCTTTATTGAGCAAAGATTTGTGGCCTCCTGTAGCTGCTGCCAGAATGGGAGCAGCTCCGGTGAGCACACACATTTATACACCGCCTACAGGGCGGAGCCAGCAGGCAGGGATTTACCCATGTACCTCTAGTACAGGAGCCTTACCATACTACATCTAATATACAGTTAGTGGTGACTACCACATTCACCCCCTGTTAAAAAAAATATTCCGGCGGGGGTGGTGGAAAAACTTACAAGTTCAGGCAAAATCTACAAGTTCAGGCAAAATTTACAAGTTCAGTCGGTCGAGTGCCTTGATCCTCCGCTGTGATCGCCTCGGTCCAGGTGGTGATGCGGGCGCCGACTTGGTCACCTGTGACTCCGGGAACATGTTGTCCTCGTCTTCATCGCCCCCGAGTGGAACCAGTGGGAGGACAGATCCTCCTAGGGCTGGGGCTGTGGTGAGGTGCGCTGGTGGGGACAGCGAGTGGCACTATGGCAACCGGAGGGCGGGGTGGTGGGAGGTGGGTGGGGATCCAGCGGGTGCCAGGTCCCGGAGGGAGACTGTGTCCTGGCGCCCATCGGGGTTAGCCACGTAGGCGTACTGCGGGTTTGCATGCAGTAGTTGTACTCTTTCGACCAACGGGTCCGCCTTAAGGGTCCGCACGTGTTTGTAAAGGGGGATGGCTCCAGGAGCTGCCAGCCATGTTGGGAGCGAAACCCCAGAGGTGGACTTCCTGGGGAAGGCAAGGAGACGTTCATGGGGGGTTTCGTTGGTTGCAGTGCAGAGGAGTGATCGGATGGAGTGGAGCGCGTCCGGGAGCACATCCTGCCAGTGGGACACTGGGAGATTTTTCGACCGTAGGGCCAGCAGGACGGCCTTCCAGACCGTCCCACTCTCCCTCTCCACCTGCCCGTTTCCCAGGGGGTTGTAGCTGGTCGTCCTGCCTGAGGCAATGCCCTTGCTGAGCAGGATCTGATGCAGCTCATCGCTCATAAAGGAGGATGCCCGGTCGCTGTGGACGTAAGCGGGGAAACCGAACAGGGCGAAGATGCTGTGGAGTGCTTTAATGACCGTGGCAGAAGTCATATCGGGGCATGAGATGGTGAAGGGAAACCGGGAGTACTCGTCGACCACGTTCAGGAAGTATGTGTTTCGGTCGGCGGATGGGAGGGGCCCTTTGAAGTCCATGCTGAGGCGTTCAGAGGGGCAGGAGGCCTTCACAGGGTGCGCGCGATCTGGCCGGTAAAAGTGTGGTTTGCACTCCGCACAGACCTGGCAGTCTCTGGTGTCAGTCCTGACCTCCTCAATGGAGTAGGGCAGGTTGCGGGCTTTTATGAAGTGGAAGAACCGGGTAACCCCCGGGTGACAGAGACCATCGTGTAGGGCCTGGAGTCAGTCCACTTGTGCGCTGGCACATGTACCTCGGGATAGGGCATCGGGGGGCTTGTTGAGCTTCCCGGAGCAATACAAAATCTCGTAATTATAGGTGGAGAGCTCGATCCTCCACCGCAAGATCTTATCGTTTTTGATCTTGCCCCGCTGTGTATTATTGATCACGAAGGCAACCGACCGTTGGCCAGTGAGGAGAGTGAAGCTCCTGCCGGCCAGGTAATGCCTCCAATGCCGCACAGCTTCCACAATGGCTTGGGCCTCCTTTTCGACAGAGGAGTGCCGAATTTCGGAGGCATGGAGGGTGCGGGAAAAGAATGCCACGGGCCTGTCTGCCTGGTTGAGGGTGGCGGCCAGAGCTACGTCCGATGCATCACTCTCGACCTGAAATGGGAGGGAATCGTCGACCTCGTGCAACATAGCCTTGGCGATGTCCGCCTTGATGTGGTTAAAGGCCTGGCGGGCCTCAGCCGTCAGGGGAAAAACTGTGGAGTGAATGAGTGGGCGGGCCTTGTCCGCATAGTTAGGGACCCACTGGGCATAATAGGAGAAGAACCCCAGGCATCGTTTTAGCGCCTTGGGGCAGTGGGGGAGGGGGCGCATGCGGTCGGGGTCAGGCCCTAGAACTCCATTTTCCACAACATAGCCAAGGATGGCTAAGCGGTTGGTGCGGAACACGCACTTCTCCTTATTGTATGTGAGATTAAGGAGTTTGGCAGTGTGGAGAAATTTGCGAAGGTTAGCGCCGTGGTCCTGCTGATCATGGGCGCAGATGGTGACGTTGTCTAGGTACGGGAAGGTGGCCCGCAGTCCGTACTGGTCAACCATTCGGTCCATCTCATGTTGGAAGACCGAGACCCCGTTAGTGACGCAGAAGGGAACCCTAAGGAAATGATAGAGGCGGCCATCTGCTTCGAACACAGTGTATTGGTGGTACTCCTTGCGAATGGGGAGCTGGTGGTAGGTGGACTTCACATCCACTGTGGAAAAGACCCGGTACTGTGCAATCTGATTGACCATATCAGATATGCGTGGGAGGGGGTACGCGTCGAGCTGCATGTACCGATTGATGGTCTGACTGTAGTCAATGACCATCCTGTGTTTCTCCCCAGTCTTTACTACTACCACTTGGGCTCTCCGGGGGCTGTTGCTGGCCTCAATGATGCCTTCCCGCAGAAGCCGCTGGACCTCCGACCTGATGAACGTCCTGTCCTGGGCACTGTACCGTCTGCTCCTGGTGGTTGCGGGTTTGCAATCCGGGATGAGGTTCACAAACAGGGAAGGTGGGTCGACCTTAAGGGTCGTGAGGCTGCATACGGTGAGGGGTGGTAAGGGTCCGCCGAAGTTTAAAGTTAAGCTTTGGAGGTGGCATTGGAAGTCCAGACTGAGTAACAGGGCAGCGCAGATGTTGGGGAGGACGTAGAGCCGGAAGTTGCTGAACTCTACGCCCTGGACGGTGAGGGTCGCGATACAGTACCCCCAGATTTCCACGGAATGGGATCCGGAGGCCAGGGAGATTTATTGGGTAACGGGGTGTACCGCGAGGGAGCAGCGCCTTACCTTGGTGGGGTGGATGAAACTTTCCGTGCTCCCGGAGTCAAAATGGCAGGACATCTAGTGCCCATCGATTTTCACCGTTGTCATTGCAGTTGCGAGGTTGTGAGGCCGTAACCGCAATGACAACAGTGAAAATCAATGGGCACATGGTCGGAGGTCCAGCGGTCGAGGGTGATCGAGGCGAGCTGCGGCTGGTGCTGGGAGGCCCCGGGCTGGTCAGCGGTGGTGACAGGCGATGAGTGGCCAGATGAGCTTCCCGAAGAGCAGGGGTCCTGAGGCGCCATTCAAAATGGCGCCGAAGATGGCGGTGCCCACGGGGCGCACTTGGCAGGCAGCATTAAAGATGGCGGCACCCACGGGCCGCACGTGGTCTGCAGAGAAGAACATGGCGGCACCCACGGGTCGCACATAGAGGGTGTAGGAAAGCTGGGCCGAGAAACAGCGGCGATCGACCGGGCCTGGCACAAAGCAGCAAAATGTCCCTTCATTCCGCAGCCCTTGCAGGTTGCGCTCCGCCCTGACAACGCTGCCAGGGGTGTTTGGTCTGTCCGCAAAAGCAGCATTTGTGCCCCCTGGGGTTGGCTGGCTGCCGCGCGGCAGGCTTGCGGTGGGCTGGGGTCGGTAGCTGGTGGGGCCCACGATGTCCACGAGCGTGCCCTGCGGTCAGGGGCATACGACTGGATGTTACGGGAGGCCACTGTTAGCGAGTTCGCGAGCTGCCTGGTTCCCGCATGGTCAAGCGTACCCCCTTCCAATAGGCGCTGGCGGATGTACGCCGACCCTATGCCCGTAACAAAAGCGTCTCTGATTAAATGTTCTGTATGCTCGACTGCCAAAACTGCCTGGCAGTCATAGTTCCTCGCCAGGATGTGCAGGGCATGCCAGAAATGGTCTAGGGACTCACTGGGGAGTTGCTGTCTCGTGGACAGGAGGTGCCTGGCGTAGAATTTGTTAACCGGCCAACGTAATGTCCTTTCAGGAGCTCCATTGCTTCAGAGTAAATGGGCGCATCCCGGATGAGAGGAAAAATGTCAGGGCTCACCCGTGAATAAAGGACCTGGAGCTTCTGTGCGTCCCAGGGTTCTGCAGCCGATGTTCAGAGGTAGCTTTCGAAGCAGGCTAGCCAGTGGTCAAAGGCGGACGTGGCATTGGCTGCTTGAGGGTGCAGCTGTAGGTGATCAGGCTTGATGCGAAGTTCCATCGTTTTAAAATCTTTGCTCAATAAATTGATGCACTATCAATTATTACAAAGACGAGAGTAGTGAATAATCGAGGCTTTATGGAGCATAGATGGGAGCAGCTCTGGTGAGCACACACATTTATACGCTGCCTACTGGGCGGAGCCAGCAGGCAGGGATTTACCCATGTACCTCTAGTACAGGAGCCTTACCGTACTACATCTAATATACAGTTAGTGGTGACTACCACACTCAGGAAGGCAGACAGCATTATCAGAGACCCCTCGCACCCAGGCATTGCCCTCTTCCAGGCCCTTTCATCAAGCAGAAGTCTGAAGATCCACACATCCAGACATAGGAACAGCTTCTTCCCCACAGCTACTAGACTCCTCAACGACTCTCCCTCGGACTGATCTGTTCCCAGTAAGACACTATTCACAATGCCCTATGCTGCTCTTGCTCATGTTGTATTGGCTTTATTTGGCCTTTGTTCTGCTTGTCGATGTACTTTATCGATTTTTCTTTTTGTCTACTGTGTACGTGCTTTGTACGTTCCCTTGGCCACAGAAAAATACTTTTCACTGTACTTCGATATAGGTGACAATCAATCAATCACAGTGACACAGTGGTTAGCACTGCTGCCTCACAGGCCCAGGGAACCGGTTTCGATTCCAACCTTGGGAGACTGTCAATGTGGAGTTTGTACATTCTCCCCGTGTCGGCATGGGTTTCCTTCGGGTGATCCGGTTTCCTCCCACAGTCCAGTACAGGTTAGGTGGATTGGTTATTCTAAATTGCCCCTTTGCATCCAAACGTTAGTGGGGTTATTGGGTTATGGGAATAGGGGGGGTCATGGGCCTTGGGAGGGTGCTCTTTCAGAGGGTCAGTGCAACTCGATAGGCCTCTTTCTGCACTACAGGGATTGTATGATTCTATGACCAACCAATAAACCATCATATACATGAGATGACTGACAAACTAAAAATTGACAATGATGTGCGTGACGAGATGAAGAGCAGTGAACACATGTTTCACACTGTCAATCTCATGGAAAGCATGACCACCACATTTGCCAAGCATTTGCCAAGACCCAAATTATCTCTCCTAAGAAAATTGGCAACTACTCATTATTGGCCAAGATTCACACAGGGGCTATTGGCAATTTACTGGGCGGGATTCTCCAAGCCCCATGCCGGGCCGGAGAATCGGCGCAACGGCGCCACGCCGCCCCGACGCCGGCACGTGATTCTCCGAGAAGCGGAGAATCAGCGCCGGCGCGTTTGGCGCGGCGCCGGTCGTGGGCCGCTGTCCGCGGACGGGCAGCCGATTCTCCGACCTTGATGGGCCAAGCGGCAGAATCCCGCCGCCGCTGTCCACATCTGCTCGCAGCCGGTGGGAACTCTGCGCGCAGGGTCAGGGGGCGGCCTGTGGGGGGGGGCTCCTTCACCGGCGGGGCCTCCGGATGGGTCTGGCTCGCGATCGGGGCCCAGCGATCGGCGGGCCGGCCATTCCAGCCCCGGCCCTATTTTGTTACGCAGCCGGCCCCTGAACCCCCGAGCCATGTTGCGTCAGGGCCGGCGCGTTGAGGAAGTCCCCCGCGCATGCGCGGGTTGGCGCGGCGCCACTGCGCATGCGCGGGTTGGCACGGCACCCATTTGATGCCGGGAAGGGAGGCTGGATCGGCGTGAACTGCTCCAGCGCTGTGCTGGCCTCCTGTGGGGCACAGAATCGGTAGTGCCCGCGCCTGCTCCTTGAAGCAGTACTTCGAAAGCTAGTGATTTGAAACAAACCTGTTTGACTTTAACCTGGTGTTGTAAGCCTTCTTACTGTGCTCACAAAAGAAATGTAGCATAGTACAAGGTCAAAGAGGAGTCATAGAAAGTTGCTAGAAAAAGTAGCAAGCCTGAAGATTAGGAGAAGTTGAGCAAAGGAGGACCACAATATGTTTTTATTTGTTCATAGGATGTGGGAAGCACAGGATGCTGTCCATCCCTAACTGCCCGAAAGGACATTTGTGAACCAGATGAGGTTTTACAACAATCGACAATGGTTTCATGGTCATCACTCGACTTAATTCCAGATTTTTATTGAATTAAATTTCTCCATCTGCAGTGGCAGGATTTGAACGTGGGTCCCCAGAGCATTACTCTGGGACTCTGGTTTATTAGTCCAGTGACAAACTCATGACACCATTGCCTCCCCCTTGATTCAGAGAGGAAAAATAGAGTAAATACGCAAATAATATAGAAGTGCACTGTGAAAGCTTCTGTAAGTATATAAAACTAAAATGATTTGTGAAAGCAAATGAAGGTCCCTTACAATCTGAAACAGGGGATGTTGTAAAAGAGAACAGGGAAATAGCAGAGCAATTAAACAACTACTTTAGCTCTGTCTTCATCGAGGGAGACACAAAAACTCTCCAGAAATGCTGAGGTATCAAGGGTCCAGCGAGAAGCAAATCAGTATTACTAGAAAAATGGAGAAATGAATGGGGCTGAAAGTTGATCATCTACATCCCAGTGTACTAAAGAAGGTGTGCTGGGATACCAGACCAGACCCCATTTTATGTACGGATACTGGATGAGAAATCCCAACAATTTTCAATTGTAAACTGTGAGGAAAGGATACCCGCCAGGAGTGAAGACTCTGACCAATAGATACCTTTTATGTTAAAACAAACTTTATTTTAAATGCAGAATTAACCACATCAACATTAAAGAAATAGCTTTACAATTACACAGTGCTTAAATAAAAGGAAAAACTTGAACTTACTATCTACACCTGCCACTAATTCCAACTAACCCACCGAGTTCAAATAATAATAATAATCTTTATTGTCATAAGTAGGCTTACATTAACACTGCAATGAAGTTACTGTGAAAAGCCCCTGGTGGCCACATTCCGGCACCTGTTCGGTTACACAGAGAGAGCATTCAGAATGTCCAATTCACCTAACAGCACGTCTTTTGGGACTTGTGGGAGGAAACTGGACAACCCGGAGAAAACCCTCGCAGACACAGGGAGAAAATGCAGACTTCACACAGACAGTGACCCAAGCTGGGAATCAAACCTGGGACTCTGGCGCTGTGAAACAAGAGTGCTAACCACTGTGCTAACATGCTGCTCTTAAATAAAGTTAACAAAACAGGTTACTTGGTTATCGATGCAAACCTTTGGAGAGAGAAACCCTTTCCAGGAACAACCTGAAAATCCTTCTGTCTTATCAGACTCTTCTGCTCAACGTTACAGCATTTGGTTAAACTGCAAACTACAGGCAGTCCTATCATCTGTTTCTCACGAAGATGTTCCATTACTTTCTCAGCTATGACTAAATACAATCCCTCAATTGTATACTCTCCAGGGAATCTCCAGCAATCGAAACAAAATTCCATTAGCCATCTCTCTGTAAACAAGAAAATGATTAAAATCAATCATTACCTCACCTTTTACAACTCTTTAATTACAACTTTAGTAGACATACTGTATGTATTTTAAACCAGGGTTTAAATATTACTGCCACATGTATGAAGTATAGTTTGTCAATTTCTACATTCATCATACCTCCCTCTTAAAAATGAACCAGCAATATGAAAAGATGGCTTCATTTTCCAAAGCCATTTCAATTTCAAAATCTACTCATTACTAAACTCTATTCCTCTATATGACACATATCTTATTATATTTCTGCTTGCAAATTTACACATAGAACTAAGAACAAAGAAAGGTACAGCACAGGAACAGGCACTTCAGCCCTCCAAGCCTGCGCCGACCATGCTGACCGTCTAAACTAAAATCTTCTACACTTGCGGGGTCCGTATCCCTCTATTCCCATCCTATTCATGTATTTGTCAAGATGCCCCTTAAACGTCACTATCGTCCTGCATCCACCACCTCCCCCGGCAGCGAGTTCCAGGCACCCACTACCCTCTGTGTAAAAATGTTGCCTCGTACATCTCCTCTAAACCTTGCACTCGCACCTTAAATCTATGCCCCCTAGTAATTGACCCATCTACCCTGGGAAAAAGTCTCTAACAATCCACTCTGTTTATGCCCCTCATAATTTTGTAGACCTCTATCAGGTCACTCCTCAACCTCCGTCGTTCCAGTGAGAACAAACCAAGTTTATTCAACCTCTCATCATAGCTCATGCCCTCCATATCAGGCAACATCCTGGTAAATCTCTTCTGCACCCTCTCTAAAGCCACCACATCCTTCTGGTAGTGTGGCAACCAGAATTGAACACTATACTCCAAGTGTGGCCTAACTAAGGTTCTATACAGCTGCAACATGACTTGCCAGGTTTTATACTCAATGCCCCGGCCAATGAAGGCAAGCATGCCGTATGCCTTCTTGACTACCTTCTCCACCTGTGTTGCCCCTTTCAGTGACCTGTGGACCTGTACACCTGGATCTCTCTGACTCTCAATACTCTTGAAGATTCTACTATTCACTGTATATTCCCTACCTGTATTAGACCTTCCAAAATGCATTACATCACATTTCTCCGGATTAAACTCCATCTGCCATCTCTCCGCCCAAGTCTCCAAACGATCTAAATCCTGCTGTTTGCTCTGACAGTCCTCATCGCTATCCGCAATTCCACCAACCTTTGTGTCATCCGCAAACTTACTAATCAGACCAGTTACATTTTCCTCCAAATCATTTATATATACTACGAACAGCAAAGGTCTCAGCACTGACCCCTGCGAAACACACTAATCACAGCCCTCCAATCAGAAAAGCACCCTTCCATCGGTATAGTTTGTTTCAGTCTTTCTTTCTCAACTTTGAATATGCCATTCTTCTTGCATGAAAAGCATCTGTAATCATGTTTTCTCTTCCTGCTACATGTATAACTTGCAAGTTAAATGGTTGTAGCAATAAACTCCATCTAAACAGCAATGGATTATGTTCTGTACAAATAATTGCCACTGATGAATTGATAGCAACATAAATGTAAAAATGTTGCAACACCAATACCAAACTCATTGTTTCCTTCTCGATGGTCAAATACTTCTTTTGATGGATGTTTAGTTTTCTAGAAAAATAACCAACAGGTTATTATGTCCCTTCATCTTCTCTTGTAACAGTACAGCCCCAACGCCCACATCACTCAAATCAATAGTCACCTTAAATTGCTTATCATAATTCGGTGTCATGATGTGATTAACATAGTTTTCAAATTTTTAAATGCTTCCTGACATTCTGATATCCAATGAAATTTCCAATTTTCCTTTAGAAGGAGCAACCACATTGTGAAAATTTGCCATTAATTTTCTATAGATTCGAAATGAAAAGTGAAATGAAAATCGCTTATTGTCACAAGTAGGCTTCAAATGAAGTTACTGTGAAAAGCCCCTAGTCGCCACATTCCGGCGCCTGTTCGGGGAGGCTGGTACGGGAATTGAACTGTGCTGCTGGCCTGCCTTGGTCTGCTTTAAAAGCCAGCGATTTAGCCCAGTGTGCTAAACCAGCCCCAAGATTCATGCCTAGAAATCTACGAACTTCTCTTCTCATTGATGGTATTGAAAATTCTCCAATAGCTTTTGTTTTCACATTCAGTGGGCCACCTGACCATTCCCAACAGAATGGCCTTAGAATGTGATTTGGGCTTTCACAAACTCACTTTTAATAACGTTTACCACCAATCAAGCCTCCTGTAATTGATTGAACAATCCCTATAAATGGTCAACATGCTCCTTCCACATTTGATTGAACACCACCTGATTGTTTATGTACACTGCACAATTCTTTAGTTCAAATATGACCTTGTTGGTTAATCTTTGGAATATTGCGGGCGTACTCTTCATTCCAAACAGCGTAACTTTAAACTGATACAGACCTCTTTGCATTACAAAAGCCAAAACTTCCTTCCGTTCTGATAAAGATATTTACCTGTATCCTTTAAGTATTTTGGTAATAAAATTTGCTTGTCCCATCTTTTTAATATAGTCTTCCAAATGAGGAATAGGATATGAATCTGACTCCGTAACTACATTGACTTTACTATAGTCCACACACAATCATTTTGTTCCATTTTGTTTTGGTACTGTCACAATAGGTGAGCTGCAATCACAGCAATTCACTTCAATTATGTCATTCTTAATCATGCTTTCAATCTCTTTTTGCACCTGTGTCAATTTTAGTGGATTGAGACTACATGGATGTTGCTTAATTGGAATAGAATTTCCGACATCTACATCATGCACAAACACATTTATTCTTCCTAGTTTGTTCCCACATATAGCTCTATATGACTGTAATGACTCTTTCAGGTCACTCTGATTTTCCTCCAGGAGGTAACTCAGTAATTTATGAAAATTTATTATTACTTCCTGATTGATCAATCTAATCTGAGGAATGTCAAATTCAGAACTGTCCAGATTTATCTATTCTCACTGAGTTCTAACTACTAATGCATCCTCATTTCCTTCATTATCAAAATACATTTTGAACATATTAACATGACATACTCTGTGAGTTTTCCTCCTATCTGATGTTCTTATCAAATAATTCACCTCACTAAATTTCCTTTCGATTTGATAAATCCCACTAAATCTTACATTTAATGGTTTACCTACAACAGGTAATAATATGAATTATTTCTTCCCACTCACAAAACTTCAAATTTTTGATTGCTTATCCGCCTTTTTTTCATCACGTGCTGTGAGAATTTTAAATGCTTTCTAGCCAACTCACCAGCCCTATTTAATATCTCCCTAAAATTTGACACAGAGTCCAACAAGGAAGTCTCAGAATGCTGACTCACCAATTTCTCCTCAATCAATTTAAGAGGTCCTCTTATGTCATGACCAAAGATCAATTTGAATGGACTGAATTTGGTTGATTCTTTCGGTAAATCCCTAATTGCAAATAATGCAATTGGAATGCCTTTATCCAAGTCCTCTGATTATCCTGAATATAGGCCCTCACCATGGTCTTTAAAATTTGAAGCCAACTTTGTAATGCTCCAGCTCTTTGTTCTCGAGTGCTACCTAGGGAAACCAGCTGTGGGAGCTCCCCTTCACTTTCTTGGAAGCACTTAACAACAAAAAGCAGACCTTTCAACTTAGCATACTGGCAGACTTTATAAAGGATCAGATGGGATCACTTTCACTTTGTTATGGGAAAGCTTTATTTTTTATTTACTGAGTGATTGTTTATATGGAGTAGAGACACAGATAAGAATACTTTCACTTAATAATGGGAAAATGTTACTTTTTACATACTCATTGGTGTTTAATGGGTTTAATGGTTGCAGATGGAGAGAGCAGCCAAAGGAGCCCCATCCCAAGGGAGACACCTGACCTGAGCCAAGCAAAAGGTCCCCTGACCCCCACCTACCACGAAGGGTCCCCTTTGGACCCCAGTGGCCATTGTTGGGACCATACTTGGCCACATTTGGCCACCCCTTGGAGTGCAAGATGCAAGGTTGGCATTGCCTAAACATGGGGGGTTGAGGGCCAGTGAGGGAAGGCATTGAGGGGGGTTCTGAAGGGGGGGGGGTGAAAGCGGGTTCTGGGGAGGGGGCATTTCCAGCAATTAAGGTGGGAGGTGCGTGCCCTAACAGTGTTCCGGGGGGGGGGCGTTGCTGCAGCAGCTACTTCAGATCAAAGCGCCCTTTGAAATTGGTGTTCTGATCTCAGAGGTGCGGAAGATATCAGGGAGATTATGTCCCACCCTGCTCAGTTGCAACATGGACTGCAATGGTCCATTGGGTGTGCCGTGAAGGTTCTCCAGATTTATTCCTTGGACGACAGGATTTTCGTATGAGGAGAGATTGAGTCACCTGTATTCGTTGGATTTTCGAAGAATGCAAGGGTATTACGATCTCTCACCAGATCCCAACAGTTGCTAGGATACTGGACAGAAATCCCAGTATTTAATTTAATTTGTAAGACTGTGAGGAAAGGACACTTCGCTCAAGGAATGATTCCACGCACAAATATAGATATAGTGTATTAAAACAAATTTTATTACTAACATTGTATTAAACTCATCTTAATATCATGCAAGAAAATAGTTGCTAACTACGAGTTAAACAATGCTCATCAATAAAACGAAACATTCTCCTAATTGCTATCCTTTCATTTCAATCAAGCAAACCTATCTCACCTCAAAACTCACTTTTAAATGTAGGCAGCAGTCCCAGGAATACTTGCTTTATAGGGATGTCTTGGATAAACTGCTTTGCGGGAGCTATCCTTCCGGAACCAGCTTTAAGGTATTGCCTGTGTCAAACATTGTTAACTTCCCAGCATTTGGCAAAAAGCTCCTGTTCTGTTCACAGTCAAAACGTCTAACTAAACTGTTTTTCAGAAGATGCTGTTTTTCCGAATTAAACTCAACACCCGATTGCTTCAGCCCCAGCACCTCCCATTAACCACATCTTCGTGGGCAGCACGGTAGCACAAGTGGGCAGCACGGTAGCACAAGTGGATAGCACTGTGGCTTCACAGTGCCAGGGTCACAGGTTCAATTCCCCGCTGGGTCACTGTCTGTGCGGAGTCTGCACGTTCTCCCCGTGTCTGCGTGGGTTTCCTCCGGGTGCTCCGGTTTCCTCCCACAGTCCAAAGACGTGCAGGTTAGATGGATTGGCCATGCAAAATTGCCCTTAGTGTCCAAAAAGGTTAGGAAGGGTTATTGGGTTATGGGGATAGGGTGGAAGTGAGGGATTAATGTGAGTCATGCAGACTCGATGGGCCGAATGGCCTCCTTCTGCACTGTATGTTCTATGTTCTCTATCCCACTAACTGGGTTATGACTAACTGACTAGGGTGAAACACAATGGGCGGGATTCTCCGTTGGCTGATGCCAGAACCAAGAAATGCGATTGGGTGGAGGAACTTGTATTAGGCGGAAATCATGGACGGCACCCGACAGAATGTCTTGCTCCGGTGCCTCGACAGCGGAGTCAAGGTGTTCTACTCCGCACATACAGTAAACGCCGCTGGTATATCATTAACGGGCCAGACCTGGTATTCTCCTGGCTCTCGCAATACTCCACCTCCGCCTGAAGGCATTGTCGACGGCGAATTTCACTTGTGGTTTAAAAATCGGAAACAGGCACCGTGGCTGCTGAGGAAGAGAGAGGGGGTACAAAAAGTGTCCAATATCACTATAGTGTGCTGACGGTTGTGCCACTGGTCATGGGGATTCTGCAAGGACCAGGGGGGATAGCACGGGGTGGCTAGGAGGTGGTCCATGGGGTCGGGGTGGATGGGCATGGAACACCATTGCCGTAGCCTGGAAGGCAACCATGCGGCTGAGTACGCCTCTGACTGCCCACAGTGAACTTAGTGCCAAGGGTCATATGGGTGTCCCCCTCAGGCCACCACCTGAGGTATCTTCTGGACACAGTCGACCCATCAACAAAATGGGCGCACTTCAGCACAAACAGTACTCTCTTGAGCGTGTGTGGGGAGTGGAGTGCTAATATGCGGCTGCAGCTTGTCAGCCTCTTGAGTGTCAATCTCGACCCCGGCGAATTGGACCCGCTTTTCATTGATACGCTTGTGTTCCACATGGCACTGCTGCTAGCCCATTAACGGTTCCGGAATTGATCCGGGACCGGCGCCAATTTTGCTGTGGTAGAATTTCACCGATTCTGTCCCACCGTCATAACTGTAGGGCTGAATTCTCCGCCATCGGGATTCTCCATTTTGCCAGAAGCCCGGGGGTTTCCCGACAGTGTGGGGCTGCCCCACAATGGGAAATCCCATTGACCAATCAGCAAAACAGAGAATCCAGATGGCGTGCGGGACAGAGAATCCAACCCAATGTCTCTAATTATCTATTGCCCAGGGGACCCTCTTTCTATAAACAAAATTCCATCAGCCCTACTTCGGCAAACACAATCCATGGCTGGAATAAATTATGATCGCACTTATATAATATTTTAATTGCACCTCTGTCGCCCCAAAGTCAAGCTGCCTTTCAAACCAGGATTTTTAAAAAACATTACTGCTGCAATCAGATGCATGCCCAACCCAGGTTTGTAACAATTACTGCACCAGTTACATATAATACAATATATATCTGAATTTCCTACATTCATCACAGAAGGGTTCACAGAAACGTATAAAATTGTGACAGGTTTGGACAGATTAGATGCAGAAATGTTGTTTCCCCCGGCCGTGCGGTATAGAAGCAGGGATCACAGACTCAAGATATGGGGTAGACCATTTCGGACTGAGCCAAGGAAAAACATCTTCACTCAGAGGGTGGTGAACCTGCAGAAGCTCAAATCACTGAATATATATAAGAAGGAAACAGATAGATTTCTAGACTCTAAAGGTGTCAAGGGATATGGGAAGAGTGTGGGAGAATTGAATTGGGATGTAGGATCAGCCATGATCATATTGAATGGTGGAGCAGGCTTTGAAAGGCCAAATGTCCGACTCCTGCTCGTATTTTCTATGTTTCAACATTTGCACAGTACATCAAGCACAACTGTCGTAGCCCCTCTAAGTTCTACTTTCAGTTAATTTGGGGTTCCCGGAGAGATCATTATGGATAACGATTTCGGCGGGAGAACAGCTGGTGAGTCAGTTTCAGCGGGAGCAGTGCGGAAGTGGTTGCTGGGAGGTAAGTCTGTCCTTTAAAAGCACTTGTCTTTGCAGGGGCAGGCCAGTCGATTTCGGCGGGAGAACAGCTGGTGAGTCAGTTTCAGCGGGAGCATTGCGGAAGTGGTTGCTGGGAGGTAAGTCTGTCCTTTAAAAGCACTTGTCTTTGCAGGGGCAGGCCAGTCGATTTCGGCGGGAGAACAGCTGGTGAGTCAGTTTCAGCGGGAGCAGTGCGGAAGTGGTTGCTGGGAGGTAAGTCTGTCCTTTAAAAGCACTTGTCTTTGCAGGGGCAGGCCAGTCGATTTCGGCGGGAGTGGAGCTGGCTGGTTAGTCAATTTCAGCAGGAGCTGAGAATTTTTTTTTTTTAATTAGTGTTTTAGGCGGGAACAGAAAGTCGACCCGCGGACGTCTGGGAAGACCCTCACCAATAAATTCTGGTGGAGAGGAAACCCGAGACACTACACGTGTAGTGTCTCCCACCCGCCCTCCTCCTCTAACCTAATAATAAAACCCATTGGTGTGAGGTAAGTACCATATTTTATTATTGTTATTAATATTTTTTTTTTATATATAAAAAATTTAATTTAGTTGTTAGCCAGATCTTGGTAGAAAGTTAGAGGGATGGCAGGGAAGGGAGTGCAATGTTGCTCCTGCAGGATGTTTGAGGTGAGGGATGCCATTAGTGTCCCTGCTGATTTTACCTGCAGGAAGTGCTGCCATCTCCAGCTCCTCAAAGACCGAGTTAGGGAACTGGAGCTGGAGTTGGAAGAACTTCGGATCATTCGGGAGGCAGAGGGGGTCATAGATAGCAGCTTCAGGGAATTAGTTACACCAAAGATTGGAGATAGATGGGTAACTGTAAGAGGGACTGGGAAAAAGCAGTCAGTGCAGGGATCCCTTGCGGTCGTTCCCCTGAGAAACAAGTATACCGCTTTGGATACTTGTGGGGGGGGGGACTTACCAGGGGTAAGCCATGGGGTACGGGCCTCTGGCACGGAGTCTGTCCCTGTTGCTCAGAAGGGAAGGGGGGAGAGGAGCAGAGCATTAGTAATTGGGGACTCTATAGTCAGGGGCACAGATAGGAGATTTTGTGGGAGCGTGAGAGACTCACGTTTGGTATGTTGCCTCCCAGGTGCAAGAGTACGTGATGTCTCGGATCGTGTTTTCCGGGTCCTTAGGGGGAGGGGGAGCAGCCCCAAGTCGTGGTCCACATTGGCACTAACGACATAGGTAGGAAAAGGATGTCAGGCAGGCTTTCAGGGAGCTAGGATGGAAGCTCAGAACTAGAACAAACAGAGTTGTTATCTCTGCGTTGTTGCCCGTGCCACGTGATAGTGAGATGAGGAATAGGGAGAGAGAGCATTTAAACACGTGGCTACAGGGATGGTGCAGGCGGGAGGGATTCAGATTTCTGGATAACTGGGGCTCTTTCTGGGGAAGGTGGGACCTCTACAGACAGGATGGTCTACATCTGAACCTGAGGGGCACAAATATCCTGGGGGGGAGATTTGTTAGTGCTCTTTGGGGGGGTTTAAACTAGTGCAGCAGGGGCATGGGAACCTGGATTGTAGTTTTAGGGTAAGGGAGAATGAGAGTATAGAGGTCAGGAGCACAGATTTGACGTCGCAGGAGGGGGCCAGTGTTCAGATAGGTGGTTTGAAGTGTGTCTACTTCAATGCCAGGAGTATACGAAACAAGGTAGGGGAACTGGCAGCATGGGTTGGTACCTGGGACTTCGATGTTGTGGCCATTTCGGAGACATGGATAGAGCAGGGACAGGAATGGATGTTGCAGGTTCCGGGGTTTAGGTGTTTTAGTAAGCTCAGAGAAGGAGGCAAAAGAGGGGGAGGTGTGGCGCTGCTAGTCAAGAGCAGTATTACGGTGGCGGAGAGGATGCTAGATGGGGACTCTTCTTCCGAGGTAGTATGGGCTGAAGTTAGAAACAGGAAAGGAGAGGTCACCCTGTTGGGAGTTTTTTATAGGCCTCCTAATAGTTCTAGGGATGTAGAGGAAAGGATGGCGAAGATGATTCTGGATAAGAGCGAAAGTAACAGGGTAGTTATTATGGGAGACTTTAACTTTCCAATTATTGACTGGAAAAGATATAGTTCGAGTACAATAGATGGGTCGTTTTTTGTACAGTGTGTGCAGGAGGGTTTCCTGAAACAATATGTTGACAGGCCAACAAGAGGCGAGGCCACGTTGGATTTGGTTTTGGGTAATGAACCAGGCCAGGTGTTGGATTTGGAGGTAGGAGAGCACTTTGGGGACAGTGACCACAATTCGGTGACGTTTACGTTAATGATGGAAAGGGATAAGTATACACCGCAGGGCAAGAGTTATAGCTGGGGGAAGGGCAATTATGATGCCATTAGACGTGACTTGGGGGGGATAAGGTGGAGAAGTAGGCTGCAAGTGTTGGGCACACTGGATAAGTGGGGCTTGTTCAAGAATCAGCTACTGCGTGTTCTTGATAAGTATGTACTGGTCAGACAGGGAGGAAGGCGTCGAGCGAGGGAACCGTGGTTTACCAAGGAAGTGGAATCTCTTGTTAAGAGGAAGAAGGAGGCCTATGTGAAGATGATGTGTGAAGTTTCGGTTGGGGTGATGGATAGTTACAAGGTAGCGAGGAAGGATCTAAAGAGAGAGCTAAGACGAGCAAGGAGGGGACATGAGAAGTATTTGGCAGGAAGGATCAAGGAAAACCCAAAAGCTTTCGATAGGTATGTCAGGAATAAGCGAATGACTAGGGAAAGAGTAGGACCAGTCAAGGACAGGGATGGGAAATTGTGTGTGGAGTCTGAAGAGATAGGCGAGATACTAAATGAATATTTTTCGTCAGTATTCACTCAGGAAAAAGATAATGTTGTGGAGGAGAATGCTGATCCCAGGCTAATAGAATAGATGGCATTGAGGTACATAGGGAAGAGGTGTTGGCAATTCTGGACAGGCTGAAAATAGATAAGTCCCCGGGACCTGATGGGATTTATCCTAGGGTTCTCTGGGAGGCCAGGGAAGAGATTGCTGGACCTTTGGCTTTGATTTTTATGTCATCATTGGCTACAGGAATAGTGCCAGAGGACTGGAGGACAGCAAATGTGGTCCCTTTGTTCAAAAAGGGGAGCAGAGACAACCCCGGCAACTATAGACCGGTGAGCCTCACGTCTGTAGTGGGTAAAGTCTTGGAGGGGATTATAAGAGACAAGATTTATAATCATCTAGATAGGATTAATACGATCAGGGATAGTCAGCATGGCTTTGTGAAGGGTAGGTCATGCCTCACAAACCTTATTGAGTTCTTTGAGAAGGTGACTGAACAGGTAGACGAGGGTAGAGCAGTTGATGTGGTGTATATGGATTTCAGCAAAGCGTTTGATAAGGTTCCCCACGGTAGGCTATTGCAAAAAATACGGAGGCTGGGGATTGAGGGTGATTTAGAGATGTGGATCAGAAATTGGCTAGCTGAAAGAAGACAGAGGGTGGTGGTTGATGGGAAATGTTCAGAATGGAGTAGTCACAAGTGGAGTACCACAAGGATCTGTTCTGGGGCCGTTGCTGTTTGTCATTTTTATCAATGACCTAGAGGAAGGCGCAGAAGGGTGGGTGAGTAAATTTGCAGACGATACTAAAGTCGGTGGTGTTGTCGGTAGTGTGGAAGGATGTAGCAGGTTACAGAGGGATATAGATAAGCTGCAGAGCTGGGCTGAGAGGTGGCAAATGGAGTTTAATGTAGAGAAGTGTGAGATGATTCACTTTGGAAGGAATAACAGGAATGCGGAATATTTGGCTAATGGTAAAGTTCTTGAAAGTGTGGATGAGCAGAGGGATCTAGGTGTCCATGTACATAGATCCCTGAAAGTTGCCACCCAGGTTGATAGGGTTGTGAAGAAGGCCTATGGAGTGTTGGCCTTTATTGGTAGAGGGATTGAGTTCCGGAGTCGGGAGGTCATGTTGCAGCTGTACAGAACTCTGGTACGGCCGCATTTGGAGTATTGCGTACAGTTCTGGTCACCGCATTATAGGAAGGACGTGGAGGCTTTGGAGCGGGTGCAGAGGAGATTTACCAGGATGTTGCCTGGTATGGAGGGAAAATCTTATGAGGAAAGGCTGATGGACTTGAGGTTGTTTTCGTTGGAGAGAAGAAGGTTAAGAGGAGACTTAATAGAGGCATACAAAATGATCAGGGGGTTGGATAGGGTGGACAGTGAGAGCCTTCTCCCGCGGATGGATATGGCTGGCACGAGGGGACATAATTTTAAACTGAGGGGTAATAGATATAGGACAGAGGTCAGAGGTAGGTTCTTTACGCAAAGAGTAGTGAGGCCGTGGAATGCCCTACCTGCTACAGTAGTGAACTCGCCAACATTGAGGGCATTTAAAATTTATTGGATAAACATATGGATGATAATGGCATAGTGTAGGTTAGATGGCTTTTGTTTCGTTGCAACATCGTGGGCCGAAGGGCCTGTACTGCGTTGTATTGTTCTATGTTCTATGTTCTATGTTCTATAACAGACCCCAATTTCTTGGTAAGCCATTTCAATATATGTGTGAGGATTGGAACACCAATTTACCCACTCTTCCCCATTCTACTCTCACATAAACTAGGGAGCAACTTTCAAAACTCGAAGATGACCAAAATGCACAATAAAAATACAGATACAGAATTGCTAAGTTTATAGTTCGGACAACACGTTTGCATGCCGGATCCCACAAATGAATGTAGCAACAAGTCGTTGTGACAAAGATTTGTTCGGAACTAAGGTTCTATGAAGTCATTACACACAAATTCTCAGTGGTGAGGTATACCTGAGGGCAAATCAGACCCAGTCCAGATCCCCAACGTATGGCAAGATCCAAAATGCAACCAGGAAAAACACCTCACCCCCATACACCCATGTCAACCCAGGTCTCCCCCAAGTCAATGACGTTCTCCCCCGGGTCAACCCTGGTACTCTTGAGCCAACTCCTGGTACCGCCCCTTCCCATGTCAACCCAGGTCTCTCCTGCGTAAATGGCGGTCTCCCCAGGTCAACCCTTGTACACGCGAGGTCAAGCCCCACATCCCGGATCAAGATTTGGATCCCCTGAGTCAACCCTCATATGCCCTTTCACCCTTCAATATGTGCAGCCGCTGCGCAAGTGCAAGCCAGTTGCGCATCACACCATTCTGACATCACGCCACTGCCGATGGATTTTTTGACTTGGGGATATGATTCCGGCGTATGGAACGGATAATGAGATGTAAATAGATTACATTAAGATTCCTGACATTCAAGAGCAGGAAACAGGGCACACCACTGACGTTGGGAGGGGACGATCCCACCCTGCTTTCACGTCGATGCGAAACATGACTTTGTACTTCTCGTGATATTTTCCGCTCCCAGCGACGAACCCTCTTGATGCAAACGGGAGCAGAAAGTCAGACTTCATTGGAAGGAGGGAAAAGTATCTTTGAAAAGAAAGTGGACTGTTGCAATATGCCGTTAAGGGATAGCAACATGACATCACTTGAAGGGGAGTGTGTCGTGGGATTCAGCCTCAGTTTCACTTCGGCCCAGAGCAGAACACAGAACGCACAGCCCTGCAGCTTATGTCCTCAGGCTTCTTGTCCATGTGTGTCTGCTCACAGCATGTACCTAGCATTAATAAATAAACCCACAACATGTTTGCACAATTTTGTATGATTGACAGGTGCCTTTATATCATTGTGACATACATGACAGCCACTGCCAGTACTACAATAGGCCTAGGCTGGAGGATTGTCACAGGAGCCTGGAGTGAAGATAGGTAAGGCAGGATCGATTGCACCAGTAGGGTGGTCTTGATGAGGGGTGGGGGTTAGTTTTATGGCCAGACAGGAACTTCCACCCATGGGCCGCCAGACAGGGTCCACCCAAGCAGGATAAAGAACCCCCATTGGCGCAGGCTAACTGCCCTCGTCTTAACTGGGGCGAGTTGAAAAGATGATAGGATCTCCATCCTGTACCTTTTTGTCCCATTTTACAACACCCCAACCCACCACCCTCACAGCCTGCCTCCGGGGGAAATAATTAAATTCCATCCAATGTAGTCATACAAGCAAATAAACTGAGTTGACAACTGACTGAAGTTTAAACAAACTGTTTCAAGCAAACTGAATTAAATGCACACTCTGGCTGCGGATTTCATTTCAGGGATTCAGCTGCTGTATCATACTCAGCCCTTCATTTCATCTTAATTAAGGAATAAATCCAGCTTCTGACCTTACTCTGATCATAGAGATTCAGTCGGACTGAATTAAATCCAGGTCCTGATCTGATCCTAATTAGAAGGATTCATTCAAACCAAACAAAGACCCACATTCCACGAACTGTGTCAAATTCGAACATTGCTGACTTGATTCAGCTGCATTGTCTACAATTACTGTGCATTGACCTTCAAAACTTTCTGTTTTCGCTGTTAACATATTTGAGCATTGGCTTATCACAGGAAGTGGCTGGCTCGGAATCTTTAGTGTAAGTTTGTCTGAGCAGAGAATGGCCAAGCTAAGCACCCTTATCTCAAACAATTTCCATCCCCCATCCCCAGATTGAAATTTCAGCCCTTCACAATCGTTACTGAGTACATTTCAAATTCGGAAAAACAAGTTCCTCAAAGGGGTCTTTGAAAATAAAAGGGGCTGCATTCTCCATCGGCGGTATGCTCCGTTTCAACGCACTCACACCCACGGATTTCCCGACGGCGTTGGGGTGTCCAATGGAAACCCCATTGGCCGGATGCCGGGACAGAGAATCCTGCTGCCGGCGGGGGCGCACGGCACCAGAAAACAGGGGCGGTGGGGCGAAGATTCCCGCCCAAGATTCCTGATTAAACTTATTGCTGTCACCTCTGTACTTACTCAGCAAATAAACCATTGATTTAAGCAATAACGCTGTGTTTGGTGATGTTGCACCTCAGATGGTCTCTGTGACACCAAAACCAGTGACAAAGAAAAACAGATCCTTTCTTGCAGGAATGTGTGTTGGTATCTTGTAGCAGCAATGTAGATCTTATGCTGATATTTCGGATGCCAAAATGTCAGAAGACGAGGCATTTGAACGAGTGGAGGTCTTGCCAAGGAAATGTTGGACACGATTTAATGGAAAATTTTCAAAGTGTCATTTCAGGTGCGATTGGCAGGATGCTTCTTGACAGAAGTGTTGGTGCGATTGCAGCCCATATTTAACAGCACTTAGTGCCGAACACGAGCCCACATGAGCTTCTCGGCATAACCGGCTATCTGGCCATCTGATTCGCTGGACTCACGCCTCAGCTTCTCGCCCGTAACAAGAGGGAGCTGCTTTTAAGCGCTCCCTCACCACTCGCTCCCAGTCAATATCTAAGCATGACAGTGTGCAGACTTGCTCCTCACTTTGGGGATGTCGACCTGGCCAGCCTTCTCAATACTGTCGATGCGAGACGAGGCATCATATTCCCCCGAGGTGGTCGAAGGACGAGCAGCTAGGGCAGCAAAGCCGCCTGAGAAGCAGTGGCAGCGGCTGTTAGTTCAGGCAGCATGACCAGGAGGACTGCTGCCCAATGTCGGAAGCAGACAAATGACTTCCACCGAGCTGCAAGGTTAAGTTACCATCTCTCTCTCTCCTGGCATCAATTCCGCCGGCCTCCTCTGAAATTCCCAAAACCGCCTCCTCAAAGATCACTAGCAGACACCTAGCACCCTCCCCACATCCGATCCTCGTGCTTGTTCCTCAGAACCCCCGGCACCCACCATCACAGCCCCTTCATGTCCAGGTGCAGTGCCCACACATGCCACCTGCTAAAGGCACCCTGAACAATCAACCATGTGGTTCACAATGCCCTCTCTTTGTCCCCTCAGGAGAACATAGACCATAAATCAGGAAAGGGCCAAGACGGTGGCGGAGTCCCAGGGATCCAGATCCTCACCCCCCCATGACGAATGGGCTCTGCAAATCGCGGGGTAGGCACAGGAGGGAGCAGTGGCTGACAGCGAGGTGGGCCCGCACCGCAGAGGTGAGGATCCACTGCCCATTCACCAGATAACCTGTCTCAAGTGAGTAGTTCATGTCAGACAAAATGATCCTTCCCTCTCACTGAACCGTTGTCCATTGTCTCACAGGATCGCCAGCTGATGGGCCCGGGCTATCCGGAGTCGATTTCCCACCCTGCCACCCAAGAGACCACCTCAGTGGAGAGTTCGGAGGAGACCACCATCGATGCGTCACAGCTATCACCCCCGCTTCCACCAGTGCAGACACACATTGCGGTGGGCAACAGTAGTGGACAGGCTTCTGGGGCCAAAAACTGGTGAGCACCACACAGTTGCTGATGCACACCAGGTGGAGGCAGGAACATCCAAGGGAAACAGCAATTTGAGGTCTGCTGGATCCCAGTCAGATGCCGAGCCTCTGGAAAAGGTTCGACCAGAGCTGATGCAGATGGTAGGACACAGCAGTGACATTCAGGAGGGGATGTCAGCGCATAGCCGACTGGAGGAGTCCCAAAGGCTACGGGCGCAGGACATGTTGCTGGTAATGCAATACTGCTAGGGTGGCGACCGCAGTGGAAAGCAGAAAAATACTTTTCACTGTACCTCGGTACACGTGACAATAAACAAGTCCAATCCAATCCAAAGTCTGGAGCACGACATCTGTGCTTTGAGAGGTGGTGCCAAAGGCATGGTTCAGTCTGTGACATCATGTCTCAGTCACTGAGGAACATGTCGCAGATGCAGCTGAACATTGCCGAGGCACTGCAGAGCATTGTCCAGTCACTGAGGACTATCGCTGAAGGCGATATGCAGTCAATGGGGAGGTGCCAGGGTTGGCTGAGCCTGATGACTCAGAGGCCTTTGACACTCACTACAGCTGTCTCTCCATCCCTTAGAGACTCTCAGGGCCCTACAAATACCGTCAGGGAGGAGGATGCTCCTTGGGGTCTGCCACCGGTGAGATACTGGCTGTCTCCGGTTCTTCTGAATCCTCCTCTCCTGACACCGGCACATCTCAAGGGCAATGGGCAGAACAGGGTGGCACGGTGATTCCTGTGAAAGTGGTAAATCAGCTGGGCACGTCCACCAAGGGTATCAAATGCCACAGGGCGCAGAAAGCACGAGGCTGCCTCACCTCTGACATGCATCCTGAGGACCCACCTCGAAGTAACACGAGGCCCAGTAAGATCAAGAAGAGTGAGAAGCATTGAGTGGGCTCTGGGGGGGGTTTGGCGAGTGGGATTATCTGGATCTAGTGGAAATGGAAATGGAAAATGTTCACTATTAAAACTTGTTACTCCTGATACATGATTCATTTACGGGATGTGGGCTTCGCTGGTTAGACCAGCATTTTTTGCCCATCCCTAGTTTCACTTCAGAAGGTGGTAGTGCATTGCCTTCTTCAACCACTGTCGTCCTTGAGTTGTAGGTACACCCAATGTGCTATTAGGGAGTGAGTTCCAGGATGTTGCCCCAGCAACTCAGGGTGGAGAATGACTTGGAGGGGAACCTCCAGGTATTGGAGTTCCCAAGTATCTGCTACTCTTGTCCTTCTAGATGGTAATGGCCGTGGGTTGGGAGGTGTTGTCTTCGGAACCTTGGTGAGTTACTGCAGTGCATCTTGTAGATGGTACACATGGCTGCCACTGTTCGTTGGCAGTGAAGAAATGTTTGTGGAAGGGGACGCAATCAAATGGACTACTTTGTCCTGGATGGTGTTGAGCTTCTTGAGTGTTGTTGGAGCTGCACTCATCCAGGCAAGTGCAGTGTATTCCATTACACCCCTGACTTGTGCCTTGTAGATGGTGGACAGGCTTTGGGGGGTCAGGCGGTGAGTTACTCGCCATAGGATTGCTAGCCTTTGACCTGCCCTGGTAGCCACAGTATTAATATGGCTAGTCCAGTTCAGTTTCTGATCAATGATAACCCCCAGGATGTTGATTGTGGGGGATTCAGCGATGATAATGCCATTGAATATCATGGGACAGTGGTTAGATCCTATCTTGGAGGAGATGGTCATTGCCTGGCACTTCTGTGGTGCAAGTGTAACTTGCTACTTGCCAGCCCGAGCTTGGATATTGTCCAGATCTTGCTGCATTTGGACATGGACTGCTTGATTATCTGAGGAGTCGCGAATGATGCTGAACATTGTGCAGTCATCCACAAACATGCCCACTTCTGACCTTATGATGGAGGGGAGGTCATTGATGCAGCAGCTGAAGATGGTTGGGCCTAGGACACTGATGCAGTGATGTCCTGGAGTTGAGATGATTGACCACCACATTCATCTTCCTTTGTGCCAGGTATGACTCCAACCATCAGAGAGTCTTCCCCCTGATTCCCATTGACTCCAGTTTAGCTGGGGCTCCTTCATGCCATACTCGGTCAAATGCTGCTTGATGTCAAGGGCAGTCAGTCTCTGTGAACCCTCTGTCACGTTAATCTTCACAGCGGGCCTGCCTGCACCCCAACACTTTGTCGCTCACCACTCCCTCCACTCCTCACCCCCAGACACAGTGGTCCAAGATCAAACGCCCCCGTTGCAGACCCTGTTCAGAGGATGGGCGTGAGAGCGTTGTCAGACTTTGGTACAAACTGAGGAACACCAGAGCTTTCATCACTCTCCTGCCTTGTATGTTGATGGTGTCGACACAGGTCCATCGCCTGAGGGTGATGTTACACAGCCCTGGGGAGAGTGGAACAGGGTGGTCGGGGAGGGAGTGGGTGTTGGGTGGTGGGGAAGGAGGGAAATGGGTGGGAAGGAGGGAAATAGAGGGAGGGGGAAGGAGAGATTGGGCGAAGGAGGTAAAAGGGGCGATGGAGACACGGGAGAAGGAGGAAAATGGAGGGCAAGGGAAGGAAGGATTGGTGAAGGAGGTAAATGGGGGGATGATGGGATGGGGGAAGGAGGGAAATATGGGAGACAGAGGGGAGGGAATTGGGGGGGGGGGGGCGTTGAGTGGACGGACACAGCCTCGTTCTATGTGAATATGGAGGTGATCAGGGCCTCCCGGACTTGTCGGATCCTTGCCACCATCTGTCCTCCATCCTCAGACTCCTCCTCAGGCTCATCCTCCAGTCCCTCCTGGTCCGCCTCCTCTTCCTCCTCAGACGAGTTTGCATGTCCCTCCAGCATCTCGCCCCGCTGCCGTGCCAGGTTGTGGAGAGCATAGCTGGCCACCATAAAGCGGGAGACCTCCACGGGGGTAGGCTGCATGGTGCCACCAGAGCGGTGCAGGTGTCGGAACTGCAGTCTGATGCACCGCTTAATGGCAGTACAGATGGCAACATGGGCCTCATTATAACGTGTCTCCGCATTGGTTTGAGGCCTCCGCACCGGCGTCATCAGATATGACCTTAGCTGGTATCGACTGTCCCCAAAGAGCCAAACTGTCATCCTGGGGTGGTCCTCGAAGACATAGGGGATCTCCAAGTGCCCCAGGATGTAACTGTCATGCACACTCTATGGGTAGAGGGCATACACATGCATGATACGGAGGTGGTGGTCATACACAATCTGAACATTCAGAGAGTTGACCTCTTCCTATTAATAAAGGGCACTCCCAGATGCCCCAATGCGCTCAGGGTGACATATGTGCCATTGATTGCCCCCTGGACCTTGGGCATCCCAGCGATGGCGGATAGTCCTGCAGCCTGGGTATCTTGGTGGGTCTGGTCCAGCTCAAACCCTATAAAGTCTAATGCCTGAGCATACAGGGCATCCATGACCTCCCGGATGCACCTGTGGCTATATATTGTGAAATGCTGCACAGGTCTCCCCTCGAACCCTGGAATGAACCGGTGGCATAAAGGTTGAGGGCAGTGGTGACCTTCATGGCCAACTGGAATGGGTGTCCTCCTCCTCTATGGGGTGCCATGCCTGTGAGAACATGGCACAGGTGCCACATTTTCTCGCTCCTGAGACAGAGTCCTCTGCAGCACTTGCTGTCCCTCATCTCATTGGATGACCAACAACACCTATACACCTTGGGCCATCTCTGGCTTCCCCTTCTGGGTCCCTCCTTGGTCTAATGGGCGGCCTGGCTTTCAGGGTGTGCGGCGGCCCCCTACACATAGGCTGCCGCTTCCAGCCTGCATCACTGCTGCTGTCTTCTCCAGCGCCTGACCAAGCGGAGTGGCTGTGGGATCAACCCCAGCAACTATTTTTGTATCTGTAAGGAATTGGAGAAGGAGCGAGACCGACAATCAGTTAGGGCTTCCATTCTGGGACCCTGAAATCCCCCAACCTCCCACACCGTTTCATGTCCTGCCTTCTCTTAGAGTGCCATCCATCGAACCCAATTGCTCTGCACACTCGCCCCCGGCCACACCAGCAGCCCCAAGACCTCAGACATCTGCCGGGAACATTTGAGAGGCTGTGCTCGGGGGCCCTCCCCTGATCCACATAGTTACCCTTTGATCACGAGAAGATCTCAAAGAACAAAAAAGAACAAAGAACAATACAGCACAGGATCAGGCTCTTTGGCACTCCAAGCCTGCGCCGATCACATATCCTAATAGACCAACCGCCTGTATCCAGGTTCATAAGAACATAAGAACATAAGAACTAGGAGCAGGAGTAGGCCATCTGGCCCCTCGAGCCTGCTCCGCCATTCAATGAGATCATGGCTGATCTTTTGTGGACTCAGCTCCACTTTCCGGCCTGAACACCACAACCCTTAATCCCTTTATTCTTCAAAAAACTATCTATCTTTATCTTAAAAACATTTAATGAAGGAGCCTCTACTGCTTCACTGGGCAAGGAATTCCATAGATTCACAACCCTTTGGGTGAAGAAGTTCCTCCTAAACGCAGTCCTAAATCTACTTCCTCTTATTTTGAGGCTGTGCCCCCCAGTTCTGCTTTC
The DNA here is from genome assembly GCF_047496885.1 of Scyliorhinus torazame. Lineage (NCBI taxonomy): Eukaryota > Metazoa > Chordata > Chondrichthyes > Carcharhiniformes > Scyliorhinidae > Scyliorhinus > Scyliorhinus torazame. The sequence goes on from NC_092707.1 coordinate 308,270,866, forward strand.
ACCCGCCAGTGGAAACAACCTGCCCGCATCTATCCTATCTATTCCCTTCATAATCTTATATGTTTCTATAAGATCCCCCCTCATCCTTCTAAATTTCAACGAGTACAGTCCCAGTCTACTCAACCTCTCCTCGTAATCCAACCCCTTCAGCTCTGGGATTAACCTAGTGAATCTCCTCTGCACACCCTCCAGTGCCAGTACGTCCTTTCTCAAGTAAGGAGACCAAAACTGAACACAATACTCCAGGTGTGGCCTCACTAACATCTTATACAATTGCAGCAGAACCTCCCTAGTCTTAAACTCCATCCCTCTAGCAATGAAGGACAAAATTCCATTTGCCTTCTTAATCACCTGTTGCACCTGAACACCAACTTTCTGCGACTCATGCACTAGCACACCCAGGTCTCTCTGCACATCAGCATGTTTTAATATTTTATCATTTAAATAATAATCCCTTTTGCTGTTATTCCTACCAAAATGGATAACCTCACATTTGTCAACAATGTATTCCATCTGCCAGACCCTAGCCCATTCACTTAGCCTATCCAAATCCCTCTGCAGACTTCCAGTATCCTCTGCACTTTTTGCTTTACCACTTATCTTAGTGTCGTCTGCAAACTTGGACACATTGCCCTTGGTCCCCAACTCCAAATCATCTATGTAAATTGTGAACAGTTGTGGGCCCAACACTGATCCCTGAGGGACACCACTAGCTACTGATTGCCAACCAGAGAAACACCCATTAATCCCCACTCTTTGCTTTCTATTAATTAACCAATCCTCTATCCATGCTACTACTTTCCCCTTAATGCCATGCATCTTTATCTTATGCAACAACCTTTTGTGTGGCACCTTGTCAAAGGCTTTCTGGAAATCCAGATATACCACATCCATTGGCTCCCCGTTATCTACTGCACTGTTAATGTCCTCAAAAAATTCCACTAAATTAGTTAGGCATGACCTGCCCTTTATGAACCCATGCTGCGCCTGTCCAATGGGACAATTTCCATCCAGATGCCTCGCTATTTCTTCCTTGATGATAGATTCCAGCATCTTCCCTACTACCGAAGTTAAGCTCACTGGCCTATAATTACCCGCTTTCTGCCTACCTCCTTTTTTAAACAGTGGTGTCACGTTTGCTAATTTCCAATCTGCCGGGACCGCCCCAGAGTCTAGTGAATTTTGGTAAATTATCACTAGTGCATTTGCAATTTCCCTAGCCATCTCTTTTAGCACTCTGGGATGCATTCCATCAGGTCCAGGAGACTTGTCTACCTTTAGCCTCATTAGCTTGCCCATCACTACCTGCTTGGTGATATCAATCCTCTCAAGGTCCTCACCTGTCATAGCCTCATTTCCTTCAGTCACTGGCATGTTATGTGTGTCTTCCATTGTGAAGACCAACCCAAAAAACCTGTTCAGTTCCTCAGCCATTTCCTCATCTCCCATTATTAAATCTCCCTTCTCATCCTCTAAAGGACCAATATTTACCTTAGCCACTCTTTTTTGTTTTATGTATTTGTAGAAACTTTTAGTATCTGTTTTTATATTCTGAGCAAGTTTACTCTCATAATCTATCTTACTCTTCTTTATAGCTTTTTTAGTAGCTTTCTGTTGCCCCCTAAAGATTTCCCAGTCCTCTAGTCTCCCACTGATCTTTGCTACTTTGTATGTTTTTTCCTTCAATTTGATACTCTCCCTTATTTCCTTAGATATCCATGGTCGATTTTCCCTCTTTTTACCGTCCTTCCTTTTTGTTGGTATAAACCTTTGCTGAGCACTGTGAAAAATCACTTGGAAGGTTCTCCACTGTTCCTCAACTGTTTCACCATAAAGTCTTTGCTCCCAGTCTACCTTAGCTAGTTCTTCTCTCATCCCATTGTAATCTCCTTTGTTTAAGCACAAAACACTAGTGCTTGATTTTACCTTCTCACCCTCCATCTGTATTTTAAATTCCACCATATTGTGATCGCTCCTTCCGAGAGGATCCCTAACTATGAGATCCTGAATCAATCCTGTCTCATTACACAGGACCAGATCTAGGACCGCTTGTTCCCTCGTAGGTTCCATTACATACTGTTCGAGGAAACTATCGCGGATACATTCTATAAACTCCTCCTCAAGGCTGCCTTGACCGACCTGGTTAAACCAATCAACATGTAGATTAAAATCCCCCATGATAACTGCTGTACCATTTCTACATGCATCTGTTATTTCTTTGTTTATTGCCTGCCCACCATAATGTTACTATTTGGTGGCCTATAGATTACTCCTATCAGTGACTTTTTCGCCTTACTATTCCTGATTTCCACCCAAATGGATACAACCTTATCCTCCATAGCACCGATGTCATCCCTTACTGTTGCCCGGATGTCATTCTTAAATAACAGAGCTACGCCACCTCCCTTACCATCCACTCTGTCCTTCCGAAAAGTTTGATACCCTTGGATATTTAACTCCCAGTCATGACCATCCTTTAACCATGTTTCAGTAATGGCCACTAAATCATAGTCATTCACGATGATTTGCGCCATCAACTCATTTACCCATGTGCCTATCCAGGTAAGTCTTAAAGGTCGCTAACGTATCTGCCTCAACTATCTTGTTTGGTTGTGTATTCCAGGCCATCCCCACCCTCTGTGTATAAAACTTCCCCCGCACATCTCCACTGAACCTTCCCCCCTCACTTTGAACTTGTGCCCCCTTGTAATTGTCATTTCCGCCCTGGTAAAAAGCCTCCAACTGTTCACGCTATCTATAATTTTATAAGCTTCTATCAGGCCGCCCCTCAGCCTCCGTCTCTTTCGGGAGAACAATCCCAATTTATTCAATCTCTCCTCATAGCTAATACCTTCCATACCAGGCAGCAACCTGGTAAACCTTTTCTGTACTCTCTCCAAAACCAAAACGTCCTTTTGGTAGTGCGGTGACCAGAATTGGACACAGTGGGTGGGATTCTCCCGTACCCGGCGGGACGGGGTGGCGTGAACCACTCCGGCGTCGGGTCGCCCCAAAGGTGCGGAATCCTCCACACCTTCAGGGGCTAGGCCCGTCCCGGAGTGGTAGGCACCCCGCCGGCCGGCGGGATAGGGGCCTGGCGCCACGCCAACCGGCAGCGAAGGGCCTCCGCCGGCCGGCACGAGTGCGCCAGCGTGTGCTGGCGTCATCCCCCGCGCATGCGCACATGGAGTCACTTCCGCATCGGGAATGGCGGATGACCACAGCCTCCAGTGCGGAAGGAATAGAGTGCCCCCACAGCACAGGGCCGCCCGCAGATCGGTGCCCCCGCGACCCCCCATGAACCTCGGAGCCCGTCCACACTGCCAGGTCCAGCCGGTAAGGGACCAACTCCAATTTAGGCCGGCAGGACCGGCATAGAACGGGTGAGACTTCGGTCCATCGCGGGCCGGAGAATCCAGACAGCCCTGGGGGCCATTGAGTCGCGCCAGACCCCGTCATTCTCCGAGACGGGCAGCGTGACTGATGCCACGCCTGTTTTTTTGGGCGGGATAATTTGGAGGACGGCGGGGGCGGGATTGACGCCAACCCCCGGCGATTTTCCACCCGGCGGGGGGGGTCGGAGAATCCCGCCCAGTATTCCAAATCTGGCCTAACCAACGTTCCCCATGACTGAGCCCAAACCCCAGAGGGGGTTCCCAACCACCGAGCACTGGGACTGCAGCTCATAAATTATCAGAGTTTAATACCCAACTGTGGGGCCAGCATGGTAGCATAGTGGTTAGCACAGTTGCTTCACAGCTCCAGGGTCACAGGCTCGATTCCCGTCTTGGGTCACTGTTTTTGCGGAGTCTGCACGTTGTCCTCGTGCCGACGTGGGTTTCCTCCGGGTGCTCCGGTTTCCTCCCACAGTCCAAAGATGTGCAGGTTGGGTGGATTGGCCACGTTAAATTGCCCTTAGTGACCAAAAAGATTCGGTGGGGTTACGGGGATAGGGTGGAGGTGTGGGCTTATGTAGGGTGCTCTTTCTAAGAGCCGGTGCAGACTCAATGGGCCGAATGGCCTCCTTCTGCACTGTAAATTCTATGATTCTATGATTCAGATAGGTTGCACTTGTGCGAATCCAGCCCACTTGAAAAAGAGTTGATGTATTTTTCCCTCTCTGCTTAGTCAATGTGGAAGTGAAAGAATTGAGAGACATCCCTGGACCAAGCACCCATAAAGTGCCCAATGCAGAAATAATTTGCGAATTAATGTAGTTAATATTACCTAGGGGACCTGGAAACATTCAGCTGTGCAATGGTTTTGTATCTTTGTCACAGAAAAGGCAGCATTTGTGGGGTTACTGGGTTACGGGGATAGGGTGGAGGCGTGGGCTTAAGTGGGATGCTCTTTCCAAGAGCCGGTGCAGACTCGATGGGCCGAATGGCCTCCTTCTGCACTGTAAATTCTATGATCTATCAACACTTTTATTACCTTTACATTGGCTGCTGAAAAAATATCAATGATGGTATTGGAATGAGCGCCAGAGAGAGACCTTCGAAGGAGTCAAAATCTGAGTGCAATGTTCAAACTTGTTGGTGCACTTCGCCCCAAAATAAGAGATTTGTTAACATGTAGCCCATCACCATATGCCATCACACAAGATAGGAAACCTAATGGAGCGACCTGTGGCCTTCGCCTTCAGGACCTTGGCAGATGCAGTGAGTGGCTACTCCCAGATCGAAAACGAGGGTTTGGCAGTGGTTTACGGGGTAAAAAAGGTTCACCAATATGTATATGGGCGGTCGTCACGATAGTTACAGACCACAACCATTATTGGACTTGTTTAAGGGGTTTAAAGCCATTCCTCCCATTGCCTCAGGCAGAGTACTCATTCCAGGGCAGAGAGGGTGCTCACATTGCGAACGCAAATGCCTCAAGTCGCCTATCGTTGCCACAGTGATTTACCACCACCAGTGCTGCAAGGGATCATGCATGTCCTGAACCTTTTGGATATCCTACAGTTTTCCTACCAGCCAATCTGGATATAGACCCAGAGAGACCTAATATTGGTGAAGGTAAAAAGAATGGTCCTTCACGGTTGGAATAATGACAAATCTGAATCATTTCGGCCCTATCAAAGCTGAAAATAGGAGTTGAGTATAGAGGACGGAATGTTGTGGGGAGCGATACTGGTCGATCCCCACCCCCCAATCCCAAGCCAGGAATGTGCTGCTGCAGGTTTTACACACAGCACACCCTTGTATGACCAAGATGAAGATGCTATCACGCAAGTAGATCTGGTGGCCAGGGGCGAAATTCTCCCCCAACGGCGCGATGTCCGCCGACTGGCACCAAACACGGCGCCAATCAGACGGGCATCGCGCCGGCCCAAAGGTGCGGAATGCTCCGCATCTTTGGCGGCCTAGCCCCAACATTGAGGGGCTAGACCGACACCGGAGGGATTTCCGCCCCGCCAGCTGGCGGAAATGGCGTTTGTTGCCCCGCCAGCTGGCGCGGAAATGCGGCGCATGCGCGGGAGCGTCAGCGGCTGCTGACAGTTTCCCGGCGCATGCGCGGGAGCGTCAGCGGCCGCTGTCAGTTTCCCGCGCATGCGCAGTGGGGAGAGTCTCTTCCGCCTCCGCCATGGTGGAGGCCGTGACAGAGGCGGAAGGGAAAGAGTGCCCCCACGGCACAGGCCCGCCCGCGGATCGGTGGGCCCCGATCGCGGCCCAGGCCACCATGGGGGCACACCCCCCGGGGTCAGATCGCCCCGCGCCCCCCCCCCCCAGGATCCCGGAGCCCGCCAGGGTCCTGGGGGGTTTGATTTACGCCGGCGGGACAGGCAATTTCTGGGCGGGACTTCGGCCCATCCGGGCCGGAGAATCCAGCGGGGGGTCCCGCCAACCGGCGCGGCCCGATTCCCGCCCCCGCCCAATCTCCGGTACCGGAGACTTCGGCGGGGGCGGGGACGGGATTCACGGCGGCCTACGGCCATTCTCCGACCCGGCGGGGGTCGGAGAATGATGCCCCAGGTCTGGATAAGGACATTGAGAGTGTGGCCAAACAAAATGACCTGTGCCAGCTGCAGTAGCAGCTACCCCCATCAGTTATACCCTTGAGAGTCGTCTAGTTGGCCGTGGGTCCATATTGATTTTGCAGGACCTTTTCTAGGTGCCATGTTGTTATTATCATCTATGCTCATTTGAAATGGATGGAAGTGCATGTGATTTGATCCACAGCCTCGAAGGCAATGATAGAGAAGTTGTAGCAGACCTTTGCCAACCATGGGTTGCCAGAAGTCCTGGTGTCAGACAATGGCTCACCTTTTACCAGTGAGGAGGTTCATTACTTTTTAAAATCAAATGGGGTTCGGCATGTCAAAACAGCTGTTATCATCTGGAGTCCATGGGTTGGCAGAGAAAGCGGTCTAGACCTTTGAAGTATCAATACAAAAGCATTCCCCGGGCTCCTTGCAAACTAATGTTTTGAGGTTTCTGATAGCTTACCGGGCGACCCCTCATGCCACCACGGGGGGGTCCCCACAGAATTGTTGATGGGTAGACATGTTCAAATGTGCCTGGATCTCATATTTCCAAATTTGATTGGGAGAGGGAGATAAAGCAAGTTGCCCAAAAGGCATGTTGTGATTCAAGCCAAACTGGAGATTTCAGAGTGGACGATCAGGTTTTCGTAAGGAACTTTGGGAGAAGTCCAGAGCAGATCCCAGGCAAAGTCGTGGTAAAGATGGGTTGATGCGGTATATCATCAACGATGAAGGAAATAGAGTGTGGAAACACGTGGATCATTAAAGAGGGAGACAAACGAGTGCTAATCGAGAAGAAAGCTCAAGTATAGTTGTGCTGGAAGTGCTGATGCCATCCGAGGTGAGCAAAGTGCGTCCACAGCAAAATAAATGACCGTGGCAGTATTGGCAAGTGAAGAGGGCAAGTAGTTCATCACTGGCGGGAAGTCTATCCAGTGGGGAGCACGAGGAGATTGCTCCAGCGAGAGAGGGGCCTGCCCAGGAGCTTTGACACTTCAGCAAGTTTGGAAATCACTGGACAGACTGGATTTGTAATGGACTGTATTTAATGCCCTACCACCTTTTTGTATTTTTGTAAATCGTTACTTATCTGTTGCTGTGGCCTTTTGGCTAAGATCAAGTGTAGTATCTGCTCTGCCTTTTGGCTCAGATCTGGTATGTCTCTCTTGTGGGGACCATGAATTGGATTCAATTTGAATTTGAATTGTTTTTTGGAGCAGGCAGGGAGCTGGATTAGGAGTTTGCCCCTGACCACACTCTGAGCCCTGGCTTGGTAACTCAGAAAAAGCTATATATAGCTCAACTCCAAAAGGGGGAGGGAGGTTGTAGCACTTTAAGGGGAGTTTCCTAAAACTCTGGTTGCTGGAACATGTCCTGGCAAGCCTCCAGCTGGGTTGGCTGATCACTTCCAAAACATAGCACAAGACTTTGTAATTGGCTTGATTAGTCTCCAAATGCTCACTATCTAGATTCTGGTATAAAATATAGCCAAGAGACAAAGCATCAAAGGTTATTTGTGTACACCAGGACGAATCACCTACTTCAGTGTAGAGAAGACAAGACTTGGGGTTTAATTGTCTACTGTGCCAATATTAACTTAGTTCACCTTGGAGAGATTGAAAAAATACACACATAGAAAACATAGGCATCTGTTTCAGGTGAATTATTGTGCCTAATTATTGAAATGACACATGCTTTACTGAGTTACAGTGATATGTAACATGGCAGCCTGAGATTGACTCCCCGACTGCGGACAATGAAACTCCAAGTCTTGTTTTCTCTGCATGATGTACCCCAGCCCAGGGCCTCCAATTTTTAAAAACTTCTGCCAATACTTGGAGTCCTGACTGCACCCTGCTTTGACACCTCTGTCTTTTTTTCAAAGTTGCAGTTTCAGCTTTCAATTAAAAGTGTCCTCCATCCAATTGTAGAAGTCTACTTTGGCAATGACCCCTCCAACTTCAAGACAATATGATTGGTGGCGCAGCAATGAGTGTAGAAGGTTGTTGGAACATCAAATTATTTTGCATTGTGTTGGGAGGGCGGCATGGTGGCGCAGTGGTTAGCACTGCAGCCTCATGGCGCCAAGGACCCGGGTTCGATCCCGGCCCTGGGTCACTGTCTGTGTGGAGTTTGCATTTTCTGAGAAGGTCTCAGCCCCACAACCCAAAGGTGTGCAGGGTAGTTGGAGTGGCCATGCTAAATTGTTCTTAATTGGAAAAATAAAAATAATTGGGGACTCTAAATTTATTTTAAAAATATTATTTGGCATTGTCTTAAGGATATTAATTTAGAAATCCAATCTGAAACTCAAGTAAATAAATTGTTCACATATTTAAATTTTTACCGGCACAAGGTTAGAATTAATCCATGCATTAGAAATGCATGTCTTTTTAGGAAATAAAAGCACCTTCTGGTATGAGAAGAGGAATCCTACTTGCCTCAATTGGAAGTCTATCAGACATTGATACATTTTGTGCTGAATGAACAATCATCTTGCCAATGCCCTGCACAACCATATGAGAAGGAATGATTCCTTGTTTAAATGTATACCTTCAAAACCATAGCCATATTTTAATTTTAATATTGAAAATCTCTTGCGAAGTGGCGGATTGTTCTACACTTTAAGGCACATAATTATTCTGACCTGAACAGCTGAAAACAAATGCATTGTACACATTGGCACTTTAGCTTGATATATTTTTCAAATATTTTGTGAAATTGCGCCTCAGCCATGTAGGGGGAGGCAGTGGCATAGTGGTATTGTCACTGGACTAGCAATCCAGAGACCCAGAGTAATTCTCTGGGGACCCAGGTTTGAATCCCACCACAACAGATGGCGGAATTTCAATTCAATCAATTAAAAAAGATCTAATGACAAGTATGAATCGACCGTGACAAAAAACCCATCTGGTTCACTAATGTCCTTTAGGGAAGGAAATCTGTCTGGCTTACATATGACTCCATATCCGCAGCAATGTGGCTAACCCCTCATTGGCCGAGCAAGCCACTCAGTTGTATCTATTCGCTACAAAGACAATAAAAAGGAACTAAACCAGACAGACCACCCTGTTGACTCTGCAATGTCCTTACTAACATCGAGACTTGTGCCAAAGCTGGGAGAGTTGTCTCACAGACTAGTCAAGCAACAGCCTGACATAGTCATATCACAGAATCAAACATTACAGATAATGTCCCAGAGACCACCATCACCACTGCAGTGTAGCAAGGTAAGGCTCAAACTCAGGTAGATGAACCAACAAAGGTTTATTGACAGAACAACTGTGTAAGGAAACAAAGGTCTTAGGAAGGATTCTCCGGCCCGCCAAACCAGCTTTCTGGTGCAGCATGCCCCCACCGGCAGCAGGATTCTCCGTCCAGCCAGTTGGCCAATCGGGTTTCCCATTGTGGACAGCTCCACGACGTCTGGAAATCTGCAGTGCGGGTGCGCTGCCGGCGCAACAGAGAATCCCGCCAGCGGAAAATCCAGTCCCTTGACTCCCATGCCCCAAATTCTTGCTTGGAAATTTTTTGATCGCTATAGCTTAGTGCCACACTGTGCTGCGCATTTATTCTACTGACTTTGGGAAAGTGGGGAGTAATGGTAGCAGCGTGGTGATATTTGGTATTGCCAATGGACTAGTAATCCAGAGACCCAGTGCACTGCTCTTGGAACCCAGAATAGAATCCCACCATGCCAGATGGTGAAGTTTGAATTTTTAAAAATCTGGAATTAAAAGTCTAAGGACGAGGTTCTGGGTGATGTCATGTAAAGACGGGATGCACCCAGAGTGGCTCCCGGCAAGGTTAAGCCCTTTTCACTATTTGTTTTGGTGTTTTTGGGGCCCAAAACATGAAGAAACTAACAAGAAACTGCTTCCCAGCAGGAACATGAGGCCAGCATCAAAATAATCCAGCTTAAAAAAAGGCTCAGGAGGAAAGCCCGTCGGAGGAGGGTGAAGGAGGAAAAATGGCCGCCACACCCATCACATTTGGCTGCCATTATGGAGCAAGGATTTGAAAAGTTCAGTCAGAAGATTAATAAGCAGTTTCAACAGCAGAGCCAAGAAATTAAACAGTCTTTTAAAACCAGCATCGAAGAAGCTTTGGCCCCAATTCATTCGGGCACAAGGCGAGACATTAAAAGGAGTGGAGGAGGTCTTGTTGAGGCATGAGGATCAGTTTGCCTCGACGGAGACAGAATTGTGGACCATAGAATCATAGAATTTGCAGTGCAGAAGGAGGCCATTTGGCCCATCGAATCTGCACTAGCCCTTGGAAAGAGCACCCTACTTAAGCCCACGCCTCCACCCTATCCCCCTAACCCAGTAACCCCGACTACCCTTTTTTTGGACACGAAGGGCAATTTAGCATGGCCAATCCACCTAACCTGTACATCTTTGGACTGAGGGAGGAAACCGGAGCACCCGGAGGAAATTTACGCAGACACGGAGAGAACGTGCAGACTCCGCACAGACAGTGACCCAAGCCGGGAATCGAACCTGGGACCCTGGAGCTGTGAAGTAACAGTGCTAACCACTGTGCTACCGCGCTGCCCAGCACGGTGTGAAGGTAATGTTTGTGATGGTGGCGTTTGTGATGGTGGCGGAATACAACAAAAACCTGAAACTTAAAGTGGAGGACCTCGAAAACAGATCACAGCGCCTAAACCTCAGGTTGGTGGGCCTGCAGGAGGGAGCAGAGCCGATCTAGTATGTTTCTGAAATGTTCTCTAAACTCATGGGAGGAGATTAAGTGTTCGGCCCTCCAAAATTGGATAGAGCACATTGGGTACTTAGATCGAAATCAAGACCAAATGAGTCATCATGAACGGTGATAATCTACTTCCACAATTACAAAAGGAAGGGAAGGGTCCTGGAGTGGAAGAAAAGGGGACGGCCCATTGATTGGGTTGGGCATGTGATCCAAATTTATCAGGAAGTTGGAGTTGAGCTGGCAAGGAGAAGAGCTGCCTTCAACAGGGCAAAGACGGTGGTTTATAAGAAGGGCATGAGGTTTGGAGTGTGCACCTTACACAGTTACGGGTTACAATTAACTTGAAGGACTGCTTCTTCGACACGCCGGAGCAATCAGAGGCCTTCATCCGAGAGAAGAAGTTGGGTCCGCTGTGACGAGGCCTATCTTATTACTTGTATGTATGTTACTGTCACTGAGGGCAGCATGGTGGCGCAGTCGTTAGCATTGCTGCCTCACGGCGCCAAGGTCCCAGGTTCGATCCTGGCTCTGGGCCACTGTCCGTGTGGAGTTTGCACATTCTCCCCATGTTTGCGTGGGGTTCGCCCCCACAACCCAAAAGATGTGCAGGGTAGGTGGATTGGCCATGCTAAATTGCGCTGTAATTGGATAAAATTAATTGGGTACACTAAATTTATTTTTAAAAAGTTACTGTTACATTTTTTTACCTCTGTTACCTTTGGAGGTAATGGGAAAAGATCTGATGGGATTTGTAAGGGGTAGAAAACTGTCTTCTAATGTAAGTCGACTCTTTAATCTAGTTCTTGCACCAATGGACAGACATGAACCAGAGTTATTGTGCCTCTAGACACAGAAAAGGCTTTTGGCGGTCGAATTGAGCTACTTGTTCACGGTTCAGGGAAAGTTTGAGGTTGGCCCTTGGTTTGCGTCATAAAGCACCAATTGCTAGTGTTTGAACGAACAACATGAATTTCGGGTTGTTTAGGCTGCACAAGGGAACGAGGGTGGCACAGTGGTTACCACTGCTGCCTCACCAGTGCCAGGGACCCCGGTTCAATTCCGACCTCGGGTAACGGTCTGTGTGGAGTTTGTACTTTCGCCCGTGTCGGTGTGGGTTTCCTCCGGGTGCTCCAGTTCCCACCCACAGTCTAAAGATGTGCAGGTTAGGTGGATTGGCCATGATAAATTGCACCTTAGGGTGGCGTTTCAGGAATAGGGTGGGGATTTAGGCCTAGATAGGGTGGTCTTTCCAAGGGTCGGTGCAGACTCGATGGGCCAAATTGCCTCCTTCTGCACTGTAGGGATTCTATGAGACAGTGATGCCCAATGTCCCAATGTCTCCGCTGTTGTTTGTGCTGGCAATCAAACCACTAGTGATAGCTTTGAGGGCCTCGGAGAAGTGGAAAGGAATTGAGAGGTGGGGTAGAGCACAAGATGTACTAATGTGCAGAAAACCCATGACTGTATGTTAGGAATCCAGAGCTAGATATGGGAGAGTTAAAGGAGGTATTGCAGTACTTGGGGTCCTTCTCAGGATATTGTCATGTGAGACTACCTTTAAGACATGGATGTTTAAGCAATGTACCTTTAAGAAAACAGTGATGTCAGAGAGTGGGTGGAGCTGAGGTCAGGTCAGCCACTTTGCAGTTTAGTTTTGCAGTTTAAAAAGAGCTTGGGAGTGTCTGGGTTTGCAGTGAGCTGGATCTCTGACATAAAAGACTATCTCTGGATCATTTGGGTGATTTAAACTCATAATAGTAAAGCCTTTAACCTGATGTGATTCTGTTTAAAGGTGTTAAGTCTCTTGGAAGTTTGAAGGAACATTTTAAGGAATTATTTACTGTTGCAATATTTTCTGAGTTATCTTTGAAGGAAGGAGTGTTAAGAGATCCAATATTTGTTTAAGATGTTAAGTTGAGTTCATGTAATAAACAGTATTTTGTGTTTAAAAACCCATGTGTCCATAATTGTAATTCCATGCCTAGGGAACAATCCGCGTGCTAGGAAAAGCAACAAATACATTAAAGGGAGAGGTTGGTTGAACTCCATGATACATTTTGGGGTTCTGAAAATGCCTCACCCATAACAATTGGGGGCTCGAGGGGGATAAAAGTCTATCTATTGGATTGACTTTTGTGAACTTAAAGACAGTGAAGGATTGTTGCATTTCCGGTGTGGTATTTTAGTTTAAGTGGGGAAAGTGTTGTGAACAATGGCTCTTTCAGAGGCTCAGAAGTTTTTGGGGGTGGAGAATGTCACACGTAGTACTTTACAGACAGAAACGAAAAGCAGACTGCTAGATTTGGCAAGAACATAGCAGTTAACATTACCTGACAAAATGCGAAAAGATGAGGTAATTATGGTAGTGGTTAAGCATTTAAAGCTGCCTGAGATAGAGTTTGACTCATTGGAAATGGCAAAAATTCAGTTGCAAATTAAACAAATGGAACATGAGAAAGAATTAAAGCGGCTTGAATACGAGACTGAGAGAGAGGAAAAAGAAAAGGAGAGAGAAGAAAGGAGAAAAGAAAGAATAGCCCTAGCAGAATAGAAAGAAAAAGAAAGGGAGATACAGAACAGGGAAAAAGATAAAGAGAGGGTGTTTGAACTTCAGAAAATGGCCATGAAACATGACAATCAGTTAAAATTGGCAGACGTAAAGGGAAACGTACAGTTGGATGACAGTGATGAGGATAGTGAGAAAGAGCGTCATCGTCGAAGGCTTGGTGGGAATCTATTTAAATATGTCCAAGCATTGCCAAGGTTTGATGAGTAGGAAGTGGAAACCTTTTTCATTTCATTTTAGAAGGTAGCTAAACAAATGAAATGGACATGTGGGTGTTACTGATTCAAATAAAGCAGGTAGGTAGAGCTAGTGAAGTGTTTGCATCACTACTGGAGGAGGTATCTGGAACGTATGAGGAGGTGAAGAAATCCATCTTAAGTGCATATGAGCTAGTGCCTGAAGCTTACAGGCAAAGGTTTAGAAATTTAAGGAAAGAATTTGGTCAAACATACATGGAGTTTGAAAGGATCAAACAGAGTAATTTTGATAGGTGGATAAGGGCTTTGAAAATAGACCAAACGTATGAAGCTCTCAGAGAAATTATACTTTTGGAGGAGTTTAAAAATTCAATTCCTGATGTAGTGAGAACTCATGTGGAAGAACAGAGGGTTAAAACTGTGAGATTAGAAGCGGAAATGGCAGATGATTATGAATTAGTTCATAAATCAAAGATTGGTTTCCGACATCAGTTTCAGTCGGTGAGGGATAGAAACTGGGGACATGAGAAATACTCAAGTGGTAAAGGTAAAGGTGATCTGATGGGAGACAATAAAGAGAGTGTACCTCAGATTAAAAAGGAAATCCAGGAGGGTGGAAAAGAAATGAAAAGTTTCAGATGTTTTCACTGTAATAAACTCGGCCATGTAAAGTCACAGTGTTGGTGGTTGAAGAAAAGCACTGGGAAGGCTGATGTGGTCAAACAGGATCAGACAGTGGGGTTTGTTAAAGTGGTAAAGGAAAGCCCAAGGGAAGCGAAGGAGGTGGAAACGATTGTACAGCCTGTTCAAGAAGGAATTGTTAAGAAGGTGCCAGGTGTATTTGAAGAATTTACTTGTGTGGGTAAAGTTTACACATGTGTATCAGGAGGAGCAGGTAAAGAAGTTACAATTTTAAGAGATACAGGGGCTAGTCAATCTTTAATGGTAAGAGATGAGGAATTATGTAGTTTGGGAAGAATGTTGCCAGAAAAGGTGGTGATATGTGGAATTCTGGGTGAGAGGAGTAGCATTCCATTATATTCGGTAAGGTTGGAAACTCCAGTGAAGAGTGGTGAAGTGGTAGTAGGAGTAATAGATAAACTATCTTGTCCAGGAATACAGTTTATCTTGGGTAATGATATAGCTGGATCGCAGGTGGGAGTGATGCCTACTGTGGTTGATAAGCCATTGGAAAATCAGTCAACTGAAGTGTTGAAGGACGAATATCCTGGGATTTTTCCGGATTGTGTAGTAACAAGGTCGCAAAGTCACAGGTTAACACAAGAGGAGAAATCAAAGAGTGGAGATGAAGTTGAAATGCAATTATCAGAAACGATTTTTGATCAGATGGTTGAAAAAGAACAAGAACAGGTGGAGGATGAGGCGGATATTTATAGTTCAGGAAAATTGGCGGAGTTACAACAAAAAGATGTAGAAATAAAACGGATATATTAAGAAAACATATACGGAAGAGGAATCTGAGAGTATACCAGAGTGTTATTACCATAAAAATGATGTCTTGATGAGAAAATGGAGACCTGCACATATGCAGGCGGATGAAAAGTGGGCAGAGGTTCATCAAGTAGTATTGCCGGTAGGGTATAGAAAGGAGGAGATGCGAGTTGTACATGAGGTACCAGTGGAAGGTCATTTGGGAATAAGGAAACCTCAAGCTAAAATCCAGAAACATTTTTATTGGCCTGGACTACATAAAGATGTAGTTAACTTTTGTCAATCATGTCACATATGTCAAGTGATAGGGAAACCTCAAGCAGTGATAAAACCAGTGCCTGTTAATACCCATTTGAGGAACCTTTTACAAGTGTCCTAATCGATTGTGTAGGACCGCTTCCTAAAACAAAAAGTGGGAATCAATATCTTTTGACTGTAATGGATGTTGCTACTAGGTTTCCAGAGGCCATTCCAGTACGTAATATTACAGCTAAAAGGATTGTGGAGGAGTTACTTAAATTCTTTACTGGATATGGACTACCCACAGAAATTCAATCAGATCAAGGAACAAATTCTACTTCAAAGTTATTCAAAGAAGTTATGGATAGCTTAGGAATAAAACAATTTAAATCAACTGTGTACCATCCAGAATCGCAGGGAGCGTTAGAAAGGTGGCATCAGACATTAAAGACAATGTTGAGGATGTATTGTCAAGGTTATCCAGCGGATTGGGATAAAGGAATTCCATTCGTCTTGTTTGCAATTAGGGATGCACCTAATGAGTCAATCAAATTTAGTCCTTTTGAACTCATTTTTGGTCATGAGGTAAGAGGACCACTTAAATTGATTAAGGAAAATTTGGTGGGTGAGAAATCAGAAATTACACATTTGGATTTAATGTCAAATTTTAGGGAACAATTAAATAGAGCAGGTGAATTGGCGAGACAACATTTAAAAGTTGCACAAAATGTGATGAAATGGGTAGCGGACAAGAAATCCAAAGTTCGTAGTTTTGCCAGTGGGGATAAAGTTTTAATGTTGTTACCAGTGGTAGGGGAGCCTTGAAAAGCTAGGTTTTGTGGGCCGTATCAGATTGAAACGCAATTAAGTGAGGTGAATTATGTGGTAAAAACACCAGATAGAAGGAAGACTCACCGAGTGTGTCATGTGAAAATGCTTAAAAGGTACATTGAAAGGGAGGTTTTAATGATTCTAACTCAAAGTGACAAACCAAATCCAGATGACTCTGAATTTGACATACCTCAAATGAAATTGGAAAATGAGGATGTTCTTAAAAATTGGGATGAATTGTTAAGTTACCTTGCAGAGGAAAAACAAACTGATCTGAAAGTGTTATTGATATCACATGGGCAAGTTTGTAGAGATAAATTGGGAAGTACTAAAATGGCTATACATGATGTAGATGTAGGAAATGCTGTTCCTATCAAACAACATCCATATAGACTTAATCCTTTAAAATTGGCACAAGTCAACAAAGACTGAAAGTCTGCTTAAAAATGGCATTATTGAAGTGTGTTGCAGCCAATGGAGCTCACCCATAGTGATGGTACCTAAACCAGATGGTACCCAACGGTTGTGTGTGGACTATCGAAAGGTGAATGCAGTTACAAGAACGGACTCTTATCCTATCCCACGTTTGGAGGATTGCATTGAGAAAGTGGGACAATGTTTTTATTTTCAAATTGGATTTACTGAAAGGTTACTGGCAAGTACCTTTATCTGAAAGGGCGAAGGAGATTTCAGCTTTTGTGACTCCAGATGGTATATACCAGTTCAAAGTTATGCCATTTGGCATGAAAAACGCCCCAGCAACATTACAACGGTTAACTAACAAAGTTGTTTCAGGGTTACCCAATTGTGCGGTATACATCGACGATCTGGTAGTTTTCAGCCAGACATGGAAAGAACATTTAAAACATCTGAGGGAGTTATTCAATCGACTTCAGGAGGCGGGTTTGGTGATAAACTTTGCCAAAAGTGAATTCTAAAAGCCCAAGTCACTTTCCTTGGCCGTACAATTGGACAGGGTTGACTGGTCCCACAGGATGTGAAAACGAAAGTTATTGGGGAGTTTCCGATACCCTCGACACAAATTTTAGCAGTGTGGTTGCGCCACTGATGGACTTGCTCAAGAAGCGTCACAAATTCCAGTGGACAGCGGAGTGTCAACAGGCATTTGATGGCCTGAAGGCTGTGTTAACCACTGCTCCTGTGTTAGTCATCCCAAATTATACCAAACCCTTCAAAGTGGCTGTTGATGCGAGCGATGTGGGCGTAGGTGCGGTGCTTCTACAAGACGACGACGAAGGGCTAGAGCGGCCTGTTGGTTATTTTTCAAAGAAATTGAATTCTCACCAAAAAAAGTATTCGACGATTGAGAAGGAGATTTTGAGTTTGGTACTGGCTTTGCAACATTTTCACATTTATGTGACCAGCAATCCATCTGACACCATTATATATACTGATCATAATCCTTTGATGTTTTTGGAGCGATTCCAGAGTAACAATGCAAGGCTGTTTCGCTGGAGTTTGTTGTTACAGACATTTCATTTAAAAATAGTACATGTGGCAGGACGGGAAAATGTGATAGCCGGTGCTTTGTCACGAATGTGATCAATTGAGAAGGTTTTCGGTTGGAGGAAGAAGAACAAAGAAAAATGGACTATATTATTATACCTGCTTGCGTGTGTTTTTTTTTTTGAACGAAAAGGTATATTTACTGTGTACATTTCTTAGTGCATGGTGCAAAAGTGAAAATGAAACCATCTTTAAGTTGATGGTTTATTTTGTTTTCTTGGGGGGAGGTACCTTTAGGACATGGATGTTTAAGCAATGTACCTTTGAGAAAACAGTGATGTCAGAGAGTGGGTGGAGCTGAGTTCAGGTCAGCCATTTTGCAGTTTAGTTTTGCAGTTTGAAAAGAGCTTGGGAGTGTCTGTGTTTGCAGTGAGCTGGATCTCTGACATGAAAGACTATCTCTAGATCATTTGGGTGATTTAAACTCATAATAGTAAAGCCTTTAACCTGATGTGATTCTTTTTAAAGGTGTTAAGTCTCTTGGCAGTTTGAAGGAACATTTTAAGGAATTATTTACTGTTGCAATATTTTCTGAGTTATCTTTGAAGCAAGGGGTGTTAAGAGATCCAATGTTTGTTTAAGATGTTAAGTTGAGTTCATGCAATAAACAGTGTTTTGTGTTTAAAAACCCATGTGTCCATAATTGTAATTCCATGCCTAGGGAACAAGCCATGTGCTAGGAAAAGCAACAAATACATTAAAGGGAGAGGTTGGTTGAACTCCATGATACATTTTGGGGTTCTGAAAACGCTTCGCCCATAACAATATAAATCAAATGTTCTGTAGTTAGTCTTCCGAGGGGAGATTGGTGTTGAGGGGAGTCTCATTTCAGCTGGCGGAGATCCTTTTTTGTTATTTAGGGGTGCAGGTGGCCCAACACTGGAAGCAACTCCGCAAATTGAATTTCACAAGCCTGGTGAGCAGAGTCAGAGTGGATTTATAAAGATGGGATATCCTTCTGCTATCGCTGGCGGGCTGTGTTCAATCTATTAAGATGAATATCTTGCCATGGTTTGTGTTCTTATTTCAATGCCTTCCAGTTTTTCTGCCAACATAGCTTTTGGGGGAATTGGAGCAGCTCTATATGGACAGGAAGAATACCTCGGATCTGGGGAGAGGTCCAACAGAGAGAGAGGCAGGTGGGAGGGTTGGCGCTGACAAATTTGTTACATTATTCCTGGATGGTCAATAAGGAGAAAGTATTGGGGTGGTTTGGGGATCAGGAAGTTAGTTGGGTACAGATGGAGTCTGGGCCATGTAGAGGAACAGGTCTGGAGGTCCTGGTAATGGCATTCTTGCCTTTTCCGCCGGCGAAATATTCTGGGAGTCAAGTGGTAATCTCCACATTAAAAATATGGTGACAATTTTGTCAGCATTTTAAGATGAGGGCGAAGTCAGGGTGGCCCCCAATCTGTAGGATTCATTTGTTTGGGTTGGTGTCTTTGGATGCAGTATTTAAGAGATGGAAAGATAAGGGACTAGAGAGGGTGGGGGATTTGTTCTCTGGCTTGCGAATTGGGAGGAATTGAAGGAGGGGTGGGGCTTGGGAGATCGAATAGGTTCAGATATTTTCAGGAGAGAGACTTTGTCAGGTGAGTGCCTCCGACTTTTCTGGAGGCATTGCTGTCCAGCTTGCTGGAAAGGATCCTCTTGTATAAGGGGTCCGCGGAGGGTAGCACATCTGGGATTTACAGGCAGATTATGAGAGAAGAGCAGGTTTCGGCGGATGAGGTAAAGGCTAGGTGGGAGGAAGATCTGGAGGAATAGGTATGCAGTGAATCCCTCCGTAGGGTAAATGCTACATTATCCTGCACGAGGCTAAGCTCGTTACACCTCAAGGTTGAGTTTAGGACACATCTCGCCAAGACCAGGATGAGTAGATTCTTCGAGGAGATCGAGGATAAATGTGAGCTGTGCTTAAGAGGGCCTGCTCACCATACGTACGTGTCCTGGTCCTACCCCAAATTGGTGGGCTTTTGGAGGTCCTGTATTTTATAATACAGGTTTTCTGTATTACATTGGCAATCCTATAGCTTCACTTAGAACCCTCCCCGTCAGTTGCTATATTTGGAGTGTCAAACCAATCAGAACTGTGGACAGGGGCAGAGGCAGATGTTCTGGCATTCGCATTGCTGTTGGCACGGCAGCGAATACTGCTGAGCTGGAGGCAGGCGACGCCAGCCAGTGCCAAAGCATGACTGGGTGGTCTAATGGGATTCTTGTGCCTCGAGAAAGTCAAGTTTACGATCAGAGGGTCGACTGACAGGTCCTATGGTCGATGGCAGCCGCTCATTTTGCACTTTAAAAAGTTGGTCACTTTTAGCTGTTGGTAGAGGGGTAGGGAGGGGGGAGGTTAGTGAGGGTGTGATTATTCTGAGCTATATTATAGTTGTTGGAGTTCATCTTACTGTTGATGCTTGTTTTTTCTGATTTTTGTGTGGGGATTGTTGCACTATGTAATGGTTTCTCCTTTGCTATACTATGTTAAAAATTAAATAAAAATATTATCATCTAATGATGACCATTGTTGTAAAAATCCATTAAAAAAAAAAATCTTTATTGTCACAAGTAGGCTTACATTAACACTGCGATGAAGTTACTGTGAAAAGGCCCTCGTCGTCACATTCCGGCACCTGTTCGGGTACACTTGTTGCTCTTTTTAATGAGTGGAATACTATCCCACCAGCGTCACCAATAATGTTGCCAATTTGCACCGGAGTCACCAATAATGTTGCTCTTTTTAACTGGATACTGATAATTATTAATGATGATATTGCTTTTCAGAGTCGCCAGGTATCAAATGATACCACCACAAGGCTTTACCGGATGTCGATCAAAGACCAAACAACCAGTTAGTTAGTTCAATGATAGTTTAGTTACACACAAGAATTACTTTGACATGCAACATAAAGCACTACAAGCTAAATTACACCTAACACTACAACACCTGTACTTAACTTCAGGCACCCGGCTTTATGCAGAGGAACAAGGCCTTTGTTTGGATCTTGCGTGGCTGTGTCTGGAGAAGTGACTTAGTTTCTGCTGGGCTCATCCGTCTGGTGGTGATCGTTGGTCTTGAACTTGCTTCTGGTCGTGATGCTGCAATTAGTTTTGGGCGCAAGCCGGAGCCAAGAGAGTGCCGGTGCGCTGGGGCCAAAAGAGACTGAACACTTGGCAGTGTCTCTTTTTATCCTTCAGGGGTTTCGTGCTCTTTTGGGTGGTCCTTAGCTTTGGACCCAATAATTCGGCAGGCTTCGATTACTGCCTTCGATTTTAGCCAATAAAGCGGTGGGTGCCTTGATGGCTGGGCGTGTCCTGAGCGGCCATTAATCTTGGCTGTTTGGGTGTCCTGGATGAAGGGCGTGGCGCCGATGAATCTGTATCTGTATCTGATACCTGAGTACAAGACTTTTGTTCTGGGGAAATGGGCCATTAGAATGCAAATCGGCTGGGGGTTTCAATAGTGTCTGGTTATCTAGTGGCCAATATACACTTAAGCTCTGAGTTCATCTGGATCCTGCATTGGCCATATTTCCCGTGATTCTTTGCAAGTGGACATACTTCCCTTTGTAAGTGTCCATGTTTCCCTTTGTAAGTGGCCATCCCAGATGGCTACCCACTGAGGGAGAATTCAGAATGTCCAAATTACCTAACAAACACGTCTTTCGGGACTTGTGGGAGGAAATCGGAGCACTCGGAGGAAACCCACACAGACACGGGGAGAACGTGCAGACTCCACACAGACAGTGACCCAAGCCAGGAATCAAACCTGGGACCCTGGAGCTGTGAAGCAACAGTGCGAACCACTGTGCTACCATGCCGCCCACTAATGTCCTTTAGGAAGGAAATCTGCCATTCTTGCTCGGTCTGATCTACATTTGTCTCCAAACCCAAAGCAATGTGGTTGACTCTTAAATGCCTTCCATTATTCAGGTCAAGTGCAATTAGTGGTGGGCAATAAATAATGGCCCAGTCAGGGATGCCCACTATCCATGAGTGAATCCATGAAAAAGTTATTTGGTCAGTTTTTCTGCTTCCCAGACAATCCACCCTACCCAATTAAACCTTTTATTACTATCAGTGAGATGGTAAAACAGCTCCCTCTATGCTGCAATGTGAGCAACAATCCAACATGTGGCGAAACATGCAAATGACTGGTAATGAAGCTTTGGAAAACCAAAACCTTCTGCAGATAAATATTAGGCTCTCATTCAGAAATGTTGCATTCAAATCTTAAACGTATTGGAAAACTAGAGTGTTCAGTCAGGCCACTGGATGGCGACTATGTTATGATGGTGAGATACTAGGGGCGGGATTCACCGTCGGCCGACGCCAAAATCGCGGTAGGCGCCAGTTTGACGTCAAATCGGGATCCTTCGGCACACCGAAAATGGCGTAAATGCATCGCTCGCCGCGCGGTGTTTAAACACCGTTGGCATATCATTAGCGGCCCTGGCTCTCTATTCTCTGGGGCCTCCGATTCACCGCCTCTGATGGGCTGAGTTCCCGATGGCGCGGTTCACTTGTGGTCTCAGTGGCTGGGAACCCGGCATGGCGGATGCAGACTGTGGCAAGCGCTGCCACAGTCGGCCAGGTGCTGCTGGCCGGTGGGGGGCTTCTGCGAGGGCGGGAAGGACTGGTGGGGAGTGGCTAGGGGGTGACCAAGAGGACACCACCTGGCAGGCCAGGTTCATGTATGGCCGGAGCCATATTTTGCGGCGCAACCGCTGCAGATCGTCGCCGTGCGCATGCGCGGCCACGGACCTGCCATTCTCCAGCCATTTTGTCATGGGAGCCAGGGATTTTACCCGGCACGGCTATTAGCACTGGTTTTTGCATCGTAAAATCAACAGTTCCCACGCCGGCGTCGGCACTCAGCCTCCAAATCAGTGAATCCAGCCCTAGATGTTCTACACCCTCCTGGGTCCCCATCTCCCATGACAGGGTAATAAGACCGGATAAGAGGGTGGCACGGTGGCTCAGTGGCTAGCTCTGCTGCTTCACAGCTGCAAGGACCCGGGTTCAATTCCAACCTTGATTGACTGACTGTGTGGAGTTTGCACATTCTCCCCGTGTCTGTGTGGATTTCCTTCAGGTCCTCCGGTGTCCTCACACAGTCCAAAGATGTGCAGGTTAGGTGGATTAGTTATGCTAAATTGCCCCTTAATAGTGTCCAGTTAAGGTAGGTGGAGTGACAGGGATAGGGCAGGGAGGTGGGCCTGGGTCGGGTGCTCTTTCGGAGATTCGATGGGCCAATGGCCAATGGCCTCCATCTGCACTGTAGTGATTCTATGGATTTCTATGTGCTGTCCCAACCATCTCTTGTCTCTCGCGAAGTGCTCAGAGCAGGAGTTGTGGTGGTTTGGTAAATGAAGGGAAAAATAACCAATTAAATATGTAATGTGAAAGAAAAGATGAAAATTGCCTGTGGGGGAAGTTATTCCGCAGTGGATCTTTGGCTCTTTTGAAAGAGGTAAAGTTGATATAAATAAATATCTAAAATAAACTTTTATTTTTATCTAAATACAATGCATGAACATCACAATATGCAGTTTACCTCATGAACAACAGTCCACTCTTCTGTACAAATCAAGAGACATTTGCAAGCTTCAGGTGGAAGCTCTTTGCTCCTGTAAAATATTAGAATTAGATTTGAAGTGGGAAACATGCTTTTTGTGTTCCACTTCCAATTGCAGTTTCCACTTCAACAATTTACCACCATGTAACTCTGCATTTAATACAGTGTAACTGAATGTGCAAGAAATGCCTTATTTGATGAGATGTGCTGGAAACAACATTTAAAGGCAAACAAACTCAAAGCCATAATTAGAAAGATTTAGTTCATGCAGTGCAAATCAAGGCTAGATCAACAGTGCAGTTTGAAGATATCCTAAAATTCAATTCACCATTTAAAAAATTATAAGCTGTTTGGCCTAATTTTCTTTTTGCCTTAGAATGTCAATTCCTTTGACAATGATAGCCCCTAAAAACATATTTCCTTTAACTGATGCTGACAATTTAATGACCTGAGGAGGAAAAGACATGTTCGACTCACGTACACACACATCAATAGATTTAAACCACAAGGTGGCATTTACTGGTTCTAAACAAATATATTATCTACACGTCGTTTGTCCAATTATGTGAAGTAAAAATGTAGATGTTCAGCTTTGCTGGGGATATATTCAATAAATAGCATGAAAAAAGGGAAAACAATAGAAATTGCTTCCAATTTGCTAAATCCCATGCTCACCCCTCACTGTCTTTGATGTTCTTGTCCCCCATTGAACCATTGTCCTCTGACCCAAATCATTCCCCATGGTGTATTCCTCACTCTGCACTCTTGAAGCAAAATGGATTTGAATGTCTTTAGTGGACCGCTTGTTCAGGCATCCATTGTTTGACCTGGCTGGATCACATGAAGCATCATTGCATCTTGCTGTCTGCTGCCAAAATTGCTCACTGTTCAAAGATAACCACCACCCCAGCCCACTTCCCTACTCCACCAAACACTGTTTTCTTAATCCAGGGTTTCTTGAAATGTTTCGAGCTGCGGAACCCCTAGTGACGTCCCAAGTGCATCAGGGAACCCGAAACATTCTCATAATGACGACGCACCTTTTTGGCCACAAAATAGGTACAAACACAAAGTCAAATGTAAACTATGTTATTCTCTAAGTCTGAATAAAGATTGTAGACTTCCAGTTAACACAAATACTTTATTCAGTAGGTTTGTTCTGTTTCCAGAGCTCAACTAGATATAATACAGTCAAGAGGTATGACCAGTGAAGCTAAGGTAAACTGCCTATGCTGAGCTGTCTCTGTCTGCTGCTGCTCACTAGCCCTGTGCTTCTGAAAGAGGCGAATCCTACCTTGGGCTGGACCCTTTATACCCGTCTCTGATGCCCTCTAGTGATGCTGTGGCTGTTACATCTGTCTGCAGTCCCTGGTGTATGTGCAAATGTATGTACAGATGTATAGATCATTACATCCCCCCCCCTTTTATTGGACATGTTTTCTAGACTGGCCTCAAGAAAACTGTACATAACACGTGGTGAGAATATGCAAATCTGCACACTGTGAAAATGATAAAAGTAATACAGAAACAATTAACTGTGTTGTGAGTCCATCGTGAGAAATGTCCACATTCGTCTTGTGCGTGTGTTGAAGTGTCGTTACAAATCTAGCCGGTCGGGTGCCTGACGGCTTTTGCTGGAGCGTCTTAACGGTGGTAGTAGGGATGATGGTTTGATGTCATCCAGAGTACTGTCTGGCGTTGTGTGGCGAGGAACGTCCTGTGGACAAATGGACTCGGTCAAGTCCAGTGTGGGAAATACTGGCGTTGTAGGTCGAATCTCTAATAGATCCCGGCGGTTACGGCGAAAAGGTACTCCCGCAGACGATTTGACAATGTAGAACTGCGGTGCCTCCTGCCTGATCACCGTGGCTGGCTCAGACCATCCGCCTTCTGGGTCCCTGATTCTGATGGTGTCACCTATTGTCAGTGGCTTGAGTGGGATCGCATGTTGATCGTAGTATAGTTTTTGTTTGGAGCATAGTTCCCGCATATCGTCGAGAACCGGTGCGTTGCCGGGGTCTCGGAATTGTTTTGCCGGTAGGGTTGTCCGGATGTCTCTGTCAAAGAGCATTTGTGCTGGCGACAGTCCTGAGCTCAATGGGGTTGCTCAGTACGATAACAGAACTAGGTTGATGTCGGAACGTGACTCGGCTGCTTTGCTGATGAGTCGTTTAATGATATGGACACCTTTTTCCCCTGTTCCATTTGATTGCGGGTAGCAATTCTGTGTCGCACCATTTTCTGACCTCGACTTTTTCCTGTGTTTGTGGTATTGATTCTGTATGTCATCGTTCGTGAAAGCTGTTTTGCTTGTTTGTTCTGGAGCAGATGTGAATTTGTGAGATTCTTTATCATACCATGGCATGTTTGTAGTCTTGTCATTGTTTTGCAGTGTGCTGTGGCATTGTCCTTCACATGCAGAGTTGTACCATGTTGTACAGGTCATTGTTTCATTGTTGTTGTTTCTGTCGTTTCTGTCTTGTTTTCATTGGCGTTCTTGTTGTTGTCGTTCTTGTTGTTCTTTTTGTCGCGCTTGTTGATTCTGTTTTCGTTTTTTTTCGCTTTTATTCTTGTTCTTTTTTTGTCGTGCTTGTTGTTTCTGGGATGCTTCTTGTTGCTTTTGTCATTCTTATGGGCTGCATGTTGTTGTTGCTGTTGTTCTTGTTTCTGCTGTGCTTCTTGCAGTTTTTGTTGTTCTTGTTGTGCCCAATGAGTGTGCCACGTGGATGATTTGAGTCATCGTCACAGTTATTGGTGTCAGTGTCTTTTGTGGTCTCTGCTACATTGAGCATATCTTCTTGAGAATTGTGAGAATGATCTGATGTTGCATTGAGGTTGGTGACATAAGTCATTTGTGGTGGATTCGATTCCTCTTCTTTGTTTACTTGGTACTCCTCTTCTAGAGTCATTTCTGGTTCATTTGAATCATCATTGATTTCTAAGTGCTCCTCTTTTGGAGTCATTTCAGGATCACTTGAATTATAATTGATTTCTTGGTGCTCCGCTTTTGGAGTCATTTCAGGTTCATTTGAATCATCGGTGATCTCTTTGTGCTCCCTTTTCTGGAGTCAAAGCCTTCACAATTTCATTTTGTTGTGGGTTGTGGTGCTCCTTTTCTGGAGTCAAATCTTCAGGGTTTCTATTGACGTGGTCTCTCTGGACTCTTGGTGCTCGTCTTCTGGAGTCAAAATCTTCAGGATTTCTATTGATGTGTTCTCTTTGGACTTATGGGTGGCCGTCCTCTGATTATTGAGTGCTTCTGTGCAGACGAGCTGAGATATATCAGTCTCGCTGTGATCCTGCACATCCTGTATGGAAATTGTGATTTCTCCATCACTTGTCTCACATACAGTGGGTAGACATTCAGTGTGTTCTTCTGGTAGCTCAAATAAGCTTGATAGATCTTCATGGTCTTGTACATGCATGGCGTTCGCTATGGAGCATTTGCTTGCTTCCATTTTTGAGTCTGTCGCCGAGCTGTCTATGGAGGCTTGCGTCACTTTCTTTGTGGAGGCTTGCGTCGCTCTCTTTGTGGAGTCCTTCATCGCTCTTTCTGTGGAGTCCTTCATCGCTCTCTCTCTGGAGTCTGTCATCACTCTCTTTGTGGAGTCGTGCAGTGTTCTCGCTGTAGAGTCGATCTGTGCTCTCTCAATGGAGTCGTTCTGTGCTCTCTGTGTGGCGTCGTCTTCATCTTGGGTATTGCTGTCATCCAATGTACCGATGATTGCCATGGCACCATGGTATTGGATTCCTCTACCATGAGAAAAGTCATATTGAGCTTTTCAACCGATTTCCACCGTCGAATATCCGGTTTAAGTTTTGCTTCTCTTTCTGGTGTCTAGCTAGCTTTCTGAAATCACACCTGGTATCATATGTTATTCTCTAAGTCTGAATAAAGATTGTAGACTTCCAGTTAACACAAATACTTTATTCAGTAGGTTTGTTCTGTTTCCAGAGCTCAACTAGATATAATAGTCAAGAGGTATGACCAGTGAAGCTAAGGTAAGCTGCCTATGCTGAGCGGCCTCTGTGTGCTGCTGCTCACTAGCCCTGTGCTTCTGAAAGAGGCAAATCCTACCTTGGGCTGGACTCTTTATACCCATCTCTGATGCCCTCTAATGATGCTGTGGCTGTTACATCTGTCTGCAGTCCCTGGTGTCTGTGCTGATGTATGTACAGATGTACAGATCACTACATAAACAAGTCAATATCGATGCATATATTAGGAATTAGGAAGAGGCACACAGTCACAAACATATTTGCCAGCTCCATGCCTCCTCACATTAATCCCAGGCCAAACCACCCTCCCATGGCTCCTTAACATTAACCCCTGGAAGCAGCACCCATTTTAAGATAAAAGGTTCTCTTATCAAAAATAAATTAAGTCTTACCTTTTGTCATTTTTAAGGGGAGGAGTGATGCTGGAAAATTGATTCTCATAACGCACACATGGAACTCTCACTCACACTCACACTCACACACTATCCCCTCTCTCACAAACACTCAACCTCCTCTCTCACCCCTCACCCCCACTTTCACACGAACTCTCGCCCGCTGTATCACATAGACTCACCCCCTCTCTCACACACGCACTAACCTCCTCTCTCACACTCTCTAGCGCCTCCTTCACACACACTCTACCTCACTCTTCTCACACACGCCTTCCTCTCTCACACACTCACCAGGCCCACTCTGCAAATCCTTCCTGAGGCGTGCACTGCTCCTCCCCACACTCCAACCCATGTGCTCAGAATTCCATTCTGGGGCCCTCTCTTCCCAGCACTTCGCTGGCCATGCTCGACGAATCAGAGGCCTGTTTCTCCAGAAGCCAGCCTCTGATTTGATAAGTAGCACTGCAGCATTTAAAAAAAATTTCAAGTGTACTTGTCTTTCCACAGCCCCCCTGGGTTCTGCGGAACCCTGTTTGCGGACCCCTGTCTTAAACCATTTCCTCCATCCCTGACTATCTGTTGTCCCCTCATCTCCAGTAAAAAGTGTGAAGGGCTCATGGACATAGGTCATAAAGATCAAGACTATCCTTTGAGCATCTTCTGCCGCTTTCACTCAATTTCCTGAGTCCACCAGGCCAAGCTTCCTTCTGGTTAGTTTGTGCCCCAGACATGTACTTCTCTAGATTCTATCCCATCCTTTTGCCTGACTGTCTCCACATCTTGTCCTCAAGACCCACATCCTGCTCCCCAGATTCTATATCGACTGAACTGTTGACCACACAACTTACCATCCTGGGCCCACATTAGCTGATAATGATCATCAAAAAACTCACTCTGTTCCCTCTGTTCGACAAGCCCATCTCTAGGCTTTCTTTCCTCTCCAAAGTCCTTGAACATGTCGTCACCTTCTGTGTCCATCTGTCCCATAATTCCATGTTTGATTTCTTACAATCAGCGGTGCGATTTACCGGCCTCATCACGCCTGACTTGGTGACGCAAGAGGTCACCCACGAGATTCGAGAGAGGTGAGAAGTCTTGCAAAATCCAGCCGAACCTGCGAAGTTGAGATCCAGATATGCATATTTAAATTATCCATTCGGCTCATTTAAATATACCTGTGCCGGATTCTCCCGGCGCTCAGGAACTAACGGCCTCCCCAGCGAGGCCTTGACTGGGTGGCGTTTAGTATCCATCCACACAAACGAGAACCAGGTGTAACAGCACCTAGGGGATTTCCCAGGACATTGGAGTCCCCTGGGTGATCGAGGCAGGCTATCCCCCGGCTATCACTAACAGTGCCAAGGTGCCCGGGTGGCACTGTGCAGCTGTTGGGGGCACTGATGGGGTTCCCGTATGGCAGGGCCAATGTGCCCAGTTGCCAGGGTGGCACTGCAAAGGCTTGGGGCCTGAGGGGGCCATGTCCATGAATGGGGGGGATGAGGGGGGTAATAAAGGTGGGGTTATGAAGCGTGGGTATGGAGGGGCCTCATAAATGTTGGGTGGGAGATAAGCGTGGGGGGTCCTCAATCGGGGTGCACCTAAAAGGGAGTGTGGGAAGGCCTGAAAAGGAGGGCCCTCAGCAATTCCATAGCGGGGTGTCCTCACTTGGGTGGGAGGGGGGGGCAACGGGGGGGTGGTAATGCCCATGTGTACGGGGGTGTCACATTGTCCATGGGTGGGGGAGGTATGGGACCCTCAAGCTCACTTAGAGATCAGGGCTCCCATTCAAAATGGCGGCCCAATCTCTGAGGAGCCAGTCTCACTGACACCGGCGCCATGTGGATCACAATCAATTCCAATGAGCAACAGTGCGAGATTTGCCGGGCCCATGATTGACATTCAGGAGAATGACGAGCTGCAGCCACATATACACACCTCACTCCCCACACACACCATCCCAGCCAACAAGATGGCAGCAAGATGCGAGGCCCCGGGTTCACCGACATGGAACTGGAGACCGTGCTAGATGGGTGGAGGAGAAACGGGCGACTCTGTACCCCCGTGTAGAAAGGAGGCTGCCAGCCACCACCATTCACCAGGCCTGGACGCAGGTGGTAAGCGACGTGGGAAACACCGTCTGGAGTGGCCAGCAGTGCCGGGAAAAACTGCACAATCTCCTCAGGGTGGCCATGGTGAATAGGCAGCACTGTGCCCCGAGCAACAATCCCCCTCTCACACCCCAGTAACCCTAACCCGCTTCACCCCCACCTGGAAGGTGGCTGAACCCCCAAACTGCACCACATGCTGGCACCCATACTGGCCTCCATGACTGGGTGCCCTGGCCACTGAAGCCACCAGCTACCCACCCCATGGGCTGCAGACATCAGACTGTCTAACACCGCGTTTTCTGTTTCCACACCCCATCCAATCAGGAGAAGGTCGCTCATTACCGCCAGGAGAGGGAGATCACTGGAGGGGGACCACTGGACCTGCAGCCCCTCACCAAAGCAGAGCACAGGGCACTGGATGTGGTCGGCAGGCCCGAAGAAAGGGGTGAGGATTTGGGCGAGGAAGTGAGAGCCCCCTGAGTTGCAGTTCCCAATGGCGCGTGTGTCACCCCCACACCACCCTCACACCTGAACTGCATTTTCAAGATGCCGAACCACTGCTCGATCACGTCCCTGGTCGTTGTAGTGGTTCTCGGGTCGGTCAGTGGATTTTTGAGGATGAAGACATTGTTCACACTGCCCGGGTATTGGGTGCAGACATACATGATGTACATTTCATGGTCACACACCAGCTGCACGTTCATCAAATGGACCCCCTGTGTACCGACGTCTGAGAGATTCTGCACAGATCCCCACGTGACGCCTGGAAGGAGCCCATAGCATAAAGGTTCAGAGCGACTGTCACCTTGACAGCCACCGGGACTAGGTATCCTACCCCCTACCCCTGCCATTCCAGGTGCGCCATTATACAGCAGATATGCCGTACGGTCACCTGCTCAGCTGGAGACTTCGATGGCATGTGCGGTCTGGCAGGTCCTCCAATGACAGGCGCTGCCGGTATAAACGTGGCCTGGTGTGGTATCTCCTTCCCACCTCCTCCTCGGCCTGTTGGGCAGCTTGTTCTCCATCCTCACCAGCTGACTCCTGTTCCTCTGGAGCAGGCTCCGCTGCTGCGGGGTCCTACCCACGTAGCTCCAGCTCATACAGCCTCAGCGTATCCTCCAGGGCTGCGACAGCCAGGATGAAGGCCACCATTCCTGGTTGGATTCAGATATCCATTGTCATTGAAAGGCAGACATGCTAGCATGGCGCGTATCCCCGTGCCCTACCTGATCCACCAGGCTACAGGGTGGCTCCGGTCTGCACTGCAGTCCCTGCCCTTGAATGCCTCACCTCCCCCCAACCCCATCCCCACACTCACCCACGGCAGTTCCCCCTGGCCCGCACCACTGGTCCCGTCGGTGCATGACACTGCGGAGGCCTCTGGCCCTGGTGCCCGTCCCTGCTGACAGGCACCCATCCCAGTTGACAGGGGTACCAGTGGCTGGCCCTACCCATACCAGCGGTATTCTTCATGGCACCTGTCTGCCGCCCTCCATTTGGGGCTACTACTGTTGCCCTTGGGTGGTGATGGGGTGGGCCGCCCATACGGCTGGTGTCACTCTACGCAACCACGAGCCACGGAGGGTAGTCAGTGGAGTGCGCAGCAAGAAGGCTGACTTACGCATTTTTAAAAAATGACCGTGTAGTTTGGGGGCCGGAATTTTCTGTGTCCGTTCGCCGGTGGTGGAATTCTCTGGTCCCGCCGGCAGCGCACCCTCCCTCAGGAATTTCCCGATGGCATGGCGCTGTTTAAATGGGAATTCGCATTGACAGTGGTGGGAGCAAAGAATCACTGCGCCAGTGAATGACGCACTGCCTCCCGCCACTGAGAAACACGTGGCTGGGAGGCCAGAGAATTCTGCCCAGGGAGTCTGCAGTTCCCCACTGCTCTCTCTATGGTGATGCCTCAGCCAATCAGAGTCAACTTGCAAACCAATCAGCACCAATTTCTCCTGTAGTATAAATTGTTGAAATCATTTGAAATTTGGCATTCTTGTGTTTGTCCAGATGAGTGCAATATGGAAAACGTCAGCAGCATATCTCTTCTCAATAGTATTCAAATTGTGAATATGTGGGGTGGGATTCACCCTTTCCCGACACCGATTTCGTAATTGCCGATCGGGTGGAGAATCCATTCTAATGCTCAAATTGGGGGCGGCGCCGGTTTGACGCCGGTTTTGTATCCTCCGAAATGGTGTCATGGCACCGCATGCCATTGGAACGTCACCTGAAGGCCCTCCCCCAATGCTTCGCCCCCAATGGGCCGAGTTCCTGACAGCACAGTTGACGTTTGGTCTCAACGGTGGTGAACCTGGCGTGGTGGCTGCTGACTGTGACCAGCACCACCACAGTCGGGCGGGAGCCATGTTGCTGGCCGGGGACGCCACTATCTGGCAGGTCGGGTCCATGCACAGCCAGCACCATGTTTTATGGCGCGACCGCTGAGGGCCATCGCCGTGTGCATTCGCGGTCATGGACCCGGCCTTCTCCAGCCGTTTATATCATGGAAGCCGGGAGTTTTACTTGGCGTACCCACTAGCCCCTCACTGGTCGCAGGATTGGTGAGGGATCAGTGCCGATTTTGCCGTCGTAAAATGCCACAGATCCCACGCGGCCGTCGGCACAGCCACCAAAACGGTGAATCCAGCCTGTGATTTCTATGTGCTAATGTTTCTTCAGTAATTCCTGTTTCCTTTCATAAAATCTCTCATTGCTATTCATTGAGGCAGCAGTGGCAAGGCATCATCAGGCTGGCAAGTTTTTAAGGCAATGCCACAAATGAGGTGGGTTTCACTCAGCAGGAGCAGTATGACGAGGCACAACAAACCTTTTGGCTTCACAAAACAGATCAGATGGTTTGAAGTAATCTTGGTTGAAAGTAAATTTCGAGAAGAAAGAATACAAACACCTGGCAATTCCCGTTTTGGTGTATTATACTGGAAGGGAGAATGGAATGGAAGATATGGGGCGGGATTCTCCGGTTGCCGACGCCAAAATTGCATTCAGCAATCGGCCGGAGAATCGCCTCGTGCGCCGAAATTGGGGGCGGTGCCATTTTTGCAATGCTCTGCCCCTTTGAGTACGCCGTACACCGTCGAGACGACCTCAGGACGTCACCTGAGGCCCTCCCCCAATGCTCCGCCCCCGATGGTCCGAATTCCCAACGGCATGGAACACTTGTCCTTTTTATTTTTGTGAATCCGGCATAGCGGCTGCAGACTGAGTTGTTCCACAGGCAAGGGGGGGCTTTGGCAAGGGCTGGGGGCACTGGTGGAGGGTGTTACGGGGGTGGCGAGGCTGATCACAGGGGGGCAGTTTTTGGCAGGCCGGGTCCACGCAGCCGGTGCCATGTTGCACGGCGCGGCCGCTGCAGGCTGACGCCGTGCGCATGGGTGGCCACGGACCCGGAAATTCTCCGGCCTGCTAGCCCCCAACCAGACAGAGGATCAGTGCAGCTTTTGCGCCATTTCTTCGGGCTGTAAAACGTCACTGTTCCCATGCCGGCGTCAGCACTTAGTCTTCAAATCGGAGAATCCAGCCCCAGCTTTCTTTTTGAAACAAAAACCTTGATGAAATTGTCACATTTATTCCAAGTAATGATGTTGGGAACACGCTGTTGGAATAACAGGGAACTCAGCTCAAACAAGCAGTTTCCCATTCAGCCACCTGTCCAACAAATTGTATTAAAAGAGCCCCTTTTCAGTAGTTACTCAGGGTACCCTGATGAATTTTTATCATGTGTGGCCAAAATTGTCCGTGTGACTTAATGCACAACAATATAGGAAAGCATGTAATGGAGATTTGCCGCTCAGTTTATCAAACCTGTTCCTTCGCCATACATCTAAAATCTACCACATCATGAATTTTACTGCAGTCGTTCGGCTCCTGAGGAGGAACACTATGCAGATGCTGGCGGGTATGCAAGGCAATGGGGAACATGTTCAAATTATTGATCTTTACGATCCACATGAGGAACCATTAATCAAATAAAACAAATTTATCGAACAATCCCAGATGAACAAGATTTTACTTTTTGTTACTTTGTTTTAGCACAAATCAGAATAAATGAAATTTAAGCTTAAGTTAACAGGCAACCAACAGTCATTGCAAAGTATAAATTACACATGGAATCACAGCTACAACAAAGATAGATCTCACAGGCCAGCCATTCCATCCATATAACATCATTTCAGTCATAGTTCTTACAAGCTCAGATCTTCTTTGGGCAGAATTCCAGTCCATTTCCTTTGAGGATTTAGCCTATTCTCTGTGACAGCAGCTTCCATGTAAATCTATCACACAATGCCACACACTTTTGCAGGAACTTCTCAATTCTCAGCTCCTGTTGGTCGTGGAACCGTGGAATAGCCTGTACCTTTGTATGACATGTCTGATTCTAGGCATTCAATCACTCAGAAAAGAAAGAGCAACAACAGTCCTAAAAATGCCTTCTGCCCGCTCAGGTTCCAGCTCTAATAATAATAATCGTTATTGTCACAAGTAGACTGACATTAAAACCACAATGAAGTTACTGTGAAAAGCCGCTTGTCGCCACACTCCGGCGCCTGTTCGGGTACACAGAGGGAGAATTCCAATTGTCCAACTTATCTAACAAGCACACCTTTCGGGACTTGTGGGAGGAAACAGTAGCACCCAGAGGAAACCCACGCAGACATGGGGAGAATGTGCAGAATCCACACAGACAGTGACCCAAGCCGGGAATCGAGCTCAGGTCCCTGGCGCTGTGAAGCAACAGTACTAACCACTGTGATAATTGGTTTGCTGACTGCCTCCACTCGCCAGCTCTTTCCTTTTCTCTTTTTCTCGCTGCTGCACAACGTCCATGTTTTAACTTCCTTTCTGTTGGGGTTGCTTCCAGGTCAAGGGTCATCCAGTCACATAGAATCATAGAATCCCGACAATGCAGGATGAGGCTATTCGGCCCACTGAGTCTGCAGTGACCTTCCGAAAGGGCACCCTAATCTAGCCACCCCCCTCCCTCCCCTCCCTGCCCTGTTGCCTCAACTCTACATAACCTTTAGACACTAAGGGGCAATTTAGCATAGCCAATCCACCTTACCTTATCTTTGGGCTGTGGGAGAAAACCCTCGCAGACATGGAGATGTGCAAACTCCACACAGATAGTCACCCAAGGCCAGGTCCCTGGTGCTGCGAGACAGCAGTGCTAACCAGTGTGCCTCCATGCCTCCCCTATGGACCAGTATTTCTTGTTATCCAAAAATTATAATTGATTCCTTTGCAATTGATACAAATTCAAACATTTTAAACCAATTACAGATTCCTCAAACATTTTAAACCAATTACAAATCTTTTTTGCTGTTATGTTTCTGGGTGAAAAGCCATCACAATATCCTTTCTCACTTCTCTACTGTAAAAGCCGTCCATAGACACATCCTCCTGCCAGCAACAACAGTATTAAAATCCTATGTGTTTCTGAGAGTATTCAATCATCTTAGATTACATAGGTGATGGCCCTAAATATATACTTATTCAGGCATTTTTGAAGGAATTAACCCACATCAGAGTAGTTGATTTTCTCGTAGTCTAAACTACCATGTCTCCTAGTCTGTGATGAAGAAACGCATTCCAATCTCTCATCTACAACAATAGCAAGTTAAATTTATGAAGCACAATCGTTATGGGCCAGGTTTTCGAGAAAACCAAAGTGTATCATGGATCTCACCTGACTCACAACTTTTAATAGATTGTGGTATGGGGAGCACATGGCCCACTCTACAGGTGTAGTACAGCAGAAATGGAAAAATATTTTATAAAGCAAAACAATGTTTATTCTATGAACTCAAGTTAACCTTTTTAAAACATACAGTGAACATCTTAGCAACCATTAATTCAAATACAACCTCCAAAGACTACAACACTAAGTAATCCTTTAAGATTTCCTTTTAACATCCATAAGATTTAAAAACAAAACCTTTAACAGAAGCACCTCAGGTTTAACTTCACTACTGAGAACAGTTAACACGTTGAAATCAGCAAATGGACATTCATAAGCTTGCAGAGATTCACACACATCCTGCTTTGATTGCAGCTTCTCCAAAACTAAAATGAAACCAAACTCACCCTGCAGCAAAAAAGCCTAAAAAGTGAAAGTAAAAAGCTGACAGACAGCCCAGCTCCACCCACTCTCTGACATCACTGCAGTAATAAACACCCATTTCTGAAAGGTACTCTCATTATAGATATTTATATACACACCCATTTATAAACACCCATTTCTTAAAGGTACTCTCACATGACACCTCCCCCCAAGAAAAAAAAAACCGTACAAGATGGTTTCATTTTTCACCTTTGCACTATCCTTCAAGAAATGCACACAGTAAATATACTTTTTTGTTTCAAAAAACAACACACGCAAACAGGTATAATAATATAGTCCAATTCTTTTTTTTTTCTTCTTCCTCCAACTGGAATCCCTCTTGATTGACAGTCTCTTTGAACAAGGAGGTCTCTGCACGATCCGTCCATTTCTCTACGCCTCGGCATTTCTCTTTAAAGTCAGATACTTGAGTTCAATCTAATCACAGAGTTCCTTGTAATTCTCCAACATAGGAGCATTGGTTATCCCAACTTTCAGGCAATCAAATGCCTGTTGCAAGTCCGCTGTCCACTGAAATTTTAGACGTTTCTTCAGCAAGTCCATCAGTGGAGCAACCATGCTACAAAGATTTTTCACAAATGTTCAATCAAATCCACTCATGCCAAGAAATCGCATTATTTCCCTTTGTGATGAAGGTATCGGAAACTCCTCAATAACTGTTGGTTTCATATCCCATGGGACCATTTCACCCTGTCCAATTGTATCGCGAAGGAAAGTGACTTGGGCTTTTCCAAATTCACTTTTGGCTAGGTTTATCACCAAACCAGCCTCCTGGAGTCGATCGAATAACTCCATTAGATGTTTTAAATGTTCTTTCCATTGAAGTGGAAAATAACTTATTCACACCAAAGAGTTGAGTCAAGTCAATTTATTGGCAAAAGCTTTTGGGAGAAAGCCAGGCACTCTGCAGTGCTCGTGGTCACCTTCTCAATTGTACAATGGCAATTAGCCTATTTTATACATGTACACTTGGTTAGTTCCTAATTAGCTTGGGGGGTTACATACATGACCAATTAGGCCCCCCTAGCAACAATTAGCTTCCAATCACATTCCTCTGAAACCATTCATTATCTAATGCTCGCAACTCCTTGACCACAATTAGAAGGATAACAGATGTCTCAATAGTTAACGGTCAGTTGTCAGTTACAGAATGACTCAGCAATTAATCGGAACGTGACAAATGTCAGTAGGTGACTGAGAGAATGACTCGCCAGAAACCGTATACTTATCAGATTATTGCAGAATTAGATTGCCGTGGTAAGTAAGGTAGTATAGAATGACTCAGTCCACACTATTGCAGGCATAAGCTTGGATAGAATGACTCAGCAGTCCACACTATTGCACGCATAAGCTAATATTTAAACATAATAAAATAGAGAGATTCTTAACGAATAAACGAATAACCTCTAATGTAAATTTCCCTCAACACCATGTCTGTCTGAAAATTACCAGATCGTCAATGTGTA
This sequence comes from Scyliorhinus torazame, assembly GCF_047496885.1. Taxonomy (NCBI): domain Eukaryota; kingdom Metazoa; phylum Chordata; class Chondrichthyes; order Carcharhiniformes; family Scyliorhinidae; genus Scyliorhinus; species Scyliorhinus torazame. The sequence continues at coordinate 308,308,066 of NC_092707.1, forward strand.
CCGCACAACTGGGTAATCCTGAAACGACTTTGTTAGTTAACCGTTGAAATGTGGCTGGGGCATTTTTCATGCCAAATGGCATAGCTTTGAATTGGTATGTACCATCTGGAGTCACAAAAGCTGAAATCTCCTTCGCCCTTTCGGATAAAGGTGCCAGCCAGCAACCTTTAAGTAAATCCAATTTGGAAATAAAAGCTGATTGTCCCACTTTCTCAATCCTCCAAACGTGGGATAGGATAAGAGTCCGTTCTTGTAACTGCATTAGCCTTTCTATAGCCCACACACAACCATTGGATACCATCCAGTTTTGGTACCATCACTATGGGTGAGCTCCATGGGCTGCAACCCACTTCAATTATGCTATTTTTACACATACTCTCAAACTCTTTGTTAACCTGTGCCAATTTTAAAGGGTTAAGTGTATATGGATGTTATTTGATTGGAACAACATTTCCCACATCTACATCCTGTATAGCCATTTTAGTACTTCCCAATTTATCTCCACAAACTTGCCCACGTGATATCAATAACTCTTTCAGGTTAGTCCTTTTTTCCTCTGGAAGGTAACTCAACAATTTATCCAAATTTTTAAGAATATCCTCATTTTCCAATTTAATTTGAGGTATGTCAAATTCACAGTCATCTGGATTTGGTTCATCACTTTGAGTTAGAATCATTAAAACCTCCTCCTTCATCTCTCATTCCCTTTCAAAGTACCTTTTAAGCATATTCACATGACACACTCGGTGAGTCTTCCTTCTATCTGTTTTTTTTACCACATAATTCGCCTCACTTAATTTCCTTTCAATCTGATAAGGTCCACAAAACCTAGCTTTTAAAGGCTCACCTACCACTGGTAACAACACTAAAACTTTATCCCCACTGGCAAAACTACGAACTTTGGATTTCTTGTCCGCTATCCGTTTCATCACATTTTGTGCAACTTTTAAATGTTGTCTAGCCAATTCACCTGCTCTATTTAATCGTTCCCTAACATTTGACACAAAATCCAATAATGTAATTTCCGATTTCTCACTCACCAATTTTTCCTCAATCAATTTAAGTGGTCCTCTTAACTCATGACCAAAAATTAGTTCAAAAGGACTGAATTTGGTTGACACATTAGGGGCATCCCTAATTGCAAACAGTACAAATGGAATTCCTTTATCTGAATCCTCTGGATAATCGTGACAATAAACCTTCAATATTGTCTTTAATGTCTGATGCCACCTTTCTAACGCTCCGTGATTCTGGATGGTACGCAGTTGATATAAATTGTTTTATTCCTAAGCTATACATAACTTCTTTGAATAACCTGGAGATAAAATTTGATCCTTGATCTGATTGTATTTTTGTGGGGAGTCCTTATCTAGTAAAGAATATAAGTAACTCCTCCACAATCCTTTTAGCTGTAATATTATGTACTAGAATGGCCTCTGGAAACCTAGTAGGCACGTCCATTATCGTCAAAAGACATTGATTCCCACTTTTCGTTTTAGGAAGCAGTCCTACGCAATCAATTAGGACCCTTGTAAAAGGTTCCTCAAATGCTGGAATGGATATTAAGGACACTGGTTTTATCACCGCTTGAGGTTTCCCTATCACTTGACATGTGTGACATGATCGACAAAATTTAACTACATCTTTATGTAGTCCAGGCCAATAAAAATGTTTCTGGATTTTAGCTTGAGTTTTCCTTATTCCCAAATGACCTCCCATTGGTACCTCATGTGCAACTCACACCACCTCCTTTCTATACCCTAGCGGCAATACTACTTTATGAACTTCTGCCCACTTTTTATCCATCTGCATATGTAAAGGTCAACATTTTCTCATCAAGACATCACTTTTATGGTGATAACACTCTGGTATACACTCAGATTCCTCTTCCGTATATGCTTTCTGATACATCCGTTTTATTTCTACATCTTTCTGCTGTCACTCCGCCAATTTTCCTGAACTAGAAATATCCGCCTCATCCTCCACCTGTTCTTGTTCTTTTTCAACTATCTGATTAAAAATCATTTCTGATAATTGCACTTCAACTTCATCTTCACTCTTTGATTTCTCCTCTTGTCTTAACCTGTGACTTTGTGACCTTGTTACTACACAATCCGGAAAAATCCCAGGATATTCGTCCTTCAATACTTCAGTTGTCTGATTTTCCACAGGCATATCAACCACAGTAGGCATCACTCCCACCTGCGATCCAGCTATATCATTACCCAAGATAAACTGTATTCCTGGACAAGATAGTTTCTCTATTATTCCTACTACCACTTTCCACTCTTCATTGGACTTTCCAACCTTACCTTATATAATGGAACGCTACTCCTCTCACCCTGAATTCCACATATCACCAACTTTTCTGGCAATATTCTTCCTAAATTACATAACTCCTCATCTATTACCATTAAAGATTGACTAGCTCCCGTATCTCTTAAAATTGTGACTTCTTTACCTGCTCCTCCTGATACACATGAGTAAACTTTACCCACACAAGTAAATTCTTTAAAGAGATCGAGCACCTTCTTATCAATCACCTCGTGATCAGGCTGTACAATTGTTTGCACCTCCGTCGCTTCACTTGGGCTTTCCTTTACCACTTCAACAGACCCCACTGTCTTATCCTGTTTTACCACATCAGCCTTCCCAATGCTTTTCTTCAACCACGAACACTGGGACTTTACATGGCCAAGTTTATTACAGTGAAAACATTTGAAACTTTGCATTTCTTTTCCACCCTGCTGGATTTCTTTTTTAATCTGAGGTACACTCTCCTTATTATCTCCCATCAGATCACCTTTACCTTTACCACTTGAGTATTTCTCATGTCCCCAGTTTCTATCCCCCTCAGGCTGAAACTGATGTCAGAAACCAAGCTTTGATTTATGAACTAATTCATAATCATCTGCCATTTATGCTGCTAATCTTGCAGTTTTCACCCTCTGCTCTTCCACACGAGTTCTCACTACATCAGGAATTGAATTTTTAAATTCCTCCAAAAGTATAATTTCTCTGAGAGCTTCATACGTTTGGTCTATTTTCAAAGCCCTTATCCACATATCAAAATTACTCTGTTTGAGCCTTTCAAACTCCAATGTTTGACCAAATTCTTTCCTTAAATTTCTAAACCTTTGTCTGTAGGCTTCAGGCACTAGTTCATCTGCACCTGAGATGGATTTTTTCACCTCCTCATGCGTCCCTGATATCTCCTCCTGTAGTGATGCAAACATTTCACTAGCCCTACCTATCAGCTTTGTTTGAATCAGTAATACCCACATGTCCTGTGGCCATTTCATTTGTTTAGCCACCTTCTCAAATGAAATGAAAAAGGCTTCTACCTCCTTCTCGTCAAACCTTGGCAATGCTTGGACATATTTAAATAGATCCCCACCAAGCCTTCGACTTTGACGCTCTTTCTCACTATCCTCATCACTGTCATCCAACTGTACGTTTCCCTTACGCCTGCCAATTTTAACTGACTGTCATGTTTCATGGCCATTTTCTGAAGTTCAAACTCTCTCTCTTTATCTTTTTCCCTGATCTGTATCTCCCTTTCTCTTTCTTTTTCCTCTCTCTCTCTTTCTTTTTCCTCTATCTCTTTCGTGTTCAAGCTGCTTTATTTCTTTCTCATGTTCCATTTGTTTAATTTGCAACTGAATTTTTGCCATTTCTAATGAGTCAAACTGTATCTCAGGCAACTTTAAATGCTTAGCCACCGCCATAATTACCTCATCTTTTTGCATTTTGTCAGGTAATGTTAACTGCAATGTTTTTGCCAAATCTAACAGTCTGCTTTTAGTCTCTGTTTGTAAGGTACTGCGTGTGATCGTCTCCACATCCAAAAACTTCAGAGCCTCTGAAAGAGCCATTGTCCACAACTCACTCCCTAAACTATAATACCACACCTGAAAAGGAACCACAATATGCTCGCCCCACACTGTCTTTAAGTTCACTAAGCCAATCCAATAGATAGACTGTTATCCCCCTCGAGCCCTCAATTTTTAATGGGCCAGGGTTTAAAGAACTCCAAAGTGCATCATGGAGTTCACCTGACCCACAAGTTTTAATAGATTGTGGTATGGGAGCACACGGCCCACTCTACAGGTGTGGTACAGCAGAAATGGAAAAGTATTTTATAAAGCAAAACAATGTTTATTCTATGAACTCAAGTTAACCTTTTTAAAACATACAGTGAACATCTTAGCAACCATTAAGTCAAATGCAACCCCCAAAGACTACAAAACTAAGTAATCCTTTAAGCTTCTCTTTTAACATCCATAAGACTTAAAAACAAAACATTTAACAGAAGCACCTCAGGTTTAACTTCACTACTGAGAACAGTTACCACGTTGAAATCAGCAAATGGACATTCATAAGCTTGCAGAGATTCACACACATCCTGCTGTGATTGCAGCTTCTCCAAAATTAAAATGAAACCAAACCCACACGGCAGCAAAAAGCCCAAAGCGAAAGTAAAAAGCTGACAGACAGCCCAGCTCCACCCATTCTCTGACATCACTGCAGTAATAAACCCCCATTTCTTAAAGGTACTCTCACTACAGATATGTATATACACACCCATTTATAAACACCCATTTCTTAAATGTACTCTGACATGACACAATTAACATAGATAAATGTGTCAAAGTTCTTCACTGGAGCATTAGAAAAATAAATTGGCAGTAGGTCACGTCAGGAGATATTGGGACATGTGATTGATCACTGAGTAAAGAAATAGGTTTTAGGAGTGGATTAACTGAGGTAATAGAGGCAGAGAGATGGAGATATTCAGGGAGAGGAACATTTGCCAATGGGGTGATGAAAATCAGGAATATGCAAGAAGTTTGCAGATACTGGGACAACGGATGAACGGACATCTCACGACCATTACGACGCAGGAATGTTCCCTTCCTGTCGGGGAACGCCTTAGCAATCAAGGGCATCCAGCCTCTGATCTTCGGGTAAGCGTTCTCTAAGGTGGCCTTCAGGACATGCAACAATGCAGAATTGCTGAGCAGAAACTGATAGCCAAGTTCCACACACATGAGTACGGCCTCAACCGGGTTCTTGGATTCATGTCTCACTACATTTAACACCCCACCATCTGGCCTGGGCTTGCGAAGTCCTACCAACTGTCCTGGATGAGACAATTTATACCTCTTTAACCTGTGATCATCCCTCTCTCCAGTCGGACCTGCAAAGACTCCCATTCAAAGTATCATCTTGCATCATTGGCTTTGTCTATATATGCTGTGTTTGTGTAACGTACCTCTTCACTCATCTGACAAAGGAACTAGCTCTGAAAGCTCGTGATTCCAAATAAACCTGTTGGACCTTAACCTGGTGTTGTAAGACTGCTTACTGTGCCCACCCCAGTCCAACGCTGGCATCGCCACATCAAAAAGTTTTAGATTGATAGATTTAATTGACCAAAGGTATAAAGCATATGAGAAAAGGGCAGATAAATTAGGCCACAGATCACCCAAGATCTAATTGAATGGTGGAACAGGCTCAAGAGGCTAAATATCCTAGTACAATTGCTGTGACCCTAGAATTGGAAGAGCTCAGATATTTTGGATGGTTCTAGTTCTAGCTTGTGTCCATGTCATCTTGTGCTGTAGTTGGCCAGGTTGTATGAAAAAAGAAGGCTTTTTGTTGGTGCTGAAGTCTAACCCTTGAGCGCAAAATAAAAATTGACAGTATAAGGTTGCACTTATTTTGTAGCATTTTCATCAATTCTGACCACTAAAGAACACATGATGCCTACAAAAATGTTTGGAAGTTTTCCCATGCATTTCTTTCTGGTTCTTATGCTGCAACACAGCTCTCCAACTTTAAAGAATGGTGAATAGCACTCAATCGCATCTGCTGTTTGAGCAGCAAAAAGCAACAGGGGAGAAGCAACGCCTGCAGACTTTGTCCTTCATTCCTCCAAAATTGTGGTAAATGCAGCATTAGCGGAAACAAGTCCTAGCTTAGCGTATACAAACACAGTTCAGTATCTGGATAGTAGGAAACCTCGCTGTCCATGCAGGAAGGGGTCTGTGTGTTTCATTATATCACCCACGAACCTTCAAAGGCAGAAAAGTGGGTATTCAAGGAGCCTTCAGAGATTCAGTAGATCACAAATGCTCAGCTCAACATCAGTGACCACACAGATCTAATTACCGTTATCACCATCTGCATCTTCCTATGATAGTGGACTATCAAACTGAGTAGATATTTTTCTTTCATTATCTTTAATTTGCTTAAATGGAGGAAAGATTGTAATTTAAGGTATCATTATCAATTTAATTTCTTGCAAGAGCAGGTCACTCCTAGGTCAAGTACAGTTTCGATATCATGCTTCATAGACAACTGCAGCTTTGGAAATGCTCCATAGACAACTGTAGCTATGGAAATTCTATCTTCATTTTATTGAACATCTATGCATTCAAATAGATAAAGTGAAATAAACCATGGAGAATAGACAACAAAATAATACAAGCACATTTATAAGATAAAACACCTCCCTTAATCAGTTCTCCTGTTACAGCTACCAATGTGTACAACAATAAACACTTAGATAAATAGCTTCTGGGTTATAAATGATAAAGTATTAATCAGTCTATTGAAATTATTTGTGGATCAGAGGGGCTTCCATAATCACAATAGAAATGTAAGAAATAATACAAAAAGATTGGAATCGTTTTAAAAAAGTGAATTGAAGCCATATTAGTTATTCTTAGAGTATAAAGTTAAAATGATCTCGATAAGTGTCACTGGCTCAATCGTCAAAGGATTGTTTATAGTTAAAGATAGATTGAATTATCTTATCTATACACGAATGAGTGGAGTTAGAATTCTTGCATCACAAATCCTCCAACAAAACCTTCAAAAGTTCATTCTTATCAAAAGTACAACCAAAATATGCAAATCTATTACTATTCTTCAAAATGTTAGGATCCCATTGCAAAGGAAGAACTGCACCATAGCCCAAACATATCTTTCCAATGTAATAACATTTATGGCTCTTCAAAACAATTCATTCCCTATAAATGTTTCTGAGAGATAGGATAAGACGCTATCCTTCCCTTTTGTAGGAATGAACTTTGAACCAAATTTAAAATTTAAAATGCAGCAGCGTAAATTAAATTAAAAGCAAAATATTGCGGATGCCAAGCAAATCTGTGTTCTTCGAGTCACTTTGGAATCTGCTTGTCCATTTAATTGAAATAGAATTCTTATCTTTCATTATTCACTGTACACAGTATATATACTATTTTATTATACAGCTTGAATTCTAAAGGTTTTTTGTGTTTCAGGTGGAGTTTTTCCTTTTCCATTACTTTGCTGTAACATAATTCAAGATACTGAAACAGACTTTATATGGACTATCACCATATTATCGAGCCTTGAAATAAATGCATTTGCAACATTTCATGAATATTTATATAAAACAAATTTTGAATTTTGCAGTAATAAAAACAGAACAAATGCTAGGAAAATTCAACTGGTCCTGGCAACCTCTGGGGAGAGAACAGAGTTGACATTTTGAGTCTATCAGACTTGTCGTCAGAGTCTGAGCCACAGGTCTGAAGAAGAATCATATGGACACGAAATGTTGGGAGCGTCTGGTGCACATCCTACTATGTCAGAAGAATAGCGGGAGAGCCCATAAACGGGGTTCACGCCAGGTGCCAAACATCACGCAATGTTCCGGGCCCGCTACAGGTGACATAATCTGGTTTAATCCCTCGCTGGGCATGAACTAAATGAGCATATTAAATTGCCATTTAAATAGCCATTGAAATAAGCTGGGACAGTTTGAGGCTGGGTTTTCCAGCCTCCCATACTCGCCCCCGTGCCAGCAAAACAGTTGGGAATTGCCATTGGTTTCCACCTCCGGCGACTAGAGCCAGAATTCTCCAGCCATTGGGATTCCCTTCTCCTGCTGATAGCGCAACCCCGTCCATGAGTTTCCTGGCAGTGTGGGGGGGGCTTTAATAGAAATCCCATTGACAAGTGGCGGGAAGAGGGAATCTTGCCATTGGCGAAAGGTGCACCTCCGAGAAACAGGTGGCTGGAGGACCGTAGAATGTTGCCCCAGACGTGATGACTCCACCAGGGGGCTCTGAGAACATTGCAGCAACCCAGGTGGTCATGGGCATAACAGGGCAGTGTTCACTGGCATCCTGGCACTGCCAGGATTCAGAGGCAGTGGCAGGTTGGCACTGCGAAGGGGCGGCACCTGAAGGGGCAGAGTCTGAAAGGCGGTAGGATCGGAAGAGGGAGGCATACAGGGAGGGAGGGCATGAAGAGGAGGAGAGCATTTGGTAACTCCATAGCAGGGTATTGCTCATCTGGTGGGGGGGGGGGGGGGGGGGGGGGGGTGAGGCCGAATGCTGGCGGGAAAGAGGTGGTCTGAACGGAAACCCATTGGGTGGGCCCCAATGCCAGTGATCCTTGGGGTGATGGGGGTGGTTTGATGCTGGTGTGGATGGCGAGGAGAGGGGGTGGGCACTGAAGCTCTGATGCTGGCGTTGTTGAGACGGGGGTGGGTTGTATCTGAACTTTCATTTTGAGATCGGGGAGCCCTTTTTAAAGGGCACCTGATCTCTGTGAAGCCTGGCTTCCTGGCGTGTTTTGTCCCAGCCCCTCTCAGTGCTGGTGTAAATCACGCCCCTCGTTCCAAAATAAAATGACTGAACGTGGGAACAACGCAATGGGAATTGCACCGGAACAGCCGGTGCAATTCCCATTGCGTTGTTCCCACGTTTAGTCATTTTATTTTGGAACGAGAGGCTATGGACACAGTCTGCACCAGCCACGTGAGGTCCCTAAAAACTGTGAGCCCCACAATGATGTCCCTGCATCTATGCTTGCCCACTTTCGCAAGCTACCAGAGAGAGGCTAATACTTGTATAAATCACCGACTGCCAGAAATTAGAGAGGAAAATACAAATCAAAGTTATCAGTCAAGGGAAAGACCAACTCCGCTTGGTTGGATCAACCCGCAGCCATTTGTAGGCCATCGGGGCATTAATTCCCTCAAGGCAATTCTTCTGTCCCATCTGGAGAAAGACCCACCTCCAAGAGCTGCTGGGCAATCAAATTACCGTCCTGGACCAGGACCCTAAGTTACATTTGCAAAAAGGCCATCGGCTTTCACTGGGCAGTGTTTGGTCCTCGAGTAGGATTTTAGTGCAAAATAATGTGCATTTGGTACATGTGCATAGATGGGTATTCATACCGGTATTGACCAAACAACACTAAATGAGATGTCATGTAGCAGAAGGTAGTATAGTCTGTCCAGGCTACTGTTCCTTTTCAATTTGCAGCGTGCATAATAACATTGCTTCTTAAAAAATAAAATAGCAGCATAATTGAATTCTTGAAATTGGAGTAGGATCTGTGTAATTAGGCACTAAGACCATGCAAAGCCCCTCCCACTAGTTTGCTTCAGATAACTTATTGAAACCCCTACTCTACTTGAAGTGCCCCAGACTATGGTCTCTGCATTAGAGTCTAATTATCGAGAAATGTACATATATTTTTAAACAATACAAATGATTTATGTTAAAAACAACATGGATGCGGCAGCACGGTGGAGCACTGCTGTCTCACGGCACCGAGGTCCCAGGTTCGATCCCGGCTCTGGGTAACTGTCAGTGTGGAGTTTGCACATTCTCCCAGTGTTTGCATGGGTTTCGCCCCCACAACCCAAAAATGTGTAGGATAGGTGAATTGGACATGCTAAATTGTCCCTTAATTGGAAACAATTAATTGGGTACTCTAAATTTAAAAAAACAATAACATGGACATGATTAATGAATTATTGCAACAGGTTTGAGGATCACTCAGGATTAAATAATGTTCATCCAGTTTGACAGTCTAGTCTTGCACCGGCTGGTTGGCTTTCCGTAGAGGTTAACAAGTCTTCCGTTCAAATAGGTAATGAGAAAAGCGTGCATGAGTCTTAAGCATTGTTTCGTTGATCCTTAACCCACAAATACAGCAAAAAACAATCTATAGGTCTAATGGTTACTCTTTCTCTGTATTACTGACTTGGCTGACTAAGATGTTCGAAAGTTCACCCAGACCTCTTAAAGTGTCATTTCACAACAGCTAACTAGGCTGCCTTGAATTGAAGGTCTCAGCTTCCAGATCACAGATGATAAGTTGATCTATATGCCAATACCACTCGCTATATTCCCGAAGGAATCGAAGATCACAGCAGCTCAAAGTAACAGTTTGTTTTACAATAGTTATAAAGACGAACACGGGAATTCAAAATGCCTAGGCTTCTAGTTCATTCATCAATGATTCTGTTCACAAATTAAATAATTGCAGTAAAAATATTGTGTGGTAAATGGTACTTGGCCATAAAGACCGAAAGAGTCCCAGTAAACACTGAGTTGGTTGAGCAGTGATGATGTCACTCCAATAGGCTCCCATCAAATCAAGCACATTTCTACTTCTGACTGCAATCCAGTGACCTTTCTCGGAGGGAGGACACATTTATAGATACCAGATAAAGACAGAGTCAGAATTGTTGTCACATATATAGATTTACAATTGGATTTTTCTTTGTGAAAAGGATTTAAGGATTTTGTTTAGATTTAAATGTTTTGTGTTTAATTAAAGTGAATCAGCACAGATTTTCTTTTAAAAAGCTTCAGGGTGCAGACATTGAAGTATGTATCCAAGCCAGAAAGACCAGTTTGTCACAACTCACAGTCGAATCCAACTGTTACAATTAAGGTCAATTCTCTTCATGCTTATGCATCTGCCTCCATCTAGGTTGCTGATGGAGATATAGGGCGCGATTTACTGGGACAAAATCAGGGTCGCATTTTGAGCGGGTTTACGGGGTGTTTCACGCTCCTTCAGCTCCGAGAAGGACAGCGCTATTTAACGGCACTTTGCTGGATTTTTTGGCCTCGACGAGGAGTGCCCCACCGAGGCCACACTTTGCATAATTTCCTTCACTGATGAGCTCAGCTCGCCAGTGCAGGAAGAGTATTCGTGGATCTGACGCCATTTTTAAATTCTGTCCCGATTTATCAACCCTCCTTAGCCAGCCCAGCGTAGCCTCCAGACCCCCCACCCCCCCAACCCCCTCCACTGCAACAAACCTACATCTTACAGGGTCCTCTATCCCCCCATTAGCCCACCTCTTATAAGCAAGGCCTCCCCGGGCCCAACACCTGGCACGGGCAAACTTGCACTCGGGCAACTCGACACTACCAGCTTGGCACCCTGGCAGTGCCCCTACCAGCCTGGCAGTGCCACACAGGCACCCTGGTAGTGCCAAGGTGGTACTGCCAGGGTGCCAGTTGGCACTGTCAAGATGCCAGGCTGGTAGTGCCAAGGTGCTTGGGTGTCAGCAGGAGTACCAGAGCATCACCCTACCAAGAGCCCGACTACCAGGGGTCTCCAATGGCCTGGGAGACACCCACCAGGTGCCATTGCACCTGGACCACATTTGTGGGGACCAGTACTAAATAGTACCATGGCGAAGTTTCCCGGCCATAGACATTTCAATGAGCTAAGGGATCTCAGTAGGCAAGTGACATATGCGAGAGAAAGGTTTAATGTTAAATATGCAGTTCACATCATCAGCGACGTCAGATCACATGACAACAGAGAATGGAGAACCATAGTTTTATGCAGGCCCTGTGTGTATTGCGCATAATTAGTATGATATTTCATTAAAAAGGTTGTGTTTGCCAACATTCTTGTCTCTAGTAGTATCTGTAAACTACCCCATCTAAGACACATAACAATAAAAGAATGTTGACTGCATGCATTTTGGGCGTGATTCTCCGCTCCCGTGCCGATTGGGAGAATCGCCTGGCGCGCCATTTTTCCACGGGACACCGGTCCGACACCCTCAGGCGATTCACCCAAGCCGCGAGAATGGCCCCGTCGTGTTTTTGCGCAGCGCAGGCCGGAGAATCGCCCGAGACACCCAAAATGGCAATTCTCCGCTATCCCCAGTCATCAGCCAGAGCAGTGAGGAGGTGAGCGGACTTTCCCGGAGCTCCTGCAGCCCGTGTCGGCTTCCCCGAGAACGCTGCGGCCAACGGGGGGGGGGGGGGGGGGGGGGGGGGGGGGGTGAGGGAGAGTGTGGAGGTGAAAGGGGGGAGGGTGGGCGTGGAGGTGAGAGGGGGGGTGGGAGGGAGTGGAGGTGGGAGAGGGGGGAGGGAGTGGAGGTGGGAGGGGGGTGGAGAGAGGGAGGTGGAGGTGGGAGGGGGTGAGGGAGGAAGTGGAGGTGGGAGGGGGTGAGGGAGGGAGTAGAGGTGGGAGGGGGGAGGGAGGGAGTGGAGGTGGGAGGGGGAGGTAGGGAGTGGAGGTGGGAGGGGTGAGGGAGAGTGTGGAGGGTGTTGTCCATCCGCGGATGCCACATGTCAGCCACCCTGATATGGCAGGACGGTGACGAGGACACGGACGCAGGTTGACGTGTGGCTGATGGGCACAGGTGACTGGCACACTGGTGAGGAGGACGGTGTGAACAGACCGTTGGACGCAGACAGTGATCAGGTGTTAGGCTGGCTGCGTATATGCAGCGCGACCAGGCCACCGGGACACACAGGTATCCCATGCAACCCGGCTGACAAGGTGTGGAAGAACCTCAGTGTAACATGTCGTTTCTCTGCCCCCCACCACCCTCCTGCAGGTCACCATGTATGCCAACCAGACAGCGATGTTCACTGCCGTGGTTGGAGCCGCAGCACTGCAGGTGGCCATCCTGCAGCGTAGACTGCGACGGCCCACAGTGGCTGCAGATGCAGCGGCTGCTGCTGCAGCAGAGGGGATGGCCACGGAGAGGCCGGTCGTCGCCGTGCAAGCCGCAGGCGCTCAGGGCCGGAATGTCCAAGGGGATGCCGAGGGGAACATTGACCTGGAGACGGTGAGGAATGCACAGGAAGCGGGCACTGATATCGAAGTACTTGGGGGGGGGGGAGGAGGAGGAGGAGGAGCCACTGATGGTGATGCCAGGGCGCCACAGGCGTCCAGCAAGGCCGAGGGTGTACCGTGACAGAATGTCGTTCGAGGCCCTACATGCAGGAGGAGACTACGGTTCAGCAGGGAGACGGTCGCACATATATGCCACCTCGTGGCGCACCTCGCACCACTTGGAATGGGTGGAGGACACGCTATACCAGTCTCCGTCAAGGTGACGGTGGCCCTAAACCTTTACGTTACCTGTTCCTTCCAGGTGCTGAGCGGGGACCTATCCGGGATCTCACAGGCATCGGTCCACAGGTGCATCAGGGCTGTGACCGACGCCTTGTACGCCATCGCGGACAGGTACATTAAATTCCCCGAGGACTGAGCACAGCAGGAAGCACGGGCACATGGATTCGCCAAGGTGGCCGGGATACCGATGATCCAGGGTGTCATCGATGGTGGGCACGTCCCCATGCGCCCACCTGTAGACAACAGGGAAGTGTTCATGAACAGGAAGGGCGCATACTCCATGAACATTCAGGTGGACTGCGACCCCCACATGAGGATCATGCACGTGTGTGCAAGGTTCCCTGGGAGTGTGCATGACACCTACATTCTGGCACAGTCGTTCATCCCCGCAATGTTCGATGGATGCCCCCCCGGCTGAGGGGCTGGTTGCTGGGCGACAGGGGCTATCCGTTGAGGTCATGGCTGATGATGCCAATACGGAGACCTCAGACCAACGCGGAGAGCCTATATAACGAGGCCCATGCAGCAACCAGGGGTGAGGTGGAGCAGTGCTTCGGCCTGCTGAAGATGCGATTCAGATGCCTGGACCGCTCCGGAGGGGCCCTGCAGTACCGGCCCGACAGGATCGGTCGCATAGTTGTGGTCTGCTGTGCGCTGCACTACATTGCCATGCAGAGGGGAGATGCACTGGTGGAGAAGTCGGAGGGAGGACCCGACGGCACCGGAGCCAATGCAACTGAAGGGGAGGAGGACGAGGAGGTGGATGGCATGCATCAGGGTGGCGGGAGGGGCGCAGGACACAGACGCTGCCTGGGTGCTGGTTACGTCCACGAGGCTCCACGACGGCACCTTCGAGGACAGCGGGCACGCGACGCATTAGTGGCCGCATGGTTCACGCACCATGGGGGAGGGATTCTCTGAACACTGCCACTTGCACCGCCAGTCCTGCACATGGGCACAACACAGCACCCACCATCGCCCCCCCCGCACCGCGTTCACGGCACCAATTCCACATCACCTTACCACTGCGGCACTATGGGATTGCACAACATTGATGATTGTGTAAGCGGGTGTGATCAGTGCCATGTTGAATGATGACAGCTCGCTCTGCGATGAGCTGTGAGCTCAGATTCGCCAGCCAAGGTCGGACTCATGGCTATAGCTGAACCATCCACTCCGGTGGTCACAGCGTTCGTCACGGACATTTCATCACGTGCCCGTGTGGGGTAGCTGGCGTCGGAGTCCCGAGGACTACAGTGTCCGATTTTGGGAGGCAGGGGGGAAAGGGACAGCACATCCGGCACCGACGTTGAACCGCTCGTTAACCCCAGCGCCACTCGGTCACCCTCACGAGCCCCCTGGCACCAGACATAGCACAGAGTCTTACAAGTTAAGTGCAACAGTGAGTTTATTTGTGACATTCACATATGGATGCCCTACCCCCTACAACTAAACTGTGCCCTGCACCCATGCCAACTTATTATGTGCCTAACTTCTTTGCCTTACGGGCCCTACCACTACGTCTAGATGCCTCCCCAGATGGTACAGCAGGAGTGGAGGCGGACTGCTGAGAATCACGCCCTGCGACGTGGCTCCCCGTCGGCAGGCGTTTCCTGTGGCGGCCCAGCCTCGATGGGCCAGGCTGCTCGGCGGCCGTGCTGGATGGCGTTGTGCCACCCTGACCTGCCCGCTGCCCACCAGATGCGCCAGGGACGGAATGGGGGGAGGCCGAGTGTGCTGGAACGTCCCTTGCTGGAGGTAATGGGACAGGCCCCAGAACCTCCTCCCTCGGGGAGCCCGGTAGCCCCCGGGCCTCACTGTGGGACGGAGGTGCGATCGTAGACATGCCCCGTCGCACCACCGACACCTGACGCTGCCAGTCTGGTGACCTGCAGCGGTATCGACAACGGTCCGAATGTTCGCAGAGACGGAACCCAGGGAGTGCGACATTCCTGCCAGGGACTGTGCCATCTCAACCTGTGAGTGCGCTACGCCATCCATCACGTGCACCAGGCAGTCTATGCTCTCCGCGACTGACTGCTGGGACTGTGCCATGGCCTGCTGGGTCCGAGCCATGGCATTGTGAGACTCGGCCAGGGCCCGGAGAGCGGCGGCAATGTCGTGTTGGCTCTGGCGCATGGCTGCCTGTGAGAGAGCAGCCCGCTCCTGGGCCATGGCTGACGCGTGCACGTGAAGCCCAACGCCTTGCAGAACCTGACCAATGGCCGAAACCGTTTCACCCATTGCCTCCACCGCGGACGCCACCCGTGCGGTGTTGCCCTGGGTGGCTGCGATGGGCGGCACCACTCCCTGCTCCTGGACGTTAATGGACTCCTCCAACTGCGTGTGCAGGTCCTGGAAGATGGCCCTCATCCCTTATTCAGTCCCTGGGTGTCCACATGCATCGGTTGTCCAGGTGGGTCAAGTACATCCAGGAATCCGGGGGCCGTCTGGGTGGCAGCTGTTTGCTGGGCCTGGGCTGCCCTCCGACCGTCCAGCTCCTCGGCTGCTCCAAACTCCACCTGCTGTACCGGCTCGGCTGTGTGGTGCGCACCAGACCGTGACCCGGGAGCCTCATCACTTATCTGCCCAACCGAGCTGAGTGTCTCTGCGATGGTGGATGGTGTGGGAGACAGCAGTGCCGCTAGCTCGAGGTCATTGTCCGTTAGGAAGTCTGGTGTGTACTGGTCCCCCTCATGGCCCGGCGCAAGGTGCATGCGGCCCATGTCATGTCGCCCTCCAGGTGAATCCGTGGACTGTGTGGCCGTCCTCTGTGCGTCACCGTCCACTGTCCCTGTCCTGTCCCCGTCACTGTCATGGCTCATGGCCCTACCTTCGGGCAATGCACGGCCATCACTTTCGTCACTGTCCGCCCTGTACCCCTCAGCATTGTCTCTGTCCGCCCTCTGCGCGTCCCCGTCCAGCATCCCAGACTGAGAGGATGGCCCTCCTGTCCGACCGACTGCCACCCTCTGGCGTGCGTCCCTGGGTGCGCTTGAGGTTGGAGATGGTCGGCTGTGTCTTGGCCGAGACGATCCTGGACGTTCGGCGGCTGGCCCTGGGGAACACAACGATACGGGGTTCGTTAGACACGCTGGGCCGGGTGTATGGTGGTGGTGGGGGCAGTGTGTGAGGGGGGAGGGGATCGAGGGTGCAGTGGCCAGAGTGTGATGGGGGGAGGGGATCGAGGGTGCAGTGGCCAGAGTGTGAGGGGGGTGATGACGAGTTGGGGGGGGGGGGGGATGGTGAGGACATGCAGGGTTCTCTCACTTGCTTCTGCACCTCCGACCTGGCATGTCGCGACCTCCCGGGTGGCGGGTCCCCCAGTGAGGTCCAGGGCCCTCTGCTCGTGAACGGTTAGGGGGTGCAGCACAGGAGAACCCCCTCCGGTTCTCATACGCTCACGATGGTTGTGAGCTGTCTTGTCCTGGGGGAGGGGGGTTGGATAAAGCATCACAATTAGGCGGGTATAATCAGGGTGTGCAGATATAGGCTATATTAATGCTGGGTGGGGAGACAGTTGGAGCCACGCCATGGCATCTCTCCAGGGGGGTCCCGGTGCTCATGTGGGTCGAGTACAACGTTGTGCACCCTGAACCCCCTCCCCACCCACCTACCCACCCACCTACCCACCCACCCCACTTGCACCCCTCGTGCCTGGGTGGGGAGGGTGGGGTTGGTTGTGACCCGGGGGCACCCTCATGGCACTTACCCTGGCAGCCGAGTGAGGTCGTGCAGCTTCTTCCGACACTGCTCCCCGGACCGGGGGGGGGGGGGGGGCGGTGGTGCCCCACAGCACTCACAGCGGTGCCAACTTCACGCCAACCGTGCCTCACCGCGCTGGATAGCTGGCGATGCCCACGTCTTGGGCAGAGGGTGGCCCTTCGGTTTTCTACCTCATCGAGGAGTGTGTCCAGGTCAGTGTCCCGGAACCTCGGTGCGACTCGTCGGGGCTCAGCCATCTCCCCTCCTTCTCCTCCTCCGGATTCCTTCCGTGCACGGATCGCGGCATTTATGGCGCAGCGCCGCGTCATTCGGGCATCGCGCGCTTACGTCGCTGCTTTCACGCCACGCCCCCCGAGTTCCTTGCGGCTCCGCTCCTAGCCCATTTTCGGGCCTTGAATCGATCGCGATCGGGGCCGTTTCACGCCGTCGTGAAACTCGACGGCGTTCACGATGGCGGGGCACTTAGTCGTGGGAGCGGAGAATTGCACCCCCTGTCTTTGCAATGCATCACGTCAACCCCACTACTTTCACAAACTAAAAAGGTGTTTCACTTCTTCAGTGTGTGACCACTGGCTACATCTTCCATGAGGTTGCATAATAGAGCCTAATCGTGAGATGTTGCATCACTTTCTGTGATAATGTACATGGTATCTGATTAGCATATTAAACCAGCTTAAGTCCAGCTTTTCACCATGATGGAGAACATATTTGCCATGGTGAAAATCCTGGAATTTGCCAGAAATTCGAAGTCCCACCCCTGAATATGGCATGTTCCATTTTTGCGGGGACAGGACTGGACTTGGGCTGGAGTTCATACTTCTGCAGTTTATGGAGGCAGCAGCCATTTAAATCACCAGCTACCTCCGCGGAATTAGTATTTTTATGGACAGGAGTGTGAAACCCAGAGAGGCAGATTAGGCCAGTTAAGAGGGGGTCTGAACTTGGTGAATTTGTTCAGACAGCAGGAGACTCCTTTGGAGAGGTAAGGTGCCCCTTTGGATCTGGCCCTGGGGCACCTTTGACACCGTTTGGGGGGAGGTAAAGTATCCCTTGGGATCGCTAAAAATTAACATGATTGTGCATAAGAAGTGAATAAACACATTGGAACTGTTAAGTTGTCAATGAACTGTCACACTGTCAAAGAACTGTCAAGCTTTCAAGGCATTGTCAAGCTGTAAAGAGGCTATCAAGGAACTGGCAGAACTTTCAAGAACCTGTCAAAGGTTACTAGGTGAGTTAACGTGGAGGGTGTTAACATGGAGGGTGTAAGGGTAAAGGGGGCATGGGTTGGCATGTGTTGGCACTAAATAGCATAGGGACTAAAAAGGGCCATGTGGGTGTGCGGCTCATAGGAGGTATAATTGTACATGGATGGGGCATGAGATGTGATGCAGGAGTGAGGACTGGAAGGTTGTTTTTTGTTTGCTTTTTTAAACATTTAATTCGACAGTGCTGGAGCACACCTCTGCACTTGGCAGCCTTTGCACTCATTCCAGAGGTGTTGGGTCTGAACTCCAATACAGCCTGCTCCCCCAGATCAAAAATCCAACCTGCGGGCAGCCACTTTTAAATATCAGGCTGGCAAGGCTGGGAATTCTCCCGTCTCTGTGCACCCTGTTCTCCCGTCTGAGCCAGGAGTGAAAATCAGGCCATTAGAAATAGTCCATTACATTACATCTGCCACCATGTCTTTGATTCTCATTTCTATATTTTAAAGATCAATCCTAACTTTAAGCTCAGGTTTTATGTAGTCGTTAAACTGGTTTTCTTCTCTTCGACCCTCTTCTTTCCCCCTGTCCTATCATAGTGATAGCCACAATGGCAGTTTCACAAGTCCCCTTCTCCTTTGGGCTCCCCTCGGTAGTTCTTCTGATTCTGCTGGGCAAGAGGGTTATTGGTAGATGACTCAGGTTTGCCAGTCTGGCCCTTGTGGGAGTATGCATTAGGGGTCATGTGGGACTGTGAAGCCGTGATGTCATTGGCTGACAGATCCCGGGTCCTGGTTGACTGTTGACCTCTAGCTCCGCCCTGAAGGCGGAGTATAAGAACCAGGAGTTCTCCCCCGCAGGCCAGTCTGCTACTGAACTGCGGGGAACAAGTCACGCTTAATAAAGCCTCATCAACTTCATCTCTATTCGTCTCTCATGAGTCTTTGTGCGCTACAATTTATTAAGCGTGCTTAAAGGACTATGGAGCTCAGGATCATCCCGGAATGCCTGAGGATCAGCCCCAACACAGCGAACTCAGCAGCAGTTTTCAAACACTGGCAGACTTGTTTCGAGGCCTACCTCAGAACAGCCCCCGGCCGGGTCACAGAAGACCAGAAACTACAGGTCCTGCACTCGAGGGTAAGCCCAGAAATTTTCCCTCTCATCGAAGACGCAGAGGATTTCCAGACGGCGTTCGCAGCATTAAAGAGCATCTATGTTCGCCCAGTGAACCAGATCTACGCACGCTACCAACTCGCAACGAGACGGCAAAGTCCCGGAGAATCGATAGATGAATTCTACGCCGCGCTACTAATTTTGGGACGGGCCTGCAGCTGCCCGCCGGTAAACGCGATGGAACACACGGACATGTTAATGCGTGATGCTTTTGTGGCTGGTATGAGCTCTTCCCAAATCCACCAAAGACTTTTAGAAAAAGAGTCGCTAGGACTCTCAGAGGCACGGGCCCTTGCAGCCTCCCTGGATGTGGCCGCGCGAAACGCCCGCACCTATGGCCCCGACCGCGCGGCAGCCCCTTGGGCTCCGTGGACCCCCGTCGCGACAAACCGCCCCCTCCCCCCCACCCCACAGGCTTGCGCGGTTCAGACGCCAAGTTGTCCCGGGGGTGCCCGCTGCTATTTCTGCGGCCAGGCGAAACACCCCCGGCAGCGCTGCCCGGCCCGCGCAGCGATTTGTAAGAGCTGCGGGAAAAAGGGCCATTTCGCGGCTGTGTGCCGGTCCCGGGAGGTCGCCACTGTCCCCAGAAAACAAGGAGTCCTGCGCGCTTCTAACGCTCCCCAACCCCCCCCCCCCCCCCCCCCCCCCAGCGCCCCATGTACGACCCGCAGGCGCAACCAGTTTGGGTCCCGGCCACCGCTGTCCAGCGCCCCATGTACGACCCGCAGGCGCAACCAGTTTGGGTCCCGGCCACCGCTGTCCCCAGAGAACAAGGTGACCTGTGCGTTTCTGACGCTCCCCAACCCCCCCAGCGCCCCATGTGCGACCCGCAGGCGCCGCCATTTTGGGTCCCGGCCACCACGAGGGGAGGAGGGGCGCCGCCATCTTGGGACCCCCAGACCTGTGCGACGCATGGGGACGGCCATTTTGTCCACCCCCGCCACCATCTTGTGACCCCCCAGCCATGTGCGATGCATGGGGTGGCCATTTTGTTCACCCCCGCCGCCATCTTGGACGGCAACAACAGACCCCAGTGTCGACGGGTCCACGGGGTTCGAGGAAGACGCTCAAGCACTACGATCACGTCTGGCCTCAATGACGCTGGACCAAGCACGGCCCCGGACGCTCCAGACGACGACAACAACGGTGCTGATAAACGGGCACGAGACACCATGCCTAGTCGACTCCGGGAGCACGGAAAGCTTCATCCACCCCGACACGGTAAGACGCTGTTTTTTGACCATCCGTCCCAGTGCACAAAAGATTTCCCTAGCTGCAGGATCCCACTCCGTACAGATTAAAGGCTTCTGCATAGTGACCCTAATGGTGCAAGGGAGGGAGTTTAAAAACTACAGGCTCTACGTCCTTCCCCAACTCTGCGCGCCCACATTACTGGGATTAGATTTCCAGTGCAACCTGCAGAGCCTAACGTTTCAATTCGGCGGCCCAATACCCCCACTCACTATCTGCGGCCTCGCAACCCTCAAGGTTGAGCCCCCATCCTTGTTTGCAAACCTCACCCCAGATTGCAAACCCGTCGCCACTAGGAGCAGACGGTACAGCGCCCAGGACCGGACATTCATTCGGTCCGAAGTCCAGCGGCTACTGAAGGAAGGCATAATCCAGGCCAGCAACAGTCCCTGGAGAGCACAGGTGGTAGTAGTAAAGACAGGGGAGAAGCAAAGGATGGTCAGAGACTATAGCCAGACCATCAACAGGTACACACAACTAGATGCGTACCCTCTCCCCCGCATATCCGACATGGTCAATCGGATTGCCCAATATAAGGTCTTCTCCACCGTGGACCCCAAGTCCGCCTACCATCAGCTCCCCATCCGCCCAAGTGACCGCAAGTACACAGCCTTCGAGGCAGACGGGCGATTATACCACTTCCTAAGGGTCCCATTTGGCGTCACAAACGGGGTCTCGGTCTTCCAACGAGAGATGGACCGAATGGTTGATCAACACGGGTTGCAGGCCACGTTCCCGTACCTCGACAATGTAACCATCTGCGGCCACGATCAGCAGGACCACGACGCCAACCTCCAAAAATTCCTCCAGACCGCTAAAGCCTTGAACCTCACGTACAACGAGGACAAGTGCGTTTTTAGCACAAACCGGCTAGCCATCAAGGGATATGTAGTGCGCAATGGGATAATAGGCCCCGACCCAGAACGCATGCGCCCCCTCATGGAATTTCCCCTCCCGCACTGCTCAAAAGCCCTAAAACGCTGCCTGGTGTTCTTTTCATATTACGCCCAGTGGGTCCCCCAGTACGCAGACAAGGCCCGCACCCTAATACAGACCACAACCTTCCCTCTGTCGACAGAGGCTTGCCAGGCCTTCAGCCGCATCAAAGCGGATATCGCAAAGGCCATGATGCGCGCCATCGACGAGTCCCTCCCCTTCCAGGTCAAGAGCGACGCCTCCGATGTAGCTCTAGCGGCCACCCTTAACCAAGCGGGCAGGCCCGTGGCCTTTTTCTCCCGAACCCTCCACGCTTCAGAAATCCGCCACTCCTCAGTGGAAAAGGAAGCCCATATAGTGGAAGCTGTGCGACATTGGAGGCATTACCTGGCCGGCAGGAGATTCACTCTCCTCACGGACCAACGGTCGGTAGCCTTCATGTTCGATAATGCACAGCGGGGCAAAATTAAAAACGACAAGATCTTAAGGTGGAGGATCGAGCTCTCCACCTTCAACTATGAGATCCTGTACCGTCCCGGAAAGCTGAACGAGCCGTCTGATGCCATATCCCGCGGCACATGTGCCAACGCACAAATTAACCGCCTCCAAACCCTCCACGAGGACCTCTGCCACCCGGGGGTCACTCGGTTCTACCACTTTATAAAGTCCCGCAACCTCCCCTACTCTGTGGAGGAGGTCCGTACAGTCACAAGGAACTGCCACATCTGCGCAGAGTGCAAACCGCACTTTTTCAGGCCAGATGGTGCGCACCTGATCAAGGCTTCCCGATCTTTGAACGCCTTAGTCTGGATTTCAAAGGGCCCCTCCCCTCCACCGACCGCAACACATACCTCCTGAGTGTGGTGGACTAGTACTCCCGTTTCCCCTTCGCTATCCCCTGCCCTGACATGACAGCGGCCACAGTCATTAAAGCCCTTAACACCATATTCACACTGTTCGGTTGCCCCGCATACGTCCACAGCGACAGGGGGTCCTCCTTCATGAGTGACGAGCTGCGCCAGTTCCTGCTCAGCAACGGTATAGCCTCGAGCAGGACAACCAGCTACAACCCCCGGGGGAACGGGCAAGTAGAGAGGGAGAACGGCACAGTCTGGAAGACCGTCCTACTGGCCCTGCGGTCCAGGGACCTCCCAGTTTCACGGTGGCAGGAGGTCCTCCCGGGCGCTCTCCACTCCATCCGGTCGCTACTGTGTACTAGCACTAACCAAATGCCTCATGAGCGCCTCCTTGTCTTCCCCAGGAAGTCCTCCTCTGGAACGTCACTGCCGACCTGGCTGGCGGTCCCAGGACCCATCTTGCTCCGAAAACATGTGCGGGCGCACAAGTCGGACCCGTTGGTCGAGAGGGTTCGCCTCCTCCACGCGAACCCGCAGTACGCTTACGTGGAGTACCCCGACGGCCGACAGGACACGGTCTCCCTGCGAGATCTGGCGCCCGCCGGCAACACGCACACCCCCCCGACAACAATCACCCCCTCCCTGCCACTGGCGCACCCCATGAGCGCCCCCTTCCCGGGAGGATCGGTCCTCCTCCCAGGTCCGACCAGAAGTGAAGCTGAAGCAGAAACCGTAAGACTCCCGGAGACGACAACACTGGAACAAGCACCACCACCAGGGCCGAGGCGATCGACGAGGACGACCAGACCGCCCGACCGACTCGTGGCATCGATGTAACACTACAATGTTGTGGACTTTGACGAGAACTCTTTCTTTTCCCCCTTTTACGGTAAATAGTTCAAAACAAAAGAAAATCCTCTGTACATACTGTGATGACATGCAAAAGTTTTCCTCCCAGGACCAGCCTTGTAAACCCTTACCACCATACGAAGCACCACCCCGCCGGGTTCATTTTTAACAAGGGGTGAATGTGGTAGTATGCATTAGGGGTCATGTGGGACTGTGAAGCCGTGATGTCATTGGCTGACAGATCCCGGGTCCTGGTTGGCTGTTGACCTCTAGCTCCACCCTGAAGGCGGAGTATAAGAACCAGGAGTTCTCCCCCACAGGCCAGTCTGCTACTGAACTGCAGGGAACAAGTCACGCTTAATAAAGCCTCATCGACTTCATCTCTATTCGTCTCCCGTGAGTCTTTGTGCGCTACAGCCCTCATCTGTATTGGGGGTTGAATGCAGCATCTCTGGCCGGTTAGGTAGGGTAGATAACTGCTTCTGCAGCTTAGGACCATCTCCAATAAGTGGCTGGGGGCGGGTTGGCGTGGGAGAACCGTGAGAGGGGGGGAGGGGGGTGGTGCGGGGCTGCACGTCACACGCACCGGAGCTCAACTTCTATCGCAGCACCCCTCACACACACTGGCACACAGTCCCCGCCCCGCCCCCGCACGCATCGGACAGAGTACAGAGGCAGCTCACATCGGTGTGGAATGTGTTTAATAACAGACGCCCTGTACATGTGCCCGAGCCCATCTAACTATTCTGTGATCTGCACCAGTGCCAACTTACTCATCAGTGTCTATCTTTCTCGGCGTTCCTCCAGACGGTACAGCAGAACTGGAGGTGGACACCTGTGATTCCTGCCCTAGGGTCCCCTTTGGAGGCCGTTTCCTGGGGTGGCCTGGTCTGGATGGGCCAGGCTGCACCTCGGGCAATTGGGATGGCGTGGTGTCACCCTGTTCTGCCCGCTTCCCTCCAGATGCACCAGGGATGGTGGTGGTGGTGGGGGGGGGGGGTCCGAGGTGGCGTGGGGTTCTGGGACGCCCCTGCAGGGAGACCGGAATGGGCCCCAGCATCCCCTTCCTCAGGGAGGACTGGTGGCCCCCGGGGCTCTCCATGGGATGGGGGTGCGAGCGGATCCAGCACCCGGGGCACCACCATCACCTGGCACTGCCAGTTCTGGAGACCTGTGCTGGTATCAACCAGGGTCTGGACATTCGCAGCCATGGAGCTCAAGGAGTTCGCCATCCCTGTCTGGCTCTGTACAATGCCGCCCATCACCCGGGCAATGATGCTCTCAACGATGGCCATGGACTGCTGAGACCGGGCCAGGTTGTTGAGCGCCTCTGCAATGTTCAGCTGGCCCAGGCTCATGGCTAGCCCTGTCCCGGGCCGCAGAGGCCGTGTGCACAGATAGCCCCAGGCCTTGCAAACTCAGACCCATGCCCGACACCTCTGCCACCATAATCTCCACCGCGGACGCCACGCGTGCGGTGTTGGCCTGTGTGGCACTCATGACCGGCACCATTTCCTGCTCCTGGACGCGGATGTATTCCTGCACTTGCGTCTGCAGGTGCTGGAAACCGGCCGTCACCTTCTCACACTCCTGGGTCCCTGACTGCATCGGGTCTATGGGTGGGCGGGGGAACTCCAGGAATCCGGGACCCGTCTGGGCGGCAGGTGTTTGCCGGGGCTGTGCTGCCCTCCCACCGTCCGGCTCCTCGGCTGTTCCGACCTCCACCTGCTGTACCGGAGCGGCTGTGTGGTGCGCACAAGTTAGAGTCCCAGAAGCCTCACCACTAAAATGGCCAACCGAGGTGAGAGTATCTGCGGTGGCGGAGGGTGCAGGGGGCAGCTGTGACGCTACCTCGGTGTCTTCATCAGACCTGCGGTCGGGGGTACCCTGGGGTGCCATGTCCCGTATGTTCGTCCCCTCCATGGTGGTGTCGTGTTGTGTTCTTTCACGTCTGTCTGTCCCCTGTGTGCCTGTGTCCTGTGTCATTGTGTCATGTCTGTCTGTCCCCTGTGTGCTAGTGCCCTGTGTCAGCATGTCGTGCCTGTCTGTCCCCGTGTGCTCGTGTCCTGTGTCGTTGTGTCGTGTCTGTCTGTCCCCTGTGTGCTCGTGTCCTGTGTTGTTGTGTCGTCCCTGTCTGTCCCCTGTGTGCTCGTGTCCTGTGTTGTTGTGTCGTGCCTGTCTGTCCCCTGTGTGCTCATGTCCTGTGTCAGCGTGTCGTGTCTGTCTGTCCCCTGTGTGCTCGTGTCCTGTGTCGTCGTGTCGTGTCTGTCTGTCCCCTGTGTGCTTGTGTCCTGTGTTGTCGTGTCGTGCCTGTCTGTCCCCTGTGTGCTCGTGTCCTGTGTCGTTGTGTCGTGTCTGTCTGTCCCCTGTGTGCTTGTGTCCTGTGTCGTTGTGTCGTGCCTGTCTGTCCCCTGTGTGCTCATGTCCTGTGTCAGCGTGTCGTGTCTGTCTGTCCCCTGTGTACTCGTGTCCTGTGTCGTTGTGTCGTGTCTGTCTGTCCCCTGTGTGCTCGTGTCCTGTGTTGTCGTGTCGTGTCTGTCTGTCTGTCCCCTGTGTGCTCGTGTCCTGTGTTGTCGTGTCGTGCCTGTCTGTCCCCTGTGTGCTTGTGTCCTGCGTCGTTGTGTCGTGCCTGTCTGTCCCCTGTGTGCTCGTGTCCTGTGTTGTCGTGTCGTGTCTGTCTGTCCCCTGTGTGCTTGTGTCCTGCGTCGTTGTGTCGTGCCTGTCTGTCCCCTGTGTGCTCGTGTCCTGTGTTGTCGTGTCGTGTCTGTCTGTCCCCTGTGTGCTTGTGTCCTGCGTCGTTGTGTCGTGCCTGTCTGTCCCCTGTGTGCTCGTGTCCTGCGTCGTTGTGTCGTGCCTGTCTGTCCCCTGTGTGCTCGTGTCCTGTGTTGTCGTGTCGTGTCTGTCTGTCCCCTGTGTGCTTGTGTCCTGTGTCGTCGTGTCGTCACTGGACTGGGCCAGAGGGCCATTGTTGGAGCTGCCCTCCCCATCGCTGCTAGAGTCCCTGTGGGCTGGCCGCCCAGGCGCTGGCCGGGGCGGTGTAAGCCTGATGCGCCCGGTTGATCTGCGTCGGCTGACCATCCAGGCGCTGGATGCGGGTGGTGTCTGCCAGGGTCGCCTTGTTGGTCTGCGTTGGCTGGCCGTCCAGGCGCTGGTTGCGGGTGGTGTCTGCCAGGGTCGCCTTGTTGGTCTGCGTTGGCTGACCATCCAGGCGCTGGATGCGGGTGGTGTCTGCCAGGTGCGCCTGGTTGGTCTGCGATGGCTGGCCGTCCAGGCGTTGGATGCAGGCGGTGTCTGCCAGGTGCTCCGGGTCAGTGACCGCGTGGCCCTGCAACACACAATACACCATCATGGTTAGGCAGGTGGAGGGGGGTGTGCTGAGAGGAAAGGGCTGAGGGGAAAGGGCTGAGGGGAAAGGTCCGAGGGGAAAGGTCCGAGGGGAGAGCGTAGCCATCTCAGATGGCCACCTGAAAAGGACCATGGGAATTATGGCCAACCCAGGACTCAGACAGACTCTGAGCTTGTGTGTGTATTTGCAACCCAGATAGCTAGATGCGATCGAAACCCCCGCTCGTTTGCATTCTAATGGCCCATTTCCCCAGAACAAAAGAACTGTACTCAGGTAACCGATACAGATACAGACTAAGCGGTGCCACTCCCTTTACTCAGGGAGCCCAAACAGCCAAGGTCAATGACCGCTAAGGACACGCCCAGCCATCAAGGCACCCGCCCCTTTATTGGCCAAAATCGAAGGCAGTGATCGAAGCCTGTCGAATTATTGGGTCCAAGTTAAGGACCGCCCCAAAGAGCGCAAAATCCCAGAGGGATAAGAAGAGACACAGCCATGTGCTCAGTCTCTCTTGGATCCGGCCTATGCCAACCCAAGTGCAGCATAACGACCAGACAGACAAGTTCAAGACCAACGATCGCTACCAGACACATGAGCCCACCAGAAACAGAGTCACTTCTTCCACCCAGCCACGCAAGATCTGGACAAAGTCCTTGTCCATCTGCCTAGAGCCGGTTGCCCTGAAGTTAAGTATAGGTTATTGTAGTTGTTAGGTATAGTTTAACTTGTAGTGTTTTGTGTTGCATGTCGAAATAACCCTTGTGTGTAAATAAACCATCTTTGAACTTGAACTGTCTAACTGGTTGTGTGGTCCTTTGATCGATATCCGGTAAAGCCTTGTGGTGGTATCATTTGATACCTGGCGACTCTAAAGAGCATCATTATTAATTGACAACAAGAGTTCTGCGGGCAGAGTGTAGAGGGGAGAGGGCTGAGGGGAAAGGGGCCAAGCGGGGGAGGGGGATCTCATTTGGTGGCGCACCCCCGATCTCGGCATTGGCAATCTCCCGGTCCTCAGTGCACCAGCTATGTCCAGTGCCCTCTGGTCATGCACGATGAGGTGACGCAGATCAGGTTCACCCCCTCCGGTTTGGGCCCGCTCTCGTTGGTTATGGCCGCTCTTCTCCTGGGGGGGGAACAACAGCATTGTTAGGCGCTCCAATGCATGCAGTTGGATATATGTTGGCATCGGTGCACAGGGCACACGGCCAATGCGGCTTGCATGGGTGGCTGCAGCCATGTGGGTCACGGCTGTGGTTGTACCGGGCCCCTGGGGAGAGGGTGGGTGTCACACCTGTGGGGGGGTAGGGGGGTTGGTGCCATGGGCACATTGCTGGGTACTCACCCTGGCTGCCCTCAGTAGGTCGTTGAGTTTTTTGCGACACTGAATGAAATGAAAAATGAAAATCGCTTATTGTCACAAGTAGGCTTCAAATGAAGTTACTGTGAAAAGCCCCTAGTCGCCACATTTCGGCGCCTGTTCGGGGAGGCTGGTTCACTGCTCGCCAGTCCTGGGTGTCAACGCGATGGCACTGACGGCCGTGCCCACCTCCCTCCACAGACGCGGGCCACGTTGGCTGGGACCCACTGGCCAGGTCCAGGGTACAGACACCCCCTCCTCTCCTCGAGGGCATGCAGGAGTGTCTCCAGGTTGTGGTCTGTGAACCGGGGCGCGGCTCGGCGTGGCGCCATGTTGCTCCATCGGTGGCATGTGCGCTCGCGTCACCTTATGTGCACCGCTGCGCCGCGTCGATTGCGTGGCGCCGGGTCCCCGACGTTGCTCTGAGGCCGTGCCCCCGTGCTTCCTGCCACGCCCCTGCTAGCCCCCTTGTACGCCAGGGAATAGGGTCCCGGAACGAGCGCCGAACGTGGAGTGAAAAACTCCCGTTTTGACGCCGGCGTCGACACTCTGCCGTCGGAGCAGAGAATCGCGCCCATAGGATATTCTCCAGTCCTCTGGAACCTCGCCTGTGGTCAAAGAGGATATGAAGATATCTGTTGAGGCCCCAGCTATTTCTCCTCTTGCCTCCCACAGTAACCTGGGTAGAACCCATTGGCCCCGGGGACTTGTCTACCTTGACAAGGACAGCAGATACCTGGAAACACCACCACCTGGATGTTCCCGTCAGAGACCCACACGATCTTTACTTGCAAAATATTACCGTTCCTTCACTGTCGCTCATTCAAAATCCTGGAATTGCCTCCCTAACACCACTGTGAGTGTAGCTACATAACAGGAGCTGCAGTGGTTCAAGAAGGCAGCCCACCACCACCTTCCCAAGGATAACTAGGGATGGGAAACACATGCTGGCCGAGTCAGCAATACCCACACCTCATAAATGAATAAAAGAAAAAGTCGCCAAAGCTCACTATTTACATCTAGCTTCTTGGAGATTTAACTTTTTCCCAATTTAGCAAAACTTTTGTCCACAGTCGATATGGAATGGACTCTGTATTCAACGGTTTTGTTCAGCTGGGTAATATTTACATATATTCTGATAGATCCATTTGGGTTATGGCACTGGGACCATCCCCAAGCACCAATTTCTTGGTTCTGTTTCAGGTGAAATAACTGTCTGCTTCAACATATTGTCAACATCCTCATTTACCTTTGGCAATAGTGGATGAGGAACTTTTCTGAGTGTAACCAGATACCAATTTTGTTTCTGGACATGCAGTGATGTGGTGTGCTGTTTCCCGCTTTCATAAACCTGGGAATTCAGCTCTGAGGCTTTTGGTGGAGGGGGGTTCCTGCACCGGGGGGGGGGACTCAAAAGGGGTCTGGCCCGCGATCGGTGCCCACCGATCGACGGGCCGGCCTCTCTGAAGGAGGACCTTCTTTCCTCCGCTGCCCCGCAAGATCCATCCGACATCTTCTTGCGGGGCGGCCGCGGGGAGAACGGCAACCGTGCATGCGCGGGTTGGCGCCGGTCAACCTGCGCATGTGCGGATGACGTCATTTACGCAGCGCCAAGGCCCGGCGCGCGTAAATGACGCGGCGCCGCTCCTAGCCCCCCGGGGGCGGGAGAATAGGGGGCTGGGAACGTCCTCCGATGCCGGAGTGAAACACTCCGGTTTTCACTCCGGCATTGGCACTTAGTCTCCCGATAGGAAAATTGCGCCCAGTATTTCTGTGATTTCATTCTTTCAATATTAGGGAGTTGTGTTCAATTTTCCTGTGACGTTAAATTCTATCCGTCCCAACCCATAAGGGTTTTGACATGTTGGCTGAAGAGAGCTGCTCGCCAACCACTATTCAACATCAGAAAGAATAGAAACTGCTGCACCTGGGCATCATTTACTTCATGGATCCTGCCATTCCTTCAAGGCTTCCCTTTGTGTGTATCCTGTACAGGCTTCTTGACACATCACACAGCCTGGAAGTGCCCCATCTTCCTGCATAAATGGCATTCAGCCTCTTTGGCAGGGCAGCTTTCACAGCTGCTAATATCCCCACCACATCATTTGCAGTTAGTTGGAGCTGTTGACAGATGCTCTTCCTGTCTCCATACTTTTTTTTGTGACAGCTTATCCTTTTTTTCCATGTATAATATACTCTAGCGAGTCAGCTAGGCTATTTTTGAGATAGTGCTCTCCCCGTCATCTCAAACTACAGCTCGGTTCGGTTCCCTCACCTTTGCTGTCTGCTCAGCTGGATTGCCTTTGCTATGTTTAGACCATCTCTTGACTGTGACGGGTCAGACAAAAGCATCATCAAGCAGTCCAACAACAATTATGTTTCTGATTAGTTGGTTTACCAAATTCCCATATTCACAGTCGGTTTCCACGGTAATTTATGAATGCATCAACATTGACATTAGGTAATTTTTTTAAACTTAGCCTGCAAAACAATGGCATGTATTCTTTCTCAGATTGAAGTGTGTATCAAGTGTTTTCATTACTTTCTCATGCACAGTTTTTTCCTCATTGTTACCATGCCTGGTGAGGCTATCATCTGCACAGTCACTCATCGCCTGTAACAGCACACTAACATTCTCACTGCTCACCTTTGAAGTGAGGCACAATGTCGTATGATGTCTCGGTAAATCTCGGTTACTATTTAAGCCAGGTGTGGTGTTGTGTGCTCTGATTTGTCTGTTGGTGTGTCCATCATGATGTGTGTGTTTGAATATCATGACACTAGGCATCTGCTTGGTTGAGGACGTCTCAAAGCTTTCAAGCAAGACTACAGATTTCTCTAACTTCAATTTTTCATGCTCTGCCACCATATAATATTCTTGATATTATTAAGACGGTGTGTTGATGTCAAATATTCAACTTTACTTTAATTGGCTGGATTCATGCATGGAATCTTCAACATCTGTTTCAGTTGTTGAAACAAAGGCACCAACAGATCTCCTGATTATTCTGCAATTGCAAGTTGGCCAAGCTTCTGGAGGCTTCCAAAGTAGATCATAAACAGACAGGACTAGACACACTGCTGGGGAATTTCACATTGGTTTATGTCAAGGATTCTTCCAAGACAATGAGCCCAGACCTCTTGACTCAAGGCTGATCCAGTAACCAAGGAGAACTATCAACACTGGCTACGAACAAAGAGATTCTAAAAGCAACAATTACTCTCCATTGTATTTCAATAATTTTGGACATCAAGGAAAATCGGTGTGGTTAACATGTTAATTGTCCTCCATTAATTTTAGCAATGGACACTCATCATGTGACTATAATTGCTCCCCAGCTTTTGAATCCTTTTAATTTACAAGATTACCCCAACAGCAAGACAAAAAGCCAAACTCTCTTCTCTCCCTCCCTTCAACTCGAACTAAATTTGGACCCTGTTTGCTGATATTAAACTGTGGGCAGCAGACAGAGAAATTCTAAATAAGACATTGATCTCTTCCAGGAAAGAGGAAACAATACCTGCAACTTTAAACCTTTCCAGCTGAGAAACAAAGCTTTTGGATTGGGAAACCAGACCAGCCCACCACTT
Source organism: Scyliorhinus torazame (assembly GCF_047496885.1). Classification (NCBI taxonomy): domain Eukaryota; kingdom Metazoa; phylum Chordata; class Chondrichthyes; order Carcharhiniformes; family Scyliorhinidae; genus Scyliorhinus; species Scyliorhinus torazame. The sequence goes on from NC_092707.1 coordinate 308,339,557, forward strand.
ACAAGCTGTGAACTCTTTATATCAGTACAATAAAAACTAACCCCTTAATTGTTTAAACGTGTTGGACTGACTTCTTTGCAACAAGCACATAAATAGCTAATTGCATATGGTGAATTGGCACACTTATTCTTTTACATTTCAAAACCTATTTCAATCAGCTGAAGAGTGGAAAGAAAGAGGGGAGTCCTTCTCCCCTTTTAATTTTTTAACAAAGATGTTAAAATATATTAAAAGGTTAAAAACACCTTCTACCTGTCACAACACACAAACACATATGCAGAAATATGAGGAGCAATCCAAATGCTTTCTTACCTGGTTGTATCAGTATTGATTGAGTAACACAGAATATGTAATGAATCTGTAGAGGTATGTAAAATAAGGACTTATTTGCACATATATTTACTGCTGACCACATCTTCTACAGGGCTACACAAGAGAACCTAATCATGAGATGTATCATTTCAGGTGATGATTATCACATTAAACGCAGTATCTGATTAACATATTCAGCAGTCAGAATTAACCCATTACACTACATATCGTGTGTCAAGGGTTACCATTAATGGTATGGCTCATAACTTCAGTCTGACTCCACTTACACATGCACAACAGGTCTAAGATGAGAGTTATGCTGTTCACAAGGAACATGATGGTGATCTCCTCCACTCTGGGGATACTGAACGCAGACTGCATGACTTTATTGTGGAAAACCTTCACTCAGTCTGCCAGCATGACTCTGACGTTCCTGTTGCTTGCCATTTCAATTCACCATCTTGCTCTCCTGCTCAAATTGTCCTTGACTTGCTACCATGTTCCGGTGAAGCCCACCGCAAGCTGAAGGAACAGCACCTCATCTTCTGATTAGGCACTTGACAGCTTTCTGGACTGATGCACAATCAATTACTCTCAAGACAAGGTGAGTCATAACTAATCTGCTTTAATCAGCTCGATCTGTACCCAGCAGCTTCGATACAGAAAGTGAAGGCTGCTGGGACAGCATTGGTTCTTATACCCCACCTCTCAGGACAGAGCTATGTACGTTAGCCAATGGTAGACTCCTAGGTCTAGCCAATGGGCATCCACCTCTCAGGTACTGCAATACCTGGTATTACCACATGGACTTAACATCCAGTTCAACAACTTCAGTTAATGAACTTCTTCTTCCATTTTGAATTATTTACCCCCAGATGCCGGCCTCATCTTGTTCTCATATTTTTGCTTTCAGACAGTGTTGATCCTTTTTCTGTTATTAACATATTCTGCTATTTTCCTTTCAGACAGTGCTGGGGCTGGATTCTCCCAAAATGGGGCTATGTCCCCACGCTGGCGTGAAAACGCTGGCCTTTCACCTTGAAGAAAGGTTGAGCTGATTCAATGCCCTGCAGCAGCCTAGCAGGGACCCGGGGTGATTCACGCAGCTTTAGCTGTGGATACGGACCTCCGCACTTCCCGTTTCGAGTCCGCGCATGTGCACGGAAGTGGCCTCCAGCGGCATGGCGGACTCAGACCGCGGAGGCAGCTGCAAGATGTAGGCCCCCTCCCGATTGGCCGTGCGCCCGAAAATCTGACCGGCTCGATCTGTCCCCCTGCCACCTACAAGGCCCCCCTGGTGCCCAATCCCCCCGCCCCCCCCCCCCCAGGGTGGCCGCGGACTGAGTCTGCAGGCACCATGCGAGGTTCCCGAACGGCAATTAGTGGTTCGAACCGCGCCGCCGGGAACTCGGCCAGTTGGGAGCGCCGGATCGCTGGGCGGGCCTCTGGCAATGGGCTCCCAGCCGCGCGGAGTACTCCGCAAAAACAGTGATTCTCAGGTCCCGGAGAATCGCCGGGCCAGCGCAGGCCCGATTTCGGCGCGAAAGGTGATTCTCCGCCCCCGCGCCAAATGCGATTTCGGCGAGGGGCTGCAGAGAATCCAGACCCTGATCTTTATTCTTCTATTAACACCTGCACTGGCCCAAATCTTTGGTCTTTAATACGATCATTACCACTCTCTTTGGATTATGTTCCATAATATCTTTATCATTTAATCTTTCCTGTCCTCTAACTTATGACTGACCTATTTTGTTCCAGCATCCCTTTCGCCCTTTTTCAAGAGCATAAAACCCACCATATTTCTACCTCTCTCCAGTTTCGAAGAGTCACACTGAATTCAAAATGATAACTCTGTTTCTCTCTCAACAGATACTGCCAGACCCGCTGATTTCTTTGCAGCATTTAATGCTTTCGTTTCATATTTCCAGTATCTCAGTATTTTGCTTTTATGATCGAGAACAGCATTTGTGCCTAAGCAATGCTTCTGCTGCCTGAACAGCTTTGGATCAGCCATGTGGTAATCAGGTGAATAGGTATCAGGATTCATACTGCCTCACTGTATGCTGGACTACCCGGCCGTTCTGAAGGAATAACCATTGGCACCAGCAATCAGGTGAAACTGAGGAACAGGAACACTAAAGGAATGAGGAAATAGAGAAAAGTGCAGCAGGATATGGAGGGATGAGAGGAGAGATTGAGGGTATAATATAAACCTCCTCTTTCTGCCCAGGCTCTATACGATGGAATGATTCATGAATGACATCTGTAACCTCAACCACATCCATGTTAGAACATAGAACAGTGCAGAAGGAGGCCATTTGGCCCATCGAGTCTGCACCAACCCACGTAAGCCCTCCCCGTAATCCAACAACCCTTCCTTACCGTTTTGGACACTAAGGGCAATTATTCATGGCCAATCCACCTAACCTGCATGTCTTTGGACTGTGGGAGGAAACCGGAGCACCCGGAGGAAACCCACGCAGACACGGGGAGAACGTGCAGACTCCACACAGACAGTGACCCAGCAGGGAATCGAACCTGGGACCCTAGTGCTGTGAAGCCACAGTTCTATCCACTTGTGCTACCGTGCTGCCCAGGGCTTCTTGAAACAAAACCCAGGGCTTTGACCTCTGCAACTCTTTTCTCCCATTGCCTCCTGTTCATCCCTCTGGAGCTCTACCACTCTAGCCCTGTAGTTGCAGATTGTTCCTCCTTCTAACCATGTCTTGGAGTAAGACCTCCAGTGCACGGTCAGAAAACCTAGTGCTAGATATCGGACCAGACCTTAATTTATGTTAGGATACCAGACGGGAAACCCCAACAATTTGTAAAACTGTGAAGAAAGGATACTTCACCCCAGGGGTGATTCCACGAACAAATAGGTATCTTTTAGGTTACAACAAACTTTAGTTTTAACACAGTATTAACCGCATTACCATAACAGAAATATTGCTACAATTCACAGTTAAATAATTCTTAAAATAAAAGGAAAAACTTTATCTCTGCCCCACACCTACATCTGCACTATAAATGTTCCAACCAAGCAACCCCAATACAGTTCAAATGTCACTTTGAAATAAAGTTAACAGGGCAGAACAGTGGCACAGTGGTTAGCACTGCTGCTTCACAGCATCGAGGTCCCAGGTTCAATCCCGGCACTGGGTCACTGTCCGTGTGAAGTTTGCACGTTCTTGACCTGTTTGTATGGGTTTCGCCCCCACAACCCAAAGATGCGCAGGGTAAGTGGATTGGCCATGCTAAATTGCCCCTTAATTGGAAAAATGAATTGGGAACTCTAAATTTAAAAAAATAAAATAAAATTAACTGAACAGGTTTACTTGCTGTCCTCCGTGTTGAGCCCTTTATTGAGAGACCCGTTCACCAGCAGATCCAGTTAACTTCTGCCTTCTGCTCAACCTAAAGCATTTGACAACACTGTAAAACAGCAGAAAGACCAGGCTCCTCCCATTAATTAAATCATCTCTATCCCGCTAAGATGTCATATCACCTGCTTAGTTAAGACTAAACACAATGCCGCAAATTATCTATACTTCAGAGGAGCATCCAAAATATAAACACTATTCCATGAGCTCTTTACCTGCAAACAAGTAAATGGTTGGAATGAGTGATTACGCCACCATAATCAAAGCTTTAGCAGACACACAGTCTGGTATTACTGCAATAAATATACACCTTAACCCAGTCTTTTAATAACATTACTGCAACAGATATAAAATACAATATATATAACAATTTCTTCCATTCATTACACTAGATACTCACTCTATCACATGTTCAGTTATTCATCAAAGTGTCTCAGCTCCTTAGACAGCACCTTCCAAACCCAAGACCACTACCATCTAGAAGGACAAGAGCAGCAGATACCCGGGAACCCCACCACCTGGAGGTCCCCTCCAAGTCACCCATCACCCGGACTTGGAAATATATCACCGCTCCTTCACTGTCACTGGGGCAATATCCTGGAGCTCCCTCCCTAACAGAATAGTGGATATACCTACACCCCAAGGACTGCAGCAGTTCAAGAAGGCAACTCACCACCACCTTCTGAAGGGCAACTAGGGATGGACAATAAATGCTGGCCTATCCAGCGATGCCCACATCCTGAAAATGAATGAAAAAATAGATTCGCTCTTCAAACTTTTCTGCCATTTCTTGCAACTGCATTGTTCCTTCCCTTCAGGAGGTTCAAGCTGCCTTTAAGTAGCGCTAACCGTGTGGCACATGAAGAGAACTGACTGCAGACAGCAATCACTTAAAACAGCAGGCAACACCAATTTACCCTTTCCTTGCAACACAATGAAAGGATGCAAGTTAATCACACATCACAATCCCAATGCCTATTTTCAGGAGTTTGCCAATTTGACCTCGCATGGACAGTAAGATTTTGATCAAAGGATCACAGGGCTAGATGATAAAATGAGTTGCCTAGAAAGAAAGATAATGTGACAATTGAACAAGTTAGCTCACGGTAGCATTATTTTTGAGGAGAGCAGGGAGATTGAGTTAATTAAACATATTGAATGTTACTTTATCTACCCGCTGTCTGTAAAATAAAACAGTTTAACAATTTGGATTTGTCTCCGATCACCAAATCTTTCTCAGTCCAGCATGGAAGAGATTGTAAAAGCCCTATGAGATCATGCACTGTACCCAATTCACTCCAAAAGGAGATCCTACTGTTATGGGCCTGGGCTATAGATATTGGATAGTATGACCATCACTTGAGAGAATATCTAAGGTGAACCTGGAAGTTGTAACAATTGGCTAAAACGCATCTACATTTGAAGAGTCTGATGACTTCCAGCATGAGTTATGTACTTCAATAAATATCAGTACAAAAGAGATGAGGTGAAAAGATTACTTCACCAACAGACTCCAAGGCTAAATTACAGTGTTGAGAACAAAGGACCAAATTTTGCTCCCAAGTCGGGGATGCAGAGTTGGAGAAAGTCCTGACTCTGCAAACCCGACTCAAGAGAAAGCACCTTAAATTATCATTCTGGGGGCACAAATGCCAACAGGACTTGGGCCTGGTGACAACCGGAAATTGTTCAGAAGCAGACACAAGGGCTTGGTGCTCTTCATCCCAATTACAATGAAAAGAACAAAACAAAAATAGCCCTCTTGTTCTCACCCCTCATCTCCCATATGCACCCCATCCCCATATATGCTAACTCATGCCTATCCCATGTCCTCTCATACTCACCATGCTAATTCACCCAGCTTCCACCCTGGGCAGACCTCAGAGCCATGGTCAGATTAAATAAAGCAAAAGTTCTAAGGATGTATTGCAGATTTCACTGCATCTAGTCTCATTGATAACTTTTAAATCCCTTCAACTACTTAACCCCTAATAAGAACAAGTATTTCCTGCAAATACTTAACCCCCCCTCCCTGAAAATATTCATATCCCCAAATCAAAAACAGCCAATTTCTTTATAACCACTTAGAGTTGTCAATCAAACTTTGAACTTACAGGCCCGCTACTGTGATAATGTTAGGTTGTGGAAGCAGTTAATCAGCAGTCATCCTTGTGTCAACAAACCGTGAAGTAGCAAACACCAATTTTTTTCAATTGCAGGCTGGATATTTTTGTTCAAAAATTAAAAGCGCCAGGGGATTTAAATGAATTGACAGTTTGACAGCTCCACACAGCTCATCCTTTTTTATCCACATTCATGACTACTCTTAAATATCCCAAATGGGCACAATACCTCCCCAAAAGGGATACTTTACTTCCAAATAACTCCAGCAACTTGAGACCTTTTGCTTAAATGTATCAAACCCATAAATTATGTTTTGGAAATCCCAGAAATTAAAATTGGATTGGTTTCAAGGCAGCTGTACATAGACATGTTTGGCTGCCTCTGTGAACCAGAGATGCACAAGGTACAGTCTACCCCCATTCCCCACTACCACCACCACCGCCACCTCACCTCCGGAGAAAATGGTGGCTGTTGGGATTAGGGATAGGATTCCAGAATATGGACTAAGGTGTCATTTTTCCATCTCCTTGAAAATTCAAGTCATAGACAAAATCCTAACTGATGGACCAGATGTGCTACTAATTCTCACCATCCTTTGAAATACCAATGTGCGACACATAGTAGTTGAGGAAACAAGAAGAGTTTGAAATGGTGCCAAAGAGAGATCAAAAGCATTATGTTAAGGAAACTACATTCTATTCAATTTCTGCATAATGGAAACCTGACAAGTGTCACTCATTCGAAATGTCAATCTTCCGGTTTAGCTTAAAGTATTACCTACTTTATATTTGTCAGTCTGAAAAATGAACAGTGCTCCACATGTAAAGAGGTTTGCAATTTGAGTCAGTGTCACTGATCACAGTGGTGTCATTCCCAGGATTTCCCTGGAATCCTATATTTTATAAAGGAGCTAATGCCAGTGGTTGATGCCTCAACCTTACCTTGTTTCTCTCTTTCTCTTTTTGCTTTCAAATCAAAGGGAAGGACAGCCTGGAAGCTGACAATTTGCAAATAATCTACAAAATACATAATCATGTCGAACTGAAGGGCACCAGTAAGAATGCAAGTAGTTCCCTTTATAACATTTAACACTATACGGTGATGCAGTAGAATATATTTTCATTAATTAAAATTGTTGTTCTCTGATTAAGCAGATTAAAAGTCTTATTTATCCACCATTGTACCTGTTTGACTCAAGATAACACTGATTCATTGATCTACTTGTTTATTAATTAGTCGAAAAATCAGTGTACTCCATGCTTTGACTCAGTGTTACACAAACATTCGTATCATATAATGACTTCATTTGGTGGGGAGGAATTTGATCCATTTGATCCATTTTCTATTTAGCATAGAGAAAAATCTTTCCTGTACCCCATTGTAAATCCATTTCATTGTTTCTTTGTTCCTCGATACATCATTTTTATGTTTCACTTTTCCTTTGGTCCCAACTCCATGTTTCTCATTTTTCTTTTGATCCCAACTCCATGTTTCTCATTTTTTGTCTGTCTTTCCTTCTCCCTCACCACCATTTCTCCAATCTTCACTAGCTCTTGAATGCATCAGAGTTACCCGAGTCCATGGTCCAGCATCATTCCTTGTTGAGCTCCAGGCTCAACATCATCTTGAAAGTACCAAAAGAAAGTATCCTTGGTCACCCTCTGTTCCTCATCCACATGCTGTCCCATGGTAACACCATCAGTAGACAAGCTGTAAAAAAGCAGAGGAAACAGGGTGAGCACATATCGACAGCCCCAACAAACTGTAATTGGTGCAGCAGGAAAAAAAAGATGTGAAAATTGCCCTGCCAAAGAGGCCGAATGCCATTTGTGCAGATAAATGGGCCACTTCTAGCCAGTGCAGAATATGCACAAAGCGAAGCTTCAAAATGTGGCACGATCCATGATGTAGATGACATCCATGATATTGAGATGCCTTTCCTTGGAGAGATCCAGGAAGCAAGTAGAAGATACTGGAATGCTTATATCCTAGCAGAAGGATACAAGGTACACTTCAAGTTTGATATAGGTGCAGATGTTTTGGTTCTTTCTGAGACTGTTCCATGGTTGGGGAGAAGCCCTCTTCAGCCATCATGCAAAGAAAATCATATTGGTCTGGATGGAATGAACTCAAGGTGTAAGGGTCCTTCCTGATGATTGCCTTATTTCCCCTTTCTTTATTTTTTCTGTTATCATTTTGATGCATGAATGCTTAATGGACATGTATCTTGAAGTCAAGCAGCAGAGAGAAGGAGGAATTCAAAAAGTTGCAACATAGTATTTGATGCTCGTTTCCGAGCAGCTGAACCCCGAGAGATTGGGTGGGACTCGATTCAATTGGTTGTTTGATGAATGAATTGGGTCCTGCCCGCATAGGATGATTTCCAGAGACCTAAGGAAAGCGGAGTTGGAGACCTGGGAGCTGAGAGTCAAGGACCTGCTCTCTTGCTTGCTTTTCCCTTTCTCTCATGTTTTTCTCCAGATAAGCTACTGTATTTCTGAAACTGCAGAGACCTGAACGAATCTACAGTGAAAACCTTATAACGGGAAACAGAAATGGCTGGACTAAAGAGAAGAAAGGTGTGCTAGAAATAACCATCTGAAACAAATAACTTTTTCTATTTTATCCCCTCTGTGTTTGCCTGTCTTGTGTGTGTTTGTGTGTAGAGGGTGGGATGAATTTAAGTTGGGTTAGGTTAGGAATTCAGTAAGACCTTTGACAAGGTCTCTCATGGTAGACTGGTAAAAAAAGGTGAAGTCACACGGGATCAGAGGTGAGCTGGCAAGATGGATACAGAACTGGCTAGGCCACAGAAGGCAGAGAGTAGCAATGGAAGGGTGCTTTTCTAATTGGAGGGCTGTGACTAGTGGTGTTCCGCAGGGATCAGTGCTGGGACCTTTGCTGTTCGTAGTATATATAACTGATTTGGAGGAAAATGTAACTGGTCTGATTAGTAAGTTTGCAGACGACACAAAGGTTGGTGGAATTGCGGAGAGCAATGAGGACTGTCAGAGGATACAGCAGCATTTAGATCGTTTGGAGACTTGGGCGGAGAGATGGCAGATGGAGTTTAATCCGGACAAATGTGAGGTAATGCATTTTGGAAGGTCTAATGCAGGTAGGGAATATACAGTGAATGGTAGAACCTTCAAGAGTATTGAAAGTCAGAGAGATCTAGGTATACAGGTCCACAGGTCACTGAAAGGGGCAACACAGGTGGAGAAGGTAGTCAAGAAGGCATACGGCATGCTTGCCTTCATTGGCCGGGGCATTGAGTATAAGAATCGGCAAGTCATGTTGCAGCTGTATAGAACCTTAGTTAGGCCACATTTGGAGTATTGTGTTCAATTCTGGTCACCACACTACCAGAAGGATGCGGAGGCTTTAGAGAGGGTGCAGAAGAGATTTACCAGGATATTGCCTGGTATGGAGGGCATTAGCTATGAGGAGTGGTTGAATAAACGTTGTTTGTTATCACTGGAACGACGGAGGTTGAAGGGCGACCTGATAGAGGTCTACAAAATTATGAGGTATTAGACAGAATGGATAGTCAAAGGCTTTTTCCCAGGGTAGAGGGGTCAATTACTAGGGGGCATAGGTTTAAGGTGCGAGGGGCAAGGGTTAGAGGAGATGTACGAGGCAAGTTGTTTTACAGAGGGTAGTGGGTGCCTGGAACTTGCTGCCGGAGGAGGTGGTGGAAGCAGGGATGATAGTGACATTTAAGGGGCATCTTGACAAATACATGAATAGGATGGGAATAGAGGGATATGGACCCAGGAAGTGTAGAAATTTTAGTTTAGACGGTCAGCATGGTCGGCACAGGCTTGGAGGGCCGAAGGGCCTGTTCCTGTGCTGTACTTTTCTTTGTTCTTTGTTCTTTGAATTGGATAACAGTTGACCTGTTGTACTTGCTGCATATTTAATTATAGTTACTGTTATTAATAAACTTAATTGTGTTTAAATTTACAAATCTGATTAATGTAGCCCTTGGGCAGCTAAGGGCCAAAGATATCCGATGTTTTTAAAGAATTATTTATTGATCTCAAATGTGTTGCGACTCCGGGTCAAGTTGGGTCGCACACTAGCCCAGAGGGTACTAACAAAGGTTACAGAAGAAATTAACAACTCTCCACTATTAAGGGAAAGAAGACTCAGAAACAGTGTACATTTTTTTACTCTTGTCTGAGAATCTAGAACTAGGGGCCACTATTTCAAAATAAGGGTTTGCTCATTTAAGAGAGAGGTGAGGAGAAGTGTTTTCTTTAAGAAGGTTGTGAGTCTTTGGAACTCTCTTCCTCAAAAGATAGTGGAAGCAGGGTCTGAATATTTTTCAGGCTAAGCTAGGTAGATCCTTGATTCATAAGATAGTGAAAGGTTAACATTGGTAGACAGGAATGTGGGGTTGATGCTATAATCAGATCAGCTATGATCTACTTGGTTTGAGGGGCCTAGTGCCCTGTTACAGCTCCTAATTAGTATGTATGTATGTTCACACATTCAGACTCAGAGTTGCTCACTGTTGAGCAGGAAGGCCTGTATTAACAGACATTCAACCTCCCAGTGCGCCAACCATAAAGTCAGTTCAGATCTGAGACCAAACTCACTATGGACAAGTGGCTGAACAGATAGCATGTCCTACCTCATTTAAACAGAGCTAGTGAGGTGGTACATATATATCTTGGTTGACATACAGAAGCACCCTCCCACCCACAGAAACAGTCATCTACCACAAAAGCTGGCTAAAGATGCTAGGCAGAATTCTGTTTTATGAAGCGAGATTGGGCAAAACTGGGCCAGTATTCTTCAGAGTTTCGAAGAATGAGAGGTGATCTCATTGAAACCTCCAAAATATGTAAAGGAATAGAGATGCTGGTCAGATGTTTCTCTTGGTTGGGGAGTTTAGGACTGGAGGCACAATTTCAAAATAAGGGGTATGCCACTTTGGACCGAGATGAGGAGAAATTTCTTTCCACAAAGTGGCGAATCTTTGGAATTCGTTACCCCAGAGGCTGATGAAGATCAGCTATTGAATATGTTTAAAGCAGAGATTGCTAGATTTCTGATTAACAATGACATAAATTTAATAGAGGTCTGATTAATAATAAAGGGGATAGTAAGTGAAAAAGATATTGACGTGTCTGATCAGCCATGATCGTATTGAATTGCGGCGCAAGCTCGACAGGCTGAATGGCCTTCTTATGTTCCAATTCTGCATTCGTCAAACAATACCAAGAATATTATACATGTTTCCTATCCACCACCCCCCCTCTCCACACCGCCCCCCTCTCCCCACCCCCCCATAACCACCCAACCTCATCCCTGCAATCCCTCTCTCAACACCAGTTACCCATGGCCTGAACCCCCTGGCATTCCTGGGTCTCCGATGGGCACAGAATCAGCAGCAGCTAAGGGGAGGCAATGGCGTACTGGTATTGTCAAGGGCCTAGTGGTATTGTCACTGGATTAGTAATCCAGAGACCCAGGGTAATGCTCTGGGAACTAAATTCGAATCCCACAAGGGCAGTTGGTGGAATTTGAATTTAATAAAAATCTGGAATTAAAAGTCTAATGATAGCCTGAAGCCATTGTCAATTGTCATAAAAAAGACTCACTTTAGGGATGGATATCTGTTATCCTGACCTGGTCTGGCCTACGTGTGACTCCAGACTCAGCAATGTGGTTGACTCTTTGTGCTGGCTCGGCCAGCAATTTCCACATTCCATGAATGAGAGAAAAAGCTACCACGTCCACAGTGTTGCTGCTGAATGACTGAAAACTTGCAACCAATCAGAGGCCGGCAGCTCTAGGCAGGTGGGACTTCCACCCTTGGGCCTGCGATGCTCAGTAAGTGCTCAATTAGCACTTCATGCAGTGAACCATCTGAAAAGAGGTGACACGGGGTTCTTCGCAGCTTTCCTGTGAGAAGGGATGCTCCCCATCATCTACATTAAATTCTACCCCATGTGTGACCTTTTATTTGTCCAAAATCAAGTCAACTTTGAACGAGAACTTTATTCAGCTTACAAGACCAAATCCACCTTGGTAGGTTTCTGACACTAAGATTGACACTCTAGCCTTGATTCCTCCATCTCCCAATCTGCTTATTCAAAATCAACAATCTCTGTGTCTTGTTTGACTGAGTTGAGCTGAGCCATAAATACACCCTATTTAAACCAAGATGCCTTTCCCCTCATCTTCCTCTAACTGCTGTTGAAACCCTCACCCATGTCTTTATGTCCTCCACACTTGACTTCTGCAGAGATTTTTCTCCCCCTCTCATTGATTTGTTGTGGATTTTGGTTACGGCATAGTATTTTGATTTATGGATTTTTCAGTGTCTCGTTTCTCCCATCTTTTGGTTTTCCATGAGCTGAAAATTATGTTTCCACAAAGATGATCATATCACTGGGTGAGGTCATGAACCTAGCTGAGAGCTGAATAAGGGAAGGTTGTGGGGCTGGAGGACAGGGAGAGGCACGCACCGCTGGTGAATTTAGGACAAACATGAAGAAATTGCTTGAGCAATCAGCAGCTGGACCCAGATTGTTGGGAAGCTTAATTCAGGCTAAATGGCACTAAAATCAGGAACGACAACGAGACACCGTAATAGATCAATGGTAGAGGTGGTATGCTGGCAAATTCCAATCAGATGAGTTGAAAGGTTATTTTTGTAGTCATTCCTATTATATATCTTTTGATAATCAGTGAATTATGATATGGAATAATATAAGAGATCCATTTCCTAGTATCACCACAGTATGAAGCTGTGGTAGTATGTATTAGGGGTCATGTGGGACTGGAAGCCCTAATGTCATTGGCTGACAGATCCCGGGTCCTGGTTGGCCGTTGACCTCTAGCTCCGCCCTGAAGGCGGAGTATAAGAACCAGGAGTCCACCCCGCAGGCCAGTCTGCTACTGAACTGCGGGGGAACAGTCACGCTTAATAAAGCCTCATCGACTTCACTCTATTTGTCTCTCGGAGTCTTTGTGCGCTACAATTTATTAAGCGTGCCTAAAGGACTATGGAGCTCAGGATCATCCCGGAATGCCTGAGGATCAGCCCCCACGCAGTGAACGCAGCAGCAGCTTTCAAGCACTGGCAGACTTGTTTCGAGGCCTACCTCAGAACGGCCCCCTGTCGGGTCACAGAAGACCAAAAACTACAGGTCCTGCACCCGAGGTTAAGCACGGAGATTTTCTCTCTCATCGAAGACGCAGAGGATTTCCAGACGGCGTTCGCAGCACTAAAAAGCATCTATGTTCGCCCAGTAAACCAGATCTACGCTCGCTATCAATTCGCAACGAGACGGCAAAGTCCCGGAGAATCGATAGATGAATTCTACGCCGCGCTACTAATTTTGGGACGGGCCTGCAGCTGCCTGCCGGTGAACGCAAATGAACACACGGACATGTTAATGCGCGATGCTTTTGTGACAGGTATGAACTACTCCCAAATCCGCCAAAGACTTTTAGAAAAAGAGTCGCTAGGACTCTCAGAGGCACGGGCCCTTGCAGCTTCCCTGGACGTGGCCGCGCGAAATGCCCGCGCCTACGGCCCCGACCGCGCGGCAGCCCATTGGGCTCCGTACGCACCCGTCGCGACAAACCCCCCCCCCCCCCCTGGTCACACCACAGGCTTGCACTGTTCAGACGCCAAGTCGCACTGGGGGAGCCCGCTGCTATTTCTGCGGCCAGGTGAAACACCCCCGGCAGCGCTGTCCGGCCCGCGCAGCGATCTGTAAGAGCTGCGGGAAAAAGGGCCATTTCGCGGCTGTGTGCCGGTCCCGGGAGGTCGCCGCTGTCCCAGGAGAACAAGGAGCCCTGCAAGCTTTTTACGCTCCCCAACCCCCCCCCAGCGCCCCATGTACGACCCGCAGGCGCAACCACTTTGGGTCCCGGCCACCACGAGGGGAGGAGGGGCGCCACCATCTTGGACCACCCCAGACCTGTGCGACGCATGGGGGCAGCCATTTTGTCCACCCCCGCCGCCATCTTGTGACCCCCCAGCCATGTGCGATGCATGGGGGCAGCCATCTTGCTCACCCCCGCCGCCATCTTGGACGGCAAAAACGGACCCCAGTATCGACAGCTCCACGGGGTTCGAAGAAGACGCTCAAACATTACGATCACGTCTGGCTTCAATGACGCTGGACCAAGCTCGGCCCCGGACGCTCCAGACGACGACGACAACGGTGCTGATAAACGGGCACGAGACACCATGCCTGGTCGACTCCGGGAGCATGGAGAGCTTTATCCACCCCGACACGGTAAGACGCTGTTCTTTGACCATCCGTCCCAGCGCACAAAAGATTTCCCTAGCTGCAGGATCCCACTCCGTACAGATCAAAGGCTTCTGCATCGTTACCCTAACGGTGCAAGGGAGGGAGTTCAAAAACTAGAGGCTCGACGTCCTTCCCCAACTCTGCGCCCCCACATTACTGGGATTAGACTACCAGTGCAATCTGCAGAGCCTAAACTTCAAATTCGGCGGCCCAATACCCCCACTCACTATCTGCGGCCTCGCAACCCTCAAGGTTGAGCCCCCATCCTTGTTTGCAAACCTCACCCCAGATTGCAAACCCGTCGCCACTAGGAGCAGACGGTACAGCGCCCAGGACCGGACATTCATTCGGTCCGAAGTCCAGCGGCTACTGATGGAAGGCATAATCCAGGCCAGCAATAGTCCCTGGAGAGCACAGGTGGTAGTAGTAAAGACAGGGGAGAAGCAAAGGATGGTCATAGACTATAGCCAGACCATCAACAGGTACACACAACTAGACGCGAACCCTCTCCCCCGCATATCCGACATGGTCAATCGGATTGCCCAATATAAGGTCTTCTCCACCGTGGACCTCAAGTCCGCCTACCATCAGCTCCCCATCCGCCCAAGTGACCGCAAGTACACAGCCTTCGAGGCAGACGGGCGATTATACCACTTCCTAAGGGTCCCATTTGGCGTCACAAACGGGGTCTCGGTCTTCCAACGAGAGATGGACCGAATGGTTGATCAACACGGGTTGCGGGCCACGTTCCCGTATCTCGACAATGTAACCATCTGCGGCCACGATCAGCAGGACCACGACGCCAACCTCCAAAAATTCCTCCAGACCGCTAAAGCCTTGAACCTCACGTACAACGAGGACAAGTGCGTTTTTAGCACAAACCGGCTAGCCATCTTGGGCTACGTAGTGCGCAATGGGATAATAGGCCCCGACCCCGAACGTATGCGCCCCCTCATGGAATTTCCCCTCCCGCACTGCTCAAAAGCCCTAAAACGCTGCCTGGGGTTCTTTTCATACTACGCCCAGTGGGTCCCCCAGTATGCAGACAAGGCCCGCCCCCTAATACAGACCACGACCTTCCCTCTGTCGACAGAGGCTCGCCAGGCCTTCAGACGTATCAAAGCGGATATCGCAAAGGCCACGATGCGCGCCATCGACGAGTCCCTCCCCTTCCAGGTCGAGAGCGACGCCTCCGACGTAGCTCTAGCGGCCACCCTTATCCAAGCGGGCAGACCCGTGGCCTTTTTCTCCCGAACCCTCTACGCTTCAGAAATCCGCCACTCCTCAGTGGAAAAGGAAGCCCAAGCCATAGTGGAAGCTCTGCGACATTGGAGGCATTACCTGGCCGGCAGGAGATTCACTCTCCTCACGGACCAACGGTCAGTAGCCTTCATGTTCGATAATGCACAGCGGGGCAAAATCAAAAACGACAAGATCTTAAGGTGGAGGATCGAGCTCTCCACCTTCAACTATGAGATCCTGTACCGTCCCGGAAAGCTGAACGAGCCGTCTGATGCCCTATCCCGCGGCACATGTGCACAAATTAACCGCCTCCAAACCCTCCACGAGGACCTCTGCCACCCGGGGGTCACTCGGTTCTACCATTTTATAAAGTCCCGCAACCTCCCCTACTCTGTGGAGGAGGTCCGTACAGTCACCAGGAACTGCCACATCTGCGCAGAGTGCAAACCGCACTTTTTCAGGCCGGATGGTGCGCACCTGATTAAGGCTTCCCTCCCCTTTGAACGCCTTAGTCTGGGTTTCAAAGGACCCCTCCCCTCCACCGACCGCAACACATACTTCCTTAATGTGGTGGACGAGTACTCCCGCTTCCCATTCGCCATCCCCTGCCCTGACATGACAGCGGCCACAGTCATTAAAGCCCTGAACACCATATTCACACTGTTCGGTTGCCCCGCATACGTCCACAGCGACAGGGGGTCCTCCTTCATGAGTGACGAGCTGCGCCAGTTCCTGCTCAGCAACGGTATAGCCTCGAGCAGGACGACCAGCTACAACCCCCGGGGAAACGGGCAAGTAGAGAGGGAGAACGGCACTGTCTGGAAGACCGTCCTACTGGCCCTACGGTCCAGGGACCTCCCAGTTTCACGGTGGCAGGAGGTCCTCCCGGACGCTCTCCACTCCATCCGGTCACTACTGTGTACTAGCACTAACCAAACGCCGCATGAGCGCCTCCTTGTCTTCCCCAGGAAGTCCTCCTCTGGAACGTCGCTGCCGACCTGGCTGGTGGCCCCAGGACCCATCTTGCTCCGAAAACATGTGCGGGCGCACAAGTCGGACCCGTTGGTCGAGAGGGTTCACCTCCTTCACGCGAACCCGCAGTACGCTTACGTGGAGTACCCCGACGGCCGACAGGACACGGTCTCCCTGCGAGATCTGGCGCCCGCCGGCAACACACACCCCCCCCCGACACCAATCACCCCCTCCCTGCCACCGGCGCACCCCGCGACCGCCCCCTTCCCAGGAGGATCGGTCCTCCTCCCAGGCCCGACCAGTAGTGAAGCCGAAGCTGAAACCGTAAGGCTCCCGGAGACGACAACACCGGAACAAGCACCACCACCACCACCGGGGCCGAGGCGATCGACACGGACGACCAGACCACCCGACCGACTCGTGGCGTCGATCTAACACTACAATATGTGGACTTTTAACGAGAACATTTTGTCTTTTTCTCCTGACGATTACTGTAAATAGTTCGAAACAAAAAAGAAAAAACCTTGTACATACTGTAATGACATGCAAACGTTTTCCTCCCAGGACCAGCCTTGTAAACCCTTACCACCATGCGAAGCATCACCCCGCCTGGTTCATTTTTAACAAGGGGTGAATGTGGTAGTATGCATTAGGGGTCATGTGGGACTGTGAAGCCGTGATGTCATTGGCTGACAGATCCCGGGTCCTGGTTGGCCCTGAAGGCGGAGTATAAGAACCAGGAGTCCACCCCCGCAGGCCAGTCTGCTACTGAACTGCGGGGGAACAGTCACGCTTAATAAAGCCTCATCGACTTCACTCTATTCATCTCTCGGAGTCTTTGTGTGCTACAGAAGCTAATGATCCATATAGGACAAAATATGAGTCAGTATTGGCTGCAAAACAGTAATAAATACTGTTCAACTGCACAAGCTTTGTCGGATGTTTAGAAACATTGGGCGTCATTCTCCGACCCCCCGCCGGGTCGGAGAATGGCCGTTGGCCGTCGTGAATCCCGCCCCCGCCGAAGTCTCCGGTACCGGAGATTGGGCAGGGGGCGGGAATCGGGCCGCGCCGGTTGGCGGGACCCCCCGCTGGATTCTGCGGCCCGAATGGGCCGAAGTCCCGCCCAGAAATTGCCTGTCCCGCCGGCGTAAATCAAACCTGGTATTTACCGGCGGGACCAGGCGGCGTGGGCGGGCTCCGGGGTCCTGGGGGGGGGGCGTGGGGCGATCTGACCCTGGGGGATGCCCCCACAGTGGCCTGGCCCGCGATCGGGGCCCACCGATCCGCGGGCGGGCCTGTGCCGTGGGGGCACTCTTTCCCTTCCGCCTCCGCCACGGCCTCCACCATGGCGGAGGCGGAAGAGACTCTCCCCGCTGCGCATGCATGGGAAACTGACAGCGGCCGCTGACGCTCCTGCGCATGCGCCAGGAAACTGACAGCGGCCGCTGACGCTCCCGCGCATGCGCCGCATTTCCATGCCAGCTGGCAGGGCAACAAACGCCATTTCCGCCAGCTGGCGGGGCGGAAATCCCTCCGGCGTCGGCCTAGACCCTCAATGTTGGGGCTAGGCCGCCAAAGATGCGGAGCATTCCGCACCTTTGGGCCGGCGCGATGCCCGTCTGATTGGCGCCGACTTTGGCGCCAGTCGGCGGACATCGCGCCGTTGGGGTGGAATTTCGCCCATGAATATATAAGAACATAGGGATTAGGAGCAAAAGTAGGCAATTTAGGCCTTTGAGCCTGCTCTGCCATTCAATCAGATCATAGCTGATTTCTTTGATTGTGCAAAGTATTGACTAAATCAAGAAGTTATTTAGTGATTTTTTTAAAGATATATATACCACAAGATGGAATCAGCACCTAAAACACCAAGCAACTCATGTAATAATGCTGTGGTCCTGCATTTGCCTCTTGTTCATAATGACTATAATTTGGAATGTGATTTCCCCCACTGGTGTGCTACAAAACCCACTGTAGAGTCACAAATTGAAAGCACTTCAGCAGAGCTACTGATATAATCCTTGATTTGCCGTTGCTAAACTTAAGCAAGAACACAAGTCAGTGGTTTCATACCAATTTATTTATTTTTTAATAAGTTATCTCCACACGCACACACACAGAACTGGGGCGAGATTCTGCGACCCCCCGCCGGGTTGGAGAATCGCCGGGGGCTGGCGTGAATCCCGCCCCCGCCGGCCGCCGAATTGTCCAGCACCGGATATTCGGCAGGGGCGGGAACCGCACCGGTCAGCGGGCCCCCCCCCGCCGATTATCCGGCCCGCAACGGGCCGAAGTCCCGCTGCTGTCATGCCAGTCCCGCCGGCGTGAATCAAACCACCTACCTTATCGGCGGGACTGGTGGCACGGGCGGGCTCCGGGGTCCTGGGGGGGCTAGCCCCGGGGGGTGCCCCCACGGTGACCTGGCCCGCGATTGGGGCCCACCGATCCGCGGGTGGGCCTGTGCCGTGGGGGCATTCTTTTCCCTCTGCCTCGGCCATAGCCTTCACCATGGCCGACGCGGAAGAGACTGCCCCCCCTGTGCATGCGGGGGGATTTCCACGCCAGCCGGTGGAGCGGCAACCACTCCGCCGCAGGCCTAGCCCCTCACGGTGAGGGCTTGGCCCCTAAAGGTGCGGAGAAATCTGTGCCTTTGGGGCGGCCCGACGCCGGAGTGGTTCCCGCCACTCCATCCCGCCGGGACACACCGCCCCGCCGGTTAGGGGAGAATCCCGGCCCAGGTCTCTCGTTTTCACCATTTGGAACAGATCACCAACTGTATGTTCCAATGATGTTCGGGAAGTGAACGGAAATAAATGCAAAAGAAATTTAAATGCTTTCACTTTGATACAAGGCCAGTTTACCAACAAGACTTTATCACCAATGACGTCCATGTGTTATATTGCCCAATGGATAACTGCAGGCAACCTTTTGACTGCTCATTATTATTATAAATTACCAGCAGTGGAAAATAGACCCAGCCTAAAATTTCACATTGCTTGCGCACCCAACCCAGAAGCGCATGAAAACGCAGGAGAAGATGTCTGGCGTATGTTGCAACACCATTGTGCACTTGCTCAATATTTTATTCAATGGGCAGACACAAGAGCCAGAAGCAAGCGCGTCAACAATCAGAGAATTTAACACATTACGGGGCCAATTGACCTGGGTTTCAAATGGAACCATAGAATTCATACAGTGCAGAAGGAGGCCTCTTGGTCCATCAGGTCTGCATCGACCCTCTGAAAGAGCATCCTACCTAGGCCCACTCACTCCCCCTTTCCCCATTAGCCCATAACCTCACCTGCACATCTTCGGACACGAAGGGGAAATTTAGCATGGCCGATCCACCTAACCTGCACATCTTTGGACATAGCCCATCTACTTTTGCTGTTGGTGGGTGGGGCAGCTGGCCAAGAAGGTTTTAGCTATAACCTCAAGCCAGGGCGAGCTGAAATGCCAGGGCTGAAGTAAAGTTTAAAAAGATGTCTAGGAACGGAGGTTTATGTTTGAATGTGCTGTCTCGACACACTTTGCAGTGCTTTTGCATCATAATTTATGTTTCACAGCGTCAGCAGCTCCCTTAGACAGCTCTGTAGAGGCTGTCCCCCTGGGGAGCACATTAGAAGTGCCAGCCCACCCCCTCTCTTTTCTCTGCACACGCCCCACCCCCCTCCCTCCAGGACAGCATTGAGCCTTTCCCAATGTGTGCTGCACGCTGGCTGCCCATTAATTGACCAGACAGTGTGAAATGGCGTTCCAGGGTCGCTTGTGGCCAGAGGCACATTTCCCACCCACTTCCGGGCCTGTCGAGAGCGCACACCTGACAAGCGAAAACTTCAGTCCCTAGTCACAGGTCAGTGCATTTACTGCCATCTATAGGTAACTATTCCACAACAGGGAAAAGCCACTGCATGCTATAATTATGGATTATATTCACATGCAGCGAATGATGTTCACCTCAAAATGCAATATTTAGAATATGACATAATCCCATTGAAAAAGTTATTTTAGGTTTACAATTCAAACAACCCGTTTACCTTAATTCCAAAATAATGATAAAATACAATGACCATGATAAAATAGGGAAAAATATATACATTTCAGTTCTGTTCTCTCTAATAGTCAGTAAAGAGCCAGGGCGAGCCGTACCGGCGGCGAGGAGTGGCGTGAACCACAACGGCGTCGGGCCGCCCGGAATCCTCCGCACCTTCAGGGACTAGGCTGGCGGCGGCGGGGTTGACTCCGCGCCAACCAACGCCAAAGGGCCTCCGCCGGCCAGGGCGAGTTGCCGCACGCGCGGGAGCGCCAGCGACTTCTGGCGTGATCCCAGCACATGCGCAGGGGGCGTTCTTCTCCACGCCGGCCATGGTGGATCGTTACAGTGGCCGGCAGGAAGGGAAAGAGTGCCCCCACGGCACAGGCCCGCCCGCAGATCGGTGGGCCCCGATCAAGTGCCAGGACACCGTGGGGGCCCCCCCGGGGCTAGATCCCCTCGGGGCCAGCCCCACCCCAGAGGACTCCGCAGGCTGCCCGCAGAGCCAGTTCCCGCCAGTAAGGACCTTGTTTGATTTACGCCGGCAGGACTGACCGAAAACAGGCGTCCACTCGGCCCATCGCAGAACAGAGTATCGCCGGGGGGGGCCACTGCCAACGGCCCCTGACTGGCGCAACGCGATTCCCGCCCCGCCAAAAAACCAGTGCCGGAGAATCCGGCAGCTGGCATCGGGGCAGGATTCACACCCCCCCCCCCCGCCGATTCTTCGGCCAGGCGGGGGGTCGGAGAATCTCGCCCCTGTTTCTCATTAACAAATAAAGTAAACTCCCCCAGTCCTGAAGGAATTGTGCAGCATGGGTGGATAAAGTAGTGAGGTTACAATTGAATCTTAAATAAACGGCACACGCAGAATAAATAAACATTAAGGAGAGGGTCACAGGACAGAATGTGATAAGCTTAGGAAAGGCTCAGTTGACAGTTAGGAAGGCAAATGCAATGTTAGCATCCATGTCGAGAGGGCCAGAATA
Source organism: Scyliorhinus torazame (assembly GCF_047496885.1). NCBI lineage: Eukaryota > Metazoa > Chordata > Chondrichthyes > Carcharhiniformes > Scyliorhinidae > Scyliorhinus > Scyliorhinus torazame. The sequence goes on from NC_092707.1 coordinate 308,360,897, forward strand.
CAAGAGCAAGGATGTACTTCTGAGGCTGTATAAGACTCTGGTTAGGCCCCATTGGGAATATTGTGAGCAGTTTTGGGCCCTGTATCTAAGGAAAGAGGTTCTGGGCTTGGAGAGGGTCCAGAGGAGGTTCACGTCTTGGAGAAGGTCCAGAGGAGGTTCACAAGAATGATCTTGGGAATGAAGGGCTTGTCATATGAACAGCGGTTGAGGACCCTCGGCCTCATTGGAGTTCAGAAGGATGAGGTGGGATCTCATTGAAACTTAGAATACTGAGAGGCATAGATAAAGTGAACATGGAGAGGATGTTTCCACTAGTCGGGGAAACTAGAACCAGTGGGCACAGCCACAGACTGAAGGGGCGATCCTTTAAAACTGAGATGAGGAGGAATTTCTTCAGCCAGAGGGTAGTGAATCTGTGGAACTAATTGCCACAGAAGGCTGTGGAGGCCAAATCACTGAGTATCTTTAAGACAAAGCTAGAGGGGATCAGGGGTTATGGGGAGAGGGCAGGAGAATGGGAATGATAAACATAGCAGCCATGACTGAATGGCAGAGCAAACTCAATGGGCCGAATTACCTAATTCTGCCCCTATGTCTTATGGAAAGAGGATAATGAAGACAATTTGGATGAAAAATTTGAAATATGAAACAAAAATCTCAATGAACATAAAAAGAAATAGTTAAATATTTGATTGGCACATAACTAATGAAAGGAGAATTGATTTTGATGTGACCACTAAGGGATGATAAAAAGTAACACACCGTAAGTAATACAGAAATGATAGGCATATTGAATGGATATTTTCCTAAATCTTCACTGAAGATCTAAACAAAGACCCAATCACACTAGTAGAAAAGTTAACAGTGACATAACAACCTAAGTAGAAATAAAAGAGATATTGGGCAATCTAACCAAACTTGAGGGAAGATTCTCAGGGCCAGGTAGATTCCATCCCCAGATATTCAAAGAAATAGGAAGGAGACAAAACATGCATTAGCATTAATTAGAAAAATAAACGGTGCAAAAGGAATGTGAAATAGAAAACGCAATTCACATCTTCAAAAAGGAAGGGATGGAACCAATTCAAGGAACTAAAAGTCAGTTAGCCTGACATCAGTTCAAAAGCAAAATGCTCAGTCAAATGTGTAGTCAAGGTAGCTTCAGGAGTCGATGGGCTGAAGTAGATATTGGTCAATAGACTATGTCCAAAATGGAGGACGGAAGCTGCTCAATGTAAGAATACGTTCAGCCAAGAAGAGATTAACATTATTGTAGGATATTTACTAGAAACGTTGCTCAAAAATGAGACAACAAAACACCTATAGATGAAAGCATATTAGAAAAACTAATCAGCCTGGATTTCTAAAAAGAATGTCATGTTTAACCAACCTTACTGAATTCTTTGAAGAAGTAACAGGAAGAATAGACAAGGGTAATGCAGTGGATGTGGTATACATGGACATTCAGAAAGCGTTCAATCGAGTGCGGTGTTTATTTTTATTCTTTGTGAGAGATGGGCAGCCCATACCATTTGTTGCCCATTCCCAATTGCTTCGAGAAGGTGATGATGAGCCACCTTCTTGAACTGCTGCAGTCCTTGTTATGTAGGTACACCCACAGTGCTGTTAGGAAGAGAATTCCAGGATATAATGTAAGAAGCTTATGATCAAGGTCAGAGCATCTAAGTTTGAATTGTCCTGACTTAGATTTTTTTAATGTTTGAACCATTTTTGGGTGGCAAACCAAAAACGCAAATTTGGAGCAGCGGACCAATTAAGGCTAAAACAAAACCAGAAATCTGGAATAAAAACAGAAAATGCCGGAAATATTCAGCAGGTCAGGTCACATCTGTGGTGAGAAACAGAATGAACATTTCATCAAGCTGAAACCTAAACTCTGTTTATCTCTCCACAGATGGTGCCTGAGACCTGCTAAATATTTCAAAACCAATTAAGAACCCACCTCTGGACTGCTTAACCAGTTCAGAAGGGTGAGTGGAATAATGTGGACATTTTGTTAGAGAAAGGATTTTGAAATAAAGGGACCACATGTGTCAGTGGAGTTCAGCAATGTTTCAGGCTGCAATACCGACAGGAATGGTGACAGATCTGGGAAGACTGTCCCCCAGGCCTCTCACTCTTGTCTTGAGGTACAGCTGAGGGGAAAGGCAGGGGGGCTGCTGTAAGGTGCATTCTCCTAAGGGCAGGAGGAAGAAAGTATCTTCCTCAATCAAGCAGGCATAGATAGAAATTCCTAAGGATGCGAGCAGCAGCATGGTCCCTCCAATCCAGAAGCAGTGAACAAGAGGATCCAGGACCTCAGGAGGGCATGATGGTTGAATGGCTGATGGTCAGGTATCAAGCCTTGACTTGACCAACATTCTCCAGCACAGACCATCACAGCCCCACATACGCGGCCGACAATAACAGCCACTCTCAGCCAATTGCCTCCTTGCACCCTTTCTCATAGTCATCATAGTTAAATGTTGTCCTTGCCTAGTCATCATACTTAAATGTTGTCCTTGCTTCCTCTGGACACAAACCATTCCTAACACATCCACCTTCTTTACCTCCTTGCAGGAGATGAGATTGCACAACTTGGCAAGAGTGAGAGATGTGCAGCGGGATTCCCCCTTCTGCGGGACTAAGTCCCCATGCCGGCAGGAGAACCGGCACCAACAGCCCCCGAAAGTGCTGAATTCGCTGCACTTTCGGGGCTAGGTGGACGCCAGAGGAGTTGCCGCCGCTCCAGCCGGTGCCGAAGGGACTGCGTGAATTCGCACATGCGCCGAAGGACCGGCGCGATCTTGCACATGTGTGGAACCGCGCATGCGCAGACCGGCCGACGTATTTTGCCGCATGCGCGGGGGGGGGTTCTCTTCTCCGCGCCGGCCATGGTGGAGCCCTACAGGGGCCAGCGCGGAAGGAAGAAGTGCCCCTAAGGAACAGGCCCGCCCACTGATCGGTGGGCCAGGCCATCGTGGGGGCTCCCCCGCAGGGTCGGATCCTCCCCCCGAGGAGCGCCTCCGCCAACTTCCGACTTACCTGCCAGGTCCCGCCAGTACGCGAATTGAGTGATTCATGCAGGCAGGACTGGCCAAAAACGGACGGCCGCTCGGCCCATTGGGGCCCGGAGAATTGCTGGGGGAGCCGCTGCCAACGGCCCCCGAATGGCGTGGCGTGAATCCCGCCCCCGCCTGAAAAACGGTGCCGGAGAAAACATTTAGGTGACAGGGAACTGTGAGTAATGAGTGTCAATATGGGCAAAGTGAGGTGTCCCGAGGAAGACAAGAATGAGTGCAGATCTGAGAAGAATTTTACAGGACAATGCTGGGGTAGTCAGAGTGTGGGGATTGACACATGAAAGGGTCCAGTTTAGCACAGTGGGCTAGATAGCTGGTTTGCGATGCAGAGCAATCAATTTAATTCAATTTTCAAATTTGATACTACCACCCCACAAAAAATCATCTACATTGATCATGAAGATGGCCAAAGGTTTCCCTCCATGGTGCCTGTTATGTTATGCTGTTTGATTAACCGAAGTTGCTACTGACCACAGACAACGTTGAAAGACACTCCAGTCCTTGAAGTATGTTGAAAGGATTTATTCAGTAACAACAACTAGATAAATGAGTTTGACACTTTGCTGATCCAACTCTAGTAACTTGGTGATAATGACTACATTTCATTGTCATTTAATTTCATGTGGTGACCCAGCCTGAGATCTAAACTATTCTGGTGCTAATCCTACAGTTCCTGCCAGGAGAGGGAGGGTCTAGTGTGTGTCTGGTTTTATAATGAGTTGTGTAATGCCCTCTAGTGGTCGTGCCACAGCCAGGTGTTCTGATTAACCCCTTAGTTACATGTCAGTCTACATATCATTACAGTACCAATAAAACATCACAGGGTCTGCTTTCAACTGAAGACAGCCCAACTTTCAGAAAGCCGCCCTCATCGAGAAATACCAAACTCTGGAGGCGTCATTCAACCCACATACTCATTTATTTAACTTCCGGAGCACCCCTTCTGTATTTGGCATCTCTTTGGAGGACAAAGAAAAATGTCCCTTTGAAGCTGATGTCCCTGTAGGAAAGCAGCTCACTCCCAAGCATTTGTGGCTAGATCTTCAAAATAACCTCTCCGGCCAGAGGTGGATCCACCCATACATCTTAGCCACCCGAGTTTATCAAGACCTCGTGCCACCAGCCTGGCTTTGGCCTCAAGTTCCATCAGGAAGCACTTTTGCCACCTATGAGATAGAACCTATTGTCCCCTGTCCCCTATCTGGGACCTTAATGCATACCCCAAATTCTTTCCAACTTTGCAGTTCTTTCTATTTAGTATCTTTAATTAATTTATTATCTAATTTGTTGCCACTTAAGACCTCTCGACCATATGGGCTTCTGCTCCTTGTAGTATTCCTAGTCTGTTTTCATATTTCTTAACCTTGCTAAGCTGCTGCTCAAAACCTGCCTTCTATCTCATTCCGGACTGCAACTGAGTGATCTCCCTCTCCTATTATGAGATGTTCTTTGAACATTCCTTGATCTCTTCTTGTGGGCCTGTCCACTGCCAGACCTACTGTCTGAACACGCACTATGTTGCTTTGTTTTCTATGTTTGTACTTCCATGTTCCCAATCTACTGGCCTAACTTCCTTCCCTTTATCTTGTACATTCAATCAGTTTTTATATTTTCTGGTGGCCTTACCTGCTCTACCAACAGATGCACCCTTCCATGGACTGGCCTCTTCTGGCAAGTAGGTCACTTTAGCACCAACCTTTGGCAGTTGTCCTTAGGGACAAATAGCCTCAGCCGGTTCATCAGAATTACTATGTCCCTCTTCAGATACCCAGTCAATTCTGTGATCTGGTCTTCATCATTCTGTCACACCCCTCCATGCACCCAAGGTGAGTGGGCAGAACTCCTAGCCTTGGCCGGCACAGGCTAATGTGCCTTTTGGCATTATGAACCTTATGGCCCTGATCCCCACTCTTCAAAACATCTCCACAGAGCACCATTCCAACTTGATACTCACCCTTGCTGAGTGCAGAAGGTCGTTAAACCTTTCGTGGCACTGGATCCATATGTGGCGCATCACATCATGCCCGCTCACCTGGATTGCCACCTCTGAAAAGGGCTTCACTGTCTCGTGTGATCTGTTATGAAATAATTAATGTTCCCCAGTGCTTATGTCAAAATTGGAGTTTTAATTGTTCAATAGACCACACTTACTGTTTGATCGGATCTGATGAGGTGGCAGAGGGTGAGAACATGGAGGCAGATGTGAGAATTTTACAAAGGCATCAGGCTCACACACTGGCGTCTTGAAGGATATATGATTACAGGTGATGGCACCCCCAATGGAGGGTATGCCAGCAATTGCTCTGTTTTTAACCTCCTGGCTGGCTTCATCTTTCTGGTAATGAATGAAGTTACTGATCCATCTGAAGAGAACATTAGTGACCAGCTTGATGTAACTTTGGGAAGCAGACTGGGACACATCGCACAGATCCCCCGCTGACCCCTGGAAAGAACTAGAGGCAACAATGTCGACCTTCAGAGCGAATGGCACAGGGTAGTTGTTCACATAGTGAGAAGCGATCTCCGCTCCAATCATCTGACATATGGAGGTTTGTTGTCTGCCTGGAGAGGTGGAGCCTCCTTGGATACTCCGGACAAATGTGAGGTAATGCATTTTGGAAGGTGTAATGCAGGTAGGGAATATATAGTGAATGGTAGAACCCTCAAGAGTATTGAAAGTCAAAGAGATCTAGGAGTACAGGTCCACAGGTCATTGAAAGGGGCAACACAGGTGGAGAAGGTAGTCAAGAAGGCATACGGCATGCTTGCCTTCATTGGCCGGGGCATTGAGTATAAGAATTGGCAAGTCATGTTGCAGCTGTATAGAATCTTAGTTAGGCCACACTTGGCGTATAGTGTTCAATTCTGGTCGCCACACTACCAGAAGGATGTGGAGGCTGTAGAGAGGGTGCAGAAGAAATTTACCAGAATGTTGCCTGGTATGGACGGCATTAGCTATGAGGAGCGGTTGAATAAATTTGGTTTGTTCTCACTGGAACGAAGGAGGTTGAGGGGAGACCTGTTAGAGGTCGACAAAATTATGAGGGGCATAGACAGAGTGGATAGTCAGAGGCTTTTCCCCAGGGTAGAGGGGTCAATTACTAGGGGGCATAGGTTTAAGGTGAGAGGGGCAAGGTTTAGAGTAGATGTACGAGGCAAGTTTTTTACGCAGAGGGTAGTGGGTGCCTGGAACTCGCTACCGGAGGGGGTGGTGGAAGCAGGGACGATAGTGACATTTAAGGGGCATCTTGACAAATACATGAATAGGATGGGAATAGAGGGATACGGACCCAGGAAGTGTAGAAGATTGTAGTTTAGTCGGGCAGCATGGTCGGCACGGGCTTGGAGGGCCGAAGGGCCTGTTCCTGTGCTGTACATTTCTTTGTTCTTTGTTGATACTGTAGCTCAGACATGCCAACATAGCTGGAGTGCTGCCAGGATCTGCGGAAACCTCCACGATGCGCTCCTTGCTGGCCCTACACTCCCTGTGCATGCACCTCTCCTGTCTGGGATGCTTCCTCTGGAAAACTGACCTCCTCCCCCTTCTGCCCCAATCTTCCTCTTCAGAGGAGGTACCACCGCAGAGTGCACAATCCCCTTTTACAGAGATGCAGAAGGCACTGCCTGGGTGCACGGAAAGATACACTTGGCAGAAATCCTCTGCTAAAGAAGAACAAATGAGTCCTCAAAATAAAAGCTAACAATTTCAAACGTCCTGAAGAAAACACAGAAAATGCTTAGAAATATCAGCAAAAGGCAGCAGCAAATTCTCACCTAAACTTGAAATGATTAATCTTGTCAATGCTCTGGCCCTCTTTCATCCTACCGTGGATTGACAAAACCATCAAAACGTGATGCCTGCCTCCCCGTGTTGCCCATGTGCCAACTGCACAATCGAACAGGCAATGTTAAATTCCAAACAATTGGCTCGTTAATGAGCTTAATTGCCCATTTAATTTTTGGCAGTTGCGCTTCTGACTCCCGTCTGCACCCCGCCGACTAATTTTGCACGAGGACACGATGACTTTGGGATCCATGCCCTGGTGTGTTCTCACGCTGTTTCCCGTGGGTTTGGTTTGGGAGCACGGCCGCGACACCGGCATAAAAGTCTGGCCATGAAATCTAATGCAAATGTTTATGCATATACTTTGGGAAAACACTGTGGAAAATCAGTAAAAACACAAGGCAACATGACTGCAATTTTATAGAAAATAAATATGAAGAAAGATGTTGAGATAAAGTTTTTGTGACCGTGTTCAAAATCTGTCAAAGGAAAATGCTGCTGTTGATACAAATATTGATAGTTGCTATCCAGGCATTTTGCAATCACTTCCCGATCACCATTGATGTCATGTTCAAATCCTTCAGTTTTTCGAACCATTTAAAAAGGACACAGTGAACCGTTGGAACAGTTCCAGAACTAGATGCATTTGTATAATACATGACATGCCCTTTAGCTGACATCATACCAGTAGATATCAAACAAGGTAAGAATCTCATTTTATATACAATTACAATGTTGAGCTGTTCACAATCCATAGCATCAACAATTTATCATCAAATGCGAGACTTGCAGTTAGATCTTCAAACTGGCCACTGCATGCATATGATCAAGTCTGAGCAGCTGGCTTTCCCTGTTCATGACATTAGCACAGACAACAGAATCAGTGGACTATTGAATGCAATTACAGTAAGCTAGACAGACAATAAAGATTGATAGCACCTTCTCTTTTTATCACACAGAAAACTTACCGGGGGTTAAAGCTTTGCCTTGAGCTGCCTTTGTTTAATAATGATTGAAAATATGCAATCACGACTGCAGCCACTGTAGCCTGTGTCACTTCATTTGCTGGACATTCTAGCCAAATTAAATTAAAAGCATTCTGCCATAAGTAGCAGTAATTGTGTATTAATGATGAATATTTACATAGTTTCCTGTGCAGATCAAATTAAAAGCACCGAAAGATCTATCTAGAGGGTAAAATTGTCTGGTAATTCTTCTTATTTATAATATCAGGGTTGGTCTAAGGAGTACAAGGAATACACTATATTTTAAAAATGCAAAAAAACTGGTCTAAACAATATAGTAGAATAAAACAACAAATTTTTAATTACTTGTGTATTTGGAACAGTTTTATTTAAACACTGTAACATAACTACCAAATTGTCCTAAAATCTTAATATTCCCCTTGATAGCTGTTGTAAAAGAAGGCAAGCAAGGGTAGGGCAGCACGATAGCACAGTGGTTAGCACAGTTGCTTCACAGCTACAGGGTCCCAGGTTCGATTCCCCACTGGGTCACTGTCTGTGCGGAGTTTGTACGTTCTCCCTGTCTGCGTGGGTTTCCTCCGGGCGCTCCGGTTTTCTCCAACAGTCCAAAGATGTGCGGGTTAGGTGGATTGGCCATGCTAAATTGCCCTTAGTGTCCATAAAGGTTATGTAGGGGTTACAGGAATCGGGTAGATACGTGGGCTTGAGTAGGGTGCTCTTTGTAAGGGCCGGTGCAGACTCGATGGGCCGTGTGGCCTCCTTCTGCACTGTGAATTCTATGATCTATGAACAAAAGCACTAAGTTAGGCCCAGAAGTGACTGTCGATTGAACACAATGGATGCCATTCTGGAATCAAAATGGTGGACAATCAGTATTGGGCTTTGAGGAAGCGACCACACGACCACATAACTCAAGCTACCACGAGCAAGTCTGCTGCCACGATGCCCATGGTAGCCTGAGGCATGGTTTGATAACAAGAAACAAAACAGGACAACCGTGTATCAAGGGACCCAGCTGTCTCCTTACGCATTCCCGGTTTGAATGTTTGGACTCCTCGCTCAGTCAATCCATTGGAGGTGGGGTGGTAGGGAGTGGTGCAGACGTGGCAAACCCCACTTGTCCGCATAAAAACCCCAACTCCATGTGGTATTTTGTGAGGACTGCATGTGGGTCCCCTGAGCACGTCTGGAATACCTGCTACCGATCAAAGTGGAGGTGCTATAGCCACTGTTGCCCAAGCAAACTGGGGCCACTGCCCTACCAATGACCAAAAGCAGGCTTGCGTACTGTTACCCATAGGTAGCAAGGGCCATCGTTGTACCAACAATCGCCTGTAGTTCCCCGGTCTAGGTGGCCGACCAGGCCTTGGTGTCTTGTAAACACAAAGGATGTACCCCGTCTAATCCATTCAAATGTGCTTCTGCTAATGACTGAGATGGTGGCACCCGTGTCCAGTTCTATCTGGATCGGGTGATCGATGACACACATCATGATATTTATTGGCACTAACTTTATTCTGGAGATGCAGTTTAGCTGTTGCCAATTTGTTCATAGGTTCCGCCATGATGTGCACACGGGACCGAGGAGGTCGCCCATATCAAAGGGCGGGCGGACTGGCACGCGGACGGTGTTCACCCCAACTGCATCGACCGCATGTCTTTCAGCATCTGGAATCGGGCTTCTCAGGATCGGGAGAGAGGTCCCGTCCAGCTCTTGGGGTCCTCGGTGGTCAGTCCAACGCTCGGCGAGCGGCTACCCAAGACCGAGGGTTGGGATTTCCCGGTAGAGGAGGCCTTCTCCTGTGGGGGATGGGGTGGGGAGGGAAGATGCGGCCCAAACTGAGGAGCTACAGCCCCTGCAATTCCTCAATGCCTTGCACTTTTGCATGACAAGGTTATCGCCCGAGCCCTCTTGAGGTTCAGCTGTGGTTCGCCGAGCAATTTATGTTGGGTCACCGCATTTCTGATTCCGCGAACCAGCCTATCCCACAGAATCTCACTCATTGAAGCTCTGTTTTCGTTATAACCTGCAAGGATCCGGAGGCAGGCCATAAACCCCGTCACAAACTCTTCTGAAGTTCATTCAGCTGCATTAGAGCGGAAGTGTTGGATGGTTACGGAGGGCCGAGGGTTGAAATGCTCTCCTACCAGGGCAACCAATTCCGTGAACGACCATGAGATGGGGTGTCAGGGTATGTCAAGCTCTTGATTATGCCATAGGTGGGCACCCCACAAGCAGTGAGGAGGATAACGGTTTGACGCTCATCCTAGATGATGGCATTCGCCCAAAAACAGTATTGCGCCGGTTCAACATACTGTGACCAATCATCGGTGCTCATGTCGAATGCCTCAAGCTTGCTAATGTGTGGCATGTCTGCAGCTTGTGAGTGACTTAGAATTCCTAACTGCAGTGGGAGGCTATTCAGCCCATCAAGTCTGTACTGACACTCTGAAAGAGCTCCCTACCAAGGGCTACTTTCTGCCCCATCCCTGTAACACCACCTAACCTGTGGACACTAAGGGGCAATTTAGCATGGCCAATCCACCTAACTGGACTGTGGGAGGAATCCAGAGCACCCGAAGGAAACCCAGCAGACACAGAGAGAATGTGCAAACTTCACACAGTCACCCAAGGTTGGAATAAAGTATAGGTCCCTGGTGCTGTGAGACAGTAGTGCTAATCACTGTGACACTGGCACTTGGAGGGGAATGTCCAGGTGGTTCTGTTCCCTGAACATGTGTTCAGCAATAGAACGGATTCAACAACTGCACAATTTAAAGGGATTGTCAAATATTAAATAGGTCAGCTTCTGGCTTATTTATCTGCTGTTGCTATGATTCTACATCTGTTAGCACTTTCAATAGTTGTTTCAAGTGCAAATATCTACAGGGAGAAGTGTTGAAGCTCTTTTCGCTGACTTCAAGACTTCTGCACAATATTTCCCCTGGATTTCAGCATGTTTGGAGGATGAACAGTGAGCACATAGAGCAGGAGGAAGAGGCAAGGAAAAAAGGGCCCCAGCATCATATCCGTCCAGGACATCCACGGAACAATTCTCCTACCTGTACCTTAGTGGGGAACAATGTGTGAGATATGTACCCTTCAGTAAGGACATCCTCCCAGAAATATGCCACCTGCTGTAATCTCAGAAATAGGGCAAGGACAGCATTGTCACTGGCTGTGAAGGTGACAATGACAATAAACTTTCATGCATCTGGCTCCTTCAGAATGAAGCTCAAGGCAATTGCATAATCTCACTGTTTGCAATTCACTGTTGCATAAGGGAGTCAGTGAGGAAGTTGGGGCAAGGAAGCCACCACTTATAGTCCTCCCTCAACTGACAAATCAGTACTCCTCCATGTTGAAGACCAAAGGGAGAAACACTGAGGATGCCATGGACACAGAATTTATTCTGGATGAAGAATGACGAATGTGATATAAAATAGTTACTTTAGAGATATTAGTTACTGTAATGTAGAGATAGGCCAGTCTCATCCTGGTGAGTTCACAGACAAAGGATTTCAGACCGCATGGCAAAGCAAGGAGGAGGTGTGTCCAGCAAAGGAGGAGAAAAGCATGCTGGGTAATAGGGGGCCAGAGGAAGGGATGAGAAGTGAGCCAATCAGGATGTATGGCCAGGTCAGGAGGGGTATAGGATGACCTATGGGAATCGTGTATGTGAAACTTGATGCCATTTGAATGTATTTGCAGAAATCCCTTTGTCTCCTTCTTCATTCGTTTTCCAAGGGTGTAGGAAACTAGTCCTGTGTCCTGTGCCTCTGTGAAATGAATCAGGCTTGCAAGTCAAATAAAATAACTAATGCTGTACCTGCAAATCCATCTCGACTTTTATTGAGGCCAGACTGACGGGTAAAGAAATTTATATTTGTCATTTGGTGCCGGAAACCCGGGATTTCTCAAGATGGTCATTGGCCAGCTGCGAACTCAGAATTAGACTGATTATGGACGGAGTGAGAGTGGAAAAAGGGGCCCACAATGTAAAGCTGGAAAATGACCGCGCATTGCTTTTTCCCCTCTTCTTATCGTCTGATTAGTCTGGTCACCCGCGGTTGGTATGGAAAGATCGTCTCGACGAAATCAAAGGTCAGTCTGGGGATTAAAAAATTAAACTGATGGGATATCATAATTGATAGTTCAGTTTTGGGTTAATTGTGTTGTTGATGAATTGATGAGACAGCGGAAGATGGTTCAGTTCTACGAGTGTTTTGAATAACTGATGTAACCTCAGGATGAGGGTTCAGTTCAATGAGTGTTTTTAAATCTAAAGATGGTTTAATTCCATGTGTGAGTGTTTTTGGAGAACTGATGGGACCTCAGGATAGGGTTCAGTTCAATGAGTGTTTTAAATCTATAGTTGATTAAGCTAAAATTGTACCCTTGGACTGTAATGGCGAAAAACGCAGTTCTGAGGACTAGTTGAGATTATGGGGAATTGCTTGGATAAATTTCAAAACAAAGAACATCCATAGAACTGGATGCTGCATGTTAGTTAAAGCAGAAGTCTCTCAAAGGGTTAACAGCAGCAGCCAAAGTTAAAGACGACAGACAGTGCTTCTCACATAGGCCTTGAGATAACAGCAGCAGCCTGTGGTATAAATGGATACCTTTCCTTTGAGTCAGTGAACTCCAGCAAAGTTACGTTTTGAATTAATTAAAGGAAACCAGTGGGTTTCTCCACCTCTTTGATAAAAGTTATTATTTTCGAAAGCAATTGATTGAAATTGCCAGAATCTTAAGTTTTACTTACTTGAAATAATGTTTATCTCATTTTATTTGTGAATTAATAGAAACTGAAAGAAACTCACTGACACATCTGGAGATGACAGTTGACTTTGCTCCGGTATACATCACCTCCCTCATTGATAGCAGCCAACATTTTTGAGACTGTAAGAAAAACTTGTTAAAAGAAAAATTGTTACGATAAAGAATTAATTAAGTTGTAAATGTTATGCAAGTTTGTGTTAAGCAAATCGTAAATTTAGTTCTGAGTTGAGATCAGAGCTCAGCTTGCAAGTTACAGTAATTCAATTTGAATTTTCAAACATTTTAAGTTTTAAAAGAACACTGTTAGAACCTTTTTAATAATTTTGCCAAGGAGCAAAAAAAAAATTGCCATTGGTTATAAATAAGCAAATAAAAAATATATATATATTTTAAAAAAAAGAGCCAAAGTATGAAAGCTAAAGGGTTAATTAGATTATGGAGACAATATCGTCAACATGAGAGGGATAAGATCATGTTATTAAGTTGGCAAGAAAATGCCCTTAAAATGGGGATTCCAATTAGTGAAGAAAAAACAAACAAACAATGGGCTACGTAGTTCAATGGCTGGCCTTGCATTGACAGAGGCAGAAGATGAAAATTAAGATAATTTGACCAGGTCGGCTAGGATTTCGACTGCACCTGTAGCATTGTCTGCACTAATTCCAGAACCACCAGAGTATAATAATTTATATCCAGTCACTGCTCCCCAGATTCCAATCATGCCAGTCATTCCAGCCCTTTTGGTTGATAGCGTGGGTCCCGATTTACCATCTTCACGATCTAAGAGGGAAGAGGAGCTCTGTTCCACAAGCCCAGTTAGCTCTAGGACCCGATCTCGGACAGCGAGAGAAGGGCCTGATCCTAACCAGAAACAATTAAGCATACCACCTAAATCCCTTCAGACCAAGGGGAAACCGCAAACTTCGAGAACAAAGGGAAATGCAAGGAATGATTCTGAAGAGACAGAACTCCCTCTAGTGACAGGGAGGGACGTCAAAGTCTTGGAAGAACCAGAGGAAATAGCTAGAGTGCCCCCTGGTGAGACTCGGAGACAGTTGCCGATTAGGAAGATACCAAACCTTGACGCAGTGACTGCCGGGGCCCAGCCCACGATAGACGTTTATTTCCCATGGACACCCAGTGAGATGATGGCTATTATGGCTACAATCACAGATAGAAAAAAATCTCCTGCTGCTTTCGTGGATTCCCTGAGAACTACCATCTCAATTTATCAAGCTGATTCTAGGGACCTCTGGGCCCGAGTCCAGCAGGTTTTAACCCCAGCAGAGTACCGCAATCATCTTAATCACTTGAATTATGCTAGCCACGCCGCACTTCAGCAAGCCCATGCGTTGGACGATGATAGACGGACACAAATCCTGAATGCGTTGAATAGCACATTTCAAAAGCCCATAAATATTTCTGCTATCTTAGACCTCAAACCTAAAAAGATTGAAGAGCCAGAGGAATTTCTGGAAAGTTTTAATGAAATCTACCAGTCAGGCGACTTGCCATATCAAAATGGTCAGAATTCCCCTCAATATTGTGCTATGTTAATGCATTGCCTACCACCTTCCGTGGCTACTGCTGTGAAATGTAATAACATGAATTGGACAGAGAACGACCCTTCCCAGAGGGCAAGGGCAGACAGATTTTATTGAAAGGAGGGTGCAGGCCAGGAAGGAGGCTCAGTTACAAAGGTTAAGACTGAGTATGTAATGAAAAAGGATGATCTGAGACCCCAACCAACGGCAGAAACGGTGGCTTACCAGCTGGAACCCCAATATTGTGACTTTGGGTGGGTGAATCAGCAAGGGGGAGGATATCAAACCCACCCAAAGGGAACCTCAGCTCCTCTTTATGGCCCACCGTAAGTACCAACAACTTTACAACTGCCGCCCCCTCTGAGGGGCCATTGGTCTACTGGGAGAAAAGGACGGGGCAGATATAGAGGGAGCAATTGCGGCCATGCAGATCACTGGCATCAGGAATGCCCCTTTAAAAGATAGGCAGCAGAAGGAGACTACTCAACCCAAAGGAGGGGGTACCCACCAAGGGGAGGACAGACGAGATACACTGACTTCTCCCAGGCAAACCCTTTCCCAACACAGGATTGACTAGCTAATTTAGTCATAAGGACTCTCCAATCGGACAGGGAACCTATTATCTCTCTGCAGACAGGAGATCAACATCACCCATTTGTAATCGACACTGGAGCAGCCAATGTTTCGGTGCAATCAGAACTTCGACTACCACTATCTGACCACACACAGCATTTGTCGGGGTTCCAAGGACAGGTGTGTGAGTATCCTATCTCTGAACCTGTGACAGTCACTTACGAGAATAAGTCTGCAGATCATCAGTTTGTAGTGACTACTGGATTGGACTGTAACTTGTTGGCCCAAGATTTACTGTGTATCTTGCAGCTACAGCTAGAGTGCGGAGACGAAGGGGTAACGGTTCAATCATGGAGGATGAGACAACAGTGCTATATTTCTATCACCCCCCCAGTGGTGGACGTTAGACATTGAACATTCACTGCATCACGTTACCCTGGCCTACGACAGAACCGGACAAAACAGGGAGTTGGAGGACAAATACCGGCCATTAATTGGGACCAAATGGCCAGTCAAAGTTACAGCCACAGTCACGGGAAAAGAAGGTACAGCCGATTTTGTTACAATACCACCACATTTATGGCCACAGTCAGCTTCGGTAAGCCCTCATATTACACGTCAGGTCCACGACCAGTACCATGCCAGGGATCTGGGACCTTTGGTAAGGAGGGCAGTGGATCATTCAGATCCAACAGAGTACGCACTTCAAGTCACGCCAGACGGCACTGCCATAAAACATTTTGAGGTCCCTGAAATGATTAACACTCGACTGCAGCCCCGTCTATGGACAAATTAATCCGAGAGCTGTTGCAACAGGGTATTTTGGTCCCTTGCCAATCAGAATGTAACACCCCCATACTTGCTGTGCCTAAACCAGCTAAGCCAGAGCAGTACTGATTAGTACAGGATTTACGTTCAATCAATGCCATCGCACAGCCGTTACATGCTCTCACTCTCCAACAGGATATTACGGTGTATAGCTCCCACTCGGTCATCGCACTACTGAGGCAACTGCAGACTCAGCATCTTACTGCAGCTCGTCAGAATAGGTATGAGATATACCTTTTGAACAATCCACGTCTGACATTTAAACACTGTACCACTATCAATCCAGCCTGTTTTCTTTGTGGTCCCCCTGTCCATGAAGACGCACCTGGCCACGACCGTTTAGCCTTGATTCAGGAAACTACCACAATAAGGGACGATTTGAGTGATATTTTGTCAGAACAACCTGACATGATTATGTGTGGTCAAATATCCCACCGGGGTTTAGTTAATGACCTACTACAGGCCCTCCTTATGCCCGTGCAGATTTCCGTCATTAAATGCGCTGCCCACACAAACGGTAAGACCCCAGTCCACGTTGGTAATGAACGAGCAGATTGTGCAGCGCGGACAGCCGCGCAAATTCAGCAAGTGATGGTGCCTAAAATGTTAAGTCAGACTAAAAGTTCTGCAATAAATAGGTCTGCCTCTGACAAGCCAATGCCAACCATCCAAGACGTCATAAGGTTACAGGAGGACGCTCCTGAGAATGATAAACAAATGTGGAAACGGTTAGGTTGTACATATGATTCTGTTTCCTCTTTATGGACCACGCCAGCACATCAGACTTGTATGTCTGATGTACTGGCTTTATGGGTCACTGAATGTGTACACTTTGCAACTCATTGTGGGGCTCGGGGGATTAGTGATTTGTTGCTGGACACTTGGTGGCACCCTAAAATGCAGGGGTTGGCTCAGAGTATCAGCACTCGGTGTTTGATTTGTCAGCAATATAACACCGGCAAAGGTATCCCTTGTGGTATGGAGCAAACCCCGTTGCCCAGTGGTCCCTTTGAGACGCTCCAAATGGATTATATTGAGTTGGAAAGCTGTCAATGTTATAAATATGGTTTGGTCATTGTGGATGTGTTCAGAAGATGGGTTGAGGCGTATCTGACTATCGATAATAAAGCTGCTACTGTGGTTAAAGTTCTGAAACAGGGAAATCATTCCCCAGTACAGTATACCAGCTCAGTTGAGTTCTGATAACGGGCCTAATTTTCTTGGACAGATTAACCTGCCTCCCTTCCCCAGTGCTATTTTACAGGTGTGGAGCATGATGGGGTGGCTACGCACCGTCTGTGTGATCTTCGGCCTCACCTCGCTTGGAGTGTTATTGGTGACGGACATGGAAAAGGGAAATATTATCTACATTTGTAACCCCAACCAAACTACAAGGACATTTCATTTATGCAAAGGTGATGTTCTTCGCTGCCCCCATATACGAGGACATGGTATCGACTCATTGAAGGTCATCAAGTTCACAGACAATGCAGGACTCATGAAGCAATTGCACCGGTCCCGGCGATGGGAAGGGAACATTACATGGACATTGCCTTGTTTTTGGAGTACATGTAAAATTGATTTTGGATGTGTTAAGATTGGTGCGATAAAGGTAAAATCAGACCATCAGGAGAGAGTAGGAAGAGGTTGTGGGAGAGAGAGGGGGACTAGAGAGAGGGCGGAGGGTGTGAGAAGGGGAGTACAACTAGAACATAGGTTATCAGGAGATACACTTAATTCATTTAGAGGCCAAACTGAGGAAAACCCGGGTAGTATGAATCTCTTTTACCAGATTTACCATTGCTTGTATGGCCAGGGACGGGTTGTCTGCTACCCGAACCCCGCAGCGGTGTCTAGGTTATTTTCTGTTTCACCGCTTTGGGGCACTCCCCAAACGGTGGTTCATTGTCAGCGTTCCGAGCCACCGCCCGAGTAAGTCACTCTTCCTTGCGATTCGGGTTCAGCACCACCGGCTATTTGCCTTCCACTTCTTCGGGATAATTCCCACTCACAGTATGATCGGTTGCAACGGTGGAGGGCGTACATACCTAGCCACTTCACTCCCAATTGAGACTACCGGTCGTACGAGAATTGTTTCAGCAGTGAAGGGTACGGCTGTTTGCTGGGAGAGGTAGAAACGAATATAACATGTCTGTTCCCACCTGTACGGACAGGAGGTGTCATATCACCCAGGCGTCTGGCCAATGCGTTTGTTATAACACCACCTGCGTTCCATTGAACGCCGGCCTCCAGCTCCTTTGTGGCTGGACGAATGTCTCTCATAGCATTGTTGGGACTAGGGCTTTCCGCATTGCTCGGCGGCCCGAATGGGCGTTGCAAAGCTGGATAAACTGGGCTACTGGGGGATCCCTACGCAACCGATATACTGATTGTGATGCTCACCTGTACACGGAACAAGGATACTACTTTTTAAAAAATGGTACAGCAACTAATGTTTTGTCACCCCCATTTCCCCGCCAAATTGCTATTGGGACTCTCGTCCCTACCACAGTCCCCTGCCCCTCGGCGTGGATGCTGCATAATCAGTTAGCACGCCAGGCAGGCTCAGCTGAATTCTGCGAGAACTGGAAAAAACCTCAGGTTCTCGCACCCAACCGGGGCCACTCAGCCCGGTGGGGAATTCGGAGCGTCTTGACACTGGGAGGTGTGGGGGGTTCCTTGGCTGTCAGCAATAGGAATTATTTTATTTGTGGCCTTACCATCTTGGGAAATGAAACCTTGGGAGCCCTCGGGGCAATAACCAAGGAATTGTCTCAGCTGCGGTTGTTTGCAATGCAGAACCGGGATGCTCTTGACTATCTTCTGGCCCGTGAGGGTTGGGCATGCGCCATAGCACAGGGCAAGTGTATCATGGGAGTTCAAGACTTAACTGCTAACATCACTAAATTTATGGATCGCATACGGGATCACCTGGACGGAATGCAGGATCCTGGCTCTTGGGGTAACTGGGGATTTGGAGGTTGCAAGGACTGGTTGATAAATATGGCCAAGTAATTAGCAGTGGCTATTTGTGGCTGCATCTTTGTGGGCCTAGCCATCCTTAAATGTGTGATGGGTAGAATGCGGGGTGCACTGGAACAGATCAACGCCCCTAAAATCTTGGCTGTCAAAATCCATGAGGGTGCAGCAGATGAAGGGGGGCTACGCCAGGAATTGGAAATGCAGCGACGGATCTTTTTAGATGAGGGACCGTAGCTATGGATTGGATAGTTCGGTTATCATTGAATGATAAAAGGAGGGAATGACGAATGTGATATAAAATAGTTACTTTCGAGATATTAGTTACTGTAATGTAGAGATAGGCCAGTCTCATCCTGGTGAGTTCACAGACAAAGGATTTCAGACCGCATGGCAAAGCAAGGAGGAGGTGTGTCCAGCAAAGGAGGAGAAAAGGATGCTGGGTAATAGGGGGCCAGAGGAAGGGATGAGAAGTGAGCCAATCAGGATGTATGGCCAGGTCAGGAGGGGTATAGGATGACTTATGGGAATCGTGTATGTGAAACTTGATGCCATTTGAATGTATTTGCAGAAATCCCTTTGTCTCCTTCTTCATTCGTTTTCCAAGGGTGTAGGAGACTAGTCCTGTGTCCTGTGCCTCTGAAATGAATCAGGCTTGCAAGTCAAATAAAATAACTAATGCTGTACCTGCAAATCCATCTTGACTCTTATTGAGGCCAGACTGACGGGTAAAGAAATTTATATTTGTCAAGAACATCAATGTCTATCATCAAGAGGGCCTCAGCAGCACCACTACTGACTGAGCTGGTCAGGTTCTGAAGTGAACAACTGCCATTATTAGGGGTCACCATGCCAATTGGGTTCATTCAGAACAAATCCAGTAACTCCAAATTGGATATGCAAGATGATATGCAAGAGGCATTAAGAGCCTCCATCAGCAGCAGAACTCTATTCCACCACAATCTGTAACCTCATGCTTCATACATCCCTCACACTGCTATCACTATCAAGTGAAGTAACTAAGCCTAATGAAATGAGGTGTGCAGGAATGCATGCCAGGAGTAGCACTAAGCATCACTAAAAATGATTCCCTACCTAGTAAATGTCCATGAACTACATGCATGCTAAACAGGTGTATGCTGCAGAGCTGGGTGATCTCACGACAAACAGATCAGATCATAGCTCTGCAGTCCTGTCACATCTAGTCTTAAATGGTGCTGTAAAATGAAACAACCAATATGAGGAGGAGGTTCTGTGAACATCCCCATTCTTAATGTTGAGGGAGCAGATGAGTACAAAAGATAAGGCCAAAACATTTATGACCATCATCAGTTGGAAGTGGCTAATGGATGATCCATTTATTGTGCCTTTATAAACCACAATGCATCTTTAACCCGTATATGGTGGACAAATGATCACACAAGTTGTTCAGTACAATAATTATTTATTAATACGCAAAGTTAAATATTTAATCAAGCACACGTTCATGCACATTGGTCTATCAACTAATACACTTAAAAAGACCTTAACTTAACTTCCAGGTGCCTGCAAGTAGAGAGCAAATATAGCCTTATCTGGGATCTGGTAGTCTGGCAGTGCTGGAGTTCTTGTAGCTGGTCGTCGGTGCCCTCAGCTCTGGTCCCTCTGTAGATGGTTCTCTCTTGGCTGGTGATGGGTTCGCCGTTGTTGTTGGCTACCGAACCTGTAGTCTGGAAGGCTGCAGTCGAGAGAGAGCTTCTAAGGTGGTGCAGCACCTTTTTAACCTGCTTGGATTTTCATGCCCTTTTGTGGGCATGATCTCTGTGGGCAGTCCCTGGGTCATTGTCAATCAATTGATCAGGGCTCCAACACCCTGATCGATCAAGTCCAATCAGGGGCTCCCACATTGATTTTGACTTGGGCACTCTCAGTGGGCATGCCTGGAAGTGTTGGGGGCAGGGGCTTGGGTGCCGCTGTGTCTGGTAAACAATGTGATTGACAGGATAGTTCTACTGTTCCTGGGATACCTGGAGATGGTCTTTTTCCTGGGCTGTTAAAAACATTTGAGCTGCAGCTTTTGTGTCTCTGTAAGCTGCAGCCTTACTGTCCCTGACTTTGACCATTTTTCCCCCAGAGTTCTTTGCGGGAGGCCATTTTAGATGGCCACACATCTCAACCTCCATCTGAGGCCCCACCCTCACAGAAGCTACTCTTCAGCCAATTTTATTAATTCCAATGATATTAACCCTGGGAATTACGGGCCAGTTAGTCTTACTTCGGTGGTAGGCAAAGTAATGGAAAGGGTACTGAAGGATAGGATTTCTGAGCATCTGGAAAGACACTGCTTGATTAGGGATAGTCAGCACGGATTTGTGAGGGGTAGGTCTTGCCTTACAAGTCTTATTGGATTCTTTGAGGATGTGACCAAGCATGTGGATGAAGGTAAAGCAGTGGATGTAGTGTACATGGATTTTAGTAAGGCATTTGATAAAGTTCCCCATGGTAGGCTTATGCAGAAAGTAAGGAGGCATGGGATAGTGGGAAATTTGGCCAGTTGGATAACGAACTGGCTAACCGATAGAAGTCAGAGAGTGGTGGTGGATGGCAAATATTCAGCCTGGATCCCAGTTACCAGTGGCGTACCGCAGGGATCAGTTCTGGGTCCTCTGCTGTTTGTGATTTTCATTAATGACTTGGATGAGGGAGTTGAAGGGTGGGTCAGTAAATTTGCAGACGATACGAAGATTGGTGGAGTTGTGGATAGTAAGGAGGGCTGTTGTCGGCTGCAAAGAGACATAGATAGGATGCAGAGCTGGGCTGAGAAGTGGCAGATGGAGTTTAACCCTGAAAAGTGTGAGGTTGTCCATTTTGGAAGGACAAATATGAATGCGGAATACAGGGTTAACGGTAGAGTTCTTGGCAATGTGGAGGAGCAGAGAGATCTTGGGGTCTATGTTCATACATCTTTGAAAGTTGCCACTCAAGTGGATAGAGCTGTGAAGAAGGCCTATGGTGTGCTCGCGTTCATTAACAGAGGGATTGAATTTAAGAGCCATGAGGTGATGATGCAGCTGTACAAAACTTTGGTAAGGCCACATTTGGAGTACTGTGTACAGTTCTGGTTGCCTCATTTTAGGAAGGATGTGGAAGCTTTGGAAAAGGTGCAAAGAAGATTTACCAGGATGTTGCCTGGAATGGAGAGTAGGTCTTATGAGGAAAGGTTGAGGGTGCGAGGCCTTTTCTCATTAGAATGGAGAAGGATGAGGGGCGACTTGATAGAGGTTTATAAGATGATCAGGGGAATAGATAGAGTAGACAGTCAGAGACTTTTTCCCCGGGTGGAACAAACCATTACAAGGGGACATAAATTTAAGGTGAAAGGTGGAAGATATAGGACGGATATCAGAGGTAGGTTCTTTACCCAGAGAGTAGTGGGGGCATGGAATGCACTGCCTGTGGAAGTCGTTGAGTCGGAAACATTAGGGACCTTCAAGCAGCTATTGGATAGGTACATGGATTACGGTAAAATGATATAGTGTAGATTTATTTGTTCCTAAGGGCAGCACGGTAGCATTGTGGATAGCACAATTGCTTCACAGCTCCAGGGTCCCAGGTTCGATTCCGGCTTGGGTCACTGTCTGTGCGGAGTCTGCACGTCCTCCCCGTGTCTGCGTGGGTTTCCTCCGGGTGCTCCGGTTTCCTCCCACAGTCCAAAGATGTGCAGGTTAGGTGAATTGGCCAATGATAAATTGCCCTTAATGTCCAAATTGCCCTTGGTGTTGGGTGGAGGTGTTGAGTTTGGGTAGGGTGCTCTTTCCAAGAGCCGGTGCAGACTCAGGGGGCCGAATGGCCTCCTTCTGCACTGTAAAGTCAATGATAATCTATGATTAATCTAGGACAAAGGTTCGGCACAACATCATGGGCCGAAGGGCCTGTTCTGTGCTGTATTTTCTATGTTCTATGTTCGATGTTTGAACAGCTGGACAGGCTGGATGAAACAAAGTTGATGGGTCCTAACAACCTCCTGGTTGTAGTGCTGAACACTTGTCTTTCAGAACTAGCCGGGGAGAACTAATTTGTTCCAGAAATGCTACAGCATTGTCATCCACATGACATACTGGAACATTATCCAGGATTTTCCTGCTCAGTTCTGCTAAAATCCCTTGGCATAAGCCTCATTACTGCCCTGCCCCAAATATGAACTCAAGAGGTGAGGTGTGAGTTCCTGCCCTTGACACCAAGCTAGCCTCTGACTGAATGTGGTATGAAGGAGCCCGAGTGAAATTGAAGTCAATACAAACAAGGAGAAGGTTATCCATTGGTTGGAGTCATACCTAGCACAAAAGAAGATGGCTGTGGTCATTGGAGACCAATCATCTCAGTCCCAGGATACTGCTGCAGGCATTCCTCAAGGTAGTATAGGCCCAGTGATCACCAGCTGCTACATCAATGTCCTTCCTTCCATCAGAAGGTCAGAGTGGAAATGGGAATGATGATGACACAATGTTTAGTTCTACTTGCAACTCCTTAGATAAAGAAGCATCGAAACAGTATTCAGGCTTGGACTGATAAATTTCAGGATAACTTAATTACTTTTCATATGCAGGTTTCTTAGATGGTCTTTTGTAGCCAGTTACTTTCATACATCCCTATGTATATATACTGGGAAAGTAGCACATTGTGGATAGGACAATTTATGTGATTTACTGTTTACTGAAGTTATCAAGAAATAGTCCACTGAGAGGAATGGTTAGAGTAACATTTATAGAAAGGGAAAAGCATATGAGAGGGAGATTTTTGAAGTTTGCACCAGTACAGGCACATGGATTTTCTAGTCAAGGGTTTCATGTATTTAATTTGAATGTATTATATTATCCATGGAATGCTTAATAATAATACCAGCAAAAATATTTATTTCAGGAATAACGATTTGTCCCAAGACTTGTTCACAAAAGCAAAACACTCTGGAGAGAGTGTACGAGGATCAGTTTCATTTTCACCACCTGGGTTTAATTTGCCAAATGGACGATTGCAGAAACCATCTAATTTTCATCCCATTTCATCATGGGTTCATGGTCCAGCGTCTAAAGCACATAATCCAGGCTAACAGCTTAGTGCAATATGGAAGGAGCTTTGGACTATTAGAAGTACCATCTTTCGAAGGGGATGACTCAGCCTCTCATCTCCCAGGTGAACCACGGGATTTCATAGCACTTTGCAAGGGAGAGCAAGGGGCTTCTTCCTGTGTCCTGGCCATAATGTATCCCTCAAACAGAGCCATCTGGTCACACTGTTTATGAAACCAGACTGTGCAAGAATTGACTGTTGCAATGCTGGATATCAGAACATTGACTACACTTCCAAAAGATTTCATTAGCAATGAAGCACTTTGTGATGTCCAAAGGTTGAGAAAGGTGCTTAAAAAACAAAAATCCAATGTCTTTCTTTACTTAAGCCTTCCAGATAGATGTACAAACTGCCTTTCAGCCAACAGTTTTTGCGATCAGTTCTGTGTTTATGCCTTTTGTCTTAGAGACACAATCAAAAGGTAGACTTAGTTAGACAGCATGTAGCATTGCAATTCATGCATAAACACATGCCATCATTATGAAAATTCCAGTTTCTGTATCACCGTACACTGTAAAATGAAAAAAGAGCAGTCTTACACGAGAACACTGGAATCAAATATTAACAGTTAGCAAAACCACAGAACAAAAAAATTATTTTCTTTCATTATTATTTTTCCAGTAATTTAACACCTATATCTCCAAACAATTTTATTTTAAATGGAATACATTTTATTCCATCAATGCTGCTTACAGTCCTAATTTACTGCAGGAAATCCAGCATCCACACATTGACGTTATGTTTTTGGTCTGATTAATTCAAAGATCGATTTTTTTGGTTAACCTCCATAACTTTTTTTCAGCATTTTTCTTTCATTTCTTATAAAACCACCTTCCCTCTGGTTTCCATGCCATAAATCAGTTATTATTCTCTTATTTCTTGCTTGCTCCTTGTGAATATTTCATTTTCCTCTCAAATAGCACATCTCCTGACTACAGAGGAAAGGAAAAAATACATGCTGCTACTGTTTCTCGTAACTATAGCAATAACTGAAACTGCTATACCCATCATTTAATTTGATTCTTCTCTTACATTTGTGGAGAAATATGTTTAATGTACTGGAAATTATGTTAATAAGAAAAGGCATTATCTCATTTAATGAAATAAATAATAAGAATATTTCAAAATAAAATTAAAGAGGCAATTCAGTGCAGAAAATTTCTCCTATGGTTTGCGTAAAATAAACAAATGGAAAAATGCACAAAGACATTGACATATAAAAACTAAAATTACACATAAAGCTGCCGAATAAGTATTTGCATATTGACAGAATTGCAGTCTCCTAATCGAATCCTTTAATAACAAAGTGCATATAAAAAGCCAATAAAAGTGGAAGTATTTATGCTCAGGATATGCTGGTAGCTCAAACAATTCAGAAAATCACATTAAAACAAAGGCAGTTTCATTTCCTAATGGATTCAACTCCAAATAACTAGAGCATTTTTCTGACAATCTATAATTGCGGTGTGTATTCAAATACTTATTAAACTTCAATGTTTTCAATCAGAATTAAACACATTTATTTGATGATATCAAATGGTTGTATTATGGTGATCATATTTGTGTATTCAAAACTATCTATTTATGTCCTTTTAAAAGTTTGATTTTAGCATCATAAAGCTCCAAAGGTGAACGCATTGAACAACTTATTGGCTATCTCAATTCAAAGATTTACTACAATGCAGATGACCCTTAAAAAGTAATTATACATTTGCCTTTCATAAATGCTGGTCACTTCTTGACAACCTCTATTATTTCTACCAATCTTAGCATTATAATATACTCATATTTTACTTAATATTTGTTTTGTTTATAATATCAGTTTGGGTGGACCACTGCTCCTGATATTTTAATGATATAAGGGAAAGGGTAATGCCCCATGTGAGCAGGCTGAAGTGAAACCTAAAATCTACCAGCTCCTGCAAAACAGATACAGATACGTTTGCAGATACAAACTCTAACTTGGGTGCAATGACGGCAGTAAACATCTTGGCTCAGAAATTGGTCCGGTCACTGACCATTTTTCGGGTGTGAGATGCTTCCTTAGAACTCCAAAATGGTATCCATAGCAGTGAGCACACTAGTAGGGCAAATCGTGCTGGCAGCCATCTTGATTAGCAGCCACACAGTGACTATACAACAGGCAGATTATGATGGCAATCTGTGTACACCATTGATTTGACACAAGTGGCGCTGTTTTGGAGCCCAATGATCCAGCGAATGACTTCTCTTAATCTGGACACCCGAGTATATATTAAGGAGCAGCAAGAACTAGTCCCCTCCCCCACCCCCAACTTTAATAGTCAAAGAAATCATCAACTACTTGCTGGTTTATTGATTCCTTCTGGCTGTTGGTCCAACCTGCAAATGAAGTTGTTTCAAGTCACAGAAGTCTACAAGGAGAGGTGTGGAGCTGCTGAAAGAATATCTGTTGACTTCAAGGGCTCTGCACAAATCAGTTGATCCTTGACATGGGTGCATGCAGCAGACATTCTTCGAAAATACAGCATGAATTGAAGACTGAACAAGAGGCCATACAAACCAGGCCAAGCTGTTGGAAGAGAGAGGAGGAGGGTGGGGGGCAGGGGGGGGAGGGGGGTGGAGAAGGGCTCTCAGCAGAAGGCTGCATTTGTCATAGTTGTTCAGGGAGTGATTCTTTATCCCGAACGTCAGCAATGAACAATTGGCGGGATTCTCCTGTTTTGTCTGTGGTGGGACCCATTGCGAGCAAGAACAGAACATTTGGCATTCCAGCCAAAACTCCATTCCGTGCCAACGGCCTGAAAAACCCCAGCCGCAAACGAGGATGGAAGATTTCAACGAATTTGCATTTCAGTAAGGATATCCTCTCTGAAATCTGTCACGCATTGCAGCCACAGGTGCAACCTCAGAGAAGGGCAAAGAACACATCACCTGTGGCTGTGAAAGTGACAATCGTGGTGAACACTTAGGCATCTGGATTCCTCCAAGCTGGAGGTGAAAATATTTGCAACATCTCAAAATTAGCCACCTACAGTTACATAAGTGAGGTCACTGTGTTTGTCTACTTATTAAGATGTGGAGATGCCAGCGTTGGACTGGGGTGAGCACAGTAAGAAATCTTACAACACCAGGTTAAAGTCCAACAGGTTTGTTTCAAACACTAGCTTTCGGAGCACTGCTCCTTCCCCTGATTCACCCGAGGAAGGAGCAGTTCTCCGAAAGCTAGTGTATGAAACAAACCTGTAGGACTTTAACCTGGTGTTGTAAGCCTTCTTACTGTACTTATTAAGAGGCAGCTACATGTCATGCTCCCTTGCCAGAGAGAGGGACGAGAGAACAAGTGGCTCTTCGAGGATTACAGACTTCCCCGTGGTGCAGGATATCATCACTTGCATGCTCAGTGCTTTGCAGACAGTCTATATCAACACTCCCCTTTATCAGAACTGAAAAGGATTCCATTCCCTAGAGGTTGTGACCATATGCAGTTAACCATGAAGGTCTCTGTCCAGTATCCTGGTAGCAGTCATAATAGCCTCATTCTGTGGCAATCTACAGTGCTACCTGCATTTCATCTACCATGGTGAAGCAAAGGGTGACTACTGGGCAAAAAAAGGACTACCCACCTATGATATGGCAGATGATTATGGTGCAACCAAAACCCACAAGCATATATGCGACCTGCATTCAACGAAAGACGTACTGGCGTACCAAAAAGAACAGTCCATTGGCATGCTGAAACAATGCTTTCACTGCCTGCGTCACTCCAGAGAATCCCTGCACTACTTGGCAGAACAGGCACCAGGGTTTGTGTTGGCCTGCTCTACATGCACCAGCTCATCATCAGGAGGGACAGCCTGCAGAAATTAAAGCCATTGCAAATTAAACATTTCAAATCAAATTTATAAATTAAATCATGCCATACTGCATATAAGGATCAACTAATCATCTTCATGTATTCCCTTAGTGCCCATCTTCCAGATGCTTTGTTCTAGTGTTCATATGTGATGCAACCCCAATGGTTGCAGTATTGTTGGTGGAAGCCTGCTGGATGGCTTTGAAGGATGAACTCAAGCAGCTCTGTCTAGAAGGAGTGCACCATCTCGGCACAGGAAGCAAAAGTTTGAACTGGCTGTGCAGCAAGCCACAGCAAGGGTATAGGCAGAGTGGCAGGATTAGGAGGACAATGATGAAATCCTGTGACGGGGGTTTGTGTTCCATCGGCACTCACCAGGGGAGGTGCCTCAGAAATCCTCACAATTTATTGGAGGCAGATTGCTGCATTACAATGACACCCCACAAGGGTCTCTGCACACTGTAGTGGTAAAATTAGGAGTTTGCACATTACAGCAGTCTGAGCTTCCACTGCGGCACTTGGATATTGAGTAGGAGGTTGGTCTAAGTGAATGCTGTGACCATCAGTAATAGGGGGAAGGAAAATGATGGGACTGTTGGTGAAAGGGAAATTAGGATTGTGGTTACTGGTATTGCCCTCGGATGAGTTATTCATGCTCAAGCTGGCCAAATAGGGCTTAAATTGCCTCCTCCTCCGGTTGGGTCCTTCGCTGTGTAACTGCTGTGAGCTGTAATAGATGCTGAATGGGCCTGCAAGTCTGTTGAAGGAGCTGGCCACCACTTCCTTGCTGGAAAGGTTGAGCTCCAAGTTCTGCACAAAGCCCTGTGGCAAGGTGGTACTGGATTCCTCCATATTCTTTGACATTGACTGCAGCACTGCAGCCTTTCTTTGCCAATGCACAAAACAATTTGGTCCTCATACCCACCTGGGTTCTTCTGCTGGCAGCCCATCGATCAGAGTCTGCAGCAGAACCCTCCGACAAGCTTCACTCCCCTTGCCTCCTGGTTGGCTGGAGGTCACTTCTGCCCAGTGTGTCACCAAGTGGAGATCCCAGCTTTATACTAACCCTAAATAATGTGTAGTGTCATACCTGAGCTGGTAGCTGTGGGGCTGAAATTGAACGATGGTGCAAAAACCTCTGAGCTCACTTTTTCCCATGTTGTGCCAATCTTCACTTTGTCCCAGGTCACAATCCCTTCTTGCACAATTGCCAGAACCTGCTCCAGTCACAATACACCTGCCCTTTAGAAGGCTCAAGCTAAATTTAAGCACTGCAATCAAGTATCAATTTTAGGCCCCCTGCTGATTTGTGCAGTCAATGGACCGCACAGTTAGTGCTAGTTGCAAGCAGCAATCATTCAAATGAGTTGGCAGCACGCAGTTGGCATGCCACCTGTATTAAATTGAATGGGCTGTGGTTAATTGTACATTGCGATCCTTGTGCCTGTGTTCGGGGGTTATTCAATTTAGTTCCGTATTTCTCAGACCTTGTCTAACTAAGGTAATAACGGGTGCCCTAATTTCACCAACTAGTAAATATAAGTAGACACCATTCGTTCAGATCCATCTCTACACTCCTTCCAGTATACTGCCACAAAACTGTATATCCAAATAATGATTCAAATTAGATTCAGATACTTGCGCTAACAGGATAGATAAAAATAGTCTTTGAAGAAGATGCATATCAATAATGGACAAAACAAACCAATTGTTCCTCTCTCTGCTATAAATCACAGCAAAATTGCTGGGGTCATGACACATCACAAAGATCATATGGACAATGAAAATCCTCAGCAAAGTAGGCTTCTTGATGTAATAATTTGCTAAATGGAGTAGATGTGTTCTGTGGAGAGTACACCAGTTAAACTAGCTAAACATGGTTGAGGGATTGGGGCTGTTTAAGCTGTAATTAGATGAATAAAGCAAGAACTTAAAATGTAATGCTATTTAGTTACATTTTAAGCAGCCAGATTGCATTATTGTAGAGAAAAAAAATTAAACCAAACAATTTTAATCGAAGAGAAAACCCGAAGAATACTATCACTTCAAAATGAAAATCATTATTTTTTCTTAGACTTGTTAACTACAGGTACAACTAATTACATTCCTTAAATTATCTCTGTGATGCAGCAGTTTGCCGGTTGAAAATCCATTTAAGCAGTTTGTCCCTAAAAACCTCCCTAAATAATGTGAAAGTGAGAAAAGAAAATCCAAGGTTGTCTATCGCTAAATAAAATACAATAAGCACTCAGATAATAATTAAAATCTGAATATTAAAAGTTTACTTTGTTTTTGTGTTTCATCTAATAACATTCACTTTTTTTTTCTCTTCAATGAAAAATGAAAGAACTACTTATGATTTCATGTTTTACACCGTTGGGTCAGTTTTGAACTGAGGTCAACATATTTCAGCACATTTGAATATGATAAAGTGACTGGTCCAATACTTAATATGTATAGCAAGTAATCTATTTGCTTGAAGGGCTTCATTCTATCAGATGCCAGGAGATACTGATCATTGACTGAATGAGCAACATCATTTAATGCTGCTCGGCCAAATAATGACAGCCTATGATAGTCAGAATATCTCATATCAATGCCACTATAGCTGATACTTGTACATCACCATAATGTTAGCATCCAGTTAAATTTGTTTCAGGTCAAATGTATTACCAGTGTCATTGATACAGCCATTTCCATTGGTGAATATATGGTAAGACAAATGTAAGGCAGTGAAACGGAATATCAATTTCTTGACTTATTTTACAATTTCTTATAGACAGCTTTTGATGAGAGTTAGAGAATATATATGGCATGATGATTTTATGTTGCAAAGGACTGCTGCAGTTTGCATTTATTTCTATTCCAATAAGAGCAAAAGCACTCCTATAATAGACATTGAACAGATGACCCCTGCAGTGTCACAATCACAAATTTCAGCCTCGACACCACTTCAACAACCTGCCGTATTAGTAAGAAATTTGCAGTATCCATACTCTCAGACTCGGGCATGGAGCTGAACTGCTGAAGGTTCTCCCGTTCGAAGCTTCTTTTTGACGTTAGTTGAGCGAATGCAGCTGGAATTATCTTAGTGATCGACTGGCAGAGATATAAAACCACCACTTCTTTTACTTAGTCTGAATTCAAACCTGGTTCTAAACATGATCGACACTGAATGAAAAACCTCAGAGGAGTGACTTATGACATTGATTCCTAACATTAATTCATAAGGATTATTAGGCTGAGAAATTTGGCTCCTTGGTTGGAGTTTTCAGTGCGATTGCATTCTCGGAGCAAGGCGAGGATGCCATTGCCAGTGGCTGTGACATGATCATCACCATGGCATTCAAAGCATCTGGTTCCTTTCAGGCTGGAGGCTGGCTCAATTACAGATGGCATGGTGGACTGTCACTGGGCAACAAATGCTATCCTTTGATGACATGTCTCCTGACTCTGGAGCACAGCTCATGCACATGCAGGCTGCATGCTTACAAGGAAAGCTAATGCGGCCATGAGAAATGTGATGGGGCAGCCCACGGGGTGCTTAAATAATGCACAAAGAAGAAGAGAGGGAAAGAGCAGACAACCAATATAACCCCTTTCTAGCCAGATTGCTCATGGATGACTTGTCCAATTATGCAAACACTAAATGTAATCCCAATTCTCCATCACCTGTTGGCCACAAAGCAAAGTTAATAGCCACCACAAAGTAAACATAGCAAATCAAATGTATCAATGGCTGTAGCACGGCTGGTGGAATCT
The DNA here is from genome assembly GCF_047496885.1 of Scyliorhinus torazame. Lineage (NCBI taxonomy): Eukaryota > Metazoa > Chordata > Chondrichthyes > Carcharhiniformes > Scyliorhinidae > Scyliorhinus > Scyliorhinus torazame. Next base: position 308,392,163 of record NC_092707.1, read on the forward strand.
GGCTGGCTTTCTGTGGGAGAAACTGCAGATAGCCTTACAGGTGACTTCAAGTAGCTCTGGCCCTAGAAGGCACAGCTTCTCACTGCACCATTTCAGCATCAGTGGCAGCAGTCAGGCTTTTTGACTGACAGGCAACAGCAAGGGTACTGGCAGTGGGTGGTCTGGGGAGGGGCGAAGACAAATTCTGTTGTCTTACGTGAGGACAACAGATTCATATCCCATGGAGCCAATGGTCTTCCCCCAGGTTGGCACCTTAGCAACCCTTGGAATCCATTGGAGGACAGACCACTGGGCTGCTATCAGAACCTGAATATTCACTTAAACACTCATATTCTTTTTAAGAGGTTCTGGCTGGCTATTCGTGAGACTAAACCACATCGGTGGGGGGGGGGGGGGGGGGAGATGCTGCAGAAGGGGGCATGGCCAGCCCACCTGGGCAATGAGATTCACTGCTGGAAATGTTTCAAAAGGTCGCTGAACCTGTGGAGCAATGAGGTGGTCACCTGGATCCTGCTGGATGCTGCCTTTAACAGCAAAACCAAGAGACTTAAAGGTAAGGGAGTAAAGTTGAAAGGAAATCTGGAGTGGAACTCATTACACAGTTGGCGATTCCTTCAAACAAGCACCTGCAACCGACTAGGCCCCAGATGTCTTAGGTGTTCACCTTTCATCTGGACATCAGCTTGTTAGGTCGAGAAGGGTTTCAGGTGCCAGGCAAGTTTGCACTTTGTATAATCAAGCCCAGGTTTTGCAGCAAACTAATGGAGAGATGACTTTATTATTCTTATCAGTGAGAAAACAGACATGGGTAGGGTAGCACGGTGGCACAGTGGGTTAGCACTGCGGCCTCACGGCGCTGTGATCCCAGGTTCGATCCCGGCTCTGGGTCACTATCCGTGTGGAGTTTGCACATTCTGCCCGTGTTTGCGTGCGTTTCGCCCCCACAACCCAAAAATGTGCAAAAGATGGATTGGCCACACTAAATTGCCCCTCAATTGGAAATAATGAATTGGGTACTCAAAATTTATTTTTAAATAGAAAACAGACATGGGAGGTAGCGGTCTACAGGTAGCAGTCTGGCTCAATTGACATTGGTCAAGGGCACCATGGTTGCTTCTGAAAGTGAAATAGATCATCTCAGTCACTGCCCAACTCAAACTAAGCAGAGCTCAGCAAGTAAGGCACTGGCCGTCCTGCATCTCCTTTTCGCTCTGGACACAGGAGAATGAGGGATTTTTATTTCAACACGCAAAGGAAAGCAAATGCCCAACAAATAAAAAGGAACATTTTCCAGCTCAGATACTGGAATGGCAGGACTGTGCCCTCCTATGAGCAATGGCTCAACTTCTGCAGTGAGCAAGTGCAAGATTGCACTGATGGGCCGCGAGCGACACACGTTAGATGTTGACATCGCTGCTCTACATGAGACGAGATTAGCTGACATAGGCTCTATACATGAGGCACTTCCATTGACCTGGCAAGTGTGCAGAAGACCACTGTGAATGTGCTTTATACTCAGCAACAGATTATCACAGTCAATTGAGCCATTGATAGCAATTTCTGAACACCTACTTTCTCTGCATTTATCATCTGATGGAGGGCTTGTCAACATCATCTGTGCTTATACAGCAACCGTGAATACTAACATCTTGGACAATGATCAACTCTATGGTACTCCTCATGATGTACTGGAGCACATTCCAAAATGGCAAGACATTATTCATTCGCCGTCCTACGTCAGAAACATGGACAATGTACAGCAGACACCTCAAATCCCTGGAGAGATATCACCAACGTAGCCTCTGCAAAATCCTCCAAATCCACTGGCAGGATAGGCGTACCACATGAGTGCCCTCTCCCAGGCCAATATCCCCAGTATCGAGGCACTAGTCATGCATAGCCACCTGCGATGGGTGGGCCACATTGCCCGCATGCCTGACACAAGACTCCCGAGAAGGTGCTCTACTCCGAGCTCCGCAATGGCAAGCAATCACTAGGAAGGCAGAGGAAACACTACAAGGACACTCTGAAACCCTCCCTAAATAAATGCAGCATCGCCATCGACACGTGGGAATCGCTTGCCTTAGAACGCACAAACTGGAGAAGAAGCATCTGCGAGGGCGCTAATCACCTCGAGGGTCACAAAGTGGAGCACGCAGAGGCCAAGCAAAAACAGCAAAAGGAGAGCTCAGAATCCAGAGCATCCCACGCCTCCACCTCATCAAACACCACCTGCCAAACCTGTGGCAGAATCTACAGATCCAGGACTGGGGGCGTCATTCTCCGACCCCCCGCCGGGTCGGAGAATGGCCGTAGGCCGCCGTGAATCCCGCCCCCGCCGAAGTCTCCGGTACCGGAGATTGGGCAGGGGCGGGAATCGGGCCGCGCCGGTTGGCGGGACCCCCCGCTAGATTCTCCGGCCCGAATGGGCCGAAGTCCCGCCCAGAAATTGCCTGTCCCGCCGGCGTAAATCAAACCTGGTATTTACCGGCGGGACCAGGCGGGCTCCGGGGTCCTGGGGGGGGCGCGGGGCGATCTGACCCCGGGGGATGCCCCCACGGTGGCCTGGCCCGCGATCGGGGCCCACCAATCCGCGGGCGGGCCTGTGCCGTGGGGGCACTCTTTCCCTTCCGCCTCCGCTACGCCCTCCACCATGGCGGAGGCGGAAGAGACTCTCCCCACTGCGCATGCGCGGGAAACTGTCAGCGGCCGCTGACGCTCCCGCGCATGCGCCGGGAAACTGTCAGCTGCCGCTGACGCTCCCGCGCATGCGCCACATTTCCGCGCCAGCTGGCGGGGCAACAAACGCCATTTCCGCCAGCTGGCGGGGCGGAAATCCCTCCGGCGTCGGCCTAGCCCCTCAATGTTGGGGCTAGGCCACCAAGGATGCGGAGCATTCCGCACCTTTGGGCCGGCGCGATGCCCGTCTGATTGGCGCCGTGTTTGGCGCCAGTCGGCGGACATCGCGCCGTTGGGGGAGAATTTCGCCCCGGGTTATTCAACCAGAACAGCAAGCAAGTCATCCTCAACCCCGAGGGACTTCCCAAAAGAAGATTGGAGCACTCCAAATGGCAAGAAGTTATTCATTCTAAGTGATTTCAATGCATGCGTTAAGTTCAGGGAATCACAGAATAATGCAGAAGAGACCCCTCGGCCCTTCGACTCTGCACCAATGCATGAAAAACACCTGACCTACCTACCTAATCCGATTTGCCAGCACTTGCCCCATGGCCTTGTATGTAATGACATACCAAGCGCTCATCCAGGTACGTTTTAAAGGATATGAGGCAATCCGCCTCGGGTTACCCTCCCAGGCAGTGCATTCCAGACCGTCCCACCCTCGGGGTCAAGGTTTTTCTTCAAATCCCCCCTAAACCTCCTGTTCCTCACCTTTGTAGCCATGTAAAATGGCTGTGTTCCGATTAATCTGGCCAAAACCCAGTTTAAAATGGCTAACCCGAAAGACTGCTGGGAAAAGCAGCCAAGAAGACACAAGCAGGCAGCTGCAGACAGTTTTGCATATTCGACTCTGGGAAGGTAGCCCAGATCGATACTCAGGGCTATCAACAGCCCATCAACCCAGGTATTTGCAGTTGCATTCAGGACTGTTTGCAGCCCATCTATTCAGACATCCACAGTTAAATCGGCTATCCCCGGGAACAATTGCAACATATTAGCAATTGAATACCGGGCCAGACCTGTCGGCGCCTGCAGTGGCCGAAACAAAGACAGGTGAGCGACCACCCCCCGATCGAGGAATCGCCTCACCATTGGACATATCGACTCCAGAGATTGGGGACAGAATCCAATCACTTGGGACTCAGGGTCAAGGGCCGCCCCGGGAGGCGGGAAGCCCCTGGGCCCTATAAAAGTGAAGATCCAAGTTCAGATCTCTCTCTCTCTCTCTCCTCTTCGCCTGCTCGAGACATTTGCAAGACCAGCCACCGGCAACAGTAAGTTTGAATCCAACGATCGCTATCCGGTAGAGACACCTAGCCATCGACCTGTAGCAGCCTTTTGAATCCCGCGGGCCAGGTCTAGTTGGACAAGCCATTCGTTTCCTTGACCTGGTGGGCTCTTCCTAAAGTTAAGTATTGGCCAGTAGTGATAGGTTTATTATATAGAAAGTAGTATTAGGGTATTAATATTGCTTGTTGTATATAATAAATGACCGTTGTTTAATCCTTACTAAGCGGTGTGCTGTATTATTAATCATTACCCAAACTTGAACCACGTGGCGGTATCATAAAGATACCTGGCGACTCATGAGCAAAGGTGATGTAAACAGAGCAAATAAACTAAGGTTAAAAGGAGGAACATAATTGGCGACATCCTGATGGTACCCGACTTAGAAGTGGAAAACCACTCCAGGAGAACCCCAACATTTTGAATTAGAATCCAATCGGAAACAAAACAAAAAAAAACCCCACAAGTGTTCAAGCGGTTCTGGTTAATAATTCACAATTCGGAAGTGTGTATATACATGCATAACTAACAGGATTATAAGGCAAAACTGATAGATTTTTGTTGCGTCAAAACTATCGGCAGTTGGTATTTCGGAAATTAGTGCAAGCCGTACCCGCATCTACCACACCACCTTAGCCCCCTGTTCCAAATTTGAACGTAACGAGCAGATAAGAGAGAGCCATGCAGGCAATGCAAGCGATGCAGCGCCTCATGAACCCCGAAGATTTTGCTGTCACACCAGTCAGCAGCGTAGGAGCGGGACAGTGTCCCGTTTGGGAAGTGGAAATCCGCAAAATTCTGCAGGGCAAAGGATGGCCCGTGTGGAAGGATTTCTGCAGTAACGACGACTCAGGTCCTGGAAGTATAGGGCATACTTGGTGGGAGAACCTGAGTGAGATCCACAGAAAGAGTTTAGCAAAAGCGCGCAAGCCGATGGCAATTGTGTCCTGTCTGGCACAATTGCGAGGCACAGAGGAGGTCGTCAGGACGCTCCGCAAGGAAATAGAAAGCATACATCGGATGAGTAAAATCGATGTATGCAAAATTGAGAAAGAGAACCTGGAGTTAAAAGGGAAATTAGCAGCAAAGGACGAAGAGGTGGCTGACGCCAAACAAGGTCACCAATCTTGACTGGCGCACTTGAGTAGTTTCCAGTCACAATATGAAAAGGCTTATCAGGACCTGCAGCATGCAGTCCTGGTAAAGAAAGAAACAGAAAACCAGTTAGAGATGCTCCAGAAACAATGCAGTGATCTCAAGGCAGCCTTGAGAGCGCTCCACGCCACAACCACGGAACAAAGGCAGAGTACTTTGGACCATGCAAAGTGCCGAAAGCAGATTGCAGACTTGAAAGCACTGCTTTCTGTCCAAAAGGGATTTCAAGAAACCTTTGGAGAAAGTTTAGACCAGGAAGACGGCCCTGATTGGGAAGAATTGGAAGAGACAGCGCAGAGATATGTTCAGGGAGCATGTGTGCAGGGAAAAACCCAAAGGAGGAAAGCACCCCCACCCCCCACACAACAGATAATACAGGCTCCCATGAACCCTGTAACAACCCACCGCACCGCCACAGCAGACGAGGCGGAGGTCTTATATTCCACCCCCTCACAGTGACCCAATTACGGGACCCGTGTGCCAAAATCACACCGTTCCTCCCCGCTTCAGACCCACACCATTTCTTTGCCACCGTCAAACACCAGGCGACCATGTACGGCCTGGATGAGAAAGAGCAGGTAAAGCTCACGGTCCTCAGCTTAGACCCATCTATTCAGACATCCACAGTTAAATCGGCTATCCCCGGGAACAATTGCAACATATTAGCAATTGAATACCGGGCCAGACCTGTCGGCGCCTGCAGTGGCCGAAACAAAGACAGGTGAGCGACCACCCCCCGATCGAGGAATCGCCTCACCATTGGAGACATCGACCCCAGAGATTGGGGACAGAATCCAATCACTTGGGACTCAGGGTCAAGGGCTGCCCCGGGAGGCGGGAAGCCCCTGGGCCCTATAAAAGTGAAGGTCCAAGTTCAAATCTCTCTCTCTCGCTCCTCTTCGCCTGCTCGAGACCTTCGCAAGACCAGCAACCGGCAACAGTAAGTTTGAATCCAACGATCGCTATCCGGTAGAGACACCTAGCCACCGACCTGCAGCAGCCTTTTGAATCCCGCGGGCCAGATTTGATTGGACAAGCCATTTGTTTCCCTGACCTGGTGGGCTCTTCCTAAAGTTAAGTATTGGCCAGTAGTGATAGGTTTATTATATAGAAAGTAGTACTGGGTATTAATATTGCTTGTCGTATATAATAAATGACCGTTGTTTAATCCTTACTAAGTGGTGTGCTGTATTATTAATCATAACCCGAACTTGAACCACGTGGCAGTATCATAATGATACCTGGCAACTCATGAGCAAAGGTGACGTAAACAGAGCAAATAGACTAAGGTTAAAAGGAGCAACACCTTGAACTTGTGTCCCCTCGTAACTTACCCTTCCACTAAGGGGAACAGCTGCTCCCTATCCACCCTGTCTATGCCCCTCATAATTTTGTACACCTTGATCAGGTCGCCCCTCAGTCTTCTCTGCTCCAGTGAAAACAACACAGGCTTATCCAACCTCTCTTCATAATTTAAATGTTCCATCCCAGGCAACATTCTGGTGAATCGCCTCTGCACCCCCTCCAGTGCAATCCCATCCTTTCTGTAATATGGTGATCGGAATTTCACACAGCACCCCAGCTGTGGCCTCACCAAAGTTCTGTACAACTCCAACATGATCTCCCTGTTTTAGAAATCTATGCCTCGATTGATTAAGGCAAGTGTCCCATAAGCCTTTTGTGGTGATGTGCATCAATGTAAATGCATGTAGGCTATCTAGACACTAGAGGGAGCACCAGAAACATCACACACACACACACTCAACCAATAGATCAAGTAGATGAGCCATGACCAATGGACATTCACGATACACAAGGCGGTGACACGACCACAGGGGGGCATTACACCAACCCATATATAAAGGACACCACACACATGATCTCCCTCATTCCAGTGGAGACAGTCAGTGAGTACAGACACAGGGTTGATTCAATATTACACCCACCACGTGGATTGCAGCAGCTGGTTAGTCAGTCTGGGTAGCTATAGTAGGATTAGCAGTAGTGTCGAAACCGAGTAATACAAGTGTAAATAGTTTAATAAACGTGTTGAAGTTATCTTCACGTCTGAACCTTCCCTTGTCAAGTGCACCACAAGGAAGCCGCTTATGTTACACCTACAACATAACAAATCATGGTACCAGAAGTGATCTGTTTCAATCCCCATAGCAATACCTCAGCGTACAGTGACAGCAAGCAATGATACCCAGGCAAGATGTTCGAGATTAGGGTCCCGCAGCAGCTCCAGTGCCACGGCGATCTCCGTGAAAACTGGCAGGCATTCCGGCAAAAGTTTGAAATCTTCCTGGTGGCAGCTGAACTAGAAGATGTGGCCGATCCTGAAAAAACAGAGCTTCTCCTCACCGTCACCGGTGCCAGAGCAGAAGAAATCTTTTAAAAATTCAAGTTCTTCAAGGGGCAAAAGAGGAGCGACTTCCAGGCAGTCCTGGACAAATTCGGCAAATACTGTGAGGAAAACACACTCCAACCAGCAAGAAAAGGTGAGAGAAGCGCCAGTACTCACCTCGAGGCCGAAATCCTGGAGCAGAGAACAATTTTGGTCGGCGGCCATCTTTCTACAGGGACTGCACTTGCGCAGTTGCGGGAGAAGCACACAGAATGGGAATGTCCGTTTGCGCATGCGCGATAAGCCGCGCATGCACAATCACGGAAAAGGCCCAATGTAAAGGAACAGCGATCTGCGCATGTGCAATCGCTTCCTACACGCTACGTCACATGCATCACATTGTCAGAGGCCCCGGACCACACCCATTTAAAGGGGAAACGTCCCAAATCAAAGAAAAAATCTTTTAAAGCAATAAAAAAAACTTCCTTCACCTGGAATGAAAGCACAATGCCTCAAATTGAACCAGGAAATAAAATAAACTTCCGAAGAACCCTGCAACAAGCAGTTACCTACGCCCAAACCGATGATACCGGCCTTGAATACTTCGATACCGACCTTTACATTTTCTCTGGACCTCGCAAGCCCAATGACAGCTCCAACAACTAACGGCAAACAGTGATGACATGGTCCTAGAAACTACGATTCGGACAAAGGTTTTTTCATTAGAAATGGCGACCCCCGTACTGAATCCGACGCAGACGCGGATTCGTTCTTCGGATTTGAGGTTCTTCAGCCCAGCAAATATGACATCCCGACTCGTGAGTTCAGGATGATGCTGCAGCCTGACACCAAGAGACAGAGAGTGGTACAAGCCCATAGAGAGCGGCCTGCTGCCACACAGAGCGTGGTCCACGCCCCGCTCAGGGTTCCCGACTCTACGAAAGAAGACACGCAAGACTCCACACCGCAGTCCTTGCACGAACAAGAAGTGACTCCTGTGTCACAAGCCTCCACAGCGAGCTCGTGGACAGACTCCACGATAGAAGAAACGAAAGACTCCAGAGCGCAGTCCTTGTGACGAATGTGATATAAAATAGTTCGTTCAAATATTAGTCTATGAAGCGAGTCAGACTTGCAAGTTGGTTAAAAATAAATAATACTACACCTACAAATCCATCTCGAGTTTTATTGAGGCCAGACTGACGGGTAAAGAAATCAATATTGTCACTTGCGCACACAAGGCGTGACTCCAGTGTGACAAGCCTCCGCAGCGAGCTCGTGGACAGCCTCCACGATAGAAGCAGCGCAAGACTCCGACGTGCAGTCCTTGCAGGAACAAGACCATGAGGGTCTAGCAACCTCCTCTGGCCAACTAGCGGCAGACGATGCAATTCTGCCATGCTCGCGTAAACAGCAAGAAGACTATCACAGTCTACCATGCTCCAGTGCACAGCAGGACGACCATGACGGTCTATCATGCTACAGTGAAGAACAAAGCGACGATGACAGTCCCACCCCAAATGAAGTACAACAGCAAGACAATGACAGTCCACCCACATTGTTTGCACCATCAGATGAGGACTCTGACAATTTACCCAACCCAAGTGAACAACAAGCAGCTATTGAGGATCTACCCACGGTATGTGAGACGAGTGACGACAGCATCCCACTTCCCATGCAAGGTGTGCAAAGTGACAGACCTCAGCTAGTGTGTACAGAGGCACTCGACGATCACTGTGAAAACACTGGTGACTCCGGTGACAGCACGATACTTCCATCCTCATTCGCTCGAACCTCTCCACAAGTCAATGCATTCCTGCATGTTCCGACTCCAGACGTGCAGCTTCAAGAAACCTCAGCTGACTCCAGTGAACCTGCTAAGACTCCGGAGGGGAGCATCAACAAACCAACACTGACTCAATTAAAACAGACCAGACTCCAGATGGGGAGCAACCAAACGCCGACTCTGATTCACGTAAGCCGGACTTTACTCCAGACAGGGCATGCAACCTCAGTGATGGCACGCTCAGGGTGACAGCAGATGCCACAATGACAGGAGATGGATCACTTAACAATTCCACTGGGTCAGTAATAACAAGTAGCGGCTACAGTCCAAGAGGAATACACCAATATTCACCACACATATATCCACACATTTTTTCCACACCAGCAGTGCAGCCAATGACAGCTCATGCTGGACAAACCCAGTATTCAGGCATGCAGCAGCCAACAGTCTATGCAGCATATTCTCAAACAGGCCAGCACTACGGATTGCCCACTAATGGAATCAAGACCGAAGGAGCACTACCGCAAGCGCAATCTGCACTACAGACTGAATGCCTTAGTTACAGCCCAGGATTTGCTGCACCCCAGCCTGGCCAGACGGCATATTCCTATCAGATGCAAGGTTCTAGTTTCACACCATCACCAGGTATTTAAGCGAGCAGCAATTCTGTTTCCAATTCGACAAGCTTCAACGGTTCTCAGCAGGATCACCCTTCCAGCACAGCATGTGGCCAGAAATAGTATGTACTGTCTTATCCAACTTCAACATATGGCACATCCATGACCTCGAATGATACTGTTGATGGTACCTCTTCAACGTCAACACCTTGTCAGCTACAAGATGCCATCCGACAGCACAATCACAAACATCGAAAAAAGAAAGGGACTCCAAATCAGACAGCGAAATGATTTGGCCACTTCTTGGTTCCTATGGTACAGGCACTTTGATGGCGTTCATAACCAAGAGAGACATTTGACCATGATGATTGATGGTTTTTGGACTCACACGCATGATTTGGACTTATTGTTTAATCATTGTTCCCATGATTTGCATATACCTTAACGTATCTACCTGTTTTTTGTTCAATTTTCTTAAAGTGTACAGAAAAAGTGAACATATAAAAAAGGGGGGATGTGGTGATGTGCATCAATGTAAATGCATGTAGGCTAGCTAGATACTAGAGGGAGCACCAGAAACATCACACACACACCAATAGACCAAGTAGATGAGACATGACCAATGGACATTCACGATACACAAGGAGGTGACACGACCACAGGGGGGCATTACACCAACCCATATATAAAGGACACCACACACATGATCTGCCTCTTTCCAGTGGAGACAGTCAGTGAGAACAGACACAGGGTTGATTCAATATTACACCCACCACGTGGATTGCAGCAGCTGGTTAGTCAGTCTGGGTAGCTATAGTAGGATTAGCAGTAGTGTCGAACCCGAGTAATACAAGTGTAAATAGTTTAATAAACATGTTGAAGTTATCTCCACGTCTGAACCTTCCTTTGTCAAGTGCACCACTAGGAAGCTGCTTATGTTACACCTACAACATAACAAATCACCTTTTTCACCACCCTATTAACCTGCACTTCTGCCTTTAGAGATCTATGGAAAAACACTCCAAGGTCTCTTTGTTCCTCGGAACTTCCCAGTGTCAGGCAATTCCTTGTTAAATTACTCCTTCCAAAGTGTATACCTCACACTTTTCAGGGTTAAATTTCATCTGCCACTTTTGATCATCTCGTCTATATCTTCCTGGTACCTTCAATCTCACTGTTAACCAGCTGGGAAATCTTTGTGTCATCCACAAACTTACTGATCCTAATCCCCCCCACCCCAACCCCAACATAGTCAGCTCTATCTCTTATATAAAATACGAATAATCTGGGGACGCAGCACAGATAGATCCCTGGACACCGGCTTCCAGTCACTAAAGCAACCCCTGCAATCTCCTCCCTCACCTCCTCTAGCAACCTGGGACACAATTCATCTGGACCTGAGATTTGCCCACCTTTAAGCTGCCAACATCTCCAGTACCTGTCACTCCCCATGACAATTTGCTCAATAACCTCCCAGTCTCTCTCCTTGAGTTCCATAATCTACCTCCTCATTCTCTTGGGTGAAGACAGATTTGAAGTATTGGTTCAACACCCTACCAATGTCCTCTGCCACAGATTGCTTCCTTGGTCTCTAATGGGCCCTACTCTTTCCCTGGATATCCTCTTCCCATTAATATACTCATAGAATACCTTGGGATTTTCCCTACTTTTACCAGCCAGAGCTTCCTCATATCCCCTCTTTGCTCTCCTAATTGCTTTCTTAAGCTTTATCCTCCACTATTGCCTCTGTGATTTGCTCCCTTTATACCTGCTGAAGGTTTCTCTTTTCCTTCTCATCATGTCCTGAATGTCTCAGGTTATCCATGGTTCTCTGGGCTTGTTACTCCTTCCGATTACCATAGAGGGAACACAAACCTCCCATTTCCTTTTTGAACACCCCCACTGCTCTTCTGTAGATTCCTCCACAGTAACTCTTTCCAGTCTATCTTGGCGAGATCATGCCATATTTTACTGAAATCCACTCTCCCCCAATCCAAAACCATTTTTTGCAACTTGTCTATTTCTTTGCCCATAATAAACTTATATTGTACCATGTTGTGGTCGCTATCACCAAAATGCTCCCCCACGGATACATGAACCATCTGTCCGGCTTCATTCTCCACAATTAGGTCGAGCACTGCACCATTGCTTGTCGGACCCTCTGAGTTAAAAAGTTCTCCTGCATACATTTTCAGAACTCTACTCCATCAAAGCCCTTAACACAATAAAGATCTCAATTAATGTTGGAAAAGTTGAAATCACCTAATATTATTAACCTATTATTATTTTTGCATACCTCTGCAAATTGCACACATTTTTGCTCCTCAATTTCCCACTGACTATATGGGAGTCTATAATAAACACTTAGCAATGTGGCTGACACTTTTTTACTCCTAAGTTCTCCCCACAGTTTCATTTTAAGCCCCTTCCAAGATATAATTTCTCCTTACTGCAGTAACTGATTCCTTCACTAATAATGCAATGCACTCTCCTCGTTTACCCCTCCTCTGTCTAACCTGGAGATTCTATATCCCGGGATGTTGAGCTGCCAACCCTGCCCCTCCCTCAACCGCATCTCAGTGATAGCTAGTATATCACAATTCGTCTTGTCAATCCTCACCCTTAACTCAACTGTTTTACCTATAATACATCCTGATATTAAAGTAGAGGCCACTCAGCCATGTCTTACTCCCTAAAAGCTTACTACCACTGTATTCCCTCTGATTTGTTTGCTATTCTGTATTATGTTATGTTCCTATTCTGCTAACAGTCTGCATCCCCTCCCCCCGCTGAATTAGTTTAAACTCCTCCCAACAACAGTAGCAAACCCGCCAGCAAGGATGTTAGTCCCGCTCTGGTTTACATGTAGACTGCCCCACTTGTACAAGTCCCACTTTCTCCAGAAATGGTCTCAATGCAAACGGGGATATGAGCAGGGGTAAAAGGGACAAAATAGAGGTATACCGGAGAGGGGAGAAAAAGAGGGGGGAAAGAGAGGGAGGGACAAACAAGGCTAGAAAGAGAATAACAATAGAGCTACAAAGTGCCACAACCAAAGGCTCAGAACAAGGAATTGCTGCAAGCATCCACCCAGTACAGTCTCTGGGCAAAAGGAGACTCCAGAGTGCAGGGGACTACCCGCGTGGCGGATGCACAGTTAGCAGCCATGTCGGGTGCCCCCTGGACAAAGGGAAACCCCGGAGCGCGGGAACCCCACCGCATGGAGAGAGCAGTGACAGCGGCCATCCTGGAACACCCCCTAACAAACGGAAACCCCGGAGGGCAGGGGCGCGTCCACCAGGTAAGTGTGGTTAATCCCACTAGAGCAGGGGGACAGAAGCCCCCCACCAGGATAGTCACCTGGAATGTAAGGGGACACAACGGCCCAGTGAGTCCTCACCCACCTAAGAAACATGAAAGTCGACATAGTCTTCCTCCAAGAGCCACACCTGAGAGCAGGACTGACTGTAGGTAAGAAAGGGCTGGGTGGGCAGACCGACCATTCCTGCTATGGGACGAGGGCCAGGGGGGTGGCAATACTGATTAGCAAGAAGAAGATGTTTAGGGCGAAGACTGTTACGGACCCAGGGGAATGGTACGTCATGGTCAGCGGGGCCCTGGATGGGGCACCGGTAGGACTTGTTAACCTGTACGCGCCCAACTGGGACGACACGAGCTTCATCAAAAAGACCATGGCAGAGATTCTTGGGTAGCATGGTGGTTAGCACAATTGCTTCACAGCTCCAGGGTCCCAAGTTTGATTTACGGCTTGGGTCACTGTCTGTGCAGAGTCTGCACGTTCTCCCCGTGTGTGCGTGGGTTTCCTCCGGGTGTTCCAGTTTCCTCCCACAGTCCAAAGATGTGCAGGTTAGGTGGATTGGCCATGATAAATTGCCCTTAGTGTCCAAAACTGCCCTTAGTGTTGGGTTGGGTGGGGTTACTGGGTTATGGGGATAGGGTGGAGGTGTGGGCTTGGGCAGGGAGCTATTTCAAAGAGCAGGTGCAGACTCAATGGGCCGAATGGCCTCCTTCTGCACTGTAAATTCTATGAAATCCCCGACATAGCGACACACCGACCAATCATGGGGAGGGGACTTCAACTGTGTACAGGACCCAACGACTGACAGATTAAGCTCCAAAACAGGGAAAACCTCAAGCATGGCAAGTGAACTCGGTCACTTTATGGAACAGATGGGAGTGGTAGACCACTGGAGGTTCACCCACCCAGGGGAGAAGGAGTTCTCGTTCTTCTCCCCAGTGCACAACGTATACACCAGAATTGACTTCTTTGTGGTGGGGAAAATGGTGCTTTCAGGGAGAGACAAAGTGGAATACTCCGCAATTGTGATTTCCGACGACACTCCACACTACATGGACGTGAGGCTGGGGACAGGCAGGGCCCAACGCCCCACATGGCGGTTGGACATTTCCCTACTAGCAGACAAGGCCTTCAACGAAAATACATCAGAGGCCATAGCAGAGTACACAGAGAACAACCAAAACGGGGAGATCTCACCCTCCACGTTCTGGTAAGCACTAAAGACCGTAGAGGGGAAATTATCACTTTCAAAGCTCGAAGAGATAGGGAGGAAAGGGCGGCTAGGCAGCAGCTGGTCGACTCCATAATGGAGGTAGACCGTAAATACTCTGAGGCCCTGACCGTAGAGCTCCTAGCGGAGAGGAAAGAGTTACAAAGGAACTTTGATCTGCTCTCCACCAGGAAAGCAGTGCACCAACTCCGCCAGGCACGTGGGACCCTATACGAACACGGAGACACTAGCTGAGAAAGCAGGCAGCCATCAGAGAAATTGCAGAAATCAGGGATACCAGAGGCACATTAGAAACAGAACCAGAAAAGATTAACAAAACCTTCAAGGCCTTCTACCAAGAGCTGTACACCTCAGAGCCCCCAATGGGGGAGTCTGGGATGAAACGATTCCTTGATGGACTGGACATACCAGTCGTGGGGGAGGGCAGAAAATGGGGCCAGGAAGCACCACTAGCACTGAGAGAGATCATGGACAGCATTAGCTCCATGCAGGCGGGGAAGGCGCCGGGGCCAGACGGGTTCCCGGCAGACCTCTATGTCGTAAACCACTATTGTATTGTATTGTTGTACTGTTACATGCCTGGGCTTGTCCCTGCTGGCTCTGCTTCCCTCGGACTCGGTAAAGGTGGATAGCCTCACCGCTGCCTCAGTTCGGCATCCGAGGCCAGGAGGCTTTTCCGTTTAGTTTATTAAAGCCTCAGTTACGTTCACCACTCGTCGTGTGTTCATTGATGGCACATCAATTTAATAAACTAAACATCTAAGATGAATTCATCACCCATGCCCGATCGCCTGCAGCTTGACCCACAGGCAGCCGACGCCACTGCTACATTCGAGCACTGGCTAAGCTGCTTCGAAGCGTACCTCGGATCTTTCACCGAAGACTTCACCAACCTCCTAAAGAAGCAGATCCTCCACGCACAGGTGAGCCCGCAAATGTTTCTTCTCATCAGGGATGCCCCCTCGTATACGGTGGCGATAATGCTGCTGAAGGAACACTATGTAAAGTCGGTAAACGAAGTGTATGCTGGGCACCTTCTTGCCACGAGACGACAACGCCCTGGAGAATCACTAGCAGAATTCCTACGTGCCTTGCGGGTACCCTGCAGGAACTGTGAATGCCAGGCAGTATCGGCTACCCAACACACGGAGCAGTTAGTCAGGGACGCTTATGTCACAGGCATGAAATCAAACTACATCCGCCAGCGATTGCTAGAAGGGGGTACACTCTGCCTCCCAGAGACAGTGCAGCTCTCAAACTCACTGGAGGTGGCCTTCCAGAACATGGAGGCCTACACCTCCGATCGCGCAACACCCTCGTGGACCTCGTGGGCACCGCCATCACCCGACTCGGGTGCCGTGCAAACCAGTGCCGCGCAGCAGCCCGCCAACGCCGGAAGCCCGAGGTGCTACTTTTGCGGCCAGGGTAAGCATCCCAGACAACGCTGCCCTGCACGGAACATGACTTG
Source organism: Scyliorhinus torazame (assembly GCF_047496885.1). Taxonomy (NCBI): domain Eukaryota; kingdom Metazoa; phylum Chordata; class Chondrichthyes; order Carcharhiniformes; family Scyliorhinidae; genus Scyliorhinus; species Scyliorhinus torazame. Next base: position 308,408,052 of record NC_092707.1, read on the forward strand.
CAACGGGTGTGGGAGGAAGGGCCACTTTGCGAAAGCCTGCCAGGCCCGATCTCCCCAGAAAAGTCCTAGGCCCAGCTGCGCTGCCTGCTGCCTGTCGGGACACCCCCAGCTGTCGCGCCACCCACCATGTGGGCATCGCCATCTTCGATTTCGGCCGCCAGGTGCGACCCATGGGGGCAGCCATCTTTAACGCTATCTTGTACTCCACCCGCCACGCGCGCCCCATGGGGGCCGCCATCTTTGACACCATCTCCAATGCCATCCGCCACGCGCGACCCTTGGGGGCCGCCATCTTGGGACCACTCCGCAGCCTCCCGGGAGCACTGCTCACCCAATCGTACGCTGGCCGCCGCTACCTCCTACCGGCCTATCCATCACCTTCCGAAGTTCGCCTCCGTCACGCTCGACCAGTCCCGGCCTCATCACCTCAAAAAATCTACGATGACCGTCCGGATCAACGGGCACGAGGCGGCCTGCCTTTGCGACTCCGGGAGCACAGACAGCTTCATACACCCAGATACGGTAAGGCGCTGCTCCCTCCCAATTTTACCCGTGACCCAGAAAATCTCCCTGGCTGCCGGATCACATTCAGTAGCAATCCGGGGGTACTGTGTCGCGACCCTTACCGCACAAGGCGTAGAGAACGCTAACTTTAAACTCTACGTCCTGCCCCATCTCTGCGCTGCCCTATTACTGGGGCTCGACTTCCAATGCCACGTCCAAAGCCTTACATTAAAGTTCGGTGGACCCCTGCCCCCCCCCTCACCGTCTGTAGCCTCGCGACCCTTAAGGTCGCCCCACCCTCGCTCTTCGCTAACCTCACCCCCCCCCGACTGTAAGCCCGTCGCTACTAGGAGCAGACGATACAGTGCCCGGGACAGGGCCTTTATCAGGTCGGAAATCCAGCGACTCCTACGAGAGGGGATCATTGAGGCTAGTACCAGCCCCTGGTGAGCCCAAGTGGGCGACGTCAAGACTGGGCAGAAGCACCGGATGGTAATCGACTACAGTCAGACAATTGACTACAGTCAGACAATCAACTGGTACACGCAGCTCGATGCGTACCCCCTCCCCCGCATATCTGACATGGTCAATCAAATTGCGTAGTATCGAGTCTTCACCACAGTTGACTTGAAGTCCGCGTACCACCTGCTCCCTATCCGCCCAGAGGACCGCCAATACACTGCCTTCAAGGCAGATGGCCACCTCTACCACTTCCTCAGGGTTCCCTTCGGCGCCACCAACGGGCTCTCGGTCTTCCAACGAGAAATGGACCAAATGGTTGACCAGTACAGGCTGCGGGCCACGTTCCCGTACTTAGATAATGTCACCATATGCAGCCATGACCAGCAGGACCTAGACGAAAACCTACGGCACTTCCTCCACACCGCTAAACTCCTGAACCTCACCTATAATAAGGAAAAATGCGTTTTCCGCACAACCCGCCTAGCCACCATTGGCTACGTTGTGGAAAACGGAGTTCTAGAACCCGACCAATACCGCATGCGCCCCCTTCTGGAACTCCCCCTCCCCCACTGCCCCAAGGCCCTGAAGAGATGCCTGGGGTTCTTCTCTTACTGTGTCCAGTGGGTCCCCAATTATGCGGACAAGGCCCGTCCACTATTAAATCCACTGTTTTTCCTCTGATGGCTGAGGCCCACCTGGCCTTCAACCGCATCAGGGCAGATATTGCCAAAGCCGCGATGCACGCTGTGGACGAGTCCATGCCGTTCCAGGTGGAGAGCGATGCGTCGGACTTTGCTCTGGCCGCTCCTCTCAACCAGGTGGGCAGACGCGTGGCTTTCTTTTCCCGCACTCTCCATGCCTCCGATATTCGACACTCCTCCGTTGAAAAGGAGGCCCAAGCCATTGTAGAAGCTGTGCGACATTGGAGGCATTACCTGGCCGGTAGATGGGTTTTACCATAGATGGTGGCCGTTCATAACGTACTTTAATGAGCTGGTCACTGTTAGCTATTAGGGGGTGGGATAGGGTGGGGAGGGGGTTTAGGTTATATTGTTATGGGGGAGTGTAGGTTTATTACTGTTTTATGTGTTATTGTTTGGCTTTTTGTAAACTTTGTATAAAAATTATTAACATTTCGATGAAAACATTTCCAAAAAAATGAAAGAACTGGGGCCGCCGGGTTGGAGAATCGCCGGGGCTGGAGTGAATCCCGCCCCCGCCGGTTGCCGAAGTCTCCGACACCGGATATTCGGCGGGGGCGGGAATCGCGCTGCGCCGGTTGGCGGGCCCCCCTGCTCGGTTCTCCGGCCCAGATGGGCCGAAGTCCCGCCGCTAAAATGCCTGTCCAGCCGACGTAAATTAAATCACCTACATTACCGGCGGGGCAAGGCGGCGCGGGCGGGCTCCGGGATCCTGGGGGGGTCGCGGGGCGATCTGGCCTGGCCCGCGATCGGGGCCCACCGATCCGCGGGTGGGCCTGTGACGTGGGGGCACTCTTTCCCTTCTGCCTCCGCCACGGTCTCCACCATGGCAGAGGCGGAAGAGACTCCCTCCACTGCGCATGCGCGGGAAACTGTCAGCGGCCGCTAACGCTCCCGCACATGCGTTGCCCGGAGATGTCATTTCCGCGCCAGCTGGCGGGGCACCAAAGGCCTTTTCCGCCAGCTGGCAGGGCGGAAATTCATCCGGCACGGGCCTAGCCCCTCAATGTTGGGGCTCGGCCCCCAAAGATGCGGAGCATTTTGCACCTTTGGGGCGGCGCGATGCCCGTCTGATTTGCGCCGTTTTGGGCGCCAGTCGGCGGACATAGCGCCGTTTCCGGAGAATTTCATCCATGGTCTCAATGGTCCAAGAACCAAAAACCCACTGTCCTGCACCAACTCTTAAGCCACACATTTATCTGTGCTATTCTCCTATTTCTGTACTTGAGAGCACTTGGCACGGAGAGTAATCCAGAGATTACAACCCGAGAGGTGCGGCTTTTTAGTCCACAGCCTAATTCCCTGAAATCTTGATGCAAGACCTTAATAATAATAATAATAATCTTTATTTTCACAAGTTGGCTTTAACACTGCAATGAAGTTACTGTGAAAAGTCCCTCGTCGCCACACTCCAGAGCCTGTTCGGGTACTGGAGGAAGAATTCTGAATGTCCAAATTATCTAACAGCACATCTTTCGGGACTTGTGGGAGGAAGCCGGAGCATTCAGAGGAAACCCACACAGACACGGGGACAGCATGCAAACTCCGCACAGGCAGTGACCCAAGCCAGGAATCAAATCTGGGACCCTGGCGCTATGAAGCAACAGTGCTAACCACTGTGCTACCGTGATCGGAGGTGTAGGCCTCCATGTTCTGGAAGGCCACCTCCAGTGAGTTTGAGAGCTGCACTGTCTCTGGGAGGCAGAGTGTACCCCCTTCTAGCAATCGCTGGCGGATGTAGTTTGATTTCATGCCTGTGACATAAGCGTCCCTGACTAACTGCTCCGTGTGTTGGGCAGCCGATACCACCTGGCAGTCACAGTTCCTGCAAAGCACGCAGGAATTCTGCTAGTGATTCTCCAGGGCGTTGTCGTCTCGTGGCAAGAAGGTGCCCAGCATACACTTCATTTACCGACTTTACATAGTGTTCCTTCAGCAGCATTATCGCCACCGTATACGAGGGGGCATCCCTGATGAGAAGAAACACTTGCGGGCTCACCCGTGCGTGGAGGATCTGCTTCTTTAGGAGGTTGGTGAAGTCTTCGGTGAAAGATCCGAGTACGCTTCGAAGCAGCTTAGCCAGTGCTCGAATGTAGCAGTGGCGTCGGCTGCCTGTGGGTCAAGCTGCAGGCGATCGGGCATGGGTGATGAATTCATCTTAGATGTTTAGTTTATTAAATTGATTGCCATCAATGAACACACGACGAGTGGTGAACGTAACTGAGGCTTTAATAAACTAAACGGAAAAGCCTCCTGGCCTCGGATGCCGAACTGAGGCAGCGGTGAGGCTAGCCACCTTTACCGAGTCTGAGGGAAGCGGAGCCGGCAGGGACAAGCCCAGGCATGTAACAGTACAACAATACAATACAATAGTGGTTTACGACATAGAGGTCTGCCGGGAACCCGTCTGGCCCCGGCGCCTTCCCCGCCTGCATGGAGCTAATGCTGTCCATGATCTCTCTCAGTGCTAGTGGTGCTTCCTGGCCCCATTTTCTCCCACGTGCCTGGCGGAGTTGGTGCACTGCTTTCCTGGTGGAGAGCAGATCAAAGTTCCTTTGTAACTCTTTCCTCTCCGCCAGGAGCTCTACGGTCGGGGCCTCAGAGTATTTACGGTCTACCTCCATTATGGAGTCGACCAGCTGCTGCCTAGCCGCCCTTTCCTCCCTATCTCTTCGAGCTTTGAAAGTGATAATTTCTACTCTACGGTCTTTAGCGCTTCCCAGAACGTGGAGGGTGAGATCTCCCCGTTTTGGTTGTTCTCTGTGTACTCTGCTATGGCCTCTGATATATTTTCGTTGAAGGCCTTGTCTGCTAGTAGGGAAATGTCCAACCGCCATGTGGGGCGTTGGGCCCTGCCTGTCTCCAGCCTCACGTCCATGTAGTGTGGAGCGTCGTCGGAAATCACAATTGCGGAGTATTCCACTTTGTCTATCCCTGGAAGCACCGTTTTCCCCACCACAAAGAAGTCAATTCTGGTGGAAATTTGAGGGGACAGTTTGAGAAGTTATTTACTGTTGCAATATTTTCTGAGTTATCTTTGAAGTAAGGGGTGTTAAGAGATCCAATGTTTATTTGAGATGTTAAATTGAGTTCATGGAATAAACAGTGTTTTGTTTTTAAAAAATCCACGTGTCCATAATTGTAATCCCACACCTAGGGAAAAAGCCGTGTGCTGGGAAAAGCAACAAATCCATTAAAGGGAGAGGTTGGTTGAACTCCATGATACATTTTGGGGTTTTGAAAACGCCTCGCCCATAACAATTGGGGGCTCGAGGGGGATAAAAGTCTATCTATTGGATTGGCTTTTGTGAAATTAAAGACAGTGAAGGATTGTTGCTTTTCTGGTGTGGTATTTTAGTTTAAGTGGGGAGAGTGTTGTGAACAATGGCTCTTTCTGAGGCTCAGAAGTTTTTGGGGGTGGAGAATGTCACACGTAGTACTTTACGGACAGAAACAAAAAGCAGACTGTTAGATTGGGCAAGAACATTGCAGTTAACATTACCTGATAAAATGCGAAAAGATGCAGTAATCATGGTGGTGGTTAAGCATTTAAAGTTGCCTGAGATAGAGTATGACTCATTGGAAATGGCAAAAATTCAGTTGCAAATTAAACAAATGGAACATGAGAAGGAATTAAAGCGGCTTGCATATGAGAGTGAGAGAGAGGAAAAAGAAAGAGAAAGAGAGAGAGAGGAAAAAGAAAAGGAGACAGAAGAAAGGGGAAAAGAAATAATAGCCCAGCAGAACAAAAAGAAAAAGAAAGGGAGATACAGATCAGGGAAAAAGATAAAGAGAGGGAGTTTGAACTTCAGAAAATGGCCATGAAACATGACAATCAGTTAAAATTGGTAGACGTAAAGGGAAACGTACAGTTGGATGATAGTGATGAGGATAGTGAGAAAGAGCATCATAGTCGAAGGATTGGTGGGTATTTATTTAAATATCTCCAAGCATTGCCAAGGTTTGACGGGAAGGAAGTGGAAGCCTTTTTCATTTCATTTGAGAAGGTAGCTAAACAAATGAAATGGCCACAGGACATGTGGGTGTTACTGATTCAAACAAAGCGGGTAGGTAGAGCTAGTGAAGTGTTTGCATCACTACTGGAGGAGGTATCTGGAACGTATGAGTAGGTGAAGAAATCCATCTTAAGTGCATATGAGCTAGTGCCTGAAGCTTACAGGCAAAGGTTTAGAAATTCAAGCAAAGGATTTGGTCAAACATACATGGAGTTTGCAAGGCTCAAACAGAGTAATTTTGATAGGTGGATAAGGGCTTTGAAAATAGACCAAACGTATGAAGCTCTCAGAGAAGTTATACTTTTGGAGGAGTTTAAAAATTCAATTCCTGATGTAGTGAGAACTCATGTGGAAGAACAGAGGGTTAAAACAGCGAGATTAGCAGCAGAAATGGCAGATGATTATGAATTAGTTCATAAATCAAAGATTGGTTTCCGACATCAGTTTCAGCCGGTGAGGGATAGAAACTGGGGACATGAGAAATACTCAAGTGGTAAAGGTAAAGTGATCTGATGGGAGACAATAAAGAGAGTGTACCTCAGATTAAAAAAGAAATCCAGGGGGGTGGAAAAGAAATGAAAAGTTTCAGATGTTTTCACTGTAATAAACTAGGCCATGTAAAGTCACAGTGTTGGTGGTTGAAGAAAAGCACTGGGAAGGCTGATGTGGTAAAACAGGAGAAGACAGTGGGGTTTGTTAGAGTGGTAAAGGAAAGCTCAAGGGAAGCAAAGGAGGTGCAAAAGATTGTACAGCCTGTTCAAGAAATAATTGATAAGATGGTTCCAGATGTCTTTAAAGAATTTACTTGTGTGGGTAAAGTTTACTCATGTGTATCAGGAGGAGCAGGTGAAGAAGTCACAATTTTAAGAGATACAGGAGCGATTCAATCTTTAATGGTAAGAGATGAGGAATTATGTAGTTTGGGAAGAATGTTGCCAGAAAAGGTGGTAATATGTGGAATTCAGGGTGAGAGGAGTAGCGTTCTATTATATAAGGTAAGGTTGGAAAGTCCAGTGAAGAGTGGTGAAGTGGTAGTAGGAGTAATAGATAAACTATCTTGTCCAGGAATACAGTATACCTTGGGTAATGATACAGCTGGATCGTAGGTGTGAGTGATGCCTACTGTGGTTGATAAGCCAGTGGAAAATCAGTCAACAGAAGTGTTGAAGGACGAATATCCTGGGATTTTTCCGGATTGTGTAGTAACAAGGTCGCAAAGTCACAGGTTAAGACAAGAGGTGAAATCAAAGAGTGACGATGAAGTTGAAGTGCAATTATCAGAAACGATTTTTGATCAGATGGTTGAAAAAGAACAAGAACAGGTGGAGGATGAGGCGGATATTTTTAGTTCAGGAAAATTGGCGGAGTTACAACAGAAAGATGTAGAAATAAAACGGAAATATCAGAAAGCATATACGGAAGAGGAGTCTGAGAGTATACCAGAGTGTTATTACCGTAAAAATGATGTCTTAATGAGAAAATGGAGACCTGTACATATGCAGGCAGATGAAAAGTAGGCAGATGTTCATCAAATAGTATTACCGGTAGGGTATAGAAAGGAGATGTTGCGAGTTGCACATGAGGTACCAGTGGGAGGTCATTTGGGAATAAGGAAAACTCAAGCTAAAATCCAGAAACATTTTTATTGGCCTGGACGACATAAAGATGGAGTTAAATTTTGTCAATCATGTCACCACATGTCAAGTGATAGGGAAACCTCAAGCAGTGATAAAACCAGCGCCCTTAATACCCATTCCAGCATTTGAGGAACCTTTTACAAGGGTCCTAATCGATTGTGTAGGACCGCTTCCTAAAACAAAAAGTGGGAATCAATATCTTTTGACTGTAATGGATGTGTCTACTAGGTTTCCAGAGGCCATTCCAGTACGTAATATTACAGCTAAAAGGATTGTGGAGGAGTTACTTAAATTCTTTACTAGATATGGACTACACTCATAAATTCAATCGGATCAAGGAACAAATTTTACTTCAAAGTTATTCAAAGAAGTTATGGATAGCTTAGGAATAAAACAATTTAAATCAACTGCGTACCATCCAGAATCGCAGGGAGCGTTAGAAAGGTGGCATCAGACATTAAAGACAATGTTGAGAGCGTATTGTCAAGATTATCCAGAGGTTTGGGATAAATGAATCCCATTCGTATTGTTTGCAATTTGGGAGGCACCTAATGAGTCTACCAAATTTAGTCCTTTTGAACTAATTTTTGGTCATGAGGTAAGAGGACCGCTTAAATTGATTAAAGAAAAATTGGTGAGTGAGAAATCGGAAATTACACTATTGGATTACGTGTCAAATTTTAGGGAATGATTAAATAGAGCAGGTGAATTGGCTAGACAACATTTGAAAGTTGCACAAAATGTGATGGAACGGCTCGCGGACAAGAAATCCAAAGTTCGTAGTTTTGCCAGTGGGGATAAAGTTTTAGTGTTGTTACGAGTGGTAGGGGAGCCTTTAAAAGCTAAGTTTTGTGGACCGTATCAGATTGAAAGGAAATTAAGTGAGGTGAATTATGTGGTTAAAAACATCAGATAGAAGGAAGACTCACTGAGTCTGTCATGTGAATATTCTGAAAAGGTACTTTGAAAGGGAAGGTGAGAAAAAGGAGGTTTTAATTAATCTAATTCAAAGTGATGAACCAAGTCCAGAGAACTGTGAATTTGACATACTTCAAATTAAATTGGAAAATGAGGATGTTCTTAAAAATTGGGATGAATTGTTAAGTTACCTTCCAGAGGAAAATAGAACTGACCTGAAAGAGTTATTGATATCACATGGGCAAGTTTGTAGAGATAAATTGGGAAGTACTAAAATGGCTATACATGATGTAGATGTAGGAAATGCTGTTCCTATCAAACAACATCCATATAGACTTAATCCTTTAAAATTGGCACAGGTTAACAGAGAGATTGAGAGTATGCTGAAGAATGGCATAATTGAAGTGGGTTGCAGCCAATGGAGCTCACCCATAGTGATGGTACCTAAACCAGACGGTACCCAACGGTTGTGTGTGGACTATCGAAAGGTGAATGCAGTTACAAAAACGGACTCTTATCCTGTCCCACGTTTGAAGGCTTGTATTGCGAAAGTGGGACAATCTGCTTTTATTTCCAACTTCCAGACATGGAAAGAACATATAAAACATCGTATGGAGTTCTTCGATCGACCTCAGGAGGCGGGTTTGGTGATGAACCTCGCCGAAAGTGAATTTGGAGAAGCCCGAATCACTTTCCTTGCTGAGTTTCCAATACCCTCAAGACAAAGGGAAATAATGCGTTCTCTTTGCCTGAATGGATTTGATCGAACAGTTGTGCAAAGGTTTTGTGGCGTGATTACTCCACTGATGGACTTTCTACAGAAACCTAAAAAAATTCAATGGACAGCGGATTTTCAACAGGCATTTGACTGCCTGAAAGCTGTGATCACCAATGTTCCTGTATTGGAGAATTGCAAGGGGCTCTGTGGTTAAATTGAACTAAAGTATCTGATTTTAAAGAGAAAAGAGGAGTAGAGGAATGGATGGATCGTGCAGAGACTTTGTTCAAAGAGACTGTCAATCGAGAAGGTTTTCGGTTGGAGGAGGAAAAACAAAGAAAAATGGACTATATTATTATACCTGTTTGCATGTGTTGTTTTTTTTTAAATGGAAAGGTATATTTACTGTGTACATTTCTTAGTGGATGGTGCAAAAGTGAAAAATGAAACCATCTTGAAGTTGATGTTTTATTTTTTTTCTTGGGGGGAGGTGTCATGCAAGAGTGCCTTTAAGAAATGGATGTGTAAGCAATGTACCTTTAAGAAAACAGTGATGTCAGAGAGTGGGTGGAGCTCAGCTCAGGTCAGCCATTTTGCAGTTTAGTTTTTTGTTTCCGTTTTACAAAGTGCCTGGCTGGTTTTGCTGAGAGCAGTTTAAAAGTGCCTGGCTGTTTTGCTGTGAGCTGATTAAAAGGAGAAAGCCAGTTTGAGACAGCAGCTTAGGTGTGTCTGTGTGTGTCCAGAGTGCTGCAGGAAGAAAACAAGTTACTGGAGCTGAAATCAACCAAGCTAATATATCTCTGCCATTCTACAGAAAATATATATATCCTTTAACCTGATGTGATACTGTTTAAAGGTGTTAAATCTCTTGGAAGTTTGAAGGAACATTTTAAGGAGTTATTTACTGTTGCAATATTTTCTGAGTTACCTTTGAAGTAAGGGGCGTTAAGAGATCCAATGTTTATTTGAGATGTTAAGTTGAGTTCATGGAATAAACATTGTTTTGTGTTTAAAAACCCACGTGTCCATAATTGTAATCCCACACCGAGGGAAAAAGCCGTGTGCTTGGAAAAGCAACAAATACATTAAAGGGAGAGGTTGGTTGAACTCCATGATACATTTTGGGGTTCTGAAAACGCCTCGCCCATAACACCGTGTTTGCGTGGGTTTCGCCCCCACAACCCAAAAGATGTGCAGGCTAGGTGGATTGGCCACGCTTAATTGCCCCTTAATTGGAAAAAATGAATTGGGTACTCTAAATTTAAAAAAAAAGAAATCCAAACTGCCTTTCACAATGGAATGTGTTATTTATGGCGGGACTTGGTCATGTTTTGTCATGTTTGAGTTAGATACGGAATCCTCATCATTGAGATTGAAGAGCCCATTAATTCCTCAGCAATCAGAAAGGCACCCAGCATGGATGGAATTCCAACCAAACTGCTTATGCATAGAAAGTCCCATCTACTGCCATATCCTCATGACATCCTCTTTTTATGTTGGAGCGCTGGATCCATTCCACAGGATATACAACTCACAAAATCATCGTGTCATACAAAAATAAAGGTAACAGAACAGATTAAAGCAACTACAGGAACATTTCACTCCTCGGTCACAGGGATTACCTTTGCCAAGATCATAGTGAAAGGACTCCATCAACTTGTACGCTAAGTGTATCCAGGAGCATAGTGCAGTCTCAACGTTGGCAGATCTATAGTGGATATGACCTCCTCCATACATCAACTATAAGAAGAGTGTAGGGAGCAAGACATATCTCTCTATTTTGCTTTTGACTATCTAGCAACGCTCCTCAGTCTCACCTGCTCCTTCCATGACAACCTGCACTGTACTGTACAATTTGATGGTGCACTTCCAACAGGGCTGTGCTTAGCCCACATTTTGTTTGGCAGTTTCTTCTTTCAAGTGCCTGGCCTTTGCCTTCCCTGAAGAAAGGAGGTGCCCATATTCGGTCATTGAGCGAGCTCTACAATCTGTCCAGACTGAAAGTGAAGACAAAAATACAGCACCTTTTGATCAGAGAACACCAATACTCTGATGATGCCATGTTAGTCGCTCATACAGAAACTGAACTACAAAATCTCATGGATTACCTCTCTGTAGCCATCTGAGATGGCCACCTGCAAAGGACCATGGGAATTATGGCCAACCCAGGACTCAGACAGATACAGAGCTTGTGTGTATTTGAAACGCAGGTAGCTAGACCTGATCGAAACCCCCGCTCGTTTGCATTTTAATGGCCCGTTTCCCAGAACAATAGGACTCCAATCAAGAAACCGGTACAGCCACAGACTGATCGGCACCACTCCCATTATTCAGAGAGCCCAACTGCCAAGGTCAATGACTGCTAAGGACCCGCCCAACCAACAAGGCACCCGCCCCTTTATTGGCCAAAATCGAAGGCAGTGATCGAAGCCTGTCGAATTATTGGGTCCAAGATTAAGGACCGCCCCAAAGAGCGCCAAACCCTAGAGGGATAAAAAGAGACACAGCCATGTGTTCAGTCTATTTTGGACCCGGCCTGTGCCAGCCTCTTTTGGACCGGGCCTGTGCCAGCCTCCTTTGAATCTGGCCTGTGCCAGCCCAACTGCAGCATAACGACCAGGCAGCCAAGTTCAAGACCAACGATCGCTACCTGACGGCTGAGCCCAGCAGAGACAGAGCCACTTCTTCAAACCAGCCACGTGAGATCAAGATAAAGGCCTTATCAATCTGCACAGCGCCGGTCGCCCGTAAATTATTATAGCTGATAGGTGTAGTTTAACTTGTAGTATATTGTGCTTGCATGTCGAAGTAACCCTTGTGTGTAAATAAACACTCTTTAAACTTGAACTGACTAACTGGTTATACGGGAAAGCCTTGTGGTTCAGTAAGAGAAATTGAACACAAACAAATTGAATCAATCGTTAAATTGCCCCTGCCCCACAATGTCACTGCACTCCGGTCATTCCTAGGTTTAGTAGGATATTGTAGGAATCATATAGATGGTTTTGCCACAAAAGCAGCCCCACTCTCCAAATTCCTTAAAAAGAACATGGGAATGGCTTCCGCAGCACACAGACGCCATTGATGAATTAAAATGCACCCTAGGCACAGCCCTCGCTTTGCAAGTTCCAGACCCACACTCGCCCTATGCCATAGACGTAGCAACCACCGACCGAACTATGTCAGCAGTAGTCCTGCTGGAAAGACATGATCGATTAGGACCCGTACCCTATGCCTCACGAGTTTTGGACCCAGTAGAGCAAGGATTCTCAGCCTGCGAACTGCACTTGCTCGCAGTCTTTTGGGCAGTACAGTATTTTGCGTACATCACAGGCCTTAACCCAGTAATGATCTTAACCGAGCACACCCCTACGCAACTCTTGTTAAATGGTAGATTAAAGGACGGTTCAGTCAGCCAAATCAGAGCAGCTCGCTAGACACTGCTGTTACAAGGAAGGGACATTACAGTCAAATGTACCAAGACCCACACATTTCTGGCCGATAATCTTCAGTATGCAGGGACCCCACATGAGTGCCAGATCACAGCTGCCCAACACTACACAGGACCCTTTGTTCCAAGGTCACGACACCCACATGCAGCCAGTAAAACACAGGATTCCCAGACCACAGGCAACGTCTTAAAGATTTATGTAGACGGTTCCTCCATGATAAAAAATGGAAAGAGAATAACTGGTTGTGAAATTTATGTAGAAGACGCGCAGGGACGCACATTAGAAAAAATCTCTTTAAAATTGTCCGGCCATTTAGGTTCACAAGCAGCAGAACTCGCATATGTAGTGCAACACCCAGATTCCTTCCCAACCCCCGCAGACATACATTCGGACAGTCTATATGTATGCAATAGCTTGACAGAATTCCTACCCCTGTGGGAATCTAGAGGATTCGTTTCAGCCGATGGAAAACCCCTATCCTCTGCCCCGTTGTTGAAACACATTCTTAGGACAGCATCAGACCGCACGTACGGTATAATTAAAGTGAGAAGCCATCATCGTTCGTCCCCACCCGGTAATGTAAAGGCAGACGCCTTAGCCAAGGAAGGATCACGCCATGATCACTTTTGGCAGCCCCCAGCAAGCGAACCGATACACTCAGTCCAGGTTTCCCAGACCAACATTGAGGATTTATCTCAGGCCCAAAAATCAGACAACACCCTCAAACAGGTTTTAGAAGGCAACTTCCCAGCCCCCTACGATAAATGGAAGGACTCACTGTCGATATAGGACGGCACAGTTTTGAAAAATTGAATTTATGTGCTCCCCACCCAGGACAGAAATCAGCTCATTTACCAGTTTCATGACGGACACGGACATCAGGGGATAGACAATACCATTGCCCATTTAAGACCTTTGTGTTGGTGGCCCGATTTAAAAACCGATGTAACACATTATGTAGAGAATTGTCTTATCTGTGTACAAAACAATCCCGAACGGTACACAAAGAAAGGACAATTACATCACACCCGACATGTTAATGGCCCCTGGACAAACTTGAAACTCAACTTCATTGGCCCCCTCCCCCCTTGCAACAATGGTTTCAAATATGTCTTAGTTGTTATAGACACCTTTACGAAATGGTGAGAAGCATTTATCTCACGGACGAACGCAGCAAATGCCACAGCTAAGATTTTGATCAACAGATATTTACACGCTGTGGTCTCCCCCTCAGCATTGAGTCAGACCAAGGTTCCCACTTCACTGGCAGAGTCATGCAAAATGTTCCAACGATTTTTGGAATCAAGCAAAAATTCCACATAGCATATCACCCCCAATCCAGCGGCATTGTTGAGTGAATGAATCGCAGTTTAAAAGTGACCATTAGAAAGATGGTGCAACAGAATAATACCACATGGGACACAGTTCTCCCATTTGCTCTCATGTTTATTCGGAACACCGTTTCCAGTTCCACAGGTTTCACCCCCCACACTATCATGACCGGACGACCCATGAAGGGGATTGAATACTTATTAGGTCTCGATTTGGCAAGCCCCACAGTAACAGTTCTCACCCACGAAAAAGCAGTCCAACAGGTTACAGATAATATTAAAGCAGCACAGCGCACTGCAGCTGTCCGACTAGGAGCTAGAAGGAAGCAGAGTAAAGCCTGCTTTGACAAAACCGTCCACCCCGTAGAGTACACAGTCAGTCAGCAAGTAATGGTTTCCCTTTACAACCCCAGTTCTTTCCTCTCCCCCAAATTTGCAGGACCCTACTCCATTTCGGACAAAGTGAGCCCCTCCGTGTACAAGATAACGTACCCCAATGGCAAAACTGGTTGGTTCCACATCAACCAACTCAAAGTCTACGGATCCCAATGTAGCCACTCCCACCTCATCTCTCTGGCAATCGGAGACGATTCCATCCCACCCATCGACAACCTAGTCCGACCCCTATGCCGACCCTCCCCCAGCCATGCCAGCACATCCACGCCCACAGGCCCGAACTTGTCTCCACCCACAGGTGCGACCTTCCACCTTGAGCTTGACTCCGACGACAGTAACAGCCTTCCCGAATTGATTGCTATCCCTGACCAATGGCACGATCTCTCTGCCCCTAGTCACCCCAGGCCCCGGAACAACGACAAGGATATCTTCGCCCCCCCCTCCCTCCCCTTCCATAGCCACCGCCACAGCCACCGACCGACAACAGTAACTTGCCCTTCACTGCCACTGCCCCTACGCCTCACGACAAACGAACCCCCCTTTGGCACCACGACAACTCTTGTAGACTGGCAAGACATGACAATTCGGATCCTACGACGGTCCATGCGGCCATGGCACAAAAACAGCAGGCATGAATCTGGCAACCGGGAGATGGTGATGATTCAGATTCTGACTCTCATTTCGGTAATCCTTTTACAAAGCTGTTTGGTACAGAACTCCTGAGGTGTCCAGATGATGAGGAAAAGATGCCGCATAAGAATTATGGTGTCCTACATTCTGATGGAGCCTGCCCGCCTTTTTCCTTCTTCTTTTCTTGTCACATGGTTTTAATTTAACTGATGTCGGCCTGACACCCAATTTCCTGATACAGTCATAGTTACTCTTCTCAGAAAGACACAGACGCAATTTACTGACCAATAGCCGTCAAAGGTACAATTGTTGGATCTTATATGACTACAAATTCTTTCTGCTCATTTTGGTTACCCAGGTAGGGAGTAACGGCATTGATCCCTGCCCAACCTGAGGACCCCAAATGCATCCGGTCAGTTAAGCTCGGGTAGTGGAGCAACGGCACTGATCACCACCCTACCCAGGCATTCCATCCATTCTTGCCCTGCCGCGGCCCACACGCACCTCATGTTCCCATCACTTTGAGTACTCTGGAATGGTTCTTTACACTTTTCACTGTCTTTGGCAGTTCTTAGTTTTCTATTCTCTGCTCTTTTATTGTGGTTTAAAGAATGCCCTTTGCCACAGTCTGTACACTCATACCTTTACCTTCCGCGACCCTCTAGTCGTTCCCCATCTGCTATTTACACGTTTGACTCACTTGGTTGCCACATATGCTGCTACACGCAAACTACCTCTGGACCCTGGGATGAATAAACTTTATAAAACTGACCGCCATAAAATTCGGCTGGTTAAGCTGAGACTCAACCACCACTGGTTGTAGTAAAGAAAAGACTGGATGGAGAAATTGTCCGCCCACTCCCAGCATCGACCACAAGCTGCGAGAATCTCTGCACTTAAAAATTGGTATTTCTTGTCTCTCAAAACGTTATTTCAAAAAAAAATGAGGGAGTCACACATGATGACGATCATAATGGGTAATTGGAGTAAGGAGAGAAAGACAAATAAAATGAGATATTAACTGAAGATAATAACAGATACTATGCTTGCACCCCCAGGATTCCACAGAAAACAGAAGAGACAAGATGAAGCAAGTACCGCTGACATACATTTGGATCATCGCTGGACTTCTGCAACTGCGCGTGCAATGGGCTATTTTAATGTGCATCACACCAGGCCCGAACACTACCACAGAACATGACACCCCCAGCCTGAACACCATACCACACACAAAGACAGACACCGAAACACCCACTTGGTGTGAAAACATTCCCAAATGGTACCCCCTTTCATACACAGTAGAGACCCTTCTGGTAATTGCAATAATCTGCAGTGTCATTCAGATACTTCGACTCCGTAAATGGCGAGCAAGAGCCTCCTGGTCCCTGATATATACAGTCCGAGCCCCCTTCTTTGGAATTCAACAAAACTGAACAAATATATTAACTGCTGCTAAGAATTAAAACCATGTACCTCTGTAAACGTTACCAGAATTAAGTAGAAATGTAATGCTGCTGTATTAAAATTTTTGTACTGTACATAAGTTCTTTTTGATATTCGCCAGCAGCATGAGAGTAGCTTAGATAGTGTTAGTAATCAACTGTACGGATAAGTTTAATGTTTCATAGTGAAATGTTTTATAGTGACCCCTTAGAGATTAATTAATGTATGATGTGTTAATAAATATTAGGTAAATGCCGCAAAACATAGGACAGAGTAGTGTAGAACCTGTCCTTGACCAAAGGTGACCGGCACACCAAGGATGAAAAGGGATCAACAGTGTGATCCACCACGCTTCACATTCAGGATCAAGAGGACAGGGTGTAGCCATCTGAGATGGCCACCTGCAAAGGACCGTGGGAATTATGGCCAACCCAGGACTCAGACAGATACAGAGCTTGTGTGTATTTGAAACGCAGGTAGCTAGACCTGATCGAAGCCCCGCTCATTTGCATTTTAATGACCCTTTTCCCAGGACAATAGGACTCCAATCAAGAAGCCAATATAGCCACAGACTGATCGGCGTCACTCCCTTTACTCAGAGAGCCCAACTGCCAAGGTCAATGACCGCTAAGGACCCACCCAGCCACCAAGGGACCCGCTCCTTTATTGGCCAAAATCAAAGGCATTGATCGAAGCATGTCAAATTATTGGGTCCAAGATTAAGGACAGCCCCAAAGAGTGCGAAACCCTAGAGCGATAAAGAGAGACACAGCCATGTGTTCGGTCTCGTTTGGACCCGGCCTGTGCCAGCCTCTTTGGGACCTGGCCTGTGCCAGCCTCTTTTGGATCCGGCCTGTGCCAGCCCAACTGCAGCATAACGACCAGACAGCCAAGTTCAAGACCAACGATCACTACCTGATGGAAGAACCCAGCAGAGACAGAGCCTCTTCTTCAAACCAGCCACGTGAGATCAAGATAAAGGCCTTATCAATCTGCACAGCGCCAGTCGCCCTGAAGTTAAGTATCGGTTATTGTAGCTGATAGGTGTAGTTTAACTTGTATATTGTGCTTCATTGTCGAAGTAATCCTTGTGTGTAAATAAACCCTCTTTAAACTTGAACTGACTAACTGGTTGTGTGGTCATTTGACCAATATGCGGGAAAGCCTTGTGGTTCAGTAAGAGAAATAGAAACACCCACAGTATTGGTGACGCTGTTGGGACATAACATCGTATCATAAATAGAGCCTCATATCATAAAGAGCAACATCTCTCACAGCTGTAGCTTGGACTCCCTTACTGTAAGCATCAAGAAAGCTTTGATAATGGATAGAGATATGACTCACACTAAACAACACTCTGTTGGAAGTGGTTACAAACCATCTGCCTCTTGATGCAGAACTCTATAAATTCACAAGAAAAGTAGCTACCATCTTTGCTCAACTTACACAACATGCACGGATAAACAATAAGTTGACCTTTAAGAGTAAGGTGCTGGTTTATGAGGCCCGCGTTCTCAGCCTCATATGACTGTGAAGCATGGATCACTTATAACTATCTAGAAAGGAAGCTCAACAATTTTCATCTTTGATGTCTGTGGCAAATTCTTGATATCTCATGGGAGGATAAAATCATGAATGTGATTGTCCTCTCAAAGACAAATCTTCCAATATGATAGCTCTCATTAAGGTGAGGTGACTTTGCTCTCTGGGGCATGTATGCAGGTTGGACGATGGACACATTCCCAAGGATATCCTTGATGAAGAGATAGTCTGAGCGTGAAGAGCAGTAGGACATCAAAAGCCGCACTTCAAGGAAACTTGCAAGTGTGATATTATGGCAGTAAACATTGATCTTCCCCGTGGGAGCACTAGCTTAGAGCTGAGGGAAACGGCAACATTATCTGTTGGCCGGTGTACACCAAGATGACAATCAGTGGCTACAGCAACATGACAACAGGCACCAAGGGTGAACTGAGCACACAATGACACACGATAAGCTCATATGTGACAGCAGACTCTGTCTCTCATGGATTGACCTCTTCAGCCATCAGCAAAAGTTAGTGCACCATGTGAAACAAACCCAAAGCCAATGGATTTGTTGCATGTCCATCAGCTTATGTGCATGGAAAGGTGCTGACGAGAATGAGACTTGTACAAATTGCTGCATGCAGCAATCATGAAAACTATTCAGATAACACGAATTGGGCATGCTGCCTGTGTCGAAACCAACAGGCACAGTTAATCACATATCATGATCCTCACATCCATTTTCAGGGGCTTTCTAATTCAGCAACCTGCACTGCTCCTTCTCTCCCACCACCCAATGTCTGAACCAACTCCACAATCTGATCTGTGCAGAAGTGCCAATAACTTCAGATTGTAACCTGTCTTCAATATTCTCACTGTGTAATTTCTGTTAACTCTTTTTGGAGGGGGATGAATATTCCAAGTATTACAGAATAAGTCCATGAATGAGAAAAATACACATTCATGTAAAAAAATAGAAAAAATATATACATTTATCATTCAACATATACTTATACTCAAATACAAATTCTGTGTTCATATTACACGGCTGGATCATAAAACAGCTTTAAGTCGCATTTGAAACTTTACTGGAAGTACTGATAGCTTTTTTGAGAAAGATAGCACCATAAGTTTGAAATGCCCTGAAACAAATAGAAGGGTTGTTACTTTTAGAGTAACACCTACTAAAGGGTGCTCAGTATCTCCATAGTGACTATCATTGCATGCAAAAGAAATTTGACAGATTTACCTCTATTGGTCAAACTCGTCTACTTATGCTGCATCAATAGGAGGGAGATTTGCGTCATTAAAATATAATGCCATATTAGCCTATCTGCTTCGTGCAGATTGGCTGACAAGTAGCATCCATAGAATTTACTTGAAACCTGATTCCGATTCAAGTGTGTTTTAGTGAAGAGAAAATATATCCCCTTCACTGCTTGAAAGACCCAGATGAAGATGATTTAAGTTCTAGATTGGCTGTGAGAGAACTAGTTGAAGCACAACTGGGGCACGGGCAGTAAGCAAGTCGTCTAGTAGTGCCTTAGTCAATTGCAGGAGCTCTGAATTTAGAGATTTCATAAAACACTAAAGAAGAAAGTATTTTACATTACAACTTTTGTGAATTCAGTATTCAGTCGCTACTGCATAAACAAACACTCTCAAAAAATGGACACCTGCAAAAAGCAGACAACAGTGCCAAATAATTTACATTGCAAAAGATACAAGAAACACTCTGAAACCATGGCCACTCACAAATTATGGCCAACAGACAGCCTTCACTGTACCAAGCCCTATTACAACTATATCACAGGATAACGTTCTCCTAACGTGACACTTTGAAATATTCCAATTACGGTGGTGTTTCTCAGTGAATATTGTGATGAACAATCAATTGTTACTAGATTCCTTCTTTTCCTGTGGGTATCCGAGTTTGAGTCATTGCGACAGCCACTGTCCGTGCTTCCAAATGCAGCCCTGTTGAAATACAGGGCTGAAGTTGCAGGCACCTAACAGTATGCTGGATGTATCCCATTATCTAAGAATGTGGTTAGGAACAGGTTCCACTGTATATGCACTGTACTTGTGATGCGCTAAGCGTCAAGAACCACAAAGACATGTGAGACTTTAACTCAGGCTTTAATATACTACATGGGAGGCTTACCCGACACAGACGACCCCAGACAGAATGGGGCCGGCCCCAGAAGAGGGTTCTTATACTAACTCTCGGGGAGTGGCTAAGGCGGAGCTCTCCGTGGCCAGGTCGGGTTACCTACCAGTGACCGAACCTCTGCAGAGCTACAGTACAATACACAGTATTACAGGGCCACGTTAGACACAACTATTATATACTATGTACAATGGTAGGGAAGTACAGTGGTGTATCACCACAACTTGGCCCATTGGTTTGTCATCTCTTCTTCAAAACTAAACTTCTTAGCATTTTTGCAATTGTTTGGTTATCGTAATCTCATAACAATAAGCTTGTTGGGAAAATTTTAAAACTAGATACAGTGGACTGTGTGAAAATAAGGGCACCTGAAAAAAGGACAACTTTTAGTTTCGATAATTTACAGGTTTCACTCCATTTATGTGTCAATATAGAAGTCAAATAATCTACCTTTTTTTTTAATTGATTCTACTTTGCTCCAGAAATGAGTGATAAAAGGGAGACTGGGAGGTATTGCTTCACCAGCATCCATTATGGAAAATATCTCTTAGTTTTTTTAAAGAGAGAATTAGAGTTTATGAACAAGCATTTCTTTCTGTCCCTTGTATTAACTGTCTTTAATTCCTTCAAATTCTTCCATTACTCACAATTAATAGACATTCAGAGATGTCTTTCAGAAGAGAAAAATCATAGATTATTTTTTTCTTAATCTATAGCTGCATAAGAACAATGAAACCTCCTGACCAATCTTCAGGCTGCCCCCCTAAACTTTGCAGCTCTTACTGAATCATGCTACGTACATCCCACTCAACAGCTCTCAGCCGTGAAGTTTATGACATGGTGCACCAGTAAAAGCTGTAGTCAGGTTATGCTGATAATCTGTATGTTTAAAGAGGGACCATGTGGGTTTGATGCAAACGCCCTTGTGATCTGCTCAAAAGAGTGGGCTAAAATTCCAGACAGCAGGATTGCTACAGGATGCTGGCGAATTTAGCTAGCCGCTCAGTTTCTGCCGCACTGTTGATGCTAAAATCATCCCTTAAATAATTTGTTTCCCATTCATTGAGGTTCACCAGCAAATATATTGCACCATTCTTAAGCAGTGGAAGAAATACATCTTACAGCATGTCAGTTGATCATATTACCATATTGTTGGATAATAAATCATACTCAGAAATAGCTATTTATGCCAGTCCGTGTCACAAGCCATGATCTTTTTTGTCTGCTGATAGTTGAACTCCAAAAGTCCTTGACTGGATCTAGGTTGGATAATGTGATTCATACGGTATCAGTTGGTTGGTAACCATTTGAGGAATCACTAGATAAGCTAATTTCAAATGACTTTGAATACTGCATTCCAATCACCATTACTTCTCATAGGTCAAAGAAAAAATATAGGATCACAATTATGCGAATGCCTAAAGATTCTCTGTGGCTATGAATCAGTTCCTTTTCTATGTAGGTCACAGGAAGATATTACTAACATAGATCCCACTGTACATTCTCTCAAGTGAAATCGCATAATTTAACTTTGTTTTACTGAAGTTCTCAAGTAACACGATTTCCAGTGACCTGATTTGTTTGGCATTTCCCATTGGCATTTTCACGATACATTTATCAGGTGCATGCAACCTTTCACTGTTCTTGGGACTTGCTTTTGTAGTTTGCCAACTTACCTCCGTCCTAGCTCTCCAGTAGCACTGGAATAACTACAAGAAAGCAGCTATGCCACAGATTCCCATTCAGCTGAAATTTCTTAGCTCAGTAATGGAAATTATTTCAATGGTAACTGCAGGCATCTTGGTTGAAGACCACTTAGAACACAGAATTCCCATTTATATTTTCAACCTGATTGCGATCACATCTAGTTTAAATCACTATAATCCAAATTTAATGTAGTCCCCGAAATTTAAACTGAATCTTGACCAAATCAATTCATGCAACGGGAGGCATCAAGTAACTTAGCTCACACATGGCTGGTGTTTGACTTACAGCTAAAATGTGCAGGTGAACGTATCAGGCATTCATTTCAACTTCATATTAATCCCTTATTCACAGTTTTCGTCAACCCCAAGGTGAAAACGTCTGTTGTAAAATTCATCGACAGTGTAAAAATGAATTCAGCTTGTATGACTCCTACAATTTCGACTGAATTAGCCGTGACTGTGCTGTAAATTCCAAAAGACATTAATTTTTCGTTCAAATATGAGTACCGTTTGTTCTTCTGGTTTGTATCGTTAAGTAAAGAATTAGAAATGTTTGAACTCTGCATCAATCCTCAGCATTTGCCAGCCGTTAATACATTTTAAGACATAGTAAAACATTAAAACTCTCCAGATAGTGTTTGTGCAATTTTGTGGAGCCATGTTTATTTAATTGGCTTTTGAAATCACCCTTTTTTTAAATCACCTGATCAAAATTAATTTTGAAAAAATGATTTGTTGCTATTTCTTATTGCGTTTCACCAAGATATCTTAATGATCTACTCTGCCATTTGTATATCTCAATCTATCATACAATCAGACACAAGTAAACATACCACAAGTATCAATGAAAGGCCATCAGGCACAGTTTGCTGACAATAAGCTACAAAGTATGAACAACAAATCTCTGTAAAGCACTTGTTATAAAAGTGGCTAGGATACAGCACATCTTTATTGTTCATGGAAAATATAATAAAATATAGTCGTTACAACAGAAATATAAATTTGAATTTCTATTACATTTTTGTTACTCTTGTTTTATCACGTTTAATATATTTTGTATGAAGTAAAAGAATGTTGCCATTGCTGCATCTTAAAACTGCAACAACCTGGAATATAAGGTTTAATTATAATTTAAACGTACAATTAATCAGAGACAGATGCAGAAATAGCACATTAACTTTACAAACTAAGCCCCTCTAACCCCTCAAAAATGATTTATGGCAGTTTACAACACAGTTGGACTGATAAGTCAATATCTTCAATTCCTTTGTGTACAATGTATATAAATAAAGCTTACATGAAAAGTAACCGCTCCTTTTAAATTACTAACTGTCCTCCCACAAAATCTAGAATAAAGACCAGCTGTCACTTTCGGCTGAGGAGAAGCTTCCGCAACCAATCAGAGTCCTGTTCTGGGCACAGTAGCTAGGGCACAGCTCCCCCTAGTGATAAACTCCACATAGCAGAGTTCAACGGTCCTGCATGTGATTGGAAATCTAGGGAGATACAGTTAACAATTGAAGAATGAGAGAGAATGGGCCCCAAGTTATTCAGCAAAGCTGGTAGAAGAGGTGGGACATAAGAGAGATGTATCCATAAGGCCCTCCAGAAGGCAGTGGGAATAGATAGCTGTGGAGGTCAGTGCCAGGACCTGGATACCAGTATAAGTTCAATTACCTTTATTTAAGCAGTCAGGGTAATTGAGTGAATCTTCAAATGACATATCTTACCATCTGCACCACTAGACCCACCCATTGCTCAATGCAATACACACCCTTGCTCAACTACCATTAATTTCTGTTAATTGGGACTCATTCCTGACATTCCCAAGTTTCACTGCATCCTCAAAACTTAGCACTGTTGCAAGTCTCACAGTTACACCTCACAGATTGGTGTACTGATACTGCACTGACTCCAGCAGTTCAAGAAGGCAATTCACCACCACCTTCTCAAGGGAAATTAGGGATGGTCACGCCCACATCTCGGGAACAAATAATTTAAAAGTCAGCTGTTCAATCATGACTGTACGAGGGTCCTTCCTGTTTGTTCCTGTTTATTCCCTTATTTTCCTTTTCTTAAATTTTGCTTTTGCACTTTTGATCTATGGATGATTGATGGACATTTCACCTTAAGGCAAGTAGCCTGTAAGAAGATTGTACCTTTAATTCAAACAGAAGAATCAGGAAGGCTGTGTTGGTTTAACCTGGTGATTGCAGACTGGCCCGCATCAGTGAGTATTCGGTTTGATTGATTGGCTGATGGCCAAGGGATTGGCCCAAAAGGCTGAGCTGTGCCCGGTAACATATGGTAATTCGATCTGATCCCACTGATGTGTTTTTATGAATCCCAAGGCTTGCGTTTGGCTTCAGTCTTGATTCTGGCAGCCCAATGAAGAAATCCAATTAACTCACTCCAAAAGGATCCAGCTCATTCTGTCCAGAGGGCCACTATAAGTGCTGCCTCTCTCTCTAGCACGCCTCAGGGTGCTCTCCCTTGGAACCAAAGAGACCTGAAATCAAACCATGAGCTGAAAGCAAGGTTTGATATGAATTAAATTGTCTCTACAAAACGATAGAGGCCTGAATATGCACCTTGAGCTGAAGGGCCAGTTTGATGAGAAAACAGGTGTCTCTCCAGAAAGCCTAATGCCTGTGAGTACCGAATTTTTACTAAACTACAGGGACCATGAATGAATGACGCTACAAAGAAGATCATTACCAGCTGTAAACCAGCGACTTTAACCAGCATGTTTGCTGTGAAGAACATGTGAAGGACCACCATCTGAAGCATAGACTCTTATCTTTTGACCCTCATCCTGATTATTTTTACCCCTTTCAATCCCTCTGTGTCGGTCTGTCTTGTATGTGTGGGTAGAGGATGGGACAGTTAAAGTGAGGAGTAGATATTAGCTTGTCATTAGCCAGTTGTATTTACTGCATATTTCTTGGTATAAATAAACAGCAATATGGTTACATTTACAAACCCGGTGACTGTAATTATTGGGTGGAAGACTTTGGGTATTTTTATAAGAATTATTGGCCAATTCACTTGTGTTGTGACTCCAGGGAACATGGGGCTGGAATAGCCCATGGTGTCTTAACAACAATCACATCACTAAAA
This sequence comes from Scyliorhinus torazame, assembly GCF_047496885.1. NCBI lineage: Eukaryota > Metazoa > Chordata > Chondrichthyes > Carcharhiniformes > Scyliorhinidae > Scyliorhinus > Scyliorhinus torazame. Next base: position 308,432,783 of record NC_092707.1, read on the forward strand.
CACATTGCACTACACACACCGATGCACTTTCCTCCCTTTCCCAGGACATGTTGGAGCTAACTGGAGAGGTAATAGATCCACATCTTTTCACCCATGTGGAGGAGACAGTGCTTTCCCTTATTCAGAAGGCCATTGCTGTGGCCAGGGGTGAGGTTGAATATTTCAAAAATGACAATATTTTCATATCTAATCCTCCTTTACACATCTGACCTTCCAACCAGCTCCCATCTTTCATTCCCTGATGAGTTTTCTTATTCTTTCATGGAATGTGGGCATCCCTGGTCAAGCCATCATTCATTGTCCATCCCTAATTGGCCTTGAACTGAGTGGCTTGCTGGTTAAGAATCAACCACGTTACTGTGGATCTAGATTCTCATGTAGGCCAGGCAGCGAACAAAGGCAGTGAACAAGTTACATCCTTATAACAATCAATGACTGTTCCATGCATCTGACTGGCATTCAATTAACCAATTGAATTTCCAGTACATCAGCCATCAATGCCGCCATCTCTCCTGTTTACAAGCTATAGATGCACCTCTTACCTTCCCTCTCCCTGTTGACTAGAGTTTTACCATTGAACCTTCCTCCTTTCATGTACTAAGATGTGCAACCTGGCTGAGCAGTGAAAGAAGAGCAAGAGGATAGTGATGATGAAGATGAACTATCCCTCAATTTCACACTCACAGCCATATGCTCAAATACTGAGTGTCCAAATCTTAAAGGGTAAGGGAGAGACTGGACCTGCATGTGGTGTGATGAATGTAAGAAATTGATCTACATATTGCATATATATCTGGTGCAGTAATATTTTTTTTTAATCTTGATTTGACATACAGGCAGGTGGGATGTTTAGGGCAACACGGTAGCATTGTGGATAGCACAATTGCTTCACATCTCCAGGGTCCCAGGTTCGATTCCGGCTTGGGTCACTGTCTGTGCGGAGTCTGCACATCCTCCCCGTGTGTGCGTGGGTTTCCTCTGGGTGCTCTGGTTTCCTCCCACAGTCCAAAGATGTGCAGGTTAGGTGGATTGGCCTTGATAAATTGACCTTAGTGTCCAAAATTGTCCTTAGTGTTGGGTGGGGTTGCTGGGTTATGGGGATAGGGTGGAGGTGTTGACCTTGGGTAGGGTGCTCTTTCCAAGAGCCGGTGCAGACTCGATGGGCCGAATGGTCTCCTTCTGCACTGTAAATTCTATGAAAATGTGCAGTTAAGATGTCGTAAAAGTGAGATCATCATTCATTCTAACCATGTATTTGCTTACAAAGAGAGGCCAAATGAAACATTATGTTTGCTGGAAATTTCCTGGAAAGCTAATAATTTGATAGATTGGGTGCGATTCTCGGGAAAGATTTCTAAGTGTTGTAGCGGGCAGGAATTGCCGCGTGTTTCCCGGCGCTCAGCCCAGCGAGGCCGCCAATGCTATTCAATGTTAATTGGTCCACTGAATGAGGCCTCATGGGCTTCTCGCCGCAAATGAAGGCTTGCCAACCAATTCGCCGGCACCACGCTCGCCAGCCCACCTGCTAACAAGGTCGAGCAGCACTTAAGCACTACTTGCTCAGCCAACCCCAGCCAGCTCGCAACAATGGCGCTGAGGAGACCACGCCCAAGATTCGGTGACCAGTAGTCTGACAAAGACAGAAGGATCTGCAGGCTGTTTCCCAAAAGGGTCTCTCTCTCCAAGCAATCTTTCCAAGAATTCGCTATACAAGTGTACAAGTGTACAAGTGTGCAAGTGTACAAGTGTGCAAGTAACCCTATGTTTGTTTACTTTATTTATATGTGGCTTTTTTTCTGTAATGGTCTTTGCTTAATTGGAGATAGTGAAGGTATTAGTAGTAAAAAGAGTTTCCTCTTATTTTAAAAATTATTTAATTGTTAATTGCAAGCTATCTTTTGTGGTATTAATGTGTTTAATCCTGTATTAAGAAAAATGTATGTTTTAATATAGAATATACTTATCGGTCAGTGTAATCACTCCTGCAGTGAACTATCCTTGCGTCACAGTTTAAAAACTTAAAGTAAGTGTTTGGGTTTCTTGTCCGGTACCCTAAGAAATGTTGGGATCCAATCCAATCCAATTTGTCTTCCTCTTTACTTGCCCTTCCTGTGCGTGTTTTGTATTTCATGTACAAGGACATCCAGATCTCTCTGTACTGCAGCATTCTGCAGTCTTTCTCGAAATAAATAACACACTGCTTTTCTATTCTTCCTGCCAAAGTGGACAACCTGACAATTTCCCAAATTATATTCCATATGCCATTTCTTTGCCCACTTCACCTCTCTATGTCCCTTTACAAACTCTTTGTATCTTTCTCACAACTTGCTAGCCGACCTAACTTTGTGTTAAAAGCAAATGTGGTTACAATATAGTCAGTACTTTCATACAAGTCATTAATTTAGATTATAAATAGTTGGTAACACAGGACTGACCCCTGTTGTACACCACCAGTTCCAGTTTGTCAGCCTGAAAATGATCCATTTGTCCTAACTCTCTGGCACTTGTTAGTTAGCTAATCTTCTATCCATGCTAATATATCACAAAATGCTTGCCGCATTGCTCAATGTGAAGGAGCATGGTGTAGTCCAACATTAACCCATAAGATCATAAGAAATAGGAACAGGGGTAGGCCATTCGGCCCCTTGAGCCTGCTCTGCCATTCAATAGGATCATGGCTGATCCGACATTCCTCATGTACACTTTCCTGCCCTATCCCCACGCTGCTCAGAGTCATGCTACTGAACATGCATTCAGCTCTGAGAGTTAAGGGAGGATATTAGCTGGAGCATTGAGCTCCAAAACAGCTACACTGGTGTCAAATTAACATTGTATGTTGATTAATGGGATGCTCTGTGTGCTCTTCAAACTTCTGACAGACATTGACCGCACATGCACTAATGCTCTCACTAACATTGCATTCAGCCGAATTCACCCATACGTGTGTCTCCATGTGACAGGCACTATTTTGGAACAGAAATGGGCGCAAACTATTTCTTGCCCCTGATCCTCCCAGAGAAAAAAATGAACAGTTGGAGAGGGAGAGCAAGATAAGGGATAAAGATAGGTTAAAATAGAAAGAAGGAATTTCCTAAACTTATTGAAACTATGACAGATGATCAGTATTTCCAACTACCGAATATATGTGATAGGCAAGGATGGTTTCCAATTTGGAAAGATGACACAGAGAGTAAGGGGGCCTTGTGGCATAATTGGTAGTGTCCCTCCTGCTAAACCAGAAGTTCGGAATTCAAATCCCACTTTAGGACTTGATGGCCAAACAAAGCGCTTTCATAATTTTTCACAATATCAATTTCTAAATCCTTCCAACATGTGGTAAGATCAGGAGAGACTCTTGGTCAGAAATCAGCAGAAGGCAATGACAAATCACCTGATTTGCCAAACATAAGCATGGATCAACATAGAAGTCCATAGCTGCCAATGCCCATTCAGGGCAGGATACCTGAAGAGAGAGAGAGATGAAGACAGTGGACTTCTTTCTGTGCTTGCAATGCTTTGTTTGTCACTTCTCCAAATATACAGGTGAAGAACATTCCTGTGGAAACAAATGGCCCTTGGAACCAAAACTCCAAGACTCAAAGTTAATGTTATAGGTTTGTATAAGAAATCTGTATTTTTCAAAACACAATCTTTAATATTTTAGAATAGAACTTAGATTTAGAATATCCTGGGTGATTTTCAATCAAAGGAGCTGTTGCTAACTTGCTGTTGTCTCTTAATTTGGCTCTGTTTAATTATGTTTGCTCAAGAGTCGGCAGGTATCTTTCGATACCGCCACAAGGTTCAAAACTGAATACTGATCAAAGACTCGATACACTAGTTAGAACATAGAACATTACAGCGCAGTACAGGCCCTTCGGCCCTCAATGTTGCACCGACCTGTGAAACCACTCTAAAGCCTATCTACACTATTCCCTTATCGTCCATATGTCTATCCAATGACCATTTGAATGCCCTTAGTGTTGGCGGGTCCACTACTGTTGCAGGCAGGACATTCCACGCCCTTACTACTCTCTGAGTAAAGAACATACCTCTGACATCTGTCTTATATCTATCTCCCCTCAACTTAAAGCTATGTCCCCTCATGCTAGACATCACCATCCTAGGAAGAAGGCTCTCACTGTCCACCCTATCCAATCCTCTGATTATCTTGTATGCCTCAATTAAGTCACCTCTTAACCTTCTTCTCTCTAACGAAAACAGCCTCAAGTCCCTCAGCCTTTCCTCATAAGATCTTCCCTCCATACCAGGCAACATTCTGGTAAATCTCCTTTGCACCCTTTCCAATGCTTCCACATCCTTCCTATAATGCGGCGACCAGAATTGCACGCAATACTCCAAATGCGGCCGCACCAGAGTTTTTTACAGCTGCAACATGACATCATGGCTCCGAAACTCAATCCCTCTACCAATAAAAGCTAACCACCGTATGCCTTTTTAACAACCCTCTCAACCTGGGTGGCAACTTTCAGGGATCTTTGTACATGGACACCGAGATCTCTCTGCTCATCCACACTGCCAAGAATCTTACCATTAGCCCAGTACTCTGTCTTCCTGTTATTCCTTCCAAAATTAATCACCTCACACTTTTCTGCATTAAACTCCATTTGCCACCTCTCAGCCCAGTGCTGCAGTTTATCTTTGTCCCTCTGTAACTTGTAACATCCTTCCGCACTGTCCACAACTCCACTGATTTTAGTAACATCTGCAAATTTACTCACCCATCCTTCTACGCCCTCCTCCAGGTCATTTATAAAAATGACAAACAGCAGTGGCCCCAAAACAGATCCTTGTGGTACACCACTAGTAACTGGACTCCAGTCTGAACATTTCCCATCAACCACCACCCTTTGTCTTCTTCCAGCTAGCCAATTTCTGATCCAAACTGCAAATTCACCCTGAATCCCATGCCTTCATATTTTCTGCAGTAGCCTACCGTGGGGAACCTTATCAAACGCTTTACTGAAATCCATATACACCACATCAACTGCTTTACCCTCATCCACCTGTTTGGTCACCTTCTCAAAGAACTCAATAAGGTTTGTGAGGCACGACCTACCCTTCACAAAACCGTGTTGACTATCTCTAATCAAATTATTCCTTTCCAGATGATTATACATCCTATCTCTTATAAACTTTTCCAAGATTTTGTCCACAACAGAAGTAAGGCTCTTACTGGTCTATAGTTACCGGGGTTGTCCTACTCCCCTTCTTGAACAAGGGGACAACATTTGCTATCCTCCAGTCTTCTGGCACTATTCCTGTAGACAAAGATGACTTAAAGATCAAAGCCAAAAGCTCAACAATCTCCTCCCTAGCTTCCCAGAGAATCCTAGGATAAATCCCATCCGGCCCAGAGGACTTATCTATTTTCACACTTTCCAGAACTGCTAACACCTCCTCCTTATGAACCTCAAGCCCTTAGTAAGTTAGTAAGTTCAAAAGCAATGCCCATTTATTTACACACAGTCAAATCTACTCATGCATAAAACTCTACAACCTAAACTATCACTATTACTAAAAGCCTATACTTAGCTTCAGGTGCCCACTCAGTCAGAGGAACAATGGCCATTGCTCGGTTCTGAGGCTGCTGGGTTGAGCTGTTTACAGGATCGCAACTAGGAGCGTCTATCTCATAGCGTGCGTTGACTTGGAACTTACTTGGTCTGGTGTAGCTTTGGCGGGTCTCTACTCGCTGAGAGCCAAAGCCAAGAGAGAGATTCTCTCTTGGGGAGTCCTTTTTAAACCCCAAAAGGGCTTTGCACGCTTTTGGGTGGGCCTTGAACTTGGCCCCAATTAATTGGGCCGTTTCCCAATTGTCCTTATCGATTTCCTCCAATAGAGGGGTGGGTTCCCTGGTTGCTGGGCGTGTCCTAGGTGGCCGTTGGTTTGCTTTGTTTTAGTCTCCTCTGGCGCCGGGATGTCTGGCTTAGCATTGTTTACCTAAATGTTGCCTTTTGTTCCCGGGGATGGCTTATTAGTATGTAGATAGCTTAGCAGTACCGGTCCTGTCTGAGAGCTAAGGCTCTAATCAACAGACAGACCTTGCACCTGCTTGCTTTTTCGGTATTGTCCAATTTTCCCTGCATTCTTTGCAAGTGTCCATTTTGTAATCGGGACGTGGCCATCCCAGATGGCTACAGAGCCAAATGAGTTCTGCTTGCTTGTCAATAGTGCGCATTAATACCCAGGTCTACTTTTATTCCAAGAAAGAATAGTCTGTCGTGAAACCATAAATGAAACAATAGACATAAACTTCGATCAATGTCACAAACCTGATTGTAAAATGAGGCAAGTTACACTGGATTCCAGTTCCTCACTGTGTACGCCAGATATAAGCCATGACTCACCAGATATCAAAGCGTCAAATTGTATAGCATTGGATACACAACTCGGCGCTACTGCCGATTAAGCATGACAGATAATCGAGAGCTAGTTTCTTCCCTACTGTTTTCAAGAGAAGGAAATGTTGCCACAGTGTGCATTTGGTTCATGTACCAATGTCCTTACAAAAAAGCTGATTGTTACAGGATTGCCTGATGATTATATTTTCATCATATAAGCAAATAGGAAACGAATGGGCTTACATAGTTTGACGTCTCTTTTGTGAAAATACTCTAAAGTTTCATTGTGGGCAGTAATTTAGAGAACATTCTATAGAGAACTTTGCCTGCATATTCATGGCACTGTCCCCTGCTCTTTGCCTCTCATTTTTTGCCAATTAACCCCAGAGTTCGGACTTTCTGATTAGCAGAACCCCAGAGCTGCAAAGGATTAGTGGCATGTATACTTAAATAAAGTCTTCCTAAAATTGACTGACAAAATTGATGATTTACTTGTTTTGTGACTTGGTGAGTGCACTGGGTTAGAACATTATCCTTTCAAATCTGAGTCCAACAGCAAGCAAGACAGACTGGATACGTTTCCACTCTGATGACTACTTTTGACAATTGCCGTTCAGTACCTAATGGGCATAATCGGTTATGATTCAGGATTAATTGGTATTTTAAGATGTCAGCCTCAAGTACAGAGGTTCCAAGGAGGCAGTTGCAAACATGGAAATAACAGAATATAATAAGAAATTCTTTATTGCTGTTTGTTTTACATGCAATGAGTGTTAGATAGTGTCTAATTCCAGAATGGGATTGAATAATGGTGGCAGCAGTGGCCCCAACAACAGGGCAAATAGATCGGGGTAACACTGTTGTGGCCATTTCTTGGAGTCCCAGTGAAATTCTTTGCTCATCAAGCAATTAGTTGACTGATGCCAAGGCTTACATCTCTTTAAGGGTGGAGATCACACCTCCAAGTGCTGCTGGTTAATCTAGAGGTCCAGCAGCTCTGCAGTCCGTGCAACTCCATTGGGAGCCATGGCCAGTGTTGGCACTGCAGCTGGCCACCCAGAAGGAAAAAAACAGTAACATGATGGAATAAGGATTCTGGTCTGAACTGGCCTTGTATATTTCAAAATGAAACATCAATAAAATGGGGGAATGACAATACTGGTCCAAACACTTTTTTCCTTCTAGACAGGACAAGAGGCCAGGCATTAGGCCCCAGCATCCAGGTAAAAGGGTTGGGCTCACTGGGGCCAGTCAGACAGGCCCCATCTAGGTTGGAGGGTGGTCGGTGCTCAGGGTTGGGGGAAGGGTCTTACAGAGGGATCAGCTTTTGTCACTGGTGAGGGAACTTCATGGGCCACAGGATGCTCAAGCTGTCAAGGAGGCCACCAGCAGTAGAGGAATGAAGTCCTTAATTGAGCCTTCATTGGTCACTTACGTGCCCCAGTTGGCCTTTGGGTGAGAAGGCTGCCCTCGACCTGCCCTGCCCCTTATTGGTGTGCAGGGAGTCACAAAATCAGTGGGTACTCCAGCCCCCACCTTTCCTCCCTATTATAAATACCCCACCCCCGCCTCCCAAACTATTCCCTTGGACCAGATTATATTCCACCCATGAGGTCCAATGAGTAAATAATGCTCCACTTACAAGAGCAGATATCAGAACAGTTTTAAACTCTAGCCCATGGAAACAAGGTTGCTATGTCCTTAAATAAAATTTTCCCACATCCTCTTAATAAAAATAATTTAACATCTAATATGTCCCATAGGGCTATTAACCATCTGCATCCTTTTTTGGGCGAAGGGGTTGTAATTCATTATCCCGCTAGGTCTGGTGCCTCTGAGGCAGGCAGCATGTAAACTTCCTCATTCGCCTGATCATAGTGTGCTGCTGAACATGACCCACGTTGCTGGTTGGTTGAATACAGGGGCTGTTTAGCACAGGGCTAAATCGCTGGCTTTGTAAAGCAGACCAAGGCAGGCCAGCAGCACGGTTCAATTCCCGTAACAGCCTCCCCAAACAAGCGCTGGAATGTGGCGACTAGGGGCTTTTCACAGTAACTTCATTTGAAGCCTGCTTGTGACAATAAGCGATTTTCATTTCACTTCATTCATACAGGGCCGACCAACAAGCGAGATCAGCACGTGCTCCAGGTAGCCTTTAGCTCCCCCTCAAGGGAGATAAAAGCAAATTACTACGGATGCTAGAATCTGAAATAAAAACTGAAAATACTGGGGATTCTCAGCAGGTCTGACAGCATCTGTGGAGAGAAAAGGGAGCTCACGTTTCGAGTCTGGATGACTCTTTGTCAAAGCCTCCTCAAGGGAGACTGCAGTAACTGAAAGGAAGCTGCTGCGGACCATCAGCACCATCAGAAAGAAATAAAGCGAATGGAAAAAAAGGCCACAGAGAAGCCTTCTAGATTCACAGCTGCTGCAGTGGCAACAAAATCAATGACATTCTTTCCTCTGTATTGGAGGACAAGATGGCACAATGGAGCACGGAGCAGAGCCGGATAGGTCAGGAACAGATATCTCTGTGCGACTTAAGTGCTGATGTGGAGATGTTGTTCTGTATCATAGGACTGGCTGCATCTGAGCACATTGCATCTGATGATTCTAAGAACTCCGAGGATGGTGATATCTTCTTGTCTTCTGCAGATTTGTGAATCCCCCATCAGCCTCCTTGAAAGGGTTAAAAATTATACAAACTAAAAATCAAACAAGCTGCTAAATCCTTAAAGACAGAAAACTAGCGATAAGAAAACAATTGTTTCAGCTCAGACTGTCTACAGATAATAGTAAAGGGCCATACCACAGAAAACACTTCATCAACACAATTCACATTCTTAGCCTTCAATTGAACACTGTGCAGCTGTAGCTCATGCGTGTCCACTACAAAATGTAACAATGGGCAAGGGAGTTGATACATCACTGGTCAAAATGTATTCTTATCATACATATATCTGGAAGTTATTAGATAAACAGAGAAAAATATATGCTTTGTAATATTATAACTAAGTAGATGTACCCAAATTCTATATTCACTGGTATACATCGTGGGTGTTTACCACCAGCTTTTCCAGTGAGATCCATGGACATGGGCATGGCTCTCCTCAGGCTCCACACAGGCACCTGGGCAACATGGCAGTGCCACCATGGCATCTTGACAAAGTTCCCGAATGCCGGGAGAGCCAGGGTGCTACCCTGCCCTGTCCCAGACCACCCATGGGTCTTCAATGGCCTGGGCCACCCTCCCCCCAGACACCATGACACCTGGTCCACGTTTGTATGAACCAGTGCTAAATGGCACCCACATGACCTCTCGCTAAAGTGCTGGTTAGATCCCGAGAGGCCATTATAGAGGGCGCCCATATCATTAATGAGATGGAGATTGCCCTTAATTAGTGATAATTGGTGTCTCACCACGTCCAGGTGGGATCTGGAACCCGCCAACGGGAGTGGGCCAGATAGATCACAAACTGGCTGGCGCCTGGCACGGATCCTGATTTTGACCTCTCCCACAATCAAAACGGTGCGCATGTATCCGTACCAGGCGCAACGTGGCTGTTAAATCCCACCTACTACGTCCTTACTTAAAATTGTACATGCATTCCTGAAATGCGCAACTTTAAGTGAAACAGCTTAAAGTGAATTATATTTTCCCATTAAAAGCGATGGTTAGGTTATGTGGCACATTTCTTATCAGAAAAAATAAACATGAAACCCTGTAAGTTTACCCTGCAACTTTACAATGCTAATTGAAACAACTAATAAAAGAAAATAGATATAAGAATATATGAAAAATAAGCTAACTTTCTACTTAATGCCTGCTCGCTACTAATCCTGCTTCCTACACCTCCTGCACATTACACATCCCTCTTGCTGACCTTCTTTCTCACTGTGAACATTCAGTTTGTGGCCGCTGCCATTCACTGGCCCTCGTTCTCACTGCCTATCCTCCAGGCTCACGGCCTCTCCCACTCCCACACCTACCCTCTTGCTGGTACTTCCTCTTGTTGAACTTCCTGTTCCCCAACTCCCCCACCCGCTGCTTCCCTCTCTGTGAACAGTCACCATGAATCTGGGCTCCAGAGATGAGGGGAAAGAGGCAGGAGGGATGTCACAAATGGAAGGGTTTCAGCGGGCGTGAGAGTTAAGGAGTGGGCGAGGATGCAAACTGCAGCATCAGCAGCTAGAGAGAAAGCCAAGGAGTGGAAGAGGCCTCTCCAAAATGGCCTGATTAGGTCCCACGGCCTAATGTCAGACCAGCATGAAACAACTTTAAATAAACATTTGTGATGCCAACAAGAATACAAGCCTTATTAAATGACCAACGTGAAAGCAAAATAACTTAAAATTATGAAACTTTAAACAGGGGCTTGTGACAGTTTTAATAAGTGAACTTATCATGATAGGGCGATATTAGAAATTTGGGTGCAGAAATGGAATCCAAAAATGAAGCAGGCAGTTTAAAGGTTTAAACAGATTGAGGGAAAACGCTGTTAGCTCGAACTCAAAGCGATTTTCCGAGACCTGGCTGAGTCACATGCTTCCATTCAGACTCAAACCCATTAGGGAATGCATAATGTGAATCACCAAAGACCCGTTGCCTTTCGGGACACTCCTGCATGACCAGCCGTTATCCCATTAACAGAATATGATAACGTAATGGTCTGTAAATAGAAGGTAGGTACTTATGAATGGCACGGCTCTGTTTTTTTGTGTAAAGGGGAATGGGCTATCAGCCAAATACTGAGAATATATTCAAGTTTGAAGGGCTCAGATAGAGAGAGAGAGAGAGACAAAACCTTTTAGGAACAAAGACAGGAACAGATGGACAGCCAAGAACACAGGTCAGGAAACCTGGAGGTGGAAGGCTTTGGAGAGCAGCCAGTCAGGTCATGAAGCCTGCAAGCTGAAAGATGTAAGCAGCCATGGAACAGGTCATGGAAACTGCCAGAGAGAGAGAAAGCTTTGAAAGAGGACTCTGAAAGAGATGTCCGAACAGAAGAAAGATTGCTTCCTAAATGAAAGTGCTGCCTTTGCCTGGATGTGTAATAATAATAATAGTAATGATAGCTTACTGTCACAAGTAGGCCTCAATGAAGTTACTGTGAAAAGCCCCTAGGAACAAGAGCTGTATTTTAATGCCAAGTGTTATTTAATGGGACCTCATGTGTTAAAGTTAAGAAACTGCATAGAATCCATTAGTGTCAGAACTGTTAAGTTTGAAAGTTTAAATATTGTTTTCTTTTCTTTTGCTTTAATAAAGTTTTGTTTATAAAATAACAAAGCCCAAGCTTATATTACCACTCGCAGAATGAATCTGGGCTCAGTCAACATCCCCACTTTTCTGCACAGTCTTAAAACTTCAAAACATTACGGGTCTGGTTCAGTATCGTATTTATTGAGGGCTGACCAAATAATAAATTTGTTTTTTAAAACCGGCATTGGTTCTTGAGATAATTGTTGAGCATTTATCCAAGTGGACTAAAAGGTTTTCTTTTTATTTGTTCATGGTATGTGTGCATCACTGGTCAAGGTCGACATTTATTGCCAATCCTCAGCTGCCTTTGAGAAGGAGGTTGTAAATGGCTTTCTTGAAATGCTACAGTCCATCACGTGGCGGCACAGCCACGGCGATAATAGGGAGGGAGATTTCACCCAGCAACAGTGAAGGAACTGCAGGATTGTTCAAAATCAGGATGGTGCGTGACTTGGAAATGAAATGAAAATCGCTTATTGTCACAAGTAGGCTTCAAATGAAGTTACTGTGAAAAGCCCCTAGTCGCCACATTCCGGCGCCTGTTCGGGGAGGCTGTTACGGGAATTGAACTGTGCTGCTGGCCTGCCTTGGTCTGCTTTCAAAGCCAGCGATTTAGCCCTGTGCTAAACAGCCCCGAGGAGGAGGGGAACTTGTGGGTGGAGGTGTTCCCATCTGTCTGCTGCCCTTATCCTTGTAGGTTATAGAGGTCGCTGGTTTAGAAGGTGCATTTTAAGGAGACTTGGTGAGTTTCTACAGTGCGTTTTGTAGATGGTGCACATTTTTGTCACTTTAGTGCAGGGAATGAGTTTCAGGTGTTATCTGCGGTGCCGATCGAGTGGTTGCTTTGCCTTAGATGGTGTCAAGCTTCTTGAGTGCCGTTAGAGCTGCATTTATCCAGGCATTGGAGAATATTCCATCACACTCCCGACTTCAGCTTTGTAGATGGTGGACAGACTTTGGGGAGCCAGGAGGTACATTACTCGACTTAGAATTCCCAATCCCTCACCTGCTCTTGGAGCCAAAGTATTTATATGGCTGGTCCAGTTAAATCTCTGGTCAATGTTGATGGTGTTGGATTCCACATTGGTAATGCAGTTGAACATCCAGGGGAGATGGTTAGATTCTCTGTTGCTAGAGATGGTCATTGTTCACTACTAGTGTGGAGTAAATATTGCTTGCCACTTATCAACTAAAGCTCAATATTGTCAGGAATGGCGGCATGGACTGTTAACATATCTGAGGAGGTGCCAATGTTGCTGAACACTCAAATGATCAGTCAACATCCCCACTTTAGGATGGAGAAAAAGCTATTGATGAAGCAGCTGAGGAAGGTTGTGTCTATCTGAGAAACTCCCGCAGAAATCCCCTAGGGCTGAGATGATTCTCCTCAAACAATCACAAACATCTTCCTTTCTGGTAGGTATGACTCCAAACATTGGATAGTTTTCCCTCTGATTTCCATTGCCTTAAATTTTACCAGGGCTCATTGATGTCACAGTTGGTCAAATGTTGCTATGATGTCAGGGGCAGTCATTTGCACCTCAACTCTGAAATTCATCTTTTGTAGCCATGTTTAGATTGAGGCCTTAATGAGATCTAAAGCTGAGTGACACGTGTGTAATCTAAGCATTGGTGAGCAGGTTATTGCTAAAAACATACCACTTTCTTAGCACTGTCAATTACGCCTTATGTAATTTACGGATGACTGAGAGTAGCACAATGAGGCATAATTGGCCAGATTGTATTTGTCCTGCTTTTGTTTTGTGAATAGGACATACCTGACAATCTTCTCCATTGTCAGGTAGATGCCGGTGTTTTAGCTGTACTGGAACAACTTGGCTAGCGGTGCAGCTAGTTCTGGAGCACAAGTCTTCAGTACTGCTGGAGGGCCCACAGACTTTGCTATATCCAGTGCCTTTGGCCGTTTCTTGATGTCAACATGCAGAGAATCAAGTTGCCAGAAGGCTAGCACCTGTGACGTTGGGGACCTCAAGGGGAGTCCAAGATGGATCATCCATTTGACACATCCAGATGTTTTCAAATGCTTCAGCCTTTTGTTTTCACCCTGAAAAGTGTGAAGGAAGGAGTAATGTAACAAGGAAGTATTCAATGAATGGTCTGACACTGGGAAGTTCCGAGGAACATAGGTACCTTAGAGTGTTTTTCCATAGATCTCTGAAGGCAGAAGGGCAGGTTAATAGGGTGGTGAAAAAGGCATATGGGACACTTGCCTTAATCAATCGATGCATAGATTATAAAAGCAAGGAGGTCATGTTGGAGCTGTATAGAACTTTGGTGAGCCAAAGCTGGAGTACTGCGTGCAATTCTGGTCACCACATTATAGGAAGGATCTTATTTCACTGAAGGGGATGCAGAGGCGCTTCCTCAGGATGTTGCCTGGGATAGAACATTTAAGTTGCATAGGCTCGGGTTGTTTTCGCTGGAGCAGAGAAGACTGAGGGGCGACCTGATAAAGGTGTACAAGATTATGAGGGGCATGGACAGGGTGGATAGGGAACAGCAGTTCCCCTTAGTGGAAGGGTCAGTTACGAAGGGACACAAGTTCAAGGTGAGGGGCAGAAGGTTTAGGGGGGGATTTGAGGAAAAACCTTTTACCCAGAGAGTGGTGATGGTTTGGAATGCACTGCCTGGGAAGACGGTAGTGGCGGGTTGCCTCACATCCTTTAAAAAGTACCTGGGTGAGCACTTGGCATGTCATAACATTCAAGGCGAGGGACCAAGTTCTGGCAAATGTGATTAGGTTGGCAGATCAGGTGTTTTTCATGCGTCGGTGCAGACTTGATGGGCCGAAAGATGTCTTCTGCACTGTATTATTCTGTGATTCATTTCAGACAGGATGCAGCAGGTTGATGCAGTAGCTGAAATATTGCTTATTTAAATTCACGTGAAATCGGGACTCATTTACACAAAGGTTAACAGACAAGTAGTACATATGATGCTTGTAGCAATTACAAGATAAAAGTAACCATGACAATTACAGCAGTAACATGTAATTGGTAATTTAATTAGCGTCATCCAAATTAACTTAAAGTAATCAATATAACTATTTTTCCATGCTAAATAATTGATTAAACTCAATTACTTTTCATGTAAGGTGCTTAGCATTCAACATTCCTTTATCCTATTTCATTTAAGGATCAGTAATCTCCAATGAAATCTTATTTACCATCTGCTAAAATAATTGTGGGTTCAGATCGCTTTATTACTACAAGAATAACTATTGGTGAAAGATGAGCATTCTACATCTTGTCCACTTTTGGGTTGCCGTGTTTAAACATTGTTCCTGGAATACTCGAAAAATAACAGTGTGTTAACAGTACGCAAATCAGCCAGCAAGTTCAGAGGTTGATGAGATACAACAGGAGTTATGGATTGCCACAAATTACTGGTTGATTTACACCTCTCTGTTGTTTGTGTCGCACCAACAGCATCTAGTCCTTACCCTTCTTAATGTTAAGGACTTGCTGGATTTGCAAATTAATTGCCCATTAAACTTGCCACAGAAAGTTCGGGCTCATAATTAATAGTGTAAGTACATGGTAATTGTTAATGCAATGTCACTCAATCTCTCTGACTCACAAAGGGAACAATGTCAGCTATTCAATCTCAGTCCTGAATGTACTAAATTCATCTTCAAGATTTTAAAAAATCAACCCTTTTTTACTTTTCTTTTCAGTCTCTTTTTTTTCTCAATCTCTTTCTCTAATCTTCCTTTCCCTTTTTTAAATTTCTCTTTCCGTACTTGATTTGACTCTGGTTAATCCTCCTACTCAGACCTTCTTCTGTTTCTTTCTCAACTCTGAAATCTCACTGGTTCGAGAGATGGTTTCATCTTCCATTTCATTGTTCACAAAGACCCCAAATGTTCCAGTGTCTTCACTGTGTCATGATCAGTTTGCAATTCCAGCAAGTTAGAAAGCAATATGTTTTGAGCTAAAAAATGTAGGAAAATTACATTGTATGCCCATATACCCCATTCCAGCAGAATATGACACATTATTTGAATATCACTGATTCACAATTGAATGTGTTAAATTTGATTTTTATGATGTGAGATTCCATGATTTTTATTGATTATATTTTATGATTCTTCCATTTACAGTGAGGTTTAAGTTGACTTAATGAATCAAATATCATTCCTATTCCAAGTGATTCCAGGAATTTTATTAGCGCTTTGGAAATCAAGGCCGGAATTCTCCGGACGTTGCGATTCAAGTTGTCCGCCGGCAGCCACGTGGTTTCATGATAGTGTGGGTTGGTTACAATGGGAAATGCTAAGATTGATAGATTCTTGATCGGGAAGAAAACCAAGGGTCACGGGGAAAGGACAGGAAAATGGATGTGAGGAATGTCAGGTCAGCCATGATCCTATGAAATGGCAGAGCAGGCTCGAGGTTTTGGCCAGATCAGCCCCCCCCCCCCCCCCCCCCCTCCCCCCAAATCTCTCAATCTCAATATCGGCGTCAACTCGGGATTTAACCCTTCCAACTCTGGTTGTTCCTGAGCACCATAGAATCCCTGTAGTGCAGAAGGAGGCTATTCGGCCTTGAGCCTGCACCGACGCTCCAAAAGAGCGCACCTAACTAGGCATAGAAATCCGAAGAGGAGCAAGTCAGCCAAAGTGGAGCCTCTGAATTCAAGATGGGCTCCATTATGGAATGCATCGGATTTAAAGCAGAGAACAGATGTCAAATTTTCCATGCGGATGCATTCCATAATCAGCCTTTCCTAGTTTTGAATGGAAGGAAATTTGTTACTAATCCAGGAACAAAGGATATTCTTACGAACAGCAAAGGTCAGAATGTTACACAGCCTTTTTTCATTAGAATCTGTGATTCTCCTGCCCGGGACCAGAATTGGGTTCAGACTCTAAGGCTCTCTCAGAAATCCTCTCCAGCTCCTTGGCAACATTTGACCAACAGGATTGAGTCTTGACACAGGCCAACAGACAATGTATACAGCCGCCCTCGACTAGCTGGCACTTTAGGCACATCGGGGCTAAGGCATGATCAAACCTGTGTCTAAGGCTAGGCGTAAAATGATTGCGGTGTGGTATCTTGCATTTGGCCTCCTTCATCTTATTGTAAATTGAAATTTTACCAGCAAAGTCCCATATGTTACCCGATATTTCCTCATCTATCTTGATTGGCTAGTCTTTTTCTTTTTCTCATCCTTACAAGATACTCAGCGTGGTGATGCAGGCTCTGCAATTCAAAATATCATAAAATTTGTTGAGGCTCCACAGGATTCAGGATTCTTTCAATCAGGGAAATTGAGGAGTCAAGATGCAGGGAAATCTTGATAAGGACAAAGGGATTCCCCCGAAAGGGAACAAAGTCCCCTCTCACAGTGCTGAGAAACACATGGCTATTCAACATGACTTGAGTTGTGTAAGTGGCCTGAATAGGGAACGCACGACCGAAGCCGCACATAGCCCCATTTTGTACAATGGGGAGCTCCGCTCGCTGGAAGTGTCCAGTGTAGCAAGAGAGTTGGATGCCAGTTTTAGATGGCACTGCCAGGTTGGCACTGTCAAGGTGCCAAGCTAGCATTATTTGCGCGGTGGCAATCTGGCCAGATGTGCCCTGCGCAGTTATTGGGGGCCAGAGGATCTCCCATATTGTGTTCGGGCTTAGGGGGGGAGGGTCGGGGGGTCACTTCGGTGGCTCCAGAGATCAGGATGCCATCTAAAAATGATGTCCCGATTTCTCACTACACTGAGGAGTTCCAGCAAGCAGAGCTCCTCAGTGAAGAAAACGGGGCTATACGCGGCCTCGACTGCGCATTCCCCACTGAGGCCCCCTATCTGACACGAATGCCATTTTCTAGCGTTGTGTTTCTTGGTGCTGCGAGCACCAGGAAATATGCGGCTAAACACGCTCGCTCTGGGACTTTGTTCCTATTTAGTTAAATCCTGCCCATCATTTTCACCACTTCCAGGAGTATCCCAGAGGGCACATGGTCAATAGATCTCCTGCGAATCAGGCCACCATATTGAAAAGGCAGCTCCACCCACACTGAATCAAGCGCTCTTGTTTGGAGGATTTCTTGATGTTTTTCAGCATAATCTCACCAATACTAATCTTGATAGTTTTCAGGGACATAACAGCAAATATGCTTTTAAGGATTAGGTAGGTAAATATCTCTGGACACAGGTGAATGAAGGCGGCAGAGAATTGATGGGGGAGGGCGGGGGAGGCTATGTGTGGAAGTGCCGGACAGTCAGGGGTGTGTGCAGCAGGCATTGTAGCATGGGCAGTGCTCACCTGCCTTCCCAATGTCCTTGACTGAGCACAGAATACCTGTCACTAGGGGCACTGTCCCCAGTCAGGCCGCTGGGGTTTGTTGGGTGGCCATCACATCTGAACCAGTCATGGATTAAGTAATTTAAATATAAATGACTTTTCCGTGCATGCCTTTGAGAAGTCATCAAAATACCAACGTCCCTTCCTGTGGTTGTGGCTGCATTTCGCCACCAAATTAAAAAGCCTGGTTCCACAATACTGTTCGCAGACTCTTTGACTCCAAAGTTGATATCAACTAAATGTGGATGAATGATGCCCAAATTCCTTTCTCTGACAATGGCCCACTCTCAGAAACTGTTTCTGAAAACAAGAGAAAGTGATACGCTGGTCACGTGGGAGGAATTGGGACGCGATTCAGCAGACTTAAAACTAAGTCTGGTTTTGGGCGCATTTGCCAGGATATTTCTATGGGGCTGCAACACCAAGATTCACCCCACTATTCACCGGCACATTGCCAGTTTTTTGTACCTCGGGGTGTTTCTCCCTGTCGAGTGCGCACTTTAGTTGATTTCCTGCACTGGGGAGCTGATCTCACCAGCAGGATCAGCTCCTTGCAGATCGGGGTGTCATTTTGAACGGCAGGCCCGATTTCTGCACCCCACCTTTCAAGCACCCATCCCACCCCTCCTGCTTTCTGGATTTCTCCCTTCACCTTCAAGTGGCCCCTGGAAACCCCCCCACCCTCCACTCACCCTTCTTCCATCAGGCAAGGCTCCCCGGTCCTGACCCCTGACAGTGCCAAGCTGGCACTTGGGCACTGTGGTACTGCCAATCTGGCAATGGACATGGGGGACCACTGCCAAGGTGCTCAGATGTCACTTGCAGGGGGCCAGGCTGGCAGTGCCAATGTGCCCAGGTGCCCAGGGGAGTGCTGGAGTACCATCCTGTCCTTTCCTTGACTGCACAGGGGTCTCTGGTGGGTCGTGAGACCCCTCAAGGTGCTATCACATCTGGTCCGCGTTTGTGGAAACCAGTACTAAACGGCACCCGGCTGAGGTCTCGTAGGTACGGCCATTGGCTCCCAGGCGCCAGGTGAACATGCTTCTAGGTATTTTAATGAGCCTAATGGTTAAATAAATGTGCTGATTTTGGATCACGCCCAGCAAGGGTGAGATCCAGACCATGCCGGATGGAGCGAGTCGGATGACTCGCGACCGTCTCGGAGCCCAATTTGTGGCTCTCGCTGGATTCATCTATTGCGCCCGGCGGTGGCTGAATCCCGCCCTAGATTTCCAAGGCGGAGATTTATCTCCCATACAGAGAGAGACACATTTTGCAAAGGAAAAAGGCCTTGCTGACAAAACACCAGACAGCAAATACTTGCGTTGGTTAAACTCTCCATCTGAGGAACTGAGGGCTTTGATATTGCACCTTGACTTATACTTCCATGAACATAAGACAACAGTGAATTCATCCTCTTAAATCTCCAGAGCTTTTCTTCTGTGGACACAAAAATGATCACAGACTTGCATGCTTCAAGTCTTCACCCCAGGGAAAAGCAAGTGTAGGAGAGAACTGTTGAAATTCTGAGACTTAAACGCATATTTCTTCTGCAACCACAATATTCTCTTGAGTGTGTGTGTCTGTGTGTATGTGAGAGTAGTTGTAGTCACATATATTCAAGTGTTGAACAATCAACATTTATCTTTCTTTTAAAACTTATGAGAAGATGTGCCATTTATCCTGACAGATACAACATTCAAGGGTTAACACATACTTTTAAAACATGCTGCCATTGGTCAGTCGAGAGATGAGAAAAAGGGACCGACAACAGGCCCTATCATTCATTACAACATGTTAGCATAACCAATATTTTGTTGTGTTATGGGTGGTGTAACCAGCTGATCTGCAACTATTTCAAAAGAAACAAACTCACTAGAATGAGTTTCATGCAATTGTGTACAATGTTCATTAACTTCACCCAGCAACTTTTACAATGTCATGCAACATACCTTTTCAAAAATAATGAAATGCTGTTTGAATCTGGCTATCAATAGTGCCGTTAAGGCAGCTGCATGGCAAAAAGCACATTGGAAATATTTGCGACATGGTTAGTTAGAACAGTGGTTTTCAAACTTTTTTTCCCGGGACCCACTTTTACCAACTGGCAGACCTTCGGGACCCACATTGGCCGATGTTCACGAGACGTGCCGACTGACGTTCGCGACACACGCCAGCCGACCTTCACGACACACCATTTTTGCTTACTTTTAATGCGGCAGATGGGCCTGCTTGGTCCTCACAATCTCTCTTGCTTCATCATTCAATGTTACATTTTGGCTAAGGACTTCAGCTGAGGATTTAAATTCATGCTGCATGCTTTGAAAAAAAAAATCAAGAGGTTTGTCCTCGAACTCTCCATGCTTAGTCTTCAAATGCTTTTGAAGATTTGAGGGTTTTAAACTTCATTTATTAGTACTTCCCTGCATATAACACACATGGGCTTTACACAATTAAAGCCATACCACAAGAAATCCTCTTTATCCTGCTTTGTTCCGATTTCATAGAACATAGAACATAGAACAATACAGCGCAGTACAGGCCCTTCAGCCCATGATGTTGCACCGAAACAAAAGCCATCTAACCTACACTATGCCATTATCATCCATATGTTTATCCAATAAACTTTTAAATGCCCTCAATGTTGGCGAGTTCACTACTGTAGCAGGTAGGGCATTCCACGGCCTCACTACTCTTTGCGTAAAGAACCTACCTCTGACCTCTGTCCTATATCTATTACCCCTCAGTTTAAAGTTATGTCCCCTCATGCCAGCCATATCCATCCGCGGGAGAAGGCTCTCACTGTCCACCCTATCCAACCCCCTGATCATTTTGTATGCCTCTATTAAATCTCCTCTTAACCTTCTTCTCTCCAACGAAAACAACCTCAAGTCCATCAGCCTTTCCTCATAAGATTTTCCCTCCATACCAGGCAACATCCTGGTAAATCTCCTCTGCACCCGCTCCAAAGCCTCCACGTCCTTCCTATAATGCGGTGACCAGAACTGTACGCAATACTCCAAATGCGGCCGTACCAGAGTTCTGTACAGCTGCAACATGACCTCCCGACTCCGGAACTCAATCCCTCTACCAATAAAGGCCAACACTCCATAGGCCTTCTTCACAACCCTATCAACCTGGGTGGCAACTTTCAGGGATCTATGTACATGGACACCTTTGCTGTCCTCCAGTCCTCTGGCACTATTCCTGTTGCCAATGATGACATAAAAATCAAAGCCAAAGGTCTAGCAATCTCTTCCCTGGCCTCCCAGAGAATCCTAGGATAAATCCCATCAGGTCCCGGGGACTTATCTATTTTCAGCCTGTCCAGAATTGCCAACACCTCTTCCCTACGTACCTCAATGCCATCTATTCTATTAGCCTGGGGCTCAGCATTCTCCTCCACAACATTATCTTTTTCCTGAGTGAATACTGACGAAAAATATTCATTTAGTATCTCGCCTATCTCTTCAGACTCCACACACAATTTCCCATCCCTGTCCTTGACTGGTCCTACTCTTTCCCTAGTCATTCGCTTATTCCTGACATACCTATAGAAAGCTTTTGGGTTTTCCTTGATCCTTCCTGCCAAATACTTCTCATGTCCCCTCCTTGCTCGTCTTAGCTCTCTCTTTAGATCCTTCCTCGCTACCTTGTAACTATCCATCGCCCCAACCGAAACTTCACACTTCATCTTCACATAGGCCTCCTTCTTCCTCTTAACAAGAGATTCCACTTCCTTGGTAAACCACGGTTCCCTCGCTCGACGCCTTCCTCCCTGTCTGACCGGTACATACTTATCAAGAACACGCAGTAGCTGATCCTTGAACAAGCCCACTTATCCAGTGTGCCCAACACTTGCAGCCTGCTTCTCCACCTTATCCCCCCCAAGTCACGTCTAATGGCATCATAATTGCCCTTCCCCCAGCTATAACTCTTGCCCTGCGGTGTATACTTATCCCTTTCCATCATTAACGTAAACGTCACCGAATTGTGGTCACTGTCCCCAAAGTGCTCTCCTACCTCCAAATCCAACACCTGGCCTGGTTCATTACCCAAAACCGAATCCAACGTGGCCTCGCCTCTTGTTGGCCTGTCAACATATTGTTTCAGGAAACCCTCCTGCACACACTGTACAAAAAACGACCCATCTACTGTACTCGAACTATATCTTTTCCAGTCAATATTTGGAAAGTTAAAGTCTCCCATAATAACTACCCTGTTACTTTCGCTCATATCCAGAATCATCTTCGCCATCCTTTCCTCTACATCCCTAGAACTATTAGGAGGCCTATAAAAAACTCCCAACAGGGTGACCTCTCCTTTCCTGTTTCTAACTTCAGCCCATACTACCTCGGAAGAAGAGTCCCCATCTAGCATCCTCTCCACCACCGTAATACTGCTCTTGACTAGCAGCGCCACACCTCCCCCTCTTTTGCCTCCTTCTCTGAGCTTACTAAAACACCTAAACCCCGGAACCTGCAACATCCATTCCTGTCCCTGCTCTATCCATGTCTCCGAAATGGCCACAACATCGAAGTCCCAGGTACCAACCCATGCTGCCAGTTCCCCTACCTTGTTTCGTATACTCCTGGCATTGAAGTAGACACACTTCAAACCACCTACCTGAACACTGGCCCCCTCCTGCGACGTCAAATCTGTGCTCCTGACCTCTATACTCTCATTCTCCCTTACCCTAAAACTACAATCCAGGTTCCCATGCCCCTGCTGCATTAGTTTAAACCCCCCCAAAGAGCACTAACAAATCTCCCCCCCAGGATATTTGTGCCCCTCAGGTTCAGATGTAGACCATCCTGTCTGTAGAGGTCCCACCTTCCCCAGAAAGTCAGTTTGTAGAGGTCCCACCTTCCCCACCATTCAGTTTCTTCTTAATTGTTTATTCACTTGAGGCCCTGAAGCTCGGGATATAGCTCACACCAGCATTGACTTGTCTGACCGTGGACTCTCCTGCGAAGCTCTTTCCAGCAGATTTAGTTGTGAGATCCTATTCTGTTTGTATCACTGCCCCTCTCTACCTTATTACAAAATGACCCATCTTCAGTTCTTCACAGTCCTGTTGCTTGCTTGCTGGCAGCTACAAAATGGAGGAATCTCACCTCCATGATTTTGCACCCAAAGCATTGACGTGCCAGACATGTGAACTTCTCTCTGCCGCTGCCTCTGGCGGAAAGACTCATCGTTCATATTTAAAGGCCAGTCGCGTCAGGCATTCTTTTTTTTACTTTGAAACTTTATTTCTAAGACCTAATTTTTTCCAAATTTATGACTTTTTACTGCAAAAAATTAAAACAACTTCAGTTGAACATGTGCATCCTTACATTTACACACAAACTTTGTTTTAAATATATTCCCATTTCTTGAGAAATTTAACCAATTTTGGAAAAAAAGTACAATCTTGTTTTTACTTTACAAACTACAACTTTAGGGGAGATGAAGTAACTTGCCAGAGCTTACAGGGTCCACTGCATTGCACTATTCAAGCATCCAAGTAACCTGCTCCATTCTCACCAAAAGCACTTCCTTCCTGCTTTCCTGAGAGTGTCGACACAAAGTGATGACTATAGGTTTCTTCCAGTGTTCACATATGTCAGCCCCCTTGACTGGCCTCATTTAATCAGTATTCCGACAAACATGGCCTGGTTTCCTCTCTGTATCCAACCCAGTCACAGAGCACTTCCCGACCAGTACTTACCGTTGTGGGAGTGCAAACGGAAGTTTGTGCTGGCCGTTGAACGGATTGAGCAAGGTTGCATACTGCTGATCGCTGGTGGGGGACAAGCTGAGCAACACGCAAAGGACTAGCAATAGAGCGGAGCTCAAAGCTGGGGCCACCACTGTTAGCATTGCGTCCACATGGATGCCCGTCAGGCCCAGTCCCAGTCCCCCCCCCCCTTCCCCCCACCGCCCTGCGCGCAGTGACCAGCACACACCCCAGCCTCGCGTCGCCCGCCTCCTCAAACGCCACAACCAATCGGGGACTGCCCGCGGCTGCCATTCTTAAAAGCCGTTTGCGGCAGTTGGGAACTTCTCCCCGCGATCAGGAACGTCACAACCGATCACTCCATGACCCTCCCGACACCCACCAGCAACCCACCTGTGGGTCGCGACCCTGAGTTTGAAAAACCCTGAGTTAGATCTACCCACCCCACAATCTTGCTTCTATGCCGTCTTACAGAAAGAAATCTTACAACACCAGGTTAAAGTCCAACAGGTTTGTTTCAAATCACTAGCTGAAACAAACCTTGTGGTAAACCACTGTATTGCATTGTGTTGTGTTGTACATGCCTGGGCTCATCCCAGCTGGCTCTGCCTGTGGCTCCTCCCCTCGGGCTCATGTATAAAGGTGGCTGGTCTCCGCCTCTGACCCAGTTCGGGACCAGAGGCCAGGAGGCTAGCTGTTTAGTGTATTAAAGCCTCAGTTACATTCATCACTCGTCGTGTGCTTATTGATGGCATATCAAACCTGTTGAACTTTAACCTGGTGTTGTAAGACTTCTTACTGTGCTCACCTCAGTCCAACGCCGGCACCTCCACATTATTCTTACATAAAGGCAGATCTGCATATCTTACATTGGAGTGACAACTACACACCAAGTTTGTAACTTTGCAATGTAACTGCACACAATTTTATCACGTGTAACTGTCATCTCCATTCAATGCACCTAGTCCCTACCTAAAGAGCTCAATTGGGTCAAACCAGAAGAGTGGCCCACTATAATCCACCAAGATGTTCCTCAGCGCCTTCTCCAGAAGTTAAGGGGAAGTTAATAATAAATAGTTTAGCTCTATCTCAGGCAGGACGAGGGAAAGACATCATGGGCCCTGTTGCTCCTCCTCTTTCCAGGACCTTTGTTCTTCACACTCCTCCCAACCCCGACCTCACCCACCCCATTTAACCCTCTCCTTCATTCATGCATAGTATTTTCACCTTTTTAAGATTGGCCAATCAATTCACCAATCACAGAAAGGTATAAGTAAAATAATGCCCATTGTTGGCACCTGGATACAAATACCGCTTGATAAGTACGCAGCATGGGTCATCAATGTTAGGATTTGTAATTATATGATGCAGTGGTAGTTTGTATGTGCCCTTACAAGTGATCCCACTGTGACAATTATACCAGAGAATTAAAAATATACTTTATCAGTATCATGCAATATTGTTAATTTGATAGGAAAATACCCCATTAGTTATTTAAAACACTGTGCAGATTACTAACACAGATTTCAATGACTGCTTCAGGCTTTATTAACATGTTCTGCACATTCTGCCATATGGAGATGGTGACAGTAAATTTACATTCGGGGGAAAGATTCAATTCTTGCAACCCAGATAAACTGCAGACGATTCTTTGCATTTTCCTGCCTGGATGCAAGGGGTATAATTGGATTTTATTTTATCAGTAATCTCACAGGATAGAAAGACCAAATGACTCCTGAGCCATAAAGTGGAATGATTGAACAACATAAGACTTCAGTGTATATGAGAAGCATTGGAGCCCTCAGCTGTCTCTGTGTGACACAGCTTTTAAGAGACCAGAGGACAAAGACTGAATGGTTTACAATTGTATGGTACTTTTTGATCAACAAATTTGAAGACTCTGCTGGTTGCTGCATCCCCAACCATATATATGTAATATCTACAATGAATTACAGCTTTATTACCTTATTTTATTCCTCAAAAAACTCGTAAGAGCATGAAAATAGTGTGGGTTAACAGATAAGTAGACAAGACAAGATTGAAGTCAATGGAAAAGACTCTTGAGATCCATATGGATAAAACAGTTTACTAATTCACCATGAGCCCATTATGCACTCTTGGCAATTCCACCCCATCAAGCTTCCTTACAGTAAACTTCCATAAGCAACAAAATAAACAGAACTCCAAACATGAATCCACCTTCTGTTTGCAAGAGAACCATGACTAACAAAGGTCATCTCGCCCAGCTCATCGCATCCAATGAGTGTGACATACAAGCATACGTATTAGGAGCAGGAGGAAGCTATTTTGGCCCTTCAGGTCTGCCCCACTATTTGATAACATTGCCTACATTATACCAATGGCTATAACTCAAAACTATTTAATTGGTTGTAAAGCGTTTTGATACATTGTGAAAGGTTATGCATGAATATAGGTTTTGTCTTTCATTACTTCAGGCAGAGTGATTGCAACAATGGTGAAATTGGAGGCCCAGTGCTGATTGTCAAAGGATAATCAATCACAGAACAATTAACTGATGTTAGGAAAGTGGCAAAAAAGAAATCACAACATTAACAAAACAATTCAACTCTGTAGCTAATACAACATTACCATTCTAACTTCTCTGACACCAACCCACAATATACCATTAATGGCATCTGTTCTTTTATGCTAATGACACCATCTGCAGGATTTTGTCAATCAGACATCTACCAGCATCTTACGATAAATGTAGATTGAATTATTGATCTGACTTTTTCAGAGAAAACGATATAAAAATTCAGTGTGTCCGGAACTCAAGAACTGGATTGCTTCCCCTTCCCCAACAAGCTGCCATATGATCTCAGGAACTATATTTCGACGGCCCTCTGGGCAATCTAAATCAACAAGACACTGGGTGGGATTCTCCATTGGCCAATGCCGGAATCATGAATCGAGACATGGCAGAGAATACGGTGTCAGCCGAAAATCCAGGTCAGCGCCTCAATGGCGGTGTGAATGTGTTCCACGCTGCGCACTAGCATGGCAGTGCAAAATGTACAGTAGCATATCATTAGAGGGTCTGACCCAGTAGTCTCCAACCTCTCGCGATGCTCCGTCTCCACCAGGGGGAAGTGACACAGCGAGGTTCACTGCCAAGGGAGAGTGAGGAGGTAAGGAAAGTTCCCAAAAAAGCAATAGTGGGCTGACAGTTGTGCCACTGACTGGGGAGCAATTGTCAGGGCCGGGGGGGGAGTTGTGGGGGTGATGAGGCAGTGGGCCATGGGGTCGGCATGGACGGGGCAGGACCAGGGTGACTGGACAGGAACCACCATTGCCGCCGCCCACAAAGCAGCCATTTGGCTGTGCATTCCACTGACTGCCCATTGTGGCCCATAGATGTGCAAAAGGTCACCGACCATATGGGTGCCCCCTTCCCTCCCTCCCCCCACCCCCATCCCTAAGGCCACACCATTGGAACTCTCAGGCCCCAGCCGACCCATCAATGGGATAGGTGTGGTCCAGCCAGTGGCCTATCAGATGCTGGAACACCCCAGTGCACCCATTCGAGGTGTTGACCCACTACAGGGGCAGCAGGGGAAGCACAGAGAATGCCTCGACCAGCAGATGCATGGATTGTGGCCTTTGGCACCCTCCCTGGCACAGCACCCCTCACAAGGCAGATGCCTCACCAGTGAATCCATCAGACCAAGCCCTGCCTGACCACTGTGCCCCTGCTCCCATCCATCCTGCACCCAGACAAGTAGACACAACTTGTGTGTCACACGAAGGGCCTACAGCACACCGTACCTGCAGTCCCAACAGGTGCCCAACTCCCCTCACCAACCCAACCGTGGGCCCTGCCCCCACACATTCCACAAAGCATGGAGCCGGTCGATGACGCCCCGGCAACCTGGTCCCATTCAACTCGCGAGGTATCACATGACTAAACCACAGAGGACCCTCACAGTAGATCCCAGAGGAAGGCTCAAGACAGGGGCCGCAAAGCGTACTGCTAGCATGCGTAGCGTCAGCAACCAGTACCCATGTTGGCAGGGATGGGTGGTATGGCTAGAGACCCCCAGTGCCAAGCACCAATGGTGCCAGGGGTATGGTGTGGAAGGCAAAGAGTCAACGGGAATAGCCAGGGGTGGGGGTTGGATTTGAAGCTGGAGGACAGGGACTCCATTACAAGAGATGGCTACTGCGTAGCCTGTTGGACCTGGATGGGTACATTAGTACTCACCATGCTAATATGTCTGCCCTTCACCCCCTGCAGTTAATGGGCTTCGGTATTCAACCAGGTATATCGGGCATCTGCCTGGCCACAGCAGCCCTTGCGAACGCAATGCGGCTGCATGAGCAGGAGCTGCTTCGAGAGGACTGTTTCCGATTCTTTTTCTACTTGGTCTTTTCTGTGGCTCTGTCCCAATTAGGGCAATCAGTGAATTTGCCTTTCTTTCTATGCTATCTATGTCCGAATGCTTAGAGTCGCCAGGTATCGAATGATACCACCACAAATTTCAACCGGCTATCGATCAAAGAGCCAAACACCAGTTAGTTAGTTCAAGGTCAATGGTACTTTATTTACACACAATTAGTCATGCAACATAAACACTACTAGTTAACTACAGCTATCAACTAAGACAACCTGTACTTAACTTAGGGCACCCGGCTTAGGTCAGAAAACAGTGGCCGCTGTTCAATTCTGGATCTCTGGAGTTCTCCCAGTGAGCCAGAGAAGACACAGCCAGAGTGAGACAGCAAAGAGTGAGTTTGGGATTTCGAAGCTAGGTGGGAATTGAATCCAATCGGTAAGACTGTCCCTTTTTAAATTTCAGGAGTTTAAATTAATCTATAATTGTGCAATGAAGATTAACAAGGGCTGCTCTACCCACTCACATAACTGGTTGGCAGTTAAGTGTCAGTCACCTTAATCTACATTGATCTAAACGCAGGTGGGGGGGGAGTCAACTCAGGCCAATTTAAAAGAGCAACTTGTAACTCATTCCCAGTGAGTTTTCCCAGTGAGCCAGAGAAGACACAGCCAGGGTGAGACAGCAAAGAGTGAGTTTGGGATTTTGAAGCTTGGTGGGAATTCAAAGCTGGGTGGGGAGGAGGAGCTTTTTAACGCTGGTAAGTGACTGGTAAGTAGTTTTTCTTTTCATTATCTAATTTTTTTCTTTTTTTTTTCTTTCGTTTTTTGGAATTGTAGTTGTATAAGTTGACCTAAGGTTTAAGACATGGTAGGAAATCCCAGACCCGTGTCATGCTCCTCGTGTGCGATGTGGGAGCACAGGGACACGTCCACTGTCCCTGGCTCCTTCCCGTGCAAGAAGTGTGCCCAGTTGCAGCTCCTGTTAGACCGGTTGATGGATCTGGAGCTGCGGATGGATTCATTTTGGAGAAGCCGCGATGCTGAGGATGTCGTGGATAGCATGTTTAGCGAGTTGGTCACACCGCAGGTAAAAGTTACTGAGGGAGATAGAAAATGGGTGACCAAATGACAGAGCAAGAGTAGGAAGGCAGTGCAGGTGTCCCCTGCGGTCATCTCCCTGCAAAACAGATATACTGCTTTGGATACCATTGAGGGAGATGGCTCACCAGGGGAAGACAGCAGCAGCCAGGTTCATGGCACCATGGCTGGCTCTGCTGCGCAGCAGAGCAGGAAGAAGAATGGCAGGGCTATAGTGATCAGGGGCTCAATCGGAAGGGGAATAGACAGGCGGTCCTGCATACGCAATCGAGACTCCAGGATGGTATGTTGCCTCCCTGGTGCAAGGGTCAAGGATGTCTTGGAGTGGCTGCAGGACATTCTGTGGGGGGGGGGGGAGAGGGGGGAGGGTGAACAGCCAGCTGTCGTGGTGCACATAGGCACCAATGATATAGATAAAAAATGGGACAAGGTCCGACAAGCTGAATTCAGGGAGTTAGGAGTTAAACTAAAAAGTAGGACCTCAAAGGTCGTCATCTCAGGATTGCTACCAGTGCCACGAGCTATTCAGAGTCAGGATAGATAGGATGAATGCGTGGCGCGAGAGATGGTGCAAGAGGGAGGGATTCAAATTCCTCGGGCATTGGAACCGGTTCTGGGGGAGGTGGGACCGGTACAAACCGGACGGTCTGCACCTGGGCAGGACTGGAACCAATGTCCTCGGGGGGATGTTTGCTAGAACTGTTGGGGAGGGTTTAAACTAATGTGGCAGGGGGATGGGAACCGATGCAGGAAGTCAGAAGGTAGTAAAACAGGGACAGAAACAAAAGGCAGTAAGGGGGGAAGTGTAAGGCAGAGAAGCCATAGTCAAAAATCAAAAAGGGCGACAGTACAAGGTACAGTGATAAGGGGAGCTCAGTGAATAGGCCCAGTAATACTAAAAGGAATAAAACGGGAAGTAAAAACATAAATGGGAAGCGACGCGGTAAGTTGTTACATGAAGATCTGGGTTCAACGACAAGGAACATTAGGAGGAAAGTTAAGAGGAAATATAACTTAGGAGAGGTTACTGATCGAGGTGTTAAAATTCAAAACAGAGGTATAAAAGCCAGCATAAGTGTACTTTACCTGAATGCTCGAAGTATTTGGAATAAGGTAAATGAGTTGATGGCGCAAATCATTGTGAATGACTATGATTTAGTGGCCATTACTGAAACATGGTTAAAGGATGATCACGACTGGGAGTTAAATATCTGAGGGTATCAAACTATTCGGAAGGACAGAGTGGTTGGTAAGGGAGATGGTGTAGCTCTGTTATTTAAGGATGACATCCGGGCAATAGTAAAGGATGACATCGGTGCTATGGAGGATAAGGTTGAATCCATTTGGGTGGAAATCAGGAATAGTAAGGCGAAAAAGTCACTGATAGGAGTAGTCTATAGGTCACCAAATAGGAACATTATGGTGGGGCAGGCAATAAACAAAGAAATAACTGATGCAGTAGAAATGGTACAGCAGTTATCATGGGGGATTTTAATCTACATGTCGATTGGTTTAACCAGGTCGGTCAAGGCAGCCTTGAGGAGGAGTTTATAGAATGTATCCGTGATAGTTTCCGAGAACAGTATGTAATGGAACCTACGAGGGAACAAGCGGTCCTAGATCTGGTCCTGTGTAATGAGACAGGATTGATTAATGATCTCATAGTTAGGGATCCTCTCGGAAGGTGCGATCACAATACGGTGGAATTTAAAATACAGATGGAGGGTGAGAAGGTAAAATCAAACACTAGTATTTTGTGCTGAAACAAAGGAGATTACAATGGGATGAGAGAAGAACTAGCTAAGGTAGACTGGGAGCAAAGACTTTATGGTGAAACAGTTGAGGGTAAAGCAGTAGCAGTAGCATGGACAGAGGATTGGTTAATTAATAGAAAGTAAAGAGTGGGGATTAATGGGTGTTTCTCTGGTTGGCAATCAGTAGCTAGTGGTGTCCCTCAGGGATCAGTGGCGGGCCCACAATTGTTCACAATTTACATAGATGATCTGGAGTTGGGGACCAAGGGCAATGTGTCCAAGTTTGCAGACGACACTAAGATGAGTGGTAAAGCAAAAAGTGCAGAGGATACTGGAAGTCTACAGAGGAATTTGGATAGGTTAAGTGAATGGGCGAGGGTCTGGCAGATGGAATACAATGTTGACAAATGTGAGGTTATCCATTTTGGTCGGAATAAAAGCGAAAGGGATTATTATTTAAATTATGAAATATTAAAACATGCTGCTGTGCAGAGAGACCTGGATGTGCTAGTGCATGAGTCGCAAAAAGTTGGTTTACAGGTGCAACAGGTGATTAAGAAGGCAAATAGAATTTTGTCCTTCATTGCTAGAGGAATGGAGTTTAAGACTAGGGAGGTTATGCTGCAATTGTATAAGGTGTTAGTGAGGCCACACCTGGAGTATTGTGTTCAGTTTTGGTCTCCTTACCTGAGAAAGGACGTACTGGCGCGGGACGGTGTGCAGAGGAGATTCACTAGGTTAATCCCAGAGCAGAAGGGGTTGGATTACGAAGAGAGGTTGAGTAGACTGGAACTGTACTCGTTGGAATTTAGAAGGATGCGGGGGGATCTTATAGAAACATATAAAATTATGAAGGGACTAGATAGGATAGATGCGGGCAGGTTGTTTCCACTGGCAGGTGAAAGCAGAACTAGGGGGCGTAGCCTCAAAATAAGAGGAAGTAGATTTAGGACTGAGTTTAGGAGGAACTTCTTCACTCAAAGGGTTGTGAATCTATGGAATTCCTTGCCCAGTGAAGCAGTTGAGGCTCCTTCATTAAATGTTTTTAAGATACAGCAGCACGGTAGCATGGTGGTTAGCACAATTGCTTCGCAGCTCCAGGGTCCCAGGTTCGATTCCCCGCTTGGGTAACTGTCTATGCGGAGTCTGCACGTTCTCCCCGTGTGTGCGTGGGTTTCCTCCGGGTGCTCCGGTGTCCTCCCACAGTCCAAAGATGTGCAGGTTAGGTGGATTGGCCGTGCTAAATTGCCCTTAGTGTCCAAAATTGCCCTTAGTTGTGGGTGGGGTTACTGGGTTATGGGGATAGGGTGGAGGTGTGGGCTTGGGTAGGATGCTCTTTCAAAGAGCCGGTGCAGACTCGATGAGCCGAATGGCCTCCTTCTGCACTGTAAATTCTATGAAATAAAGATAGATAGTCATTAAATGTTTTTAAGATAAAGATAGATAGTTTTTTGAAGAATAAAGGGATTAAGGGTTATGGTGTTCGGGCCAGAAAGTGGAGCTGAGTCCACAAAAGATCAGCCATGATCTCATTGAATGGTGGAGCAGGCTCGTGGGGCCCGATGGCCTACTCCTGCTCCTAGTTCTTATGTTCTTATGTTCTTATGTTCTCTCGGTTTCGAAGGAGTAACTGCAGCTCAGCTGGGCTCATCCGTCTGGTAGCGGGCGTTGAACTTGGACTCGCTTCTGGTGTTGCTACGATTGGCGATGACCGTGACCAGGGTACCAAGGCCAAAAGAGAGCGAACATATGGCAAACTCTTCTTCTTATACTCAGGGGGTTTTTGCACTCTTTTGGGTGGTCCTTCGATTTGGGCCTTACTAATTGGGTGATCCCTGATCACTCCGTTCGATTCCTTAGCCAATAAGTGGGCGGGAATCTGGGTGGCTGGGCGTGTCCCAAGTGGTCGCTGACCCCGTTGTTTGCATTTCCCTTGAACACGGAGTGGCGCCGAAATGTCTGGGACTGTCCCGGTTGCTTGAGTACCAGTCCTTTGTTTTGGTGGAGATGGGCCATCAAAATGCTAATTGGCCCCATTAAAATGCTCATGGGATGGAGTTTCGATACCATCTGGACTTTTGCTGACAAATATCCATTTCAGGCTCTGAGCCTGCTTGATTCTTGGCTTGTCCATTTTACCCACCAGTCTTGGCGAGTTCCTTTGCACCTAGTTGGAAGTGGCCATCCCAGATGGCTACAGGGCCCTGCAGAACAGAAGCTTGCCCCAGAGGAAAAGGAGCCAGCCGGTGAGGATAGAGAGCCGGCCTTCCAGCAGGCCGAGGAGGAGATGGAAAGGGGAAGCTGCATCAGGCCCCATGTATATCGGCGGCGCCTGTCCTTTGGGAACCTGATGGACCGAACGTGTCGCCAAAGACACTGGCTGACCATGGAGACCGTACGGCATATCTTTTTTGTAAAAGTAAATTTAGATTACTAAATTATTTTTTTTCCAATTAAGGGGCAATTTAGCGTGGCCAATCCACCTACCCTGCACATCTTTTGGGTTGTGGGGGTGAAATCCATGCAAACACAGGGAGAATGTGCAAACTCCACACGGAGAGTGACCCGGGCCAGTATCGAACCCGGGTCCTTCGCACTGCAAAGCAGCAGTGCTAACCACTGTGTCACCCTCCCCCATACGGCATATCTACCAGATTACAAATGTCTTTGCCACGGGATCCTTCCAGACACCGAGTGGGGATCTGTCTGGGATTGCCAAGGCCTCCATACACAGGTGCATCAGCACCATCACAGAGGTCCTGAATGCCTGGGCGGCAGTGTGTGCATGTTGTGGGAAGTGGCTATAAAGCACAAAGCTTCTGTGCTACTTGCAGACATAAGACACAGTTTAATTGTACACTCCATTCCCTATGCCCAGTTTTGGAGACTATTGAATTTAGCCCCCACCACGCTTCTCCAGCTCTCTCCGCATTATGTCTTACATTGTGGCTATTTTCACATGTGACTCTCCAATTTGAGAGCTGCTCTTCTATTCAGTCCAAGAAGGGATCAGGCTTAGCTGTTCTATCTTGCCTGCAATTATTACCCTTTCATAAAATGATCTGCTTTCAATGAATTTGGAGGTTGTTGGTTTTAACTGATAAGATGAGTTGGAAGGTGGAACTAGAGGTTGTCAGAACTAATCAATTAGCCTTTCACCCAATTTTGGTGCACGTGAACTTAAAGATGGCTTATATGGCCAAAGACTTAAGATTAGCTAATGGTTAAAGGTATGCTTATTAAAGTTTGTTCTGAAGTTAGTTATATAGAACAGACAAATAACTAAAATGCAACTTTTTATTGAAGGAATGTCAGGAAAATTAAAGTTGTTTTAAGGGATTTATATTTACATTGGTAAACATTAGAAATATGCTACAATTTTAAGTTTAACTTAATGCTTATGTGCCTGGAAGGGTCGAACCTACAGTTAGGTTCATGCTAAACTAAAATGTTTGTATGTGAGCTGGTTTCAATTCCAACTGTGTTTCTTTTGTGCTTACAGAGGGTTACAGTGTGATGAATAAATAGAAGTAGGAGTGGTTGCTTAGCAGCTGGGGGTCTTTTAAGGTAGAAAGGTGTTTGTTCTTTGTTTAGCTGAATTTAATTGTAGTTGAAGAAGGACACGAGGGAGTGAGCACCTTTCAATTCTGTAAGAAGAAAGACTGGACAGGACAAGGGAGGTGCAAAGAGGCAGGCTTCCCAAATAACTCGATACAGTCCAGATAACCAGGGAATTGGGGCATAAAGAGTGTCTGAATATGACTGAAATTAAGAGAACATATATGAAGGCATTGTTCAGGAGAATTCAAGGGGAAAAATAAACAAAGTGTTCTGAGTTAAAGAGACAGTTACAGCAACCAGACTTAAAATGGGAAAGAAGATTTCAGAGGTAAATCAAAAGCTTGATGTCACCTTATTAGGGTTTTGGATACGATAGTTAAAGAAATCGTGAACAGTCTGTACAACAATCAAGGCAAAGAACTCCTAAGGGGAAGTGGTAAAACCTAGATACTGGATTAATTGCTCAAAGTGAAAAGGCCAAAGACCGGATCCTTGAAGAACATCCAAGATCCATCTAAAGCTTCACTGAAGTCTTAGCACCTCCACAATATTGCCACCCCAAAGCCCAGGTGAGCAGGAATTCAGACCCCAGAAGGTCGCAAAGACTCGGCGCTCCCAGTAGCCCCCAACTTGCCTCAGTGAATACCGAGGTAAAGACAACATGACACCAGCGGTCAGAACCAGCAACCAACCACTGGCCGTGAAGTTTGGATAAAATGTATTTCATCGAACGCAAAACGTCCAGCCCGTCCAGATTGAGATTGTGAAAGAATGGCAGCCAGTTTTAAAAATCAGCCTTTATTTCACAACAGATCTTTTAAAGGTACCAAGCTCTGAGACTTTTTCTGTCCAGCCCCAACTCCCCAACTCAAACATGATATTCAACACACCACGCAGCAGGATTTCCAAGGATCAAAAGTGAGCCCTCATCAAGAAAACCTCCCCCTCGACTGACAGGATTCTCGGGCGAAATTCTCCCCCAACGGCGGGATGTCCGCCGACTGGCGCCAAAGACGGCGCCAATCAGACGGGCATCGCGCCGGCCCAAAGGTGCGGAATGCTCCGCATCTTTGGCGGCCTAGCCCCAACATTGAGGGGCTAGGCCGACGCCGGAGGGATTTCCGCCCCGCCAGCTGGCGTAAATGGCGTTTGTTGCCCCGCCAGCTGGCGCAGAAATGCGGCGCACGCGCGGGAGCGTCAACGGCCGCTGTCAGTTTCCCGGCGCATGCGCGGGAGCGTCAGCGGCCGCTGTCAGTTTCCCGCGCATGCGCAGTGGGGAGAGTCTCTTCCGCCTCCGCCATGGTGGAGGCCGTGGCGGAAGGGAAAGAGTGCCCCCACAGCACAGGCCCGCCCACAGATCGGTGGGCCCCGATCACGGGCCAGGCCACCGTGGGGGCACCCCCCCGGGGTCAGATCGGCCCGCGCCCCCCCCCCCCCAGGACCCCGGAGCCCGCCCGCGCTGCCTGGTCCCGCCGGTAAATACAAGGTTTGATTTACGTCGGCGGGACAGGCAATTCCTGGGCGGGACATCGGCCCATCCGGGCCGGAGAATCCAGCGGGGGGTCCCGCCAACCGGTGCGGCCCGATTCCCGCCCCCACCCAATCTCCGGTACCGGAGACTTCGGCGGGGGCGGGAACGGGATTCACGGCGGCCAACGGCCATTCTCTGACCCGGAGGGGGGTCGGAGAATGACGCCCCTCATCTCCATTCTCTGTAGGATATCTCACAATTCATCATGGTGAGCAGTTATTATTGTGGCAAGGGACCGAAAACATCATCTACATTTTTACTCACAATGGTGGTCTTCATCTTGGCATCAAACAGCACCACCAAGGTGCTTGCCTGATCACCAGCAAAATCAGCGCCACGAACAGGGTCCCACCTCAGCCATCTACAACCATCTCAGACAAACAATGATGTCTTCGACTTAATCATCTCCCCATTGCCAAAACTTTAACCAGGATCATAGAATCATAGAATATACAGTGCAGAAAGAGGCCATTCGGCCCATCGGGTCTGCACCGACTCTTAGAAAGAGCACCCTACTTAAGCTCACTCCTCTACCCTATCCCCGTAACCCAATAACCCCAACTCACCTTTTTTTGGACACTAAGGGCAATTTATAATGGCCAATCCACCTAACCTGCACACCTGCACACCTTTGGAATGTGGGAGGAAACCGGAGCACCCGGAGGAAACCCACACAGACATAGAGAATGTGCAGACTCCGCACAGAGAGTGACCCAAGCCAGGAATTGAACCTGGGATCCTGGAGCTGTGAAGCAACTGTGCTAAGCACTGTGCTACCGTGCTGCCCTCTTCAGAATTTTCCAGAAACATAACAAAAATCATCCAAATCAGGATCAAATAATTATGGGTCAAACGTAAGGATAAAAAAACTGATTAAAAGGTGAGTAGTGCCAGAGCATATCTCCCACACCTACATCACCAGTGGCACCACAACTGGCTCTGTTGCCCAGCAGGGGAGGGAAAAGTGCAGGAGAGCGAAAAGTGCAGGAGAGCGATACTTATAGGGGACTCTATACTAAGGTGGACAGATAGGTGCTTCTGTGAATGGGAAAGAGACTCCAGGATGGTATGTTGCCTCCCTGGTGCCAGGGTCAAGGATGTCTCTGAACAAACACAGGACATCCTGAAGGGGGAGGGTGAATAGCCAGAGGTCGTAGTACACATGGGTACTAACGACATAGGCAGGAAAAGTGATGAGGTCCTGCAGAAGGAGTTCCGGGAGTTAGGCAGTAAGCTAAAAAGCAGGTTGTAATCTCAGGATTACTCCCTCTGCCACGTACCAATGAGGCTAGAAATAGGAGGAC
This sequence comes from Scyliorhinus torazame, assembly GCF_047496885.1. NCBI lineage: Eukaryota > Metazoa > Chordata > Chondrichthyes > Carcharhiniformes > Scyliorhinidae > Scyliorhinus > Scyliorhinus torazame. The sequence continues at coordinate 308,470,064 of NC_092707.1, forward strand.
AATCCCCCAGATGATTGTCCCATGAGGGTTTCCACACTCCACTTCCAAATATCACACTTTAAAATCTCCTTGCACAATAATGCTTACCATTAGTGGTTTGCATTCCGAAACCCAGTCCAGGCTTTCCAATTAAACTAGTGGTGCAGGAGGGAGGGTTTCAGATTTCTGGACCACTGTGATCTCTTCCGGGGCAGGTGAGACCTGTACAAGAAGGACGGGTTGCATCTAAACTGGAGGGGCACCAATATCTTGGCTGGGAGGTTTGCTACAGTCACTCGGGAGGATTTAAACTAATATCGTAGGGGGGTGGGAACCAGAGCGCTAGCTTAGAAGGTGTAAAAATTGAAGTGGAAACAGAGAACAAAAATAAGAGAACAACATCACCCTGTCTGCTTAAACGCAATGGTTTGAAATGTATTTGTTTCTACGTCAGAAGTATAGCGGGTAAGGCAGATGAACTTAAAGCACTTATTAGTACTTGGAATTACAATGTTGTGGCTTTCATGGAAACATGGCTAAAGGAAGGGCAGGATTGGTAGCTGAACGGTGGAGGATAGAGATACTTTAGGAGAGATAGAGGGGGATGTAAAAGGGGTGGGTTAAGGAGAATATTATATAGCTGTACTGCGGGAGGACACCTTGGAGGACTTATACAATGAAGCAATCTGTGTAGAGCTCAGGAACAGGAAGGGGGTAATCACAATGTTGGGTGTTTATTACAGGCCCCCCAACTCCCAGCGAGAGATAGAGGAGCAGATAGGTAGAGAGGTTTTGGATAGGTGCAAAAGTAACAGGGTTGTTGTGCTGGGGGCTTTTAGTTTTCCCTAAATTGACTGGGACTCACTTAGTGCTAGAGGTTTGGATGGGGCAGAGTTTGGAAGGTGTATCCAGGAAGCCTTCTTGATGCAATATGTAGATGGTCCAACTAGGGAAGGGGCAGTGGATCTGATATTGGGGAATGAGCCTGGACAGGTGGTTGAGGTTTCAGTCGGGGAACATTTTAGGAGTAGTGACCACAATTTTGTAAGTTTTAGGGTACTTTTGGACAGGGATGAGGGTAACTGTCGCATTAAGGTGCTAAACTGGGGAAAGGCAAATTACGATAACATTAGACAGGAATTGAAGAATTTGGATTGGGTGCGGCTGTTGGATAGTAAATCAACATCGGACACGTGGAAGTCTGTCAAGCAACAGTTGATTAGGATTCAGGAAAGTCACGTTCCTGAGAGAATGAAGGATAAGTATGAGAAGTTTAGGGAGCCTTGGATAACAAGGAATATTGTGAACCTCGTAAAAAAGAAAAAGGAAATTTTTATATGATCTAGAAGGGTGGGAACAATCGAAACCCTTGAGGAATATAAAGAAAGTCGGAAGGTACTGAAGTGGGAAATTGGGAGGGCTAGGAGGCATCATGAAAAGTCCTTGGCAAGTAGGATTAAGGTGAATCCCAAAGCTTTTTATTCATATGTAAAAAACAAGAGGGTGGCCAGGGAAAGGATTGGACCAATTAAGGACAGTGGGGGGAATCTATGTGTTGAGCCAGAGGAAATGGGTGAGGTACTAAATGAGTTCTTTGCATCATTGTTCATGAAAGAAAGGGACATTGTGGAAGATGATTCTTGGGTAGGGTGTGTGGATAATCTGGATCATGTTAACATTGAAAAGGAAGAGGTATTGGGTCTTTTAAATGATATTAAGGTAGATAAGTCTCCTGGGCCAGGTGGGATTTATCCCAGAATACTGAGGGAAGCAAGGGAGGAAATTGCTGAGGCCTTGACTGACATCTTTGTATCCTCATTGGCTACAGGTGATATCCCAGAGGACTGGAGAATAGCTAATGTGGTACCGCTGTTTAAGAAAGGTAGCAGAGATAATCCTGGAAACTAGGCCGGTGAGCCTCACGTCGGTAGAAGGTAAATTATTGGAGAGAATTCTCAGGGACAGGATTTGGTTTTGAACGGGAGGTCGTGCCTCACTAACTTGATTGAGATTTTGAGGAGGTAACAAAGATGATTGATGAGGGGAGGGTGGTGAATGTTGTTTACATGGACTTCAGTAAAGCCTTTGACAAGGGGCTTCATGGCAGACTGGTACAAAAGGTGAAGTCACACAGGATCAGAGGTGACGTGGTAAGATGGACACACAACTGGCTCGGTCACAGAAGGCAAAGGGTAGCAGTAGAAGGGTGTTTTTCTGAATGGAAGGTTGTGACTAGTGGTTTTGCACAGGGGTCTGTGCTTGGACCTCCGTTGTTTGTGGTCGACATAAACTATTTGGAGGAAAATGTAGCCGGTCTGATAAGTAAGTTTGGGGATGGCACCAAGGTTGGTGGAGTGGTAGATAGTGTTGAGGATTGTCAGAAGATGCAGTAGGACACAGATAGGTTGGAGACTTGGCAGAGAAATGGCAAATGGAGTTTAATCCGAACAAATGTGAGGTAATGCATTTTGGTAGGTCTAACGTGGAGGGGAAATATACCATAAATGGTAAAACTCTTAGGAATATAGAAGATCAGAGAGATCTGGGCACGCAGGTCCACAAGTCTTTGAAGGTGGCAAAACAAGTGGACAAGGTAGTCAAGAGAGCATATGGAATGCTTGCCTTCATTGGACAGGGCATAAAGACTGACAAGTCATGCTACAGTCGTTTAGAATCTTGGTAAGGCCGCACTTGCAATATTGCGCACAATTCTGGTCGCCACACTAACAGAAAGATGTAGAGGCTAGGAAGAGGGTGAAGTGGAGGTTTACCATGATGTTGACTGGTCTGGAGGATGTTAGCTATGTGGAGAGGCTGAATAGACTCGGACTGTTTTCATTAGAAAGAACGGAGATTGAAGGGTGACCTGATAGAGGTCTACAAGATTATGAGGGGCATGGATAGAGTGGATGGGCAGACACTCTTTCCAAGGGTGGAGGGGTCAGTCACCAGGGGGCATAGGTTTAAGGTCTGTGGGTCAACGTTTAAAGGAGATGTGCAAGGCAGGTCTTTTATGCAGAGGGTGGTGAGTGCCTGGAACGCGTTGCCAGGGGAGGTTGTGGAAGCAGATACATTAACGGCATTCAAAAGGCATCTTGACAAACACATGGATAGGATGGGTATAGAGAGATACAGCACAAGGACACGCTGAGGGTTTTGACAAAGGTTGGTATCATGACCGGTACAGGCTTGGAGGGCTGAAGTGCCTGTTCCTGTGCTGTATTGTTCATTGTTCTTTGTTCCTATGAACCTTCTGGAGAAAACTGCTCACTGTTACCTCCAGTGAAGGATTATTATTATGATTGGCTGCTTGGTTGATATAAATTTCTTGGTCTAAATATATTGGGCGTGATCAAACAAAAGAAAAATAGAGTCCATTCTCGGTGGGGTTAGAGGGGCCGGGAACGACGTCACCATATAATTGCACTCTGTTTTTCTTTTAGCGCCCCGGTTCCTCCCCACCCTCACCCAGAGGCCACACTCAGCGTCATTTCCTGCACTGAGGATCTCCAACAAGCAGAGCTCCCTCCTCCAGGCAGGAAGAGAACAGGGCCCCATTTTTCCTGATATCTTGACCCACTCTGATGCTACCCCCAGACAATCGCAACGACCCAACTCATCGATAAGGGGATCACTAAGCTCTCCCCCATGCACCCCATCTCACCTGGCAGGGCACCTTCAGGCCCGATAACAGCATGGGGAAAATACCAGCCTGGCACCCTGTCAGTGCCCCTGCCAGCCTGGCAATGCCATATGGGAACCCTGGCAATGCCAGACTGGCATCTGGGTGGCACAGCCAGCATGCCAGGGTGCTACTGCCAGGGTGCCAGGTTGGTAGTGCCAAAGTGCCTGGGTGGCACCAGCAGCCAGAGTGCCACCTTTCCCAAAGGCTGACCAACTGGAGGCCCCCGATTATCTGGGAGGCCTCCACAGGTACCATTCTGTCTGGTCCCTTTGTGCTGAATGGCATCTGGCTGGGGCCTCCTCAATGAGGCTGGTAGATTCCAGGTGGCTTAAATCCAGCAAGAGCCCAGCTAAGTGGGTTATTAAACCCACGTAGCCATGCAAAAGATTGGTCCCATTCACAATGGTTAGATCTCGCAAGGTGTAATGGCCATCGGGAATCCTGGGGAGGCCTCTCTAGGCCGCATCGCACCCCCCAGTTCCAGCGGATCGTGCCCATTAACTTGTTTTAATCAAACATTCCTTGCAATTCACTTCCGGATTTGGTAATGTTTCTAACAGAACAGCGAGTTAGATTGAAATGGAGATAATTTCCTCTTAATTAAAAAAATTATACTGATTTAGGCATTTCAGATTTTACTGTAGTGAATTACTGTGATGCGTAATATGGACTGTTAGTCTGTTGGTGAATTTAACATTTTCACCATGCTCTTTCAAGTGTTTGTTTATCATTGTGGAAGTACTGTTGTTTCTTGCACGAATTAAGCGGAGGGAGCACATAGGATCCATATTAAAATTGTAAATAAAGACTGGAAGGTGTGCTGAGTAAGAGCTGATAATTGTGTCTATGCAATATCCTTGTTAGTAATCTATAATAATCCCAGTGTGCTGTTCTCTCATAGTTTTGTATCACCCTCTACATCTGATAGGTATCCAAACTTACCCTAAAATTTTCACTAGCCTCAACCACTCTCTGTGGCAATGTATTCCATGCTCAAAAAACCACTGCACAAATTTCTCCTGACCTGTCCTCTTGAATTCTTAGCAACCATTTCAAAGTGATAATCTCTCATCACTATCTATTCAGCCAGATGAAATAATATTTCCCTATTCAATCTATCTAATCCTTTGATAATTTATTTCATTAATAACCCACTGATTCTCCCGTCTGGCATCTTTACTCTAGCAGAATTAGTACCTGTATCACTAGCTCATCATAAGTAAAATTTGCAAAGTTAACATCATCCTGGTAAACCTACATTTGTCCACAAGCATCCAAAGAGTTGTGATAGTTGGTTCAGAGTTGGGGAATCAAGCCATGGATAAAATCAAGCGCAGGAAGATAGGAATTTGAGAGTTGGTAAAGATTTGGGGCGAGATTCTCCGACTCCCCGCCGGGTCGGAGAATCGCCGGGGGCTGGTGTGAATCCCGCCCCTGCTGGTTGCCGAAGTCTCCGGCACCGGATATTCGGCGGGGGCGGGAATCGCGCCGCTCCGGTTGGCGGGCCCCCCCGCTCGATTCTCCGGCCCGGATGGGCCGAAGTCCCGCCGCTAAAATGCCTGTTTCGCCGGCGTAAATTAAACCACCTACCTTACCGGCGGGACAAGGCGGCGCGGGCGGGCTCCAGGATCCTGGGGGGGGCGCAGGACGATCTGGCCCCGGGGGTGCCCCCATGGTGGCCTGGCCCGCGATTGGGGCCCACCGATCTGCGGGTGGGCCTGTGCTGTGGGGGCACTCTTTCCCTTCCGCCTCCGCCACGGTCTCCACCATGGCGGAGGCAGAAGAGACTCCCTCCACTGCGCATGCGCGGGAATGCCGTCAGCGGCCGCTGACGCTCCCGCGCATGCGCCGCCCGGAGATATCATTTCCACGCCAGCTGGCGAGGCACCAAAGGCCTTTTCCGCCAGCTGGCGGGGCGGAAATTCGTCCGGTGCCGACCTAGCCCCTCAAGGTTGGGGCTTGGCCCCCAAAGGTGCGGAGCATTCCGCACCTTTGGGGCGGCGCGATGCCCGTCTGATTTGCGCCGTTTTGGGCGCCAGTCGGTGGACATTGCGCCGTTTCCGGAGAATTTTGCCCTTGTTTCTTTCTTAGTGGTGAGCAATTCTATTGAGGTTGAAATAGGAAGGGCAAAGTACATAGCGACATTGCAAAATTGCTAAAATAAGGTCAAGGGGTTCGCTATGAGGATTGAAAATATCCGGCTGGCTTCTCCGCCACGTGCCACCGGTTGCAGGATTCCCAATGCAGTGGAGAATCGAGTGTCCGGGATAAAAATGAGATCCCATCACCCCGCTTCAGGCTTGAGTGACTTTAAAGTGCTCAGCTGGAAATCAACAGCACTTAGCTCTTTTTTTGGTTGATGTTTGTAAACATTGTGGTCAGAGAACTGAGGGTTACTGAACCATGAAAAAGATGACTTAATCAAGGCTCACAGCTGTGTATATGAAACTATCAATCACAGCCTAGTAAGGGAAATGATTGAATGGCGTGCATCTCAAGGATCTGAGGGATTTAAATGCAGGTCACTGCTCTCTATTTCAAGAATTTACACATGTTGCTTCCTTCATCTGAGCCAACAGGTATATGCCCAGGTGAATGTGACAACAGCAATTTATCTCACTGCCTCTGTCTAGACTGCTCTCCAGCTTCCAGGCAGAGGTATTGTTTTTTTTGGGGGGGGGGCTTCCTGACATATTTCTCCTTTCTGGGGGGCTTCCTGGCAGGTTTCTAATTTCTGGGGAGGATTACAGACAGGGGCCTCCTTTTTGGGGGAGGGCATTCCTGACAGGTTTCTCTTTCCTGGGGGGCTTCCTGACAGGTTTCTCTTTTCTAGGGGGCTTCCTGGCAGGGGTCTCATTCCTGGGGGTCTCTGTGGGGGTCCATCTATTTAGGGGGTATCGGGGGGGGGGTGCTTCTATTCAGGGAGTCTCTGTGGGGGTCCCCTTATTTAGGGGTCGCTGGTGGGTAGGGGGCGTGTTGGATCATCCCCGTGCTTGGGGGAAGGGGGTACCCAGACAATCTGGGGTCGTGGGGACTGATTTGCAATGCAGACGGGGTGGAGGGCTGATTTTTGATATGGGGAGAGGGGGTGCCAACAGCAGGACCTCGTTATCGCACCACTCGCTCTAAATGGTGGCCCGACAGCAAGATTCCCTCACAAATCCCTCATAAACCTCGTCATGCATAAATTTGCATGGTGAAGGACAGTGAATGGTTTTCTGAACTGCGCTCCCAGCAGGAGTTCAAATCAGGTGTAATTAATCGCCAGCAGGAAAACAGATATAATATTCCAAACGAAGAATCCTGTTATATGTAAAACCAGATAGAGTGAGGACAAGGGCTGTGATTCTCCGAGCCCGCACCGGATCGGAGTATCGGCGGTGACGCCAGAAATTCCCGCCACGCCGTTCCGACGCCGGGACGCGATTCTCCGGCGACCGGAGAATCAGCGCCAGTCGCACGTGCGCGCGGGAACTCGGACCCGCGGCCGCGGTGGCCGTCCTGGTGGGGGGGGGGGATCAGACTCTGGGGGGGGCCTGCACGGCGATCAGGCCCACGATCGGGGGCTAACGATCGGCGACTGCAGCAATTTGGAGGGGGCCTACCTCCTTCCTTACTGTGTGGCTCTGCCATGTTGCTAGACACGGGCGCGGAAACGGCCACAACGCTCATGCGCCGGTGATGAAACAGCCACCACGCGCATGTTCGGATCCGCGCCAGCAGTGCAGGGTCGCGTTTCAGCGCCGGAGCACCGTGCATCACTCTGGCGCCATGCTGGCCCCCTGTGTCCCACTGAATCGCTGGGCCAAGAGGCCCATTGACGCCAGCGTGAAACACTCTGGTGTTTACGCCGGTGTCGACACTTGGCCAGGATTTTGGAGAATCCCGGCCCAGATGTCTATGAATTCATCTATGGTGCGGTCACGAGAAAAAAACTTTATTTGCAATTAAGCAGAATATTTGAAGGATGATTCAGTGTCGATTAGCCATGATGATGGTCTGAAAGTGCAGCATGGATTGGTTCTTTAGAGAACCACAGTATTCAAAAGTTAAGAAATGGGAGGCGGTTCACAACAGCAACCAAGAACTTTACTGGGGGGAAAGAAGACAATATCGGCTATATCTGTAATCTGATTGATTTAAGTATAATTATGCTCTTCCATGGTAAATTTAATCATTGGTACTGAATTAAGTCCAAAGCCCTCTAGTGCTTGAAACAAAACAGGACCAAATGATCCTCAATTATATCTCGACCACCACCAACTAGAAGGACAAGGACAGCAGTTACATTGGAACACCACATCCTGAATTGGAAATATATTGCTGTTCCTTCACTGTCGCTGGGTCAAAATGCTGCACCCTCCTCCATAACAGTGCTGTGAGTGTACCTACACCACATGCACTGCAGCACTTCAAGAAGACAGTTCAGCACCACCTTCTCAAGGACAATTACAGATGGGTATTAATGCTGGCCTAGCCAGCTAAACTCTTGAATCCCTCAAATGAACAAAAAAGCTGGCTGGCAAAGAAAGAAGAGAATCCAAGTGTTTGTTAGTGGTTGAAGAGACTGAGTTTAAAATGTAGTCAAGTGAGTCCAGAGCCTCGTGGTCTAGGTCCTGGTGGTAACTGATGAAATTTGGCACGTGACTGAAGATAGGGCCTAGATGTGTGGACCAGTTGGCTGGAAGTTGGAACCTGTTGCCAGACTAGCTAGCTTTAGAATCCAGATAGTGCAGAAGGAGACCATTTGGCCCATCGGGTCTGCACCGACCCTCTGAAAGAGTACCCCGAAAAACATGCTGGTTCGGGGAATTGGACATTCTAAATTCTCCCTCTGTGTACCCAAACAGGCGGTGGAATGTGGCGATTAGGTGCTTTTCACAGTAACTTCATTTCAGTGTTAATGTAAGCCTACTTGTGATAATAAAGATTACTATAACCTGGATATCACTGAGAGCAAATTTAGCATGGCCAATGCACCTAACCTCCACATCTTTGGACTGTGGGAGGAAACTTGAGCCAGCGGAGGAAGCCCATGCAGACACTGGGAGAAAGTGCAAACTCCACACAGACAGTCACCCAAGGCCGGAATCAAACCTGGGCCCCTGGTGCTGTGCGGCCACAGTGCTAACCCCTGTGTCACTATGTCACCCCGATTTAAGGTTCTGGACCCAATCATACAGGTTTGGAAATAGGAGGCAAGGACTCAGTTACCTGCATGTGCTCACTTGGTGTCTGGGTCTGGTGAGCTGATGATTGTAATCTGGCTGTAACAATAATGGAAGGACAATCCGAAGTGGACAACAGTAATGAAGTGTGATTGTGACCCTGAGGTAGGTAACAGAAAGCCGGCTGGGTGTTGCAGCTGCGGGGGTGTGGGGGCATTGTGGAAATTAGAATGTCAAAACAGTGGAAGTAGTGAGCAGCTTCAATCTCCAATGTTGCCATCCTCAGAGTAGCCCAGGGATGAGCCAGATTGAACTCTAACTTACTCTACTTTACAGCGCTAGATTTCGATTTATTGTTATGTGTACCGAGATACAGTGAAAAGTATTGTTCTGCGTACAATCCAGGCAGATCATTCCATACATAAAAAATATAGAAGGTTGGGCCATTTCCGACTGAGGGCAAAAGGCTAAAATTACACAGCAGTATATAAATTCACATAAAGTATTCATCACAAAAGCACACCTTTCAGCCCAGCCAGTTCATCTCCTCTCAATCCTTCTCCCATCCATCTGACAGCATACCCCTCCATTCTCTTCTCACTGAAATTCATAACCTTGTTCAACATATCTATACACTATTTATATCAATGTGGTAGGAAATTCCACAATCTCTACACTAGGTAAAGAAGTTGCTTCTGAATACCTATCTGATTTCTAGGCACTATCTTTTATTGATTATCTCTAATTTTGTTTATCTCCATGAGAAAATAACAAATTTACAACAACACCTTGCATTTAGTACCTTTCTAAGAGAAAAATAAAACTTATATGGGACCACACAGAAGACTGATCACACAATAGGAAGCCTGCAAGCTTCCAGGATGGTTGGAGGGGGGAGTGCCCACTCAGGGTCTATCTGATCTCACACTCAGACTGTCTCCATTATTCTTCTGACAGGCCTTGCAGAAAGCAGTTTCTTAAAACACAAACAAGGTCAGTTGACTCATCACAGGATCTCCCTTCAAAAACTGATCAGTTACCCAAACATGGCCACATCAGACTGATTGCAGGCCCATTGTTTAAAAATAATAAGATTGTGGCCAGAGGAGTTCCCTCTTCAGCCAAGATTCAATGCCCAGATTGATATAATCTAATGGCTTGGTCCACACCCAGCTGAATACACAGGTGATGTCTGGATGTTTTATAAATGGATCACGAGATGGGTCATTTACATTCACCTAAGTTGATTGTCTCTGGGGGAGTATCCTCAAGACTGACTGACTCAATTCTAATGGCTTTAGAAGTTGGAGAGTACCGTTATACATTGGCCATCTTAGAAGCTGTTGTTCAGTCATTTGAAATGTTACTGTTCAGTCTTTTTACTTATCTGGTGGTTTCAACCCATTCAACAAATTAGGCAATTTTTAATATAGAATATGGGTTTTATAACAATGTCCCAGCCAATACTTATCTCTTAACCAACATTACTAAAAAAAACTATCTCTATGCTGTTTGTATGACTTTCCTGTGCTCAGGTTGTCTGCCATGTTTCATGTAGTGGCTATTGATATGGGCCAGGGTTTAGGAAACTCCAAAGTATGTCATGGAGCTCACCTGACCGACAACTGTTTATTGATTTTGGTTAGGATGAGCAGAAGAGCCTGCCTTTCAGGTGTTATTCAACAGAGCTCTCAGGCGCTTTTAATCAAAAAACAAGCTTTATTCTCCAAATTTAGTTAACATTTGTATAAACACACAGTAAGATTTTTTATCAACTACAAACATAAAGCCTCCACACAGCGACAGTAATCTATGTATAACCCTTCATGAATTCTCCCTTAACTGTTCCAATTCAATAACAAAATCCAAGTAAAACCAGAAACCCCTTTTCAAAGGTGTGGCCCAGCACACAGCATTCTTACTGGTATAAGACATGTTATTGATACTCTGTTCCCCTTTTCAAACAGCAGATTTGAATTCCTTTCAGAAAGCAATTATCTCTTTTAAATTACCAAACAGTCTGGAAACAGCTTTTAAAATGAAGATAGAGAGACACTTCTTTCCACCGGTGAAGTTCAAACCAGTCCAAGCCCAAAGTGAAAGTAAAACTCAGAGCCACAGCCCAGCTCCACCAACACAATGACATCACTGAAGCCATCTGATAAGACAAAAACATTTCTTAGTGGGACATTCCCATGACACTACATTTCAAACATATTTCCTTGGTGCCAATGCACTCTGGGATGTCCTGAGACCAAAAAGGCTTTTATATAAATAGAAGTGCTTTCCTTCTTAATGTATGTTTTTAATAGTTTCTACGGTACATTGTTTTGGGGTAGAGTTTTGCATCAGGAAGGATCACAAAGCTGGCTGTATCAGATAAGCTACCTGTTAAACAAAGCAACAGTTTCACTGCAGTCAGTGGAATTAAATATCTGGTGTTACATCAAATGGGTGACTGATCGAATGCTTCCTGGTTCTGTACCATGCCCGAGACAAATTTCTATCCCCATTTATCTTTGCAGTGCAAGTATATTACATCCCTGCTTTCACTCACAGTCGATGCCATGACAAATCCTGTCATTTAGGTCAAACACCTAACAATTGAAAAAGGATGAGTATGCATAATGGGAAATCTGGAAAAAATATAAGAAGATATTCCTGATAATGCAAAGTTAGATAAATAAAATAACATTATTCTGCTCGCAGATGTCATTTAACTTTTTTAAGAGTGGAATTTTTAAGGTCCGTACTGCCAGCTGGAACTTCGCTTATCGCCGAAATCAATGGGGTTTTGAATGATTGCCACATTTTCCTGTCCTGCCCCCACCTTGATGGGGCCATAAAACTTTGCCCGAAGAGTATTTTCTTCAAAGTAAACTAAAGAAGATGAAGATTTTAAAACATGCTAGGTTTTGTTCTGAAGTGAAATTTGCTGTTCAGTGGAGCAGACTGCATGTTTCCCCTTTCGCACCTGTGGTATGCACTGCTGCTTTGTGTGTTCTTAGACCCAACAACACGATGAGCCATTGTTTGCATTTATAGCCCAGAACTTCAGTGGCCCATGTTCATGTGTTCATAAAAAGTTCAACAACTGACCCTTACAGTTTACTTTACATAGCTTGTTTTAATGTTCGCCAGACAATACACCACAATGGCTGGAATACTCTGTCTTTTTCCTCCGGGAGCTCACCCCCACCCATGGGTTTCCTGGCAGCATGGGGCTGCTTCAATGGGAAAACCCATTGACAAGCAGTGAGAGTAGTCTTCTGCTGCCAGTGAACAACGCACTGCCCAGAAACACACAGCTGGGGGACCAGAGAAATCAGCCCAATGTCTTTGCATTCACTGTGATTTTTGTTTTGCAGTTATAGAAACAGATGCTGACAGAGAAAATGTCTGGGGTGAATGAGAAAAAAAAGTGGCTTTTGATGTTACTAATTACACAAAATTAGCATGTCTTGATTTGAATTAAAAATTCAGAACATACAGTTCAATAATAAGACACACACATCTATAACTTCCAAGAGATTCTAATAATCCCTTCTGTGAATATGAATGCAGACAAAAAAGCTCTTAAAATACTGAGACACAAGATTCTCATGATAACTTTTCAACAACCACATTAGTTCTTCAGATAACTACATGTTTCTCTGATTAAATCTTTAATTCCATGTTTAATGATGTAGAAATACATATTATTGTTCAAGTGCTCCAACACTTCACCGAGTACAGAAAAACATGTTTTTTTTCATTTTCATACTAAAGTTTGACCCAGATTTTATATCCATAATATGGTATAATTTATTCACTGTAAGAGAATAAGTATGCTATTAATGTGGTGAAACCATAAGACTGAATGAACTATTTGACCCAAATACATTTCTTTATAAAGCCTCTGATTAACTAATCGCACATGGTCTTCACAGATCCTACCTGGAATTTGTAGCAGTGGCAAATGTGGTCATTGGCCAATGATAACAATTTCATTCTCTCCCTTTCACTCCGCAGTATACCCAGATAAAAAGTCATCAAAATATCTGCGTAATCAGATCTAAAACTAGATCTCTGATTTACTGAAATGAATAGGAATTAAAGTTTTTCATTTTGGTATGTTTTAATCCTCACCAGTTCTCCTGCCTTTCTATCTCAAAGAGACAAAGCCCTAGCTTCAGTTTGATTCCACAAGCTCCATCTGGCATTTGTCATATCTTCAGGTATGAGCCTAGACAGTGAGGTTTAGAAAGCTACATCGGGGGCAGATTTAGTTCAGTTGGCTGGACAGCTGGTCCGTGATGCAGAGTGAGGGTTCAATTCCCATACCAACTGAGGTTATTCATGAAGGGCTTCTCAACCTTGTCCCTCACCTCAGGTTTGGTGATCCTCAGGTTAAACCACCACCAGTCAGCTCTCCCCCTCAAAGGGAAAAGCAGCCTATGGTCATTGGGATTATGGTAACTTTACTTTACATATAATATAACAGGTAACAAAGTTATTGGCTAGCAATGAAGAGCAGAAACCCATTTGATTTTCTGTTCCCTAGCACAGTAATGATAAAGCCAACTAAATTATCTACCACAAGCCCAGCTTAGATCAGGTAACCCAGGAATAAATGATCTTTAAGTTTAGAATTTTCCCAGTTTGTGTGGCTCACCTTCATTGTGATTCAACAGCCAATGGACTCTTACTTTGACTCCCAATTTAGCAAATTGAAATCCATATGTAAACTTTTTAGAGACTTCTAAGCTGCTTTCGTTTTCTTATTAATTAAAGTGAGTCATGCACTAGAAAGTCATTCTCAATCTTTAAAATTCAACAACCAGAGCACCCATTGTGAAATGTCCACATGCATTATAAGAACACAAGAGGTAGGAGCAGAAGTAGGCCATTCGGCCCATTGGGTCTCCTCTGCCATTCAATGAAATCAGGACTGATCTGATGTGACAATCCTCAACTCCACTTTCCTGCCTAATCCCCATAAACCCTTGATTCCCTTACAGATTATACGCACTAAAGTTGTTTCATTTTTTTCCCAATCAGCAGAACACAGTTCCCTCTGCCCAATGTTAGGATATTGTTGTAAAACCTTTTGTCTGCCATGTGTCTGCCCTTTTATCCCTGTCCTGCTGCCTGCTTTGGTCTACATTCTTCTGGATAGTCTGTGCCATTTGGGATTTCTGTTAAACTACAGATTTTAGGCAGAGCTGAAACATCCCAGTCCTGTTGGGACAGGTCAAGACATCGCCTTTAGGTTCTGTGGCAGAACCGGTGATGTCAATTTGATCAACTTGGCAAGCAGTCAATCGGTGGATGTGGAATTTTCAGCCTCTTGCTATCATTGCATACGCTGCGACAACGAATGAACGGACATCGCGCAACAATCACCAGGCAGGAATGTTCCCTTCCAGTCGGGGAACACTTCAGCAGTCAAGGGCATTCAGCCTCTGATCTCCGGGTAAGCGTTCTCCAAGGCGGCCTTCAGGACGCACGACAACGCAGAATCGCCGAGCAGAAACTTATAGCCAAGTTCCGCACACATGAATGCGGCCTCAACCGGGACCTGGGATTCATGTCGCATTACATTCATCCTCCACCATCTGGCCTGCGAAATCCTACCAACTGTCCTGGCTTGACACAATTCACACCTCTTTAACCTGGGGTTACCCCATCTCTGGATCTGTAAAGATTTAATCACCTGCTAATGGTCGCATTCCAAGCATTGTTTGGCATCTTTGCAATTTGTCTATATATATGTTTCTGGAACATACCTCTTCATTCACCTGAGGAAGGAGCAGCGCTCCGAAAGCTAGTGACATCGAAACAAACCTGTTGGACTTTAACCTGGTGTTGTAAGACTTTGTACTATGGTTGGTGAAGCCAGTCAGAAACTTTCAGGAAAGAAGGTGAGTCTACTGGAGAGTTCCATCTTTTGTTCAGCTCTGTGAGGAAAGTCAGCAAGTAAGGACTCAGGAAACTCTCTCTCTCTTTCTCTCTCCCTTCCAGATGATTTTAAGAAGCAATCTAGCCAAATCTTTGAAGACTTTCCTGTTTAAAGGGGGACAGACAGCCATGAGAATTGGCAAAGCGATCTTGAGTATGAAAGTGCAAGCCCTTTTCCTACAGGTCAGTAACATTGAATTGTGTGTGTCAGGGACTGGGAAGAGCTCAAGATTGAAGCTTAAACTGAGAATATGCCTCAAAGTATGGCCAGAGTTCCAGTGTAAAGTTCAGACAAAGGAAATAAAAACCTTTGTTTACTCAGACAGGCTGAAATGATCTCACATGGAGGCAAAAGCTACATCTGGTGGTAGAAGGCAGAAATTCACTGATCTGAGCATCCTGTGTACTGCATCATCTGGTGGCCTGCAATAAGAATTGCACTGATCTGAATATCCTGTACCTACAGCCATCTGATGGCAGAGGAGCAGAATTGTACTGGAATTCTTGAATGAACCGCCATGTGGTGGTCGAAGGATGGAATTGCGCCAACCTGAACCTTTTGAGTAAAATTATTTCCAAGAGGCCGGAACCACAGCAGTGAAGACTCACCTCAAGCCTACCTTTTAATCCCTGCTTTTTTTTATTCCTCACCAACCCTTACCTTGTGTCTGTCTTGTGTGTGTCTGGGTGGAGGGTGGGATGGGGTCTTGGGCTAATGTAGCCTGGTAGACCATTATCCTGTTATTTCCTTAGATATATTCATCTTTTCCTCTTTTTATTAATAAACAGTTTGTTAATGTTTCACTTAAAAATCTGGGGCGTCATTCTCCGACCCCCCGCCAGGTCGGAGAATGGCCGTTGGACGCCGTGAATCCCGCCCCCGCCGAGGTCTCCGGTACCGGGGATTGGGCGGGGGCGGGAATCGGGCCGCGCCGGTTGGCGGGACCCCCCGCTCAATTCTCTGGCCCGGATGGGCCGAAGTCCCGCCCAGAAATTGCCTGTCCCGCCGGCGTAAATCAAAGCTGGTATTTACCGGCGGGACCAGGTGGCGTGGGCAGGCTCCGGGGTCCTGGGGGGGGGCGCGGGGCGATCTGGCCCCGGGGGGTGCCCCAACGGTGGCCTGGCCCGCGATCGGGGCCCACCGATCCGCGGGCGGGCCTGTGCCATGGGGGCATTCTTTCCCTTCCGCCTCCGCCACGGTCTCCACCATGGCGGAGGTGGAAGAGACTCTTCCCACTGCGCATGCGCGGGAAACTGTCGGCGGCCGCTGACGCTCCCGCGCATGCGCCGCATTTCCGATCCAGCTGGCGGGGCACTATACGCCATTTCCGCCAGCTGGCGGGGCAACAAACGCCATTTCCGCCAGCTGGCGGGGCGGAAATCCCTCTGGCGCCAGCCTAGCCCCTCAATGTTGGGGCTCGGCCCCCAAAGATGCGGAGCATTCCGCACCTTTGGGCCGGCGTGATGCCCGTCTGATTGGCGCGGTTTTTGGCGCCAGTCGGCGGACATCGCGCTGTTGGGGGAGAATTTTGCCCCTGGTGTCTGCAATTCATTGGAGCAGTCAACGGTTAAAGATTGTCGGAAAACACAAATTACTGGTTAATTCGCTTATGTTGGCACTTCGGGATCTGTGGGGCTGGAATTGACTGTGCACTCGCCCAGGGTGTCATAACACTACACAAAATAAAGGAGCTACCAACTCCTAAAATACAAGTGTTGGTCATATGAATAGACAGGATTCAAAATCTAATTGCAAGAACCTGAAAATGAATTTTCAATGATTGATGCTTCCAGCAGATATTGAATTCTCTCCTAATCTGAATGGTTGAGAGTTTGAATGGAAAATCATTGATTAGAATACTGGAAGATATGATGGATTTTATTTCTTAGAAAAAGATGCAAGATATATTCCATAATTCCTTTTCTATTAAGCGGAGGTAGCAGCGCTGTTCCTTCTAGTGTCACATGACGCAATGACCTCTACTGGAGAAAACATTCGGAGGGTGTTCTACTTTACCATTTACATTGGTATGTTCTGCCATCTGGCAATCTACCAAGAAATTAAGGGTAGCAACAACAATGCATCTTCGATTGTATACCATCTACCAATGGATTTAATCACTGAAGAGGATTAAAGGGCACGGCTTAACGGAATTGAAACAGAATCCTGTGTCGAGCGTATTTAGCCGGGTGTTTCCCGATGTTAGCCACGCCAAGAATGACCCGTAATTAAACGGGACTCTGCTTCATTTCGAAGCGTCGGTTAGGATTGCCCCGCCGAGGTCGCAGTTAGGCCCTTTTTTAAATGCCATCCAAATCTCTAGACCCCCCTCTCCCTCACCGCGGCCTCCAGAACCCCCTCCCAAAGCTCCAACTTACCTATAAGGGGGTGATCAAGCCTCCCGCACCCCACCTCATAATACAGTTATGAAGGCACACCCGGGGCCGATCCCCGTAATAGGCAAGAAGCCACCTGAGCACCTTGGCACTGCCAGCCTGGCATTGTGGCAGTTCCCCTTCAAGGCTGGAAGTGATACCTGGGCACCTGGTGTATCAGAGCACCATACTCTCCAGAGCCCGACCACCCTGGGTCTCCCGATCATCTGGGGGAGCCTCCCTCCCCAAGTGCCAGTACACCTGGTTTACGTTGGTGTAGACCAGTGCTAAACGACGCACGCCCGAGGTCTCTGAGGCTCAGGGGTTAGACCCAATGCCTTGGGTAATTCTGGCAGAGCAAATGTAAGCCTGACTGCACACTTGAAAATGCAAATCTTTGCCCTGCCCATTGTGGGCGGGATCCAGACCGCGACACCTCGCCAGAGGTACCAGTTGCATCGCGTCCCCACTTGGGCACTGCGTGGCCGTTAGATCGGACCCAAAGTTTTGAGTCCATATGAATCTTCTCCAGAACTGAAGGATAGCAATGTAATTAATTACGTAGTCAGAGAATGAGGATGGGGAAGGATAGGACTGAGATAGATCAGAGCTAAGGAGCGGTTGACAAAGATATCATGGAAATAAGACAAAGAGGGTAGCATTAAGGACGAATGAAGTGCTAATATTGGCATAAAGGTAAGAGATCAGAATTTATTAATAGCAGAACAAAGGTCAGTGCTCAGTGGAAAGCAAAACTGATAAACAAGGGACAGATGGTCCTGTGGGGGAGGTGGTAGCCAAAGTAATCAAAATCACCCCTCCCCCACAAGGCCATCTGTCCCTTATTTTTCAGTTTTGCTTCCACTGAGCACTGATCTTTGTCCTCCTGTTAGCACATTCTCGCATCTTACCATTATGCCTGTTAGCACTCTGCAATCCTTAATGGCACCACTCTGTCTGTGACATCTTTATCAATCTCTCCTTGGCTCCAATCTATTCCAGACCTTCTATTCTGTCCAACCCCCTCTCCAACTATATAATTCATTAGATTTCCTCTTCAGTTCAATGGAGGAGTCATATAGACTTTAAATTTCTCTCTCCACCGAGGCTGCCACACGTGGTGAGTTTTTCCAGCATTTTCTGTTTTTATTTCAGATTTCCAGCATCCGCGGTATTTTGCTTTTAACTATATTGCTTGCACTTGACGTAGCACAAAAATCAGGTTTATGGATTTTGAGGCGCTATTGCAGTTCAAATAGGCCGAAACATTAGTATCTCACTATGTCCAGTGATGTTCTTTACATGTCTTAAATTCAGGATTAAACAGAATCATCAGGAGAAAAAAATGATTTTCCCAATGCAGTATTTCAAAGTTGGAATAAGATATGTCCCAATGATCTGTCCGTCCTGTGTTAACTTCATTTTCACCAACCAGAGACTAATTTCCAGGCTTAACAGAACAACCTATGTTATTTTACATGAAATCAAAAATTATGTTAATTGCTGAAAATGAGCTAGATCTATACACTTGCATGAACTTTAAAAGTTAAGGATTTCAAATGAAATTACATTTTTCTAATCATACTGCTGCTTACCTCCTGTACATGATCTTTTTCAATACTTTACCATTCTCTTTTCCATCAACCTCTTATTATTTTCATCCACAATTCCATTATCTCTGGTGTTTCTTCTGCCTATTGAAATGTACCTAAATGGTAAAACTTAAACAAAAGGTCTACTTTTGTAAGTGGTGTGGCAAAACTAATCAAACTCACCCTCAAACTTTACAAATCGTTCTGTAATGTGCAGCTGGAGAACAGAATACTTTCAGATATTAAATGCTAGATAAATTGATCCTACGTGAGTGTTTGCATTACGTGCTGCCATTTTAATATGCGAATGAGATGGTGGCCTATCACATTACATTTGAACCATATTTGTGCCTGACATGATGTAATTGTAGGTTTGTGTCCATGTTTAAGAGATTATTGAACTTTTAGAGTAGTTGTAACTGCCACACTGTGGATTAAGGTCCTTGCTACAATGAAGATGGGGTGTGTTTTAACTCTGCTGGGTTTGGGTTTTCCACATGTGTGAGTCACACCCACCCCCTTTCCACTATGGATTGGATTGGATTTTGTTTATTGTCACGTGTACCGAGGTGCAGTGAAAAGTATTTTCCTGCGAGCAGCTCAAACAGATCATTTAGTACATGAAAAGAAAAAAAGAAAATATATAATAGGGCAACACAAGGTACACGATATAAATACATGGACACTGGCATCGGGTGAAGCATACAGGAGTGTAGTATGAATTAGGTCAGTCTATAAGAGGGTAGTTTAGGTCGTTTCACCCTACCGGTGAAACTGAAATCTGTCGATAGGGCGGGACTTCCAAATTCAGGTCCTGCCTGCCATTTGTAAAAGTCTGTGGAGTCTCCACAACTCAGCAAAATCTTATGTTAGATTTACCTTGGCAGTGGTGGGCCTTCCCCTGCATCAAGGACTCCAAGGACAGTAATTCAACCCCCTTAAAGTGTTGCAAGCCCATCAGAGACCAGCAGCTGTGGATTGCTCAGCAGAGCTATGAATGATTTAGGATTTCTGCCCTGGATGATTAATCTTACAAGTCTGTTTCTGACTAAGCCACCGAAAGTGGGAAAGCTATCTTCCTAGACAGAACAATGAGTGGCTCTCGCTATGGGGAGATAACCTTCAGTGCCCTGAGTAGTCAAAACACTACCAGCTACGTCCTAATGAAGATTGTCCAGGTAAGTTGCTCATATTAAATCATTACTTTCTCAGTGTGGGTCCTTGTCTCTTAGAACACCCTAATGAGCTTCTGGGAACTTAAACTCACTCAATGTAACACATACACAGTTATATTTTTAGTGGGATTTTATTATAAACATTTTAAAGTATAAAACAGATTTACAGAGTCTGCAAAATGTATGTCTGCTAACAGTTTGTCATTGCTAAAAGTGAAATATACTTAAGCATGGATATCCATAAGCTATCTCTACTTCAAATCTTTTAACAAAATAAGGAAATCATACTTACAAGTCCAGAATAACTTGTTTGATGAAACAGGTAGAACAGAAGCTTGACTCCTCTCGCTCCTCCGCTCAGAGAGTGTCGCTAGAAAGAAGTTCTGTTTCAATTGGACCTGTCCCTTTTTATACACTTTTTAAAATAATGGTCTGTTGTCTTAGTCCTGATGGTAAATAGTCTTAGAGACACCTATTAACATTTGTAGATTTATATATATTTTGAAGGACAGTGAGAGCCTGGTATCTTTTTAGCTTTAACAGGACTAGTCTGTAGTGGGCTATTTAAAAGGATTTGTACGATTTAAATTTAAAAGGATTTGTAGGATTATTATTATTTTAAGGCCTTCACAGAACATGATATCGGTGTTTAATTGTGATGTCACGACATTTTGAAATATGGGCAGACTAATAGTCGTTCAAGCACCATGTTATCTCTGCTAACCTGTGGTCCTATTGCTAAGCTTTTACTTATGAAGTTTCTTCATTCGGAAGAATTTACGTTTATCAATTTAGGATCTTGGGAGTACAATTTATTCTCTTTCTTACACTCCTTGTTTGGGGTAGTTTAAACTATTTAAGTCTTATTCATAATTATATTTGTTATATTTCTATCCCAATGGGTATTAGGGATTCTGAATGATAATTACATGATGCAGATATCATTTGTATTATTTTGCAATCCGGAAACTGGTGGCATAATTGTCTAAGTCCACAGCTACATACGCACACCGGTTTCTACCTTTTGGTTCTAATAAAAGCTTTTCCTTCATCTGATTTAGTGGTCAGTAAGACATTCATCACAGAGCCAGCAGGAGGAGGGGCTGATGCCAGTAATGTGCTCACCTGAGTCCCAATATCACCAAGGTACAGATGAGGGATGGTGAGGAAGTAGGGTGTCAGCAGCCAGGGTAGATTGGTGCTGCTCAGCAGATTCTCCACAGACTTTTACAAATGGCCTAGCCAGCAAAGCCTACATAGCGTAAAAAATTAATTTAAAAAAATAGATCCAACCCATCCCAATGCTGGATATCCCGATTACACATTGAGTGCCTTCGAATGAGGGAGCCCCATCAACCCAGGAGCCCACAAGTAACCCCAACGGCTTTAACATTGGGTGAACACAGCACTGGCTAGATGAGTCCCATAAGTGGGCCCACTTAAGGGCCTCAATTGGTGGAGTGGCGGGAAGGCCATCCATGAGTCTTCCCATTCCAGACATAGTCAGGAAAGAGGCAGAAGACAAAGAGATCCCCATCCACCACCCACCCACCTAATTCGTCTTGGCAAATTGCATCCAGTATTGTGCTAAAACGCTGCCTCAATGTGCTTGTTCATGGAAGGTACATGCCAATACAAGTAGGCAGTGGAAACTTACTCTTTATTTAGTTCATCAAACTGCTTCATAATTTTGAACACCTTGTGGTAATCACCACTGTTGTACACATTAGAAGATGTGTGGTAAGACCCTGTACTAGAGGTACGGGGGTAGTCCCTGCCTGCTGGCTCCATCCAGCAGGCGGAGTATAAATATGTGTGCTCCCTATACAGCAGCCATTTCGCCAGCTGCTGTAGGAGGCCACACATCTTAGATTAATAAAGCCTCAGTTGTATTCAACTCTCATCTCTGTGCAATTGATTGTGCATCAATTTATTACTCTAAGATTTTCAGAAGATGGACCTCCGCATCAAGCCGGATCGCCTGCAGCTGGATCCGCAATCAAGCGACGCCAAAAAGGACTTTCAACACTGGCTAGCTTGTTTCGAAGCTTACATCAGGTCTGCACCGGACCCAATCCCGGAAACTCAGAAGATCCAGATACTCTACTCGCGGCTGAACTCCAGCGTCTTTCCTCTTATCCAGGATGGGCCAAACTACGACAAAGCCATGGCGCTACTGAAAGAGAATTACGCCCAGCAGATGAACACACTCTTCGCCAGACACGTACTCTCTACTCGCAGTTAACTCTCTGGTGAGTCCGTAGAAGATTTCTGGCGTGCTTTACAGGCCGTCACGGCCATAGAACATTCAAACCTCCTCATGCGGGACGCCTTCGTTATGGGGATAGGGTCAGACCTCATACGCCAGCGACCTTTAGAGGGGGCCATGCTCGACCTCGCAGCAACAAAAAAACTGGCGCTATCGATGACGGTCGCCTCGCACAATATTCAGGCCTACACCCCCAGCCGCGTGGCCCAACCCTCCTACACATCGTGGACTCCGCAGACGGCCGCCCCACCGGGGGCCACACCCAGCCAATACGCCTGTGCCACGGCCAGCCAGCCAAACAAGGGGGCCCCCGATGTTACTTCTGCGGGCACCAGAAACACCGCCGCCAACGCAGCCCGGCCCGCACCGCCCTTTGCAAGACCTGCGGCAAGAAGGGGTACTTCGCTGTGGTGTGCCATGCCCGCTCAGTCGCCGCCATTGCCCCGACCCCCCTCACGTACGGACAATGGGCGCCGCCATCTTCACCTCCCCGGACCACGTGCGGCCAGTGGGCACCGCCATCTTCTCCCCCTCAGACCACGCGCGGCCAGTGGGCGCCGCCATCTTTTTCAACCCCCGCCATGTGCGGCCTGTGGGCGCCGCCATCTTGTCCACCCCAAGATCATCAGGCGCCGCCATCTTGTCTTCCCCACGGCACATAGGCACCACCTTTGTTCCAGGACCCGTGACCCCGGGCACCCCATCATTCGACACTAGCGACAACCAGCCACGACTCGCATCGGTCACGATCAACCAGTCTCGCCCGCACAATCTAGCCACCGCCTCGACAAGCGTGAAGATCGATGGCCACGAGACCTCTTGCCTGCTGGACTCCGGGAGCACTGAAAGCTTCATCCATCCAGATACGGTAAGGCGCTGCTCCCTTGCCGCCAATCAAAGAATCTCCCTGGACTCCGGGTCCCACTCCGTGGCGATCCGGGGGGTACTGTATAGTCACACTCACGGTCCAGGGCGTAGAATTCAGCGGCTTCCGCCTCTACGTCCTCCCCAACCTCTGCGCGGCCCTGCTACTTGGCCTGGACTTCCAGTGTAACCTCCAGAGCCTAACCTTGAAATTCGGCGGGCCCCTACCACCCCTTACTGTGTGTGGCCTCGCGAACCTAAAGGTCGACCCACCTTCCCTATTCACAAACCTAACCCCAGATTGCAAACCCGTCGCCACCAGGAGCAGACAGTACAGCACCCAGGCCAGGACCTTCATCAGGTCCCAGGTCCAGCGGCTGCTTCGGGAGGGTATCATCGAGGCCAGCAACAGCCCCTGGATAGCCCAAGTGGTAGTGGTGAAAACTGGGGAGGAACACAGAATGGTCGTGGACTACAGCCAGGCCATCAATAGGTACACACAGCTCGACGTATACCCTCTCCCACTCATATCTGATATGGTCAATCAGATTGCACAGTACCGGGTCTTCTCAACTGTAGACCTCAAATCCGCCTACCACCAGCTCCCCATCCGTAAGGCGGACCACCCATACACGGCCTTCGAGGCAGATGGCCGCCTCTACCATTTTCTCAGGGTTGCCTTCGGTGTCACCAACGGGGTCTCGGTCTTCCAAAGGGAGATGGACCGAATGGTCGACCGGTACAGGTTGCGGGCCACCTTCCCGTACCTAGACAATGTCGCCATCAGCAGGACCACGATGCCAACCTTGCCAAATTTCACCGCACCGCCACTCTCCTAAACCTCACCTATAACAAGAAGTGCGTATTCAGCACAAACCGCTTAGCCATCCTCGGCTGTGTGGTCCAGAACGGAGTTCTGGGGCCCGATCCAGACCGCATGCGCCCCCTCATGGAGCTCCCCTTCCCCACTGCCCCAAGGCCCTCAAACGCTGCCTGGGGTTCCTTTCATACTACGCCCAGGGGTCCCAAACTACGCGGACAAATTCCACCCACTCATCCAGTCCACCCTTTTCCCCCTGACGGCAAAGCTCAACATGCCTTCAACCGTGGTAGAGCCGATATTGCCAAGGCCGCAATGCACACAGTAGACGAGACGCTGCCCTTTCAAGTGGAGAGCGACGAATCAGACGTCGCCCTAGCCGCTACGCTCAATCAGGCAGGCAGACACGTGGCATTCTTTTCCCGCACCCTTCATGCCTCCGAAATTCGGCACTTCTCCGTCAAAAAAGAGGCCCAAGCCATCGTTGAAGCTGTCCGGCATTGGAGGCATTACCTGGCCGGCAGGAGATTCACTCTCCTCACTGACCAACGGTTGGTAGCTTTCATGTTCAATAACACACAGCGGGGCAAGATCAAGAACAATAAAATCTTGAGGTGGAGGATCGAGCTCTCCACCTACAACTACGAGATTTTGAATCGCCCCGGCAAGCTCAACGAGTCCCCAGATGCCCTATCCCGAGGTACATGTGCCAGCGCACAGGTGGACCGACTCCGGACCCTGCACGATAACCTTTGTCACCCGGGTGTCACACGGTTGTACCATTTCATAAAGGCCCGCAACCTGCCCTACTCAGTCGAGGAAGTCAGGGCAATCACCAGGGACTGCCAGGTCTGTGCGGAGTGCAAACCGCACTTCTACCAGCCGGACCGCGCACGCCTGGTGAAGGCCTCCCGCCCCTTTGAATGCCTCAGCGTGGATTTCAAAGGGCCCCACCCCTCCACCAACCGTAACCCGTATTTCCTCAGTGTGGTCGATGAATACTCTAGATTGCCCTTCGCCATCCCATGCCCCGATATTACGTCTGCCACCGTCACCTAAGCCCTCAACACAATCTTCGTGCTGTTCGGCTTCCCCGCCTACATCCACAGTGACAGGGGATCCTCATTCGTGAGTGATGAGCTTCGTCAGTTCCTGCTCAGCAGGGGTATGGCCTCCAGCAGGACGACCAGCTATAACCCCCGGGGAAATGGGCAGGTGGAGAGGGAGAACGGGACAGTCTGGAGGGCCGTCTAACTGGCCCTACGGTCCAGAAATCTCCCAGCCTCCCGCTGGCAGAAGGTCCTCGCGGATGCACTGCACTCCATTCGGTTGCTACTATGTACCGTCACTAACGACACACCCCATGAACGTCTCTTTGCCGTCCCCAAGAAGTCTACATCCGGGGTGTCGCTCCCGACTTGGCTCGCAGCTCCAGGACCCGTCCTTCTCCGTAGGCACGTCTGACTCCACAAGGCAGACCCGTTGGTTGAAAGGGTGCAGTTACTCCACAGTAACCCCCAGGATGCCTACGTAGCGTACCCCAACAGCCGCCAGGATACTGTCTCCCTCGGGGACCTGGCACCAGAAGGTTCCACACATGCACACCCCTCCGGCCCGGCTCCACACCGGCCCCCTCCCCTGGCGCACCCAGCAGCAACCCCCAGGACCATCCGTCCTCCCCCTGCCCACGCCCGAGGATGAAGAGGATTTTGGCATGCTCCCGGAGTCACCGAGGACCAGACCAACACCAGAATCGCCGGCACCGCTGCGTCGCTCCCAACGCCACAGCAAGGCCCCGGGCCGGCTAAATCTATAATTGGTTCGGGACTATCAAACCACCTTGTACTGGACTTCAGAAAGAAATATTTTTTTCTCGCTTCTGTATATTAAACTTGCTCTGCATATAGTTCACCACCACCCCGCCGGACTCAATTTTAACAGGGGGTGAATGTGGTAATCACCACAGTTGTACAGATTAGAAGATGTGTGGTAAGACCCTGTGCTACAGGTACGGGGGTAGTCCCTGCCTGCTGGTTCTGCCCAGTAGGCGGAGTATAAATATGTGTGCTCCCTATCCAGCAGCCATTTTGCCAGCTGCGGTCGGAGGCCACACATCTTAGAGTAATAAAGCCTCAGTTGTATTCAACTCTCGTCTCTGTACAATTGGGCCTGTCACAGAGGGACATGGCACAGTCCCAGAGGGACATGGTATAGTCCCAGAGGTACATGGCACAGTGGCAGAGGGACATGACTGAGGCAGTGAGATGCATAACTCACTTGCTGAGGGACGTGGTTGAGGGCATTGAGACATTGGTTCAGACGAGGGTGGGCCTCTAGGACTGGCAGCGCCAAGTGATGGTGGAGTCTCTGGGCTCACTCCAGCCTCACCTCCAACCCATGGAGCAGCCCAGGGGCCGTCGAGCACCCTGAGGGAGGAGGAAGCTATTAGGTCCATGACGGAGACTCCCGCAGGGGAGGTGCTGGAACACCTCAGTGCTTCACAATTCACCCCAATTGACACTACTGCATCTGATGGGCAGCAGGTGGAACAGAGTGGCACCGAGTCACCTGTGGCACCCAAAAGTCGACCAGGCCCATCCAGGTCCAGAGGACGCTGCCAAACGCATCTCAGAGTCTGATCTGCTGCCTGAGGTCACGCCTAGAGGGAGCGTTAGAGCACGCGAGATAAAAACATTGGACACCAGTTAAGTTGGCAGGGTGCAGCACATAGGTTAGAGGTAGGGGTCAAGGCACAATAATGTAGAGAGTTACTATTAAACACTTTTTCATCAATCCTCCGTCTGACGGGTGACGGGTGTGAAGGATGGACA
Organism: Scyliorhinus torazame; assembly: GCF_047496885.1. Classification (NCBI taxonomy): domain Eukaryota; kingdom Metazoa; phylum Chordata; class Chondrichthyes; order Carcharhiniformes; family Scyliorhinidae; genus Scyliorhinus; species Scyliorhinus torazame. The sequence goes on from NC_092707.1 coordinate 308,496,763, forward strand.
ATCCTGCCCATCCTTCACAGGGTGGACGAGTGGTGGGGGGGTGGGGGGGGGGGAGGGGGGGGGGGGAGAAGTAGGTGGTGTGGGATGTGCGTATTGGAGGATGGCACAAGGCAGGGCCCCCAGGACATTTGAAAGTTCCACCTGGAGTCACCCTCAGAGGTGGCAGGGATAGGGGCCAGACGTGTGAGGTCACCTTGTAGGACAGCTTACCCAGTGACTGATCCATCACCACTCACCATCTCCATAACCCAGCCCAACCCCCCACAAATATATGGGCCCATGAGCTGGAATGGCCATGCAGGGATCACCTGAAGGCAGAAGTCAGACTTTGTCAAATGATGAGGAGCACCAGATCTCAACTCACAACGAGTCATCATCATCCGCCATCCCATGGACAAGACTCGCTGATACTGCCTGTGTAAGGGAGGAGGGGCAGGGGAGGTGCAGTGAAGGGGGGAGGGACAGGGGAGGTGTAGTGAAGGGGGGAGGGACAGGGGAGGTGTAGTGAAGGGAGGAGAAACAGGGGAGGTGCGGTGAAGGGTGAAGGGACAGGGGAGGTGTAGTGAAGGGAGGAGGGGTGGGGGGTGTAGTGAAGGGAGGACGGGCAGGGGAGGTGTAGTGAAGGGAGGAGGGGTGGGGGGTGTAGTGAAGGGAGGAGGGGCAGTGGAGGTGTAGTGAAGGGAGGAGGGATAGGGGAAGTGTAGTGAAGAGAGGAGGGGCGGGGGGTGTAGTGAAGGGAGGAGGGGCAGGGGAGGTGCAGTGAAGGGAGGAGGGGCAGGGGGGTGTAGTGAAGGGAGGAGGGATAGGGGAAGTGTAGTGAAGGGAGGAGGGGCGGGGGGTGTAGTGAAGGGAGGAGGGGCAGGGGAAGTGTAGTGAAGGGAGGAGGGGTGGGGGGTGTAGTGAAGGGAGGAAGGACAGTGGAGGTGCAGTGAAGGGAGGAGGGGTGGGGGGTGTAGTGAAGGGAGGAGGGGCAGGGGGATGTAGTGAAGGGAGGAGGGACAGGGGAAGTGTAGTGAAGGCAGGAGGGACAGGGGAGGTGCAGTGAAGGGAGGAGTGGTGGGGGGTGTAGTGAAGGGAGGAGGGGCAGGGGGATGTAGTGAAGGGAGGAGGGGCAGGGGAGGAGAGGTGAAGGGAGGAAGGACAGGGGAGGTTTAGTGAAGGGAGGAGGGGCAGGGGAGGTGCAGTGAAGGGAGGAGGGGCAGGGGGGTGTAGTGAAGGGAGGAGGGATAGGGGAAGTGTAGTGAAGGGAGGAGGGGCGGGGGGTGTAGTGAAGGGAGGAGGGGTGGGGGGTGTAGTGAAGGGAGGAGGGGCAGGGGGATGTAGTGAAGGGAGGAGGGGCAGGGGAGGAGAGGTGAAGGGAGGAAGGACAGGGGAGGTTTAGTGAAGGGAGGAGGGGCAGGGGAGGTGCAGTGAAGGGAGGAGGGGCAGGGGGGTGTAGTGAAGGGAGGAGGGATAGGGGAAGTGTAGTGAAGGGAGGAGGGGCGGGGAGGTGTATGAAGGGAGGAGGGGCGGGGGGGGTGTAGTGAAGGGAGGAGGGGCAAGGGTGGAGAGGTGAAGGGAGGAGGGGCAGGGGAGGTTTAGTGAAGGGAGGAGGGGCAGAGGAGGTTTAGTGATGGGAGGAGGGGCAGGGGAGGTGTAGTGAAGGGAGGAGGGGCAGGGGAGGTTTACTGAAGGGAGGAGGGGCAGGGGAGGTTTAGTGAAGGGAGGAGGGGCAGGGGAGGTGTAGTGAAGGGAGGAGGGGCAGGGGAGGTGTAGTGAAGGGAGGAGGGGCAGGGGAGGTGGAGTGAAGGGAGGAGGGGCAGGGGAGCTGTAGTGACAGGAGGAGGGATAGGGAAGGTGTAGTGAAAGGAGGAGGGGCGGGGAGGTGTTGCGAAGGGTGGAGGGGCAGGGGCGGTGTGGTGAAGGGAGGAGGGGTGGGGGGGTGTAGTGAAGGGAGGAGGGGCGGGGGGGTGTAGTGAAGGGAGGAGGGGAGGTGTAGTGAATGGAGGAGGGGCAGTGGAGGAGAGGTGACGGGAGGATGGGCAGAGGAGGTGCGGTGAAGGGAGGAGTGGCGGGGAGGATGTATCTGGCCATGGGGAATGGGGCACCACTTGGAAGTGAAGTGGTCTGGATTTGAGACAGGGTGGCGAAGTTGCCGGTGGCCCAGCCTTCAAGTTGAGAAATCAGGAGGTGATGAGGTTGTCTGCGTGCTGCGGCCCTGGAGCTCAGGTTGGACTGCCTGCCATGTCAGCCCGGGCTCTATATCCTGTTCTTCCTGGCCATCCTCCTTGTCAGATGAAGACTGGCGTTCTCCCTCCTCCTCCAGCATGTTCCCACTCTGCTGCGTGATGTTTTGCAGGACACAGCAGACCAACAAGAGATCCTCCTGGGGTCAAGTTGGAGCACCCCACCATAGCGGCCCAGGCATCGGACGCGCATCTTGAGGGCGCTGATACACCGCTCAAAGACGTTCCTAGTTGCTGCATGGGCATTGTTATAACGTGTCTCCCCTTCGGTCTGGGGCCTCCGGACAGGCATCATTAGCCAAGACCTTAGCAGATAACCTTTGTCGCCCAACAATCAGCCCCTCACCCGAGCGAGCGCCTCGAACTTGCCGGGAAGCGACGGGTTTGCCAGGATGTATGCATTGTGAGCGCTGCATGGGTATCAGACACAGACATGCAGGTGATCACACACCAACTATACATTCAGGGAGTGGAATCCCTTCTGATTGATGAAGGACACCCCCTGATGTGCCGGTGTTCGTGTGGAGACATGTGTGCCAGCGATCACCCTCTGACCATGGGTATGACAGCAATAGCGGCAAATCCTGTGCCTGGTCCAGACTGAAGTTTATATTGTCTGCTGCCCGAGCACATAGGGCAACCATCCCAACATGGATGCTCCTCTGTGTAGATGTCTGAGAGATCCCAGACAGGTTCCTGCTCGGCCCCTGGAAAGACCCAGAAGTATAAAAGTTCAGGCTGATGTCACCTTAATGGCTACCGGGAGTGGGTATCCTTCTCCATACCCCTGCGGTGCCAGGTTGACACCACCTGGCACAGGTGGTGCACGGTCTCCCTGGTTGGCCAGAGTCTTTAGCGGCACATGTGGTATGACAGTTCCTCGAAGGACAGATGTTGATGGTGTACATATGGTCTGATGCACCTACTTCTTTAGCTGTTGGATGGCCGTCACTCGAGCCTCACCGGCTGACACCAGCACTTCTGGGGCAGGCTCCTCCCCATGCAGACCCTGTGCCTCCAGCTTCCGTGACGTCGCAACGGAACAGAGAGCAAGCATTCCTGGCTGTACTCCGAAATTCATTCTCTGCAGCGGGAGAAAAGAGAAGACATGTTAGCAAGGTAAGTATTCCCTTGGCCATGCAGATACAACAGGTAAACATGTTGACCCTGAGCTGCACTTCAGCTCCACATGCCGACCCCAAACCCAACACCACCCCTCAGCCGCACCCGGTGATATGTTGCCTTGCACACTGCATCCCTTTTTTTCTTCTTTTTTTCCCCGAAATTTAGAGTACCCAATTAATTTTTTCCAATTAAGGGGCAATTTAGTGTGGCCAATCCACCTAGCCTGCACATCCTTTGGTTGTGGGGGCGAAACCCACGCAAACACGGGAGAATGTGCAAACTCCACACGACAGTGACCCAGAGCTGGGATCGAACCTGGGACCTCGGCGCCGTGAGGCCACAGGGCTAACCCACTGCGCCACCGTGCTGCCCTTCCACACTGCATCCCTGACCTTATCAGCACTGAGCCTGTGATGTGGGGAACCTCTATCCTCACCACCCCTCCTTGTCAACTCGGGTACCGGTGGCTGCCGCAACCCATGTCATTAGGTTCTGTGGCCCCTGTCCTGATTCCTCCAGTGGGGTCTACTGTGGGTCTCCCACTGGGTGGGCCATGTGTTATCCCGGCAGCAGGGTTGCACCTGGTTGTGCAATGGAGAGGGTCAACGTGTGCCACCAATACCTTCCATGCTTGGAGGTTTGTGTGTGGGCTGGTCCTGCAGGTGGGGTTGAATGAGGGAAGTGTATATCTGCTGGGAGCTTAGTTGCAGTGTGATGTGGGGCCTGGGTGTGTCACACAAGTTGTGACAACCTGACCAGGGGCAGGATGGATGGAAGCAGTGGTTATCTGAACACCTGAGCCCCTCTACTTATAAAACTTAACCATTTAGACAATATTTCCTCTCGATATTCATCCTCCCAAAGTGTACCACATCACATTCCACATTAAGTTTCAACCAGCATCTATTTGCTTAATTTCCTTAATCCACATTCCTGTCTGTGTGTTCCTGAAATTGCTCAATGTCATTTTCATGGTTAACAATGCTCATTTCTTTCTGTGCTCTCTGCAATGTTTTATCTGGTGCTTGCATACCCATATCAAGATATTTCTATTGAGAAGACTTATGTCATAACACTGATCTCGGGTGGGGCACCACTATTTATATTTCTCCAGTCCAAAACACATTCATCCTCTTGTTTTCTGTTCTTGGCAGCGATGCTACTACATGTCCTTTTAGATCATTTGCCTTGGTTTCATCAATTAGCCCTCTATGGGTTTTATTATTAGACAATGAATGAATTTTAGTACCTCAGGAATAGGATCATAAAATGTTGCAGCTCACAAACAGGTCATTTGACCCGTGAAGCTTGTGCTGACTATTTTCCCACGAGCTGCCTACTTTAATCCTACTTTTCTGCTTATTACTATTTTTCAAGCAAATATTTCATTCCCTTTGAAGCGTCAGATATGCCAGTGTTTTTCATACAGCTACCTGCCAATGTTGTTAAAATGCCAATAAAGTCTTCCAAATGTTTTCTTATTCAGGCAAACGATAGCATTTATGTGTTCTGTGGAATGAAATCTATTCATAGAAAGAAAGCATTAAAACAAGAAATGAATGATGGCCTGCTTTCAGTGTGCACCCAAATTGGGAAGCCTAGAACTCAAAAGAAAATGGGCCTCAGGCTTCATTTTAAGATGTATTGCATCTCGGAAAGCAGCAGGGTACAATTTACGTCTGTTAACTCACTGGCAGAGGCCTGCAGTTAAGTCCAGGGATGGAGGACAGAAGTATTTGGAGGTGTTGGGCCACGAACAGCGCAATCTTAATGTGGAGACAGGAGACGCACTCCTACTCGTCCTTGCTCCAAATTGAGGTCTGAGTAAAATGTATTTGATAGTTTCTTTAGTGGCCTCCTTCAGCACATTTGACAGCAGCTGTTGTAGATCAAGACAAACTAGTTGCAGCTTGTGCAGCACACAAACTGACTGGTCTGAAGGAATTTCACAAGCAAGTCTTGAAATGGGTGCTGCAACCTGATTTCAATATTGGGTTCTGAGCTGAGTTCTGAGAAAGTTCCTCTTCTCTTTTAAGATTTACAAGAAAACCTGTCTGTGTCTGTCACAGCACTGAAACAGTTAAATACTCCCTAAATTGGCAAGCAAATTCTTTGAAAGAAAAAGAAACACCTACCGCGTCTACTTACAAACAGAAAGAGAGGGGAGCCATTCTACCACTACTTACCTGGCCTTAATATCACATTGTAATCAAAATCTATTTTTGCTTTAGTGATTTTAATCGACAAAAATATCTCGATCAATATATAGTAATTCTATTTAAGAACTTCCACAGACTGCGTTTGCAACCAGCATCAAAGGACATGGTGCCCACACTGTATTTTGCTTAAGAACAGTTTTAATGTCACCAACTACAAACCTGATAAAAACTTCCATTAATTACTCAATCAATTTGTGCCACATACAACACTAACATGGGTTTTTATGAAAGGCCACCCTGTTGTTGACATTGTTCAGTTCTATGAGCTTGAAGCACAGGATGAGAGACGGTTGTTACAAAGAATTTGCATTTATATAACATGTTATCACATTCCCAGGGCATGCCCAGGCAATTTACATCCAGCAAAATTAGTTTTGAAGTGAACTCGCTGAACATTGTTAAAAAGGCAAACGCCAGAGCTGATGATCCTCGCGCAGCAAAATCCTACAAACAACAAATGAGATGGATTTTTGAGTTACGTCAAAAATCCTGAAAAGTGGGGTAGCACGGTGGCGCAGTGGTTAGCATTGCTGCCTCACGGCGCCGAGGTCCTAGGTTCGATCCCGGCTCTGGGTCACTGTCCGTGTGCAGTTTGCACATTCTCCCCGTGTTTGAGCGAGTTTCGCCCCCACAACCCAAAGATGTGCAGGGTGGGTGGATTGGCCACGCTAAAATGCCCCTTAATTGGAAAAATGAATTGGGTACTCTAAATTTACAACAAAAAAAAATCCTGAAAAGCGCAAAACTTTGAAAACATAAAAAGTGTTTGCAGCAGAATCCATAAGAAACAGAATGGTATAATTTAATACACGGTCGATCGCGATTTTCTTTCAAATATAAATCACCAGCCAAGGTTGTGACAGTCGATGTTAACATTGTAAATTGTATTCTTCTGTAAATGTGTATGAATATAAAGCTGGTCTTGAGATACATGTCATTTATTTTTTTCCCTCACTCGTGGACTATACAAAGCGCCACACTATTGCAGTCAGTTAAAAGAAAATGAAAATGAAACACAAGTGATATAAATGTTAAATGTTATCTGATTGTTGAGAAATACTGTGTAAAAAGAAATAATAAAAGTACCACAGGAGGAAGACTAATGAAAAAGACTTGTATCATGAATTTTACAGTATCGTTTGATGAACATTGGAAAGGAAAGCTGTGAAAGAAAATCAAAGTAATGGAAATAAATTGTGTCTCTGGCAATAAAGTAAAAATAATGAAACTATTAAGAAAGAATTGAGATGTAACTGATATCAATTCCAGAAAATTAAACCCAATAAAGAAAGAATAAACCAGTAATCAAAGCAGTCAATGAAATAAATAATAGAAGACGGTAATGTAATTAGAAAGAAATATTGACATAAATTTAAATGAAAAATATATGAAATATTAATGGCAGCAATGACAGTCAGTGGGCAAACTGCAGAGCTTGAAAGTTCTGGATGTTGTATTGCGCAACTTTCTTTTGATTTGTTTGCCCGTCAAGAAATGCTTTCCAACTAATCCAGCAACATCAGCGCGATGGAGAAATCCTACTCCAGCGGTGGGAATTTAGAAAACTGATCAATCTTCATGGAATAAAGTCAGAAGCGAAATTGATTACCCAAAAACAATGGCCAAATCTGCAGTACAGCTATAAATGGGCACAACATCCTGAGCAAATGTGTGGATACATTTATTAGATTTAGACAGTGAAGTGCAAAGGGCCACAGCGGTGGCCACCACCAAAGCTGAAAAAAAGAGTAAAAGAGGTGAAGTGGGTATTTAATGGCTTTTCGTGCATGGGTCACATTTATCATTCAATCTGCTAGTTAACTCTTGGTGCACTGGAGGCATTTATGTGTACAACCTGAATAACTAATATATGGATATGTCATTGTATACAGAGTGACTGCAGCTTTAACTTTAATTCACGGATTATGGGCGCAATTCTCCCATCGGGAGTCTAAATGCCGACACCGGAGTGAAAACAGGAGTGTTTACTCCGGCGTCGGAGCCCGCTCCCAACCCCCTATTCTCCCGCCCCTGGGGGGCTAGGAACATTTACGCGCGCCGGGCAATGGCGCCGCGTAAAAGTGGCGCCACGTAAATGACGCGGCCGGCGCCGTGTAACTAGCGTCACCCGCGCATGCGTGATTGCCGTCCTCCCCGAGGCCGCCCCGCAAGAAGATGTCAGATGGATCTTACGGGGCGGCGGAACAAAGGAGGTCCTCCTTCAGAGAGGCCGGCCCGCCGATCGGTGGGCACCAACCGCGGGCCAGACCCCATTTGAGGCCCCCCCCCCCCGGTGCAGGAACCCCCTCCACTGGCCACTCCCCCAGCGTTCCCGCACTGTTCCCACCGGCAGCAACCAGGTGTGGACGGCGCCGGTGGGAACCTGTCGTATTGGGCAGGCCGCTCAGCCCATCCGGGCCAGAGAATCGCCGCTTGCCCGTTACAAACGGCGAGCGGAGATTCTCCCAGCGGCCAGCCGTGATTCTCACCGCGCCGGTTTGGGGGCGGTGGGAGAATCGCGTGCGGGTGTCAGGGCGGCGTGGAGGGACACGCGCAGCGCCCCGTGATTCTCCCACCTGGCATGGGGGGGGGGGATGAATTCCGCCCCAAGTTTCATTCAGGCCCTGACTTCAGAACTGCTTTACCAGCAAAAACCCTTGGGCACTAATTTTACTTGCAGTATCTCGCGGCCCAAATAGGAACTGGGAATGTCAAAGAAGCATCCACTCGTACTGTTGGGCGCAGAACATTTCTGATAATGTAAGGTACAATGAACGTTTGATAGAAATTTAATGTTCGCCAAGTAAATCTAAATGTGTGGCCACCCGGAAGGACACAAACTAATTCATAGATGGACTGATTTTACGTAGAAAATAAAACAAACAATTATGGAAATATGTTGGATTATAGTGGTTGCTATAGTTAAAATTAGATGGTATTAATCATCCTAGCAGAGCAATTGTTGTCTCTGTACAATTGTTCAGTGATTCAATTAGACCATCCGTCCAACTTGCAATAATGGGGAAAAATGGCTCTTTGAGTATTGTTGCATAAAGGCAATACAAATGTGAAAAAATTCAAAAGAAACATGTGTATAAAATAGTTTATTTTACACAAATTCATATTGCAGCAACACTAGCTTGCAGTGAGTGACCAGAATGTGCTATTGCTACCAATGGTCCTTAGTATTGCTATGGAAGATCCACTCTCACTGTAGGGTGCAATTAAATTTTAAAAAGAACACAGCAGATCTCCTGTAATGTTCAAGGTGAAAGCATAGTGCTTCCTATACTGCATCTGTTGTGAACCCAATGCCAGCGCTTTGGGGTGAATATAAAAAGGAGGGAGTTGGTGGGATTAGGTGCAGATGAGGGGTTAAGTTCTGCATTCATCAGGAAGCCAGCTCCACTTGCCGACTTCTGGGTTTGACACAAGCTGTATGAGCGGTGGGGAACGCCGGTGAGATCATGTGCGGGATTCGTCGTTTCTGAGATAAAGGACGGGATTCTCCAGTCGCCGAAGTCGCGTTCAGCGATCGGCCAAAGAATGCCCGTACATGACCGAATCGGGGGCAGCGCCACTTTTGCAAAGCTCCTCCCCTTCCAAAGCGACATACTCGTAGAGTACGTGCGCCATATCGACGGCCTCAGGACATTGCCTGGGGCCCACCCCCGATGTTCCGTTCCTGACCGGCCGAGTTCCCAATGGCGTCGGTCGCGTGTGGTCTCTTCCGCTGGGAACTTGGCATGGCAGCTGCGGACTCAGTCCAGCGCCGCCACATTTAGGGGATGGCCAATCCGCGGGCTGGGGGGACTTTGCCAGGAGCTGGAGGCACTGTTAGGGAGTGGTCCAGGGTGCGTGAGCCGGCCAAAGGGGGGGGGCACTATTTTGCAGGCTGGGTCTGTGTAGCGCACAAAGACTCCCTGTGACGAATAGAGTGAAGTCGATGAGGCTTTATTAAGCGTGTCTGTTCCCCCGCAGCTCGATAGTAAACTGGCCTGCGGGGGAAGACTCCGGCTTCTTATACTCCGCCTTCAGGGCGGAGCTAGAGGTCAACGGCCAACCAGGACCCGGGATCTGTCAGCCAATGACATTAGGGCTTCCAGTCCCACATGACCCCCAATACATACTACCACATTCACCCCTTGTCAAAAATGAACCCGGCGGGGTGATGCTTCGTATGGTGGTAAGGGTTTACAGGGCTGGTCCTGGGAGGATAAAACATTCACATGGCAATACAGTATTGGACAATTTCGTCCTGTTGCAACTATTTACAGAGGGTATAGGAAGAAAAGCAAAATGTTCTTGTGAACAGTCCATATTTGTTTTACATCGACGCCACAAGTCGGTCGGGCGGTCTGGTCGCCCGTGTTGATCGCCTCGGCCCCGGCGGTGGTGGTGGTGCTTGTACCAGTGTTGTCGCCTCCAGGAGCCGTACGTTTCAGCTGTCGGTGCAAAGGGGAGGGGGACCGATCCTCCTGGGAAGGGGGCGGTCGCGGGGTGCGGCGGTGGCAGGAAGGGGGGGTTGGGTTGATGGTGTCGGGGGGGTGTGCGTGTTGCCGGCGGGCGCCAGACCCCGCAGGGAGACCGTGTCCTGTCGGCCGTCGGGGTACTCCACGTAGGCATACTGGGGGTTTGCGTGGAGGAGGTGAACCTTTTCGACCAACGGGTCCGCCTTATGTGCCCGCACATGCTTTTGGAGCAGGATGGGTCCTGGGGCCGCCAGCCAGGTCGGCAGCGACGTTCCAGAGGAGGACCTCCTAGGGAAGACAAGGAGACGCTCATGAGGCGTTTGATTAGTGCTCGTACATAATAACGACCGGATGGAATGGAGAGCGTCCGGGAGGACCTCCTGCCACCGTGAAACTGGGAGATCCCTGGACCGTAGGGCCAGTAGGACGGCCTTCCAGACCGTGCCGTTCTCCCTTTCTACTTGCCCGTTCCCCCGGGGGTTGTAGCTGGTCATCCTGCTTGAGGCTATGCCCTTGCTGAGCAGGAACTGGCGCAGCTCGTCACTCATGAAAGAGGACCCCCTGTCGCTGTGGACGTATGCGGGGTAACCGAACAGTGTGAAGATGCTGTTCAGGGCTTTAATGATTGTGGCCGCGGTCATGTCAGAACAGGGGATGGCAAAAGGGAAGCGGGAGTATTCGTCCACTACGTTAAGAAAATATGCGTTGTGGTCGGTGGAGGGGAGGGGCCCTTTCAAATCGAGACTGGGCACTCGAAGGGGCGGGAAGCCTTAATCAGGTGCGCTCCATTTGGCCTGAAAAAATGCGGCTTGCATTCCGCGCAGATGTGGCAGTCCCTTGTGACTGTACGGACCTGCTCTAAGGAGTATGGGAGATTGCGGGACTTCATGAAGTGGTAAAACCGAGTGACCCCCGGGTGGCAGAGGTCCTCGTGGAGGGCTTGGAGGTGGTTAATTTGTGCGTTGGCACATGTGCCGCGGGATAGGGCATCGGACGGCTCGTTCAGCTTTCCTGGACGATACAAGATCTCGTAGTTGAAGGTGGAGAGCTCGATCCTCCACCTTAAGATCTTGTCGTTTCTGATTTTGCCCCGCAGTGCATTATCGAACAAGAAAGCTACCGACCGTTGGTCGGTGAGGAGAGTGAATCTCCTGCCGGCCAGGTAATGCCTCCAATGTCGCACAGCTTCCACTATGGCTTGGGCTTCCTTTTCTACTGAAGAGTGGCGGATTTCTGAGGCGTGGAGGGTCCGGGAGAAAAAGGCCACGGGTCTGCCCGCTTGGTTAAGGGTGGCCGCTAGAGCTACGTCGGAGGCGTCGCTCTCGACCTGGAAGGGGAGGGACTCGTCGATAGCGCGCATCGTGGCCTTTGCGATATCCGCTTTGATGCAGCTGAAGGCCTGGCAAGCCTCTGTCGACAGAGGGAAGGTCGTGGTCTGTATTAGGGGGCGGGCCTTGTCTGCGTACTGGGGGACCCACTGGGCATAGTACGAAAAGAACCCCAAGCAGCGTTTCAGGGCTTTTGGGCAGTGCGGGAGGGGAAATTCCATGAGTGCGCGCATACGTTCGGGGTCGGGGCCTATTATCCCATTGCGTACTATGTAGCCCAGAATGGCTAGCCGGTCGGTGCTAAAAACGCACTTGTCCTCGTTGTACGTGAGGTTCAAGGCTTTGGCGGTCTGGAGGAATTTCTGGAGGTTGGCGTCGTGGTCCTGCTGATCGTGGCCGCAGATGGTTACATTGTCGAGATACGGGAACGTGGCCCGCAACCCATGTTGATCAACCATTCGGTCCATCTCCCGTTGGAAGACCGAGACCCCGTTTGTGACGCCAAAAGGGACCCGTAGGAAATGGTATAATCGCCCATCTGCCTCGAAGGCTGTGTACTTGCGGTCACTTGGGCGGATGGGGAGCTGATGGTAGGCGGACTTGAGGTCCACGGTGGAGAAGACTTTATATTGGGCAATCCGATTGACCATGTCGGATATGCGGGGGAGAGGGTACGCATCTAGTTGTGTATACCTGTTGATGGTCTGGCTATAGTCAATGACCATCCTTTGTTTCTCCCCTGTCTTCACTACTACCACCTGTGCTCTCCAGGGACTATTGCTGGCCTGGATTATGCCCTCCTTTAGTAGCCACTGGACTTCGGACCGAATGAAGGTCCGGTCCTGGGCGCTGTTCCGTCTGCTCCTAGTGGCGACAGGTTTGCAATCCGGGGTGAGGTTCGCAAACAAGGACGGGGGTTGCACTTTGAGGGTTGCGAGGCCGCAGATAGTGAGTGGGGGTATGGGGCCGCCGAATTTGAACGTAAGGCTCTGTAGATTACATTGGAAATCTAATCCCAGCAAGGTGGGGGCACAGAGTTGGGGAAGGATGTTAAGTTTGTAGTTTTTGAACTCCCTCCCCTGCACCGTAAGGGTAACTATGCAGAATCCCGGGATCTGTATGGAGTGGGATCCTGCAGCTAGGCAAATCTTTTGTGCGCTGGGATAGGTGGTCAAGGAACAGCGTCTTACCGTGTCGGGGTGTATAAAGCTTTCCGTGCTCCCGGAGTGGACTAGGCATGGCGTCTCGTGGCCGTTTATTAGGACCGTTGTCGTCGTCGTCTGGAGTGTCAGGGGCCGAGCCTGATCGAGCGTAATCGAAGCGAGCCGTGGTTGTAGTAGTGGAGTGGGGTCCGTTGTTGCCGTCCAAGATGGCGTCGGGATGAACAAAATGGCCACCCGCATACATCGCACGTGGCTGGGGGGTCACAAGATGGCGGCGGGGGTGGACAAAATGGCCGCCCCCATGCGTCGTACAGGTCGGGGGCGGTCCAAGATGGCGGCGCCCCTCCTCCCCTCGTGGTGGTCGGGACCCAAAATGGCGGCGTCTGCGGGTCGCACATGGTGTGCTGGGGGGGCTGGGAGCGCTAGGACCGCGAGCGCTAGGACCGCGTGGAGCTCCCTCACCGCGAGCGCTAGGACCGCGAGCGCTAGGACCGCGCGGAGCTCCCTCACCGGGGGAAGCGGTGGTCGGGGTCCAAGTCGGCGGCGCCGGCGGGTCAGGCGTGGGGCACGGGACGGGGGTTAGGGTGGCGTTAGGGACGCGAAAAACTCCCTCCTCTCCATGGAGAGTGTTGGCCGGGACCCAAAGCGGTAGCGCCGGCGGCGGGTCATGCATGGGCTGCGGGGAGGGGGGTTGTGGAGCGTAGGCGGCGTGCAGGGCTCCCAGTTCTCCCGGGACCGCGGTGGTCGGGACCCAGAGCGGCTGCGCCTGCGGGTCGTACATGGCGTGCTGGGGGGGTTGGGGCGCATAGACTGCTTGCAGGGCTCCCTGTGCTCCCGGGACGGCGGCGACCTCGCGGGACCGGCACACAACCCCATAATGGCCCTTTTTCCCGCAGCTTTTGCAGATGGCTGCGCGGGCCGGACAGCGCTGTCGGGGGTGTTTCGCCTGGCCGCAGAAATAACAGCGGGCGCCCCTGGTGCGACTCGGCGTTTGGACCGCGCAAGCCTGTGGGGTGTCCGGGGGGGGGGGGTAGGGGGTTTGGCGCGACGGGTACGTACGGGGCCCAATGGCCTGCCGCGCGGTCGGGGCCGTAGGCGCGGGTATTACGCGCGGCCACGTCTAGGGAGGCTGCTAGGGCCCGTGCCTATGAGAGTCCTAGCGACTCTTTTTCTAGAAGTCTTTGGCGGATTTGGGAGGATTGCATACCTGCCACAAAAGCATCGCGCATTAACATGTCCGTGTGTTCGTTTGCGTTCACCGACGGGCAGCTGCAGGCTCGTCCCAAAATCAGCAGCGCGGCGTAGAACTCGTCCATCGATTCTCCGGGAGCTTGCCGTCTCGTCGCGAGCTGGTAGCGAGCGTAGATTTGGTTAACTGGGCGAACGTAGAGACTTCTGAGTGCTGCGAACGCCGTCTGGAAATCGTCGGTGTCTTCAATGAGGGTGAAAATCTCCGTGCTCACCCTCGAGTGCAGGACCTGCAGTTTTTGTTCGTCTGAGACTCGGCCGGTGGTCGTTCTGAGGTAGGCCTCGAAGCAAGTCTGCCAGTGTTTGAAGGCTGCTGCCGCGTTCACTGCGTGGGGGCTGATCCTCAGGCATTCTGGAATGATCCTGAGCTCCATAGTCCTTTTTAGGCACGCTTAATAAATTGTAGCGCACAAAGACTCCATGAGACGAATAGAGTGAAGTCGATGAGGCTTTATTAAGCGTGTCTGTTCCCCCGCAGCTCGATAGTAAACTGGCCTGCGGGGGAAGACTCCGGCTTCTTATACTCCGCCTTCAGGGCGGAGCTAGAGGTCAACGGCTAACCAGGACCCGGGATCTGTCAGCCAATGACATTAGGGCTTCCAGTCCCACATGACCCCCAATACATACTACCACAGTCTGCAAGCGGCCTTCGCCATTTTGCACGGCACGCCCACTGCAGGTGATTCTCCGGGCCATATCGGCAGCTAGAGCCGGCAATTCTCCAGGCCATATCGGCAGCTAGAGCTGCGTGCTCTACGCTGCCTTGATGCCAGCCCCCAGCCAAACGCAGGATCGGTGGCCGATTTATGCCATTCTTTCTGTCGTAAAATGCCACAGTTCCCAAGTTGGCGTGGGGACATAGCCTCAAAATCGTGATTGACATTGAGGAGGCTGACAAGCTGCATATACACATTACAATCCCCACACACACTCATCCCAGCCAACAAGATAGCACTGGTTGCGCTGCAGCGTTGCCGTACAACTGATGGGTTGGCTGGGGTCAGAGGGCACCTAGGGGGCTGCCCTGCGGGGACACCTATATGACCCATGGCACTAAGTTCAAAGTGGTTGTTAGTAGTGTGCGCAGCTGCATGGCTGCCTTGCCGGCTGCGGCAATGGTGCTCCGTGCCCGTCCACCCCGACCCCACAGCCCACCTCCTGGCCACCCCCCACTACTCCCCCCGGCCTTGGCAGAAGCTCTCCGGCCAGCGGCACAACTGTCAACAAAGTATGGCGATGTTGGACACTTTCCATACGCCCTCTCTCTCACTCAGCAGCCACAACGCCGGTTTCACGATTTTTAAATGCACAAGTGAAATGCGCCGTGGGGAACTCGGCCCATCGGAGGGGGAGAATCGCGGAGAATACCAGGTCGGGCCCATTAATGATTTGCAAACGGTGTGTACGGTATGTACGTTGCTGAACGCATTGACACCGCTGTTGAGGTGCTGGAGCATTGTGATTACAGCGTCTGAACCGACTCTCTGCCCAATCGCCTTTCCCGATTTCGGCGTAGGCTAACGGAGAATCCCACAACATGTTTCCTAGTTTTCCACGCCACTGGCCGGCCAATAGTAATGAGATTCCTGCCACTGGAGGTCGAGAATCTCATTCAAATACATCACCATATGATTAGCGGGCCCTCCCGCCGGGACTTCCCCCCTCACAGAATATTCATTGTGACACGCCGGCGTGATTTGCAACAGCTGTATAAAAATGAGAACGTGCGACTTCACCTCCAAAGGGGATATCGGAGCTCACCCCTCCAGGGTGTCAATTGCAGAGGCGGCACTGGAGAAGATGTAGGTTCCGTCTCAGCATCTCAGGGGGTGGAGTGGCCTCACAGGCCCTTCATGACTGTGAGCCTCTAGGTTTAAAGGGGTCTGGCGGCTGGTGTGAAGGCAAGAATTCCCCTGTCCTCCTTGCTGGGCTTGTGGCTGAGGAATTGCCCTTCTATTGTGGCAGCCTGAAAGCCGGTGGGAGCAGGTGAATTTACAGGGTCTGCACAGGGGCGGCTGTGAGGCCCCTGGATGGGGTCCCATGAGATGCCAGGCTGCATGGCAGAGTGGGGTAGTCTGAAAAGAGCTGAAGATCCACACGCCTGGGGAGAGGACCGAGTGCAGTAAAAATGACCCCCCACACTCAGACTGAACTTTGAAGCCTGAGGGCATGTGCTGTGTGCAAGTTCAAGGTCACTGGTTACGGAGGTCTGGCTGTCATGGATTGCTGGCTGTTTAAATATGAAGGCTTTTTTAATGCCCAGCCCTTGAGAACTAGGGGAATGAGGGTGCCCTCTGAGGTTGAAGCTGACAGTAACTTACAGTCTTCACAGGCATAAGGTGTACCTTGTCTGCCACAAGAGGAAGCCAGTTGCCTGATCAGCTCCCTTGATGAGTTAATTGTGCCGATTTAGTTAGCTTCACAATGCATCAGCGTGCCTCTGATTTGCGCCCAATAGTTAACCCATTGGAAGCATTGAACCCCAAGCATTGAACTCCAAGGCTAATACTCACATCTCCACAACAAAGAGGTGACACAGATGTTGCCCCCAATACAATGCATTATGGTGAATGCACTAATCAGTAGCCCCATTCATGACATGACGGATGGCAGCATCTCATTCCCCCGTAAGGTTAAAACAGTGGTCCATTGAGTGCACTCACCTGCCCTTAATCCTCACTCTTGGGGGGTAATGTGGCCCACTGAGACTCGAGGGTCGAAGCACTTCTTCAGGTGGAGTTGAGAGGGGCAACTGTGGAGAGAGGCTATTGTGTGACGGGTTGGAGTGAGGATCATTGGAAAGGCACTCACATAGGGGGATGTGCAGTGGTGGATATCCCAGATCTGAGAGGGCTGTGGGTCAGGGCATTGTCGGGACTCCACATCATTCACTTTGATGTTCTCTTCCTTTCAACTTTTGATTTGAGAGAATAATGGAGCCAATCAAGCTGACAATTCTTTTGATTGCTGTCGAGTAACAGCAGCAGCATCGACGTGGGGCTGAGCGCAGCCAGGACCAGTGCTGCCATTCTCACTGTACAGGGAGGAAGCACCGAGTTTGCGCAGGGGTTTGCGGGAGCATGGTGCCATGACAGGGCAACGTGAGGTACTTCATGGGTGAACAAAGTGATTTTTAATACAAGCGAGTTATTACAATGACGACTTATCTTTACTAGTTTACACTGTACTCCCCATTAGCACAATGGGTACACCTGTGCCCACTCGGTGCCTATTGTTTCTTGGTGTTCCTCACCCTTATGCCATGCCTAGGTGTATCCCCAGGGTCCACAGCTGAAGTTGAGGTGGCCTGCTGATTTCCACACCCTGTTACCTGAGATAACCCTGGCATCATCTAGGGTTTGGGACCTTGAGGGTCCAAGCCTATTTTCAGGCTGCACGAGTGCTGTAGTCTTGCCCTCCTCAGTTTCTAGGGCTGGAGGTGTGTTGCTCACAGGGAGGAGGGTATCACATGGACTGGATACTCCGGAGTCTTCTGGGTGGAGGGTCCCGGGCTGCGCTCCTGCCGATCCTCTTCCCTTTAGGTGCCTGGGAGCCCCTGGTCACCTCCATGGGATAGAGGGGCAGCTGGACTGAAATCCTCCATAAGCCCTGCCTTCCTTTGGCCCTGACACTCGTGGATTCACATGAGTGCCTGCACCACGCAGTTGAAACCCTGCACCATGGAACACATGCCCTCGGCCATGGTGGTCAAGCGCTGAACCACGGAGTGGACATCCCCCGGCATGGAGTGCACTTACTGTGCCAAGGTCTCCACTGCGGAAGCCACCCTCGCAGTGTTGGCTTTGTTGTGTCGGAGTGACGACACCAATTCCTCAGCAGGGGATCTCATTATGAGGGGAAGAGATAGGGTGGACAGGATAAAATTGTTTCCCTTAGTGGAGAATTCTGGAACCATGGGGCATAGATACAAGAGAAGTGGCAGAAGGTGTAAATGGGACATGAGGAAAACCTTTTTTACGCAGAAGGTAGTAGGAGTCTGGAATGTGCTGTTCAAATTGGTGGTGGAGGCAGAAAGCCCAAACTCTTTTATAAAGTACCTGGATCCGCCCCTTCAGTGCTCTAAGCTATGGACCGGGTGTAGGAAGGTGGGTTTAGAAAGGGCACCTGTGTGTCCTCGGTCTGGCACGGATGAGATGGGCCGAATGGCCTCCATCTGTGTTGTAACGTTTCTATGATTCTATGACAGAAGGCGATGGAGCTCCTGCAGCTGGCCTTGTACTCCGAGGAGAGATGCTGTCATCGCTTCCTGATATGCTCAACTTTGCCTTTGTAGCTACGCCTCCATATGGAACTGACGCATACTTCCAATTCCGCAATTGGGACCCTTGGCGCCGAAGGATCCTGCCCATGCTGTGGAGTTAAAACTCCATAACATGCAGGAAAACCCAGGAGTAAAGATTGCCACACCCTATCAGATACATCCAGCCTCCTGATGTGATGGCAAATAAAAATCCCACCTCTTCGTTTCCCTTCTGAGTGTTTTTAAACCAGTTATGGTGGTGAGAAAACTCTAGAGGTTGACATCAGCCTCAGAAATTGAGGTCAGGTTCTGCTTTAGTTGTGACAGCATCCCAGACTAATATCCATAATTCCATCAACATTTCTCTGGTACGCACTAGCTGAACCAGGCTGAGATGGTAGTCCTGACAATAAAAACTATCATCTAAAGATGGGTCTTGTCAATTTGAGGTGTTGGGGCTGTGACTATTTCCTTTGGCAACTGCTTCCACTGTGGGAAGTGCGAGCCCGCTGAGTTGAAGTTCCCCAAGGCACGTGTGTCAAAACCCCCCTCCACCACCACCCCCACACCACCCTCACATCCACACCACCTCCATTCCCACACCACCCCCACACCCCCGCAGGCCTCCAGGACTGGCAGCGGGATGTGGCGGGTGTTATATTACTTTGTGTAATATATGTATTACTCTTTTGAACCAGCCGAGTTGTTGAAATGAGCAGTAATCGTCTTGTAAAGATAAACTAATTTATTGAGTAATATAAATTAGTATCATGAGTTCTTTTTACTTAATACTCAACTAGTAAAACAAATAAACAATTGTATATATAACTAATTAAATTATACAATACAATACATTGATAACTAATAACTTCTCTCTCTAGGTTTCCGACGTCTGTTCTCTCTGCCCTCCTGATAGACACTCCTCCTAGAAAGAGCGGGAAAACTATTTATATAGGTGCTGATAGTGAGACATCTAGTGTTCAATTGCCTGTACTAGCTTTACATAGATTGATCATGTATATTGATATACAGAGATCACTACAGCGGGGAAGCCTTAGTGGTTAGCTCCATTTGCATACCCGTCCCATGGAGTAGCCCGGGGGCCACCCGGCACTCCATGGGAGGAGGAGGTGATGGAGCCTATGTCAGTGGCTCCGGCAGCGGAAGCAGCGCAACACTGCAGCACCCCAGATTCCCCCCCTCCTGTCCCTGACACATCACATGGGCAGTGGGCAAAACAGTGTGGTACCATGCCACCCTGGACACCCAACCAGCAGCCAGGCCCAGCCAGGCCGATCACCCCAGAAGACATGCACCAAATGGGACCCAGGTCACAGGGTTGGAATAACAGCAGGCCACCTCTTGATATAACATCTAGGGATCCACCCAAGTGCAGCATTAGGGCCCGTAAGGCCAGAAAAGTAGACAACAATTAGATTAGCACGGGTGCAAGGCACAGTATAGCGATAGGGGCTAGGGCACAAACCTGCATGTATGTTCTCACATTAAACACCTGGGCACAATGTTACAACCTTCTCTGGCGTCTGTCAGAAGGGTGTGAGGGGTGGTCTGGTCTGGACTTGCCGCAAAGGGGGTGCGGGGGAAGGGGGGATGGGCAGATGTTGGGGTTGGGCTTGGCCCACGGACCGCAGTTCAGCCAGCACTTACTGCGCCAGTGCCCCACCCCCAGCCCCCACCCTACTCCCACCGTCCACACTTCCGCTTTCGCTGGAATTCGATAGGACCGTATGATAGAATGGCCAGCTCACATGCAGGTGGTTGGTGGGAAATGCTACCATGAGCAGGAGTCAGACATTATCAAATGATGCGGACCACCAGACGGCACAGATGTACCTGCGCACCAAGCTCTGTGATATCCCGGACATGTCCTCACTCGGCACCTCATGTGAGGTCTCATGTGGTACCTTCTTTGCACAACTTCCTCCTCCTCCTCGGCCTGTTAGGCGGTCGACTCTCCATCTTCACCGACATGTTAGCATGTTGCATACCCCGTGCCCAATCAGGTCCAACAGGCTACACGGTTGTCACTGCGGACTCTGCCCATGCATGTTCCTCCCCCCACATCCCCGCACCTCTGGCCCCATCGGTGCCGACACCGTGGTGGCCTCTGCCGCTGGCGTCCGTCCTTGCTGCCAGGGTAGCGTCAGCTGGCGCAGCCGGGGTAGTGTCAGCTGGCACTGCCCATGACAGCGGTACACTCCGTGGCCCCCATCAGGTGCTCCTCCTGAAGGGGCTACTGTGGGCGGGCCGCATGATGCCCTGCTGGCAGGTGGTGGCCAGTTGCGGGGGGTAGTATACGGAGGATGGGGGTGGGTGTGGGGGTGGAGTGTGGGGGTTGGCGTGGTGGGATGGGGGCACCCACATGGCCATTGTCATTCAGTAGAACCAGGGTGTACAGTGGGTGGTCAGTGGGGTGCGCGGCAAGATTGCTGCCTTGCAGGCCGAGGCAATGGCGGGCATGCCTGGACATCGCCCCAGTCCTATGGGGTTCACCCCGGCCCCACACCCACCCCCCCATCAACAGGCCCCCCTCCCCCACACCAACCCCTCCCCCCCCCCCCCCCCCCCAGCCCCCGGGCCAGTGTCACCAACGGCAACTCACGGTCGTGCCTCTCCGTGTCCTATCTCCTCTCTCTCTCTCATCAGCCACGGCATCTATTTCCCGATTTTTAAAAGCACGGGCGTCATTCTCCGACCCCCTGCCGGGTCGGAGAATCGCCGGGGGCTGGCGTGAATCCCGCCCCCGCCGGTTGCCGAAGTCTCCAGCACCGGATATTCGGCGGGGGCAGGAATCGGGCCGCGCCGGTTGGCGGATGGGCCGAAGTCCCGCCGATAAATTGCCTGTCCCGCCGGCGTGGGTTAAACCACCTTTTGAACGGCGGGACAAGGCGGTGTGGGCGGGCTCCGGGGTCCTGGGGCGGGCGCGGGGCGATCTGGCCCTTCCGCCTCCACCATGGCGGAGGCGGAAGAGACTCCCTCCACTGCGCATGCTGACGCTCCCGCGCATGCGCCGCCCGGAGATGTCATTTCCGCGCCAGCTGGCGGGGCAACAAAGGCCGTTTCCGCCAGCTGGCGGGGTGGAAATTCCTCCGCCGCCGGCCTAGCCCCTAAATGTTGGGGATCGGCCCCCAAAGATGCGGAGCATTCCGCACCTTTGGGGCGGCGCGATGCCCGTCTGATTGGCGCAATTGTGGGCGCCAGTCGGCGGACATCGCGCCGTTTCGGGAGAATTTTGCCCCACATGTGAACCTTGCCATTGGGAATTCCCCCAGTGGAGGTGGAGCATTGCGGAGGCCCCGGAGAATACCAGATCAGGCCCGCTAATCATACGCAAATGCCGATTACTGTACGTGCGGAGTGGAACACATTGACACCACAGTCGAGGCACCGGAGAGTAGTGATTTGGTGTGAACCCGGCAGCTGCCACGATTTCAGCGTCAAAACTGATTCTCCACCCAATCACCTTTCCCGATTTTGACATTAGCCGTTGGAGAACCCCGCCCATGGTCTTTGTAGTTTGTGAGGATGGCTCCATCAGGTCTTACTGGAAGGCACCAGGTACGTGTCTCGATTAATTCTCACCAATCATTCCAAATCTTTAATGAAGGAAATGACACTGGTGTATTTCCCTTACTGATTTGTACAGAACCATGCAACACAACTTTGGATCACTCAACGTTATTTATACCTCTCACCAAATCAAAGTCTCATCCTTAAATTACATAGTCCAGGATTTGTTGTACAAATGTCTGGTAAGCTATAACTCTGATATTTTTGTTGCAATAACAAAGGTTCCTCCTTTAACACCCAAGAGCCTTGTTTGTTTGCGATGTTATCTGTTGAATGTGGAATCCCCGTTGAAGGTTGTTTACAGGATGAATGCCCAGCTGTGGTTGTGTATCCACTGCTGGAGAATTTGATTTCAGAACTTAAAGCTATTTTTTGGTGGATCCTTTTTGTTCGTAAGACATGTGATAGAGCATTCTTTGGCTTTGAATGCCATTTCCCATTGGTCCAATTCCAGAAGATCATCTTGCAGTGAATTATAATCTTTTCCCTGATGTGTAAACCATGCAGTCATCTGCAAATAATCACACCAATGCTCAGGAAGGTGAGACAGGGCACTCAAAGCTACTTGCAGGCAGAAAGTAGCTTGTCAGCAGAAGTAAAAGACCAATTAAGGTCACTGACCCGAGGCCAATGTGGCATTGAGAGCACAGCAGCTAGCTGAAGATTACTTCCCAGCGATAGGTCGAGGGACCAGAATTCCAGGATGCCTATCAGCTACACCGGCCTACCCGGTTACAGCTGCAGCCTGAACCAAAATGGAAAAATCCTGCCATGGAATCACGAGGGTGGTGTGATTGGGAGGAGCACTTTGATGTGTGGGGTGTTCTGGATCACAAACAGGTCACCAAGACTGGAAGTGGTGCAACTCTATTTTATTATAAGGTTAACTATATTAACATACTTGAACCGTGGGTAAATGCAATACCAGCTTTAACTATTGACCCTTGCCTAGCCCTAACCAGGTGATGCACTCAGCACATGGTGATTGTCTGTGTTGCAGGCTGTGAGAGTGCTCCGAGCCGGCTGCTACTAGAATGAGCGGGAACTCTCCTGCCCCCTGTCTTTATAGTGCGTGTGCTCTCACTGGTGATTGGCTGCGGTGTTGTGTATGCTGATTGGTCCCACTGCATGTCCATCAGTGTGTGTGTGTCTTCACCATAATATACTGGTGTATATTATGACACACTTTAGCTCCTTAGTCTCCACATCAAGCTCAGAATATTTTTTACAACTTACTTTGTTATGGCCTAACAAACAGCCTCTTCAAGCACTGCCAGTGAGGCTCCATGCAGACCTGTTTTTCCTTACCACCTTACAGCAGACCAGTCTTTGCATTGGGGGCTTTAAAATAGCGGTAAGCTCATTTTTACGTTGTAAATTACAAATACGTATTACAGTTGTGGACACTATACATTGATCTTTTAGCCTTTACCAATATGGTAGGCTGTGCACTCCAGATTTGTCATTATGTATGCTATGAAAGTTGCTATGTATTTGAGAATGACTGCATTTTTATGTTTGTTATTCAAAAATGTTTAGTTTTAGAGATACGGAGCTAGATTTAATGCAGCCCACTGCAGCATAAAATATGGTTGTAAGGCCCGGCTTAATCATTGCAGAGGCTGCAGGTCAATCTCCTAGCAGTGATGCAGTAGTGCTAACCACTGTGCCACCGTAAGCCAGTGGTCGATGATTGGCTGCCAGCTCTCATTAGGTCAGGTTTCCACTCCAAGAACCTTGAATCCTGGAAAAGGCCCGACACTGGACAGTAACGTGTCTGACAGGCATTTAGTCAGATAAGCCCTCCCTGTCAGAAACAATGCAAATTTACCACGGGTTCTTCAAACCAGGGGACCACGTTTGTCAATTAAATTAAATTCCTTCCATATAGTGGGGAAGATGAAGAACTAAGGCAGTATACTACAGAAACAGTTTTTGTTAAAAACATGATTCTCCAGTCAGAAATTGCAGCCAGCTTGGTCCTAGCCGACTCCTAGTCCTGTTGTTTGATTGATTCTATTTCTACATTTTAATTATGTATTTAAGCAAACAGAATGTGGCTGCTGATCATTGATTGGTTGTTGTTCTGGAACGTGATTAGCAACATTGGTCTCCGGCTCCATGATCTGATTGGTCCAATATACTCTGTAAACCGCCAGCACTAAAACACATGACATATCGAAAATATAATTTCAAATTCCAACTTTTTTGAACTAAATTGAAGTACAGTGTATTGTCAAAAAGAGGCATCTAACATCACAAAAAATGTGACAATGCTGCTTTCCTAAAACAGGGAGAGACTTGAGACTGTGGTGCAACTATCCCATCAACAGCCAATGATCCTTTTGTCAGAGTTCTTGTGCTGGAGCTGGAGTCTTACCGAGTAACCCTGAAAAGTCTTATCTAATAGTATTGGCCTTTACACTAGTTGTTAACCAGACATCATATTGATGAATCTTGACCCACCTGAACAGTCATATGGAACTTTTAAAAAAATTCTTTTACGGGATGTAGGCATCGCTGGTTAGGCCAGCATTTAGGAATATCAATCCTCCAGTCTCATAAGTGTCCCATGACCTGCTTAACTCCAAGAAGGACAGTGACTTCTCCTCATGTACTGGACATCATTCATCTACAATCAACAGCACAAAAACAGATTAACCTCTCACCCATATCATTTGCTGTTCAGTGCATGACCCGGCCACTGTATTTACCTACCAGACACCAATTGACTTGTTTTTCAAGAACGCTTGGGCACCTTGAGGGCATGAAAGTTGCTATTCAAATGCAAGTGTTTTTTTAAAGGATTGCACAATAGCTGACACTCCAGTAAAACTGCAGGTTCAGACATTTTAGGAATTAATGAATGCACATTAAACAAATATATGGAATATCAAACTTGTAGTAATGCGTCACTTGATATATTTAATTCATGATAAGGGTATCACTATTCACACATATCTGCTTGTGCCTTTTCTAAATGATGAGGTTTTTGGACTTACGCAAGAAACCAATAATGCAACTTGAGCAGCGTTACTTATTTATTGCAGAGGACACAATTAATTTCATTGTTAGTGACAGCATGATGTCTAATGGTATGTGGCAATCATTTAAAGGCTTACACTGCATGGTATGTTCCAGAACATATTTGAGAGTGAAGCTGGACAATAAACAAACTTCACACCACCGAGGGCTAAATCAACATAAATCAGTAAGGTTTGTGTTGTTCCAGAGTAATGCAGTTTTGAGGCTGTGTGAAACAAATATTGCCATTCACCATTGCTGATAGGATTTCCTGTATATTAAATAAGTAATAACATGTAAATAATAATTATGCTGCATTATTGTTATTTAATAGTGTTACACTATTTGTATGGGACAAAGAAATGTCTCTATTGCACTATTTCCCAACGCATTGCTCATATGGCAACCATACACAGTGCATTGATGTAACTTCAACGCCAAACCAGCAAAAACTACTTTGTATAAACTCTTCTTAAAGGTTTTGTGTTATATTGTTTGAAAAGAATCAGGAACTATATTGCTGTGTTCATGTATACATAAGTATCCAGGATGCCACATCACTCATTACCACATGGCAGTTGTGTACCAAACTAGCAATGTATTATTCTGCAGCACAAGGTGCGATCCTAGAAATACATTCAAAATCAGCTCTAGTATCTGGGTAAATAGTGTGGTTATTTTGAACTTCTGGATGCGAGAATCCAGATGTGAAGTTTGTCCTTTGTTCTTTGTAGAAGGAAGGCATGATAGCTACTGAAGTTCCAACCAGGCGATGGCTTACAATGGGAGCCCAGTATGTCCTGTGCACAAAAAGCAGGACAAATCCAACCAGCCAATTACCACCCCATCAGTCTACTCTCCATCATCAGTAAAACACGGAAAGGGTAATCAACAGTGCTATCAAGCAACACATTCTTAGAAATAATCTGCTCACTTACGCCCAGTTTGGGTTCCGTCGGGGCCACTGAGTTCCTGATCTGATTACAGCCTTGGCTCAAACATATACAAAAGGGATGAACTCAAGAAGTGAGGAGATGAGAGTGACTGCCCTTGATATAAATGCAACATTTGACAGAATATGGCATCAAAGAACTAAAATGGAGTCAATGGGAATCAGGGGTGTTGCCTTTTTTACCTGCTGTAAATATGGCAGTCAATAGGCAGCACGGTAGCACAGTGGTTAGCACAGTTGCTTCACAGCTCCAGGATCCCAGATTCGATTCCCGACTTGGGTTACTGTCTGTGTGGAGTCTGCACGTTCTCCCCGTGTGTGTGTGGGTTTCCTCCGGGTGCTCTGGTTTCCTCCCACAGTCCAAAGATGTGCGGGTTAGGTGGATTGGTCATTGTAAATTGCCCTTAGTGTCCAAAAAGGTTTGGTGGGGTTGCTGGGTTACGGGGATAAAGGGGATAGGGTGGAAGCATGGGGCTTAAGTAGGGTGCTCTTTCCAAGGGCCAGTGCAGACTGGGCTGAATGGCCTCCTTCTGCACTGTAAATTCTATGATCTAATAAGGTTGCCCTTCTTTCTTTAGATATCGATACTATATTGCCTTCAGAGTCGCCAGGTATCAAATGATACCACCACAAGGTTCAACCGGATAACAATCAAAGAGCCAAACAACCAGTTAATTAGTTCAAGATAAATGGTACTTTATTTACACACAAGATTAACTTACACATGCAACATAAACACGACTAGTTAAACTACACCTAACAACTATGACAACCTGTACTTAACTTTGTGCACCCGGCTTAGAGGAACAGTGGCCTTTGTTCGAATCTGGATCTACTGGGTCTGGAGAAGTAACTGCGGTTCAGCTGGGATTCATCCATCTGGTAGCGAGCGTTGAACTTGGACTTGCTTCTGGTCGTGGTGCTGCAATTGGAGATGGACGTTGCCGGAGTGCCAGGTCCAAAAGAGATCGAACACATGGCCATGTTTTTCTTTATCCTGTGGCGTTTCGCGCTCTTCTGGGTGGTCCTTCGGTTAGGACCCAATTAATTGGGCAGTTCTCGATCATTGCCTTTGATCTGAGCCAATAAAGGGGTGGGTGCCTTGATGGCTGGGCGTGTCCTAAGCAGTCATTGACCCTGTTGTTGATGCTTCCTGAGTAAAGGGAGTGGCACCGAAATGTCTGGACTTGTATCGGTTACCTGAGTATCAATCCTTTGTCTTACGGAGATGGGCCATTAAAATGCTAATCGGTTGGGGGTTTCGATGCTGTCTGGATTCTTTGCTCACAAATATACATTCAGGCTCTGTGCCTGCCTGAATCTTACATTATCCACATTTCCCTTTAGGCTTTGCGAGCGTCCATGTTTCTTGTTGTCAGTGACCATCCCAGATGGCTACAGTCTGTCCTCTTGATCTTAACGCAAAGTGTGATGGATCACACTACTGAATCTTCTTCTGTTCTCTGGTGTGCCAGGTACCCTCAATCAAGGACAGGTTCTATCCTACTCTGTCCTATGGATTGGAACATTTACCTAAGTTTGCCCTCATTACAACACACATCTATAAAATTCTAAGGGGGCACTATAACATTCAATCATACATTTCAATTTCTTTACACAAAGGGGAACCTCTAACTGTCCTTACCTAAACTACACTTATGCTGCTATCTAATAACCAAAGAACTTATATCACAGTACAAAATAAACAATCACAGCATCACATTTCTACTTAACACTTATGCCACTTACAGAAAAAATAATTTTATTAAAACCGCTGAATTTATTAGGGTGAAGAAGGGTTCAAAAAGAGTGTGGGGTCTGTTGAAGTCCGAGAAAAGGGGCTCTGAGTGTGTATACTGGAGAGCAGCAGGCTCTCCTTCACCATTTCCGAATTCTGAGTGTCTGGACGACACTGCAAATCAATAGGGCTTCTACCGTGTACAAAAGGGAATACCAATTTAAGATAGTATCGCACCATGTGGGGGTATCATTGGCTGTTTCTCTGTGTGATGTAGTGTCCGGGCTAGGGGTATCATGTTAGGTGGTCATGTTTAGGGCCTGTATGGTGAAGGATATAGGGGCTAATAACCCGTGCAACTGTAGTGATCCGACAACGACCATGATACAGGTCATCAGGTCCGTCTTCATTTTGTCTTTGTCTTCCTCTGTCTTCTGGTATATTCGTATATTCCTGGGGTACAAGCATAATATCTGTTATTATCTTGTTGTTTAATATATTGTTTGTCTGTCTGTTTCTCCTTAACATCAATTTCCCATTTAGAATCGTCACCATATGTGACTCCCTGATTTTTTTTTAAACCAACCATTTTGGAGACAAGACATCCGAGAAAGAAATTGTGTCACAGTGCGAGCAATCTCGCAGCCTGTGGTCGATGCGCGGAGTGGGTGGACAATTTCTCCATCCAGTGCTGAAGTAGTTTGTTCCTCGCAGCAAATTTGTTTCAATCAAGTGTTTTAACATGTAAATAGCAGGTGGGGGTTAGCAACCGAAGGGTCACTGGAAAGCAACAAAAATTGTGGCAAAGTGCATTCTTTGAACCACATTTTTTTAAAAGAACAGTAAAAGAGTTTCGAAAATAACTTTCCGAATGGGGTGCGTATGAGCTGCGGCAGGGCAAGAATGGGTGGAATCCCCTTAGGGCGGTGATCAGTGCCATTGCTCCACTACCCGAGCTTGGCTGACCAAATACATAGCGGGTCCTCAGGCAGGGCGGGGATAAATGCCGTTACTCCACTGCCTGAGTGACCTTACAGGAAGGTTAAGAATTTAGATTTCTATGGACTTCCGAAAATCTTGCCCCTTTAACTACCATGTGGCGTCAAAGGAGTAGTCATAACTGTATCAAGAAACTTTGCATCAGATCGACACACAAAGTCGTACAAGAGAGAAACATTCAACATTAAAAAAAAACTAAATAAGGAAAGCGAGCAGGCTCCATCAGGGAATAGGACACCGGAACTCTCAATCGGTTCCTTTCTCTCATCATCTGGACACCTCAGGGTTCCATTCCGAAAAGGGTCGTAAAGGGGTTAGCATGGTGGGAGTCAGACTTGGAGTCATCACCATCTCCCAGTTGCCAAACTCGTGACTGGAGTTTCTGTGCCAAGGCGGCCTGGGCCAATGTGGGATCCATCTCGTTGTTTATTATCAGTTGATAAGAATTGTCGCGGTGCCATTGTTTCTTATCCTGTAGGGCGGTAGGGGCAAAGGGGGGATTGCTATCGTCGGGCGGTGGGTCAGGTTCTGGTAGTGACAAATAAATTGCCTCTGAGGGGCCGAACATATCATGGTCGGTGTCACTGAGGCTGTAGTGACTGGGGCCTGGTCTGCTTTTCCATTGGCCGGGAATATCAAGTACGTCCGTCGTGCTTTCGCTGTCGCTATCGCCAGCGGCCAAATCAAGTGTGAGGCTGAAATTCATCTCTGGGGGCGGAGTCAAGTTCGTGTCTGTGGATGTGCTGTCCTGGCTGGGGGAAGTCTGGATTGGGTTGCAAGTGGGTAGGTCATAGTCATCTGCTATTGCCAGTGAAATGTGCTGTGAGGGGCTGCACTGAGTTCCATAAACCTTAAGTTGGTTTATATGGAACCATCCTGACTTTCCATTTGGATACGTAATCTTATGAACTGAGGGGCTTACTTTATCGGAAATTGAGTAGGGTCCTGCAAATTTGGGGGAGAGGAATGAACTTGGATTGTACAGGGAGACCATAACTTGCTGTCTGACTGTATACTCTACCGGGTGTACTGCTTTATCAAACCAGGCCTTACTCTGCTTTTTCCTAGTGTCTAGTCGGACATCTGCAGCGAGCTGTGCTGCTTTAATATTCTCCATAACTTGTTGGACCGCTTTTTTGTGGGTAAGGGCGGTGTCTGTGTAGCTGGCCAAATCAAGTCCAAATAAATACTCGGCACCCTTCATGGGTCGTCCGGTCATGGGGGTACGGGGGGTGTATCCTGTCAAACTCGACACCGTGTTTCTAATAAACATCAGTGCGAATGTGAGAACTGTGTCCCATGTTGTGTTATGCTGTTGTACCATCTTCCTAAGTGTTGCCTTTAGGGTTTTGTTCATGCGTTCCACAATGCCGCTGGATTGTGGGTGGTAGGCAATGTGAAACTTCTGTTTAATTCTGAAAATTGTTAGGACGTTTTTCATTACTCTTCCTGAGAAGTGCGAACCTTGGTCCGACTCAATACTACGGGGGAGTCCCCATCTCGTAAAAATTTGCTGGGTTCTGGTTCCTGTCCTGGGTGGGGACAACATAAATACCATCCTTTTATATGATTCCCTGGTGTAGCGTTAAAGTGTCTTTGAACCTATCATAGGGAGCCGGGAAGTCTCCTTTTAAAATTTCTTTTAGCGTGTCGTCTTCCTTTTGTGCCTGTGCCAAATCTTGAATATTGGTCTGTGAGACCTGGATCGCGTGTACTGGGGCACTCTCGGGGGGTTGCCAAAAGTGGCCATGTCGTGAGCCTGCTTTCGCTAGGGCGTCTGCTTTCATGTTACCAGGTGGGGAGGAACGATGATGGCTTCTAACTTTTATGATTCCGTATTTTCTACCTTTTGCTGTCTGGAGAATGTGTTTGAGTAATGGCGCTGAGGGTAGGGATTTTCCGTCGGCGGATATAAATCCTCTAGATTCCCACAGGGGCAGGAATTCTGTCAGGCTGTTGCAGACGTACAAACTGTCCGAATATATGTCTGCTGGGGTCGGGAGCGAATCTGGGTGCTGCACAATGTAAGCAATGGCTGCAAACTAGGCTGCCTGCGAACCTAAATGTCCGGGCAACTTTAACAAGATCTCCTCTAATGCGTGTCCTGCGCGTCCTCTACGTAAATGCCACATCCTGTAATCCTTTTTCCATTTAGAATGGTGGAGGAGCCACCTACATAAATTTTTAAAGCTTTATCTGTGGGCTGGGTTCTCTGTGGTCTGATGCCTGTTTTTGTCGGTAACGATTTGGGAATAAAGGGTCCTGTGTTGTGCTTGGCTGCAATGATTTCACACTCATGTGGGGTTCCTGCATATTGTAAATCATCGGCCAGAAACGTGTGCGTTTTTGTCCTCTTTACTGTAATGTCGCGTCCTTGTAGGAGTAGGGTCCAGCGCGCTGCTGTAATTTGGCTTACTGTACCGTCTTTTAGCCTACCGTCTAACAGTAGCTGTGTGCTCGGTCAAAATGGTTATGGGGTTGAGTCCTGTTATGTACGAGAAGTATTGAACAGCCCAAAAAAATGCGAGCAAGTGCCTTTCGCAGGCTGTAAATCCTTGTTCTACGGGATCTAAAACTCGTGAGGCATAGGCTGCGGGTCCTAAACAATTGTGCCTTTCCTGGGGAAGTACGGCTGAAAGGGTTTGGTCGGTGGTCGCTCCCTCTATTGCATATGGGGAGTGTGGGTCTGGTGCCTGCAAAGCAGGGGCTGTACTTAGGGCGCGTTTCAATGCATCAACGCATCCGTGTGCTGTGGAAGCCATTTCCATGGGGCCTGTTCGTTAAGGAGCTCGGAAAGTGGGGCTACCTTTGTGGCAAAACTGTCTATATGGTTCCTGCAATAACCAACCAGTCCTAAAAATGACCGGAGTGCTGTAGCATTATGGGGCAAGGGCAATTTAACAATTGAATCGATACGTTTCTGCTCTATCTCACGCTTCCCATGCGTTATAACCGTACCTAAATAAGTGAAATGAAATGAATGAAAATCGCTTATTGTCACAAGTAGGCTTCAATGAAGTTGCTGTGAAAACACCCTAGTCGCCACATTCCGGCGCCTGTAGTGGGGAGGCTGGTACGGGAATTGAACCGTGCTGCTGGCCTGCTTGGTCTGCTTTAAAAGCCAGCGATTTAGCCCAGTGTGCTAAACCAGCCCCTGTGACCTTTTCTTGGAGAATTCCGGCTTTTTTGGGGTTGATTTTACATCCAATTTCTTTTAGGAGACCAGCAAGAAGCGAAATGTGCTCGTCCTTGGTGTCAGTCTATAGGAGCAAGTCGTCCACATACTGAATGAGGCATTCGGGTCGGGAAAATTTTGCTAATCCATTCGCCAATTGTCTGTGAGTTGGTGGAAACCTTGTGGAAGGCATGTACACGTGTATTGCTGTCCCTGGAAAGTGAACGCAAATTTGTACTGGCACGTTTTATCCAATGGAATGGACCAAAGGCCATTGCTAATGTCCATTTCCGTGAAAACTTTTGACTGTAGTCCCTGCTTTAACATGGTCTCGGGACTCATGGCAACGGTGGGGGCTGCTAATGGAGTGATTTAATTCTCTATAATCGATCGTCAGTCGCCATGAACCATCTGGTTTTCATACGGGCCAAATCGGGGCATTATTCGTTGAGGCTACGGGCCAAATTACGCCTTGATCCAATAAACTTTGAATTACCTTAGCTATCTCTCCCTCGGCTTGATGTGGAAAACCATATTGTTTCTGGGGCTTCGGATCGAGACCTGTAGTGGTGACCATTCCTGAAATTTTACCGCAATTGTGCTTGTGCTGGGCAAAAGATGCTTTGTGTCTCTTCAAGACTTCCCGAACTGTTTTGTCCGTGGTAATGGTTTGTGGATCAAACCAGTAATCTCCCACTGAGCTAATCTTTTGTGCGTAGTCTCCGACTGTGAGCATGGCGGGGGCTCGTGCTGCTCTAGCCATTTTCCACATGCACTTATTTACGGGGTCGAAAGAAAGGTTGTGTGAGCTCATAAGATCTATCCCCAAGATGTGCTCTGCTGTCTGGGGTAAATCTACCAAAACGACTGAGTGCTTAGTCCTAATGTTACCGATCTGAATATCCGCAGGGGCCGTAATGTGTCCCTGCAGATGGTGTCCTGTAAATCCACTAAGAGTGATAGTGTCTGTAGTGGGCCATATATCTCGTTGGTACATCGTGGAGGAGTTTAACGTAGTTCGGGCCCTCCTGTGTCCCAAAGGAATTCTACTGGGTGTCCCCGGACTGTGCCTGTGACTACCAGTCTTCCGGACTTGTCCCAAAGCGTGCCGCAGACACAAGTTGGGGAGTCCGAACACCGACAATTGGTGCCATTTGTGGCCAAATTGTCTGAACGGGCGATAATGCTGTGGAAAGGCCTGGCATTGTTTCTTTGTGGGGCATTTGTAGGCTGATTCTGTTGCTGTTTCAGGAGGGCTTGGCATTCTCGGGCATAGTGTCCCTTCTGTCCACAATTGTAGCATTCCTGTGCTTTATGGTGCTGTGCATTATTTCTGCCTTCATTTACCCATGCGGGGTCTTGGTGTGTCCTTACTGGGTTCATGTTTGGGTCTATTTTCTGCTGCTCTGCCTTTTTATGTAGGGATTGTTCCCAAGCTCTAGAGTGTCTCTTCAGTACCCACACTTCATTGTGTGCCGTGTCTGATGAGTCGTAATTTGCATATGCTTTTTGTCCTGCCTCTGTGGCGTGGGAGACTAAAGTACAGGTCCATTTGGCTATATTGTCTGCAGTTAAATGGGCGCGGGTTAAATCACCAAATACCGTGAAGTGTATCCTGAGGAGTCCAGCAAATGCTGTTGGATGCTCTCCTTTTTTCTGCCTACATCGGTTGAGTCCTTCTACTGGATCTCCTCTATTATAGTCAATTGTATCTAGGATAGCTGTTTTCATATCCTGGAGGCTACCTCCTCATACATTTTGTGGGTCAGCAAGGGCTGAACTAACAGACGGGTCAAGGCTCATTACTGTGAGTTTCACTTCTTCCTGCTCGTCCAGACAGTACATAACGGTCTGTTGCCGAACTCGCTCAAAGAAACGGTGTGGGTCTGATGTGGGGTGAAAGGTTTCTATTTTATCGTGGGCATTCCTTAACTGGGTGATGGTTAGTGGGGTGGTGTACACAAAATCGGGTTGGTCTTCTGTCGGTACTTTGCGCTGCGTGGTGACTGGGTTCATAGGGTTGTGTGCTGCCTGTGCAGTCGTGGTGCGGGTGCTTTCCTTTTCAGGGCCTGGGGGGCTCTATTCTGCATTTCAGTTTTGTTTACATAGCGATGGGCAGTTTCGTTAAGTTCCTGCCAATCGGGGCCATCTTCCTGATCTAAATTTGGTCCAAAAGTATCTCTGAACCCATTCTGAACTGAGAGCAGGGAATGCAATCTTGCAATTTGCTACCTGCATTTGGTATGGTCTACCAAACTCTGCCTTTGTTCCGCCGTGGAACTGTGGAGTGCTCGTAGGGCTGCCTTTAAGTCCTCGCATTGCTTTTTCAATTGTTCTGCTTGGTGTTCTGTTTCTTCTCTTACCAAAACCGCACATTGCGTGTCTTGGTAGGCCTTATCATATTGGATCTGAAAGCTGCTTAGGTGGACGAGACAAGATTGGTGTGCCCGTTTGACATCCGCTATCTCCTTGTCCTTCGCTGCTAGCTGCTCTCGGAGTTGCTCATTTACTTTCTCACACTCGCTAATATTTCCCTCACTACTCTTCTCTTTCTCTTCAAGCTGTCTGCGGAGTGTCCTCACGACCTCCTCTGTGCCTCGCAATTTTGCCAAGCAGGACACGATTGCCATCGGCTTACGAACTCTATTTAAATTCTTCTTATGGATCTCAGTCAGGTTATCACACCAAGTTTGTTCTATACTGCCAGGACCTGTCTCTTCATTTGCACAAAGCTCAGACCATAGGGGCCATCCTTTCCCCTTTAGGTACTTCCTAATTTCCTCTTCCCATATGGGACACTGTTCTGCTCTATTGGTCGCTGCGACCTCGGGTTCCTGTGGGTACATAAGGCGTTCCATTGCCTTCATTGTCATCTCTACCGTAATCTCTGTATCTCTACTGTGAATTTGGGACAGGGGGGAATAAAGCGGTGGTGCAAAAGCGGGTACGGCATAAGCTATTTTCCGGTTCACACAACTCCCAAAGGTTTCATGCAACAAAATCTATCGAGGTTACCTTATATCCCTTGTTAGTACGCATGCAAGTTACACACTCCGAATCTGGGAGGTTTGATCGATACTGGTCTTACGCTTGTGGTTTCTTTTACTTTTCCAATTTGGATTTCTAATTCAAACGTTTTGTGGGTTCTCTCGGAGTGACAAAATCACTTCTGGGTCGAATCCCATCAGAGTCGCCAATAACTGTTGCCTTTTTTACCTGCTATAAATAAGGTTGCCCTTTTTTCTTTAAATATCAACACTATATTGCTTTCAGAGTCGCCAGGTATCAAATGATAACACCATAAGGTTCAAACGGATATCGACCAAAGAGCCAAACAACCAGTTAGTTAGTTCAAGATCAATGGTACTTTATTTACACACAAGATTAACTTACACATGCAACATAGACACGACTAGTTAAACTACACCTAACAACTATGACAACCTGTACTTAACTTCAGACACCTGGCTTAGGTCAGAGCAACAGTGGCCTTTGCTCGAATCTGGATCTACTGGGTCTGGAGAAGTAACTGCTGCTCAGCTGGGCTCATCCACCTGGTAGCGGACATTGAACTTGCTTCTGGTCGTGGTGCTGCAATTGGAGATGGACGTTGCCGGAGCACCAGGTCCAAAAGAGATCGAACATATGACCGTGTCTCTCTTTATCCTTGGGGGTTTTGCTCTCTTTTGGGCGGTCCTTAGGTTTGGACCCAATTAATTGGGCAGTTCTCGATCACTGCCTTCGATCTGAGCCAATAAAGGAGCAGGTGCCTTGATGGCTGGGTGTGTCCTAAGCAGTCATTGACCTTGCTGTTTATGCTTCCTGAGTAAAGGGAGTGGCACCGAAATGTCTGGACTTGTATCGGTTACCTGAGTATCAATCCTTTGTCTTACGGGGAAGGGCCATTAAAATGCTAATCGGTTGGGGGTTTCGATGCTGTCTGGATTCTTTGCTCACAAATATACATTCAGGCTCTGTGCCTGCCTGAATCTTACATTGTCCACATTTCCGTTTAGGCTTTGCGAACGTCCATGTTTCTTGTTGTAAGTGGCCATCCCAGATGGCTACAGGGGGAAATCTCTCCGCTGGTTGGAGTCATATCTGGCACAAAGCAAGATGGTTGCGGTTGGTTAATCATCTCAGCTCAAAGACATCACTGCAGAAGCTACTCAAGGTAGTGTCCTATGCCCAATCATCTTGCAGCTACTTCATCAATTACCTTCCATCCATGATAAAGTTGAAGTTGGGATGTTCGCTGATGATTGCATAATATTCAGCACCATTAACAACTCTTCAGATGCTAAAGCAGTCCATGCCCAAACACAACAAGACCTGGACAATTTCCAGATTTGGGTTGACTAGTGGCATGTAGCAACCACACCACAAATGTACCAGGCAATGACTATCTCCTACAAGAGGGTGTCTGTCTAACCAAATCCCCTTTGTAATCAATGGCATTGCTATCATTGAATCTCTCACTATCAACATTCAGGGGGTTACCACTGACCAAAAATTGAACTGGACTGGCCATATAATTACTGTGGCTACCAGAGCAGGGTAAAGGCTCGGAATCCTCTGGTGATTAACTCACCGTCTGACCCCCCTAAAGCCTGCCCACCATCTACAAGGCACAAGTCAGGAGTGTAATGGAATACTCTCCACTTGCCTGGATGAGTCCATTCCACCAGCATTCAAGAAGCTCGTCACCATCCGGAACAAAGCAGCCCGCTTGATTGCTCCCCCTTCCACAAACATTCAATCTCTCCACCACTGATCCGCAGTAGCAGCAGTGTGTACTATTAACAAGATGCACTGCAGGAACTCACCAAGGCTCCTTGGATAGCACTTTGCACCCACTGCCATCTAGAAAGACAAGGGCAGCAGACACATAGGAATAACACTAACTGGAAGTTCCCCTCCAAGCCACTCACCAACCTGATTTGGAAATATACCCTTCACTGTTGCTCGGTCAAAACCCTGGAACCTCCTCCCTAATGGCACTGTGGGTGAACCTGCTCCACGTGGACTGCAGCAGTTCAAGAAAGCAGCTCACCACAGTCTTCTGAAGGGCAATTCGAGATGGACAATGCATGTTGGCTTAGCCAACAAAGCCACATCAGCTGAATGAATAAAAACATTCTGATCTGTTAACCATTTATGTTAGAGGAATAATTGTATGGAGACATATGTTTTCAAATGAAAGAGGCATGTTATGTTGTTATATTATTAGTGGGCAGCACGGTAGCATTGTGGATAGCACAATGGCTTCACAGCTCCAGGGTCCCAGGTTCGATTCCGGCTTGGGTCACTGTCTGTGCGGAGTCTGCACATCCTCCCCGTGTGTGTGTGGGTTTCCTCCGGGTGCTCCGGTTTCCTCCCACAGTCCAAAGATGTGCAGGTTAGGTGGATTGGCCATGATGAATTTGCCCTTAGTGTCCAAAATTGCCCTTAGTGTTGGGTGGGGTTACTGGGTTATGGGGATAGGGTGGAGGTGTTGACCTTGGGTAGGGTGCTCTTTCCAAGAGCCGGTGCAGGCTCGATGGGCCGAATGGCCTCCTTCTGCACTGTAAATTCTATGATTCTATGATTTGAAAAGAGTTAGGAACTATATTGCTATATGCATGTACACCTCAGTATCCAGGGTACCAGAGCATACATTACTGAATTACAGCTATGTAACTAACTGACAATGTATCATTCTGCTTCAGATGACGAGATATGGGAAACACATTCAATATCACCTGCAGCGTTTGTGCCCACACGTGTGATTATTTCAAACTTCTGAGAAACAAAAGACATATGGCCGGATGCGATTCATTTTTCCCACTGGCAGCGCACCCATGCCTGCAGGTTTCCTGGAGGCGTGGGGTGGCTTCAATGGGAAGTCCCATTGACAAGTGGCCCAAAGACAGAAGCCCACCACCAGTGAACAGCTCGTCGCTGAGCAACCTGTGGCTGGGGGACCGGAGAATACCGCCCAACATTTGCAAAAGCAAATTGAGATAAACTGCATGAGACAAGATCAAGAGTTAATGTCACATTGCTTCCTTTTTACGCTGACCACAGTATGACTGTAACTGTTACCAAATGAAGTATTATAAGTTCACAGGAGGACCTTTGGGCCACAGGCAGAGAGCTCCATTTTCCCTTGCCAAGAAATGTCCCCAGTCAAAATTACACATGGGCAATCTCTTCATATAAAATGTTACTAAATAGTAAGTGACGCTTCATTTTTAATATGAAATTTAGGCTATACAAGCTTTAATATTCGTTCTGATCTACTCCACATTCAGCAAAAGTACTCAGCCATAACCATTGGTTCAACTGTCCCATTATAGGGGCTGGTTTAGCACAGTGGGCTAAACAGCTGGTTTGTAATGCAGAACAAGGCAGCAGCGCGGGTTCAATTCCTGTACCGGTCCTCCCTGAACAGGTGCCGGAATGTGGCGACTCAGGGCTTTTCACAGTAAGGTCAATAGAATTTACATAGAATTTACAGTGCAGAAGGAGGCCATTCGCCCCATCCAGTCTGCACCGGCTCTTGGAAAGAGCACCCTACCCAAGGTCAACACCTCCGCCCTATCCCCATAACCCAGTAACCCCATCCAACACTAAGGGCAATTTTGGACACTAAGGGCAATTTATCATGGCCAGTCCACCTAACCCCCACATCTTTGGACTGTGGGAGGAAACCGGAGCACCCGGAGGAAACCCACGCACACACGGGGAGGATGTGCAGACTCCTCACAGACAGTGACCCAAGCCGGAATCGAACCTGGGACCCTGGAGCTGTGAAGCAATTGTGCTATCCACAAGGCTACCGTGCTGCCCCTCAATGAAGCCTACTTGTGACAATAAGCTATTATTATTATGGCTTATTGTATTTACATATGTTGTAAAGAATCAGGTTCCTTTGCTAATGTTTTATTCAGATTCATTTAGCAGGGGGTTTAAACATCTTGAGCTAAGGTACAAGCCGCAGGATTTCCATGGTGCATAGCACATACATGTACCCTTTCAATCAGAGTTAGTTAGGTAAATTATCTATGGATGATATCATATGGATCCCCTTGTGTATTGTTAACTGAATCCCAATTCAGCAGGCTCCAGGGAGACTGCCACATGCACTTCTTTTAAGTGCCCTTTCAAGGAGAAGCAGTTGAGCCAAATTAATATAACTTGCTGACTGTGCATACAATAATTAGAGATGACAGCAATAGTATGTTGAGGTTGGGATGTTCCTGTGTTCAAAGACGGTAAGGACCTTTTCATAGGTAGTTTAGTTTCCTGACATTCTAAAGGCATTAAATAGCTGAGCTATTAAATTCTTCAAAGTAATCTCCATTTACTATTAAAGTTAATAAACAATGGTTTGGTACTGAATTTTAAAGCTTCTTAGTTTGAGATAGCTTCAAAAGGATAACGATCGGAATCAACCCTTCCTGGCCAATGTAAATGGGGTGGACAGTCAGTTAACATCGGTCAGGTGACTTGCCTGCTGATGTCCAGCACTTTTCCCCCCTGTCTTGTATTTTAACCCATCCTTTTGAGCCCACACGAGCATGCTGGGAGTGCCATTGCTGGGCAATCTAAAACTGCTGTTTTAACTGGTGGCTCTGTGGTGTTTCATGACAGCTAGGCTTCCCAGTGTGCCTGTTTCAGTGAGAGGTCTTTATTGGATTGATCTGAGATGGCAGCTTCGAGAGACTGTCTCATGGCTGAGGTCACCTGACTGCAGCAAGCGAGATAGAACATATACCGATTGCATTTGTCGTAAAAAAATCTCCAGGCAACCACCAGTAGATAAAGTCAAAAACTATTTGTTACAAACAGAAAGGCTATTTACATGCAACTATTTAGAAGGCACACCAAACCACAACGCCTACAATCTCCCAGTTCAGACCTTGACTGTGGATATTAAAGCCCACAATCAACTTTGATCTGCGTGTGCTCCCGTTCCATTAGACGGGAAATCACATGGCCTCTGAGATTTGCCGAAACCTCAAACAAAAAAGGTTACGTGGTCTCTGAGGTTCACTGTGACAGCATTTCAAACCCAAACATCCCGTTATCGCACCCAGCAAAGATACAAACATCTCCCTTTTCCTCACGAACAGTAGATAAATTTGCATGCGTGATCATGTGTAACTATGAGTTACCCAAGTCACCATACCCCCACTGTCCTCATGCATTAGTAACTGTTTGATCTACTAGTCAGTTGATGACTTCCAGATCCTCTTGGTAGCTTCTCACTTTTTTCATGGCAACAAATTGATTCTTTAAAAGTCTTTCAGGTTTGCAAGTTCTTTTGCCTTTTCATGCCTAGCTGTTCACCTGGTTGAATTTTTCCAACTCCCAACTTTGTTTTGCCAATTGCTGAATTGAGGGTTGTTATTTCCTCCTGTTGCCTCTGTGCCACCTCTAATGTTTGTTTGTTTAGATTTCGCACAGCTTGATTCATGAGAACTTCAGTTTATCATGCATTTCAACAGTATATACTCAGCTTGAATCTTGCACTTCATATCTTCCAGTTCAACTCAACTCTGATGTGAACATTTTCCTGTCGAACTGCTTCCATTACATTTGGCTCATGTATCTCATCGTATTGATGTGGTCAGCAACCATCTTGTGGCTTACTTGAATATTGTGCGTGTCTCACTCTGGGGTCTTCTGCCTCCCTTGCTCTGGAGTCATTTGTTTCCCTCTGAGACTTCTGTCACCCTCTCTCTAGGATTTTTTGCTACCCTTTCTCTGTTGGGTTAGTGGCAAGGAGGAATTTACTCCCTTTTAACATGCAAATGCAAGGTCACAGGAAACTTTGAAGACTGCAATTGATTGTTTTTTACTAGTTCAAGTTTTAGTCCAGCTGAGATGAGTGGCCATTACATCCCATCTATAATCCGGAACACTAGGGGCGGGATTCTCCAACCCCCCGCTTGTCCCGTTTGCCATTGCATTGGGCTCTTAGGCTAATTTGTCCTCTCGGTATGAGTATCACACCATTACATAGCCTCAAACATACATCCGTGGACTTCATTTTCGGATCGCCATGTTGAGCGATTTGTGAAGGTCACGATGTTGCATGATGCAGCAGTGTATATCTGACACTTGTTCGCCTGATACTCTCCTGCGGTCGTCATTGTAACAGCCATAGGCCATTCCCTATCGACTTGATGGAACTGTAATGGGCCAGGGTTTAGAAAACTCCAAAATATAGTCTACCTGACCTATAACTGTTTATTAATTTTGGCTACAAAGAGCACAATTATGAGGGGGATGGATAGAGTGGATGGGCAGGCACTCTTTCCCAAGGTGGAGGGGTCAGTCACGGAGGAATATGTTTAATGTCCATGGTGCAAAGTTTAGAGGAGACGTGCGGGGCAGGTCTTTTATGCAGAGGGTGGTGAGTGCCTGGAGTGCATTGCCAGGGGAGGCTGTGGAAGCAGATACATTAACGGCGTTCAAAAGGCATCTTGACAAACACATAGATAGGATGGGTATAGAGAGATACGGCACAAGGAAGTTGAAGCTGAGAGTTTTGGCAAAGATTGGTATCATGACCGGTACAGGCTTGGAGGGCCGAAGGGCCTGTTCCTGTGCTGTATTGTTGTTTGTTCTTTGTCTGAGTCTACAGTAGCCAAATGTGAAAATGAAAGTAAATACTCACAGAGCCACAAACCAGCTCTGCTTCTCATAGCGAACGTAAAATCTCACAGAGCCACAGCCCAGCTCCACCCACACAATGAAATCACTGAAACCATATGATAAGACAAAAATCTTTCTTAAAAGGACACTCCCATGACAGAACCAACCTGTCAGATCGTTTATAATTCAACAGATTCTTCTGCTCATATCTCACCTGTGGTCATCTGTGTAGGCTTGTTTTTTTTTTGCCAAGCATTTGTGTGTGAAATGATTCGGCTTCTTACTGTTAAAACACTGCTTTCCCAAGGCACGGTGGCGTAGCAGTGAGCACTGCTGCCTCACTGCACTGAGGATCCGGGGTCGATCCCGGCCCCGGGTCACTGTCCGTGTGGAGTTTGTACATTCACCCCATGTTTGCATGGGTTGCATCCCCACAACCTAAAGATGTGCAGAGTAGGTGGGTTGACCATGCTAAATTGCCCCTTAATTGGAAAAAAAATTTTTAATTAAAAAGAAAATTCCCCACACTGGGCAATCTTTCTTTTCCTTTGTATGATGTCCTCCTCTGCAGCATATGCATCCTGTCCTTTGCCTCTGATTGTTCTGCTCTTTTGGTCGGGAATGTGTCCCAGCATAATGTACCTCCTGGTCTGTTCTGCCATACATGTGCTCTCACTGGCCTTTTGCAAGCTCCACATTTCCACACACGTTTATTGCTTTCCTGAGTGTATGTTTCCCCTCTTTCAGTCGATTTTCTCTGCCTGTGGGGTCTCGTATGCATCGGACTATTCAATCTTTAATCAGATCATCTTTTAGCTGTCCAGATTCCCATGATTCTGCAGCTGTGATACAGCAGTCACAGACTGTTCAATGGTCTCATTTTGAGCGCTAGTTTTGAGTACAAGAGGGGCAATTTCTGCTCCCCCTTTTGAAGGTCATAACGATGGTGGAGGTGGAAAATCCTGGGGAATCCCAAAACGTATTTTACACCCATTAAAGATATATTCAAGAGAGATTAAAATAGAGAATAAGGAATGACCGTCTTGTGTACTGAATACTTGTATCATTTTTGCAATGGAGAAAAAGAGCAAAAGTCAAGCAGCGCCAGAGAATGTAGAAGTAAATTAAGTGATGCTTTTTTTCCCATGAAGTAAAAAAGGCGATGGAAAATATAATGGGATTTAATGTAGAAAGTCTCGAAGTGCTGATTGTTTTCACCCAAGAGTAATGAAAGAAATGGGTCCGGAAATTACTGATGTAATTATCATACTTTCCCAAACTCTCTTGATTCAGGAATTATGCCCTTGGATTGAAAACTGCAAATATCACTCCATTATTTAAGACAAGAGGCGGGACGATTCGAGGATTCTGCAGTTCTGACAGTTTAATATCAATTGTCGGCAAGTTATTGGAATTTATTATTAGGGACAGAATGACTGAGGCATGAAACAAGTATCAGCTGATCAAAGAGACTCAGCGTAGATATGAGAAGGGGAAATCATGCCAGAATTGAGCTAGCAGTGAAATCGGGAAAGTACTTTTTCAAACAAAGGTTAGTGGCAAGGTTGAATTTTCTCTCTTAGAACATGCGAATTGCGGGGTCAAATGAAATTTTGAAGACTGCAATTGACTGGTTTTATAAAATAAGGGGCACGATTCGCTGGCCTCGTTTCGCTTGAACGAGAGAGCAACGAGGCCGGTGCATAGCGGGAGAGGCCAAAAACGAGAACCACACCGGGCGCCAAACTGTTGCCGATCAAACTGGCCTGCTCCTGTAGGCGAAATTGGGATCATGCCGTAGTGTGATCACCACTTAATCCCTATTTCCATAGAATTAACGGGAGCCACCCCATATCCAACGGCCTCCTGCAAAGCCCTGCCTGTTTACCCAAAGATCACCCATATCTCCCATTGACCACGGAGGCCTCTGACCGTGTGGCTGAAGGTTATTGCGAATAGAGAATTGCCAATCATGGTTAATCACACATTACAAATGGATCCCCGTGGGTCGGCGGGCCATGTACATATGGGGCTCATTGCCTAGCACCCCAGTCACACCTTGATGATTGGACACTGTGCTTTAACACTGCAGGAGGCAGCACCACAGATGCAGCGGCCAACCTTCAATCACCCAAGGAATGGGCCTACCCCGGTCGCATGTTTGCGGTCGCCACCCAGTCACATGTTTGCGGTCAGGTGTGCATGGGTAAGGCGTGTCAGGTGGGGTCATGGGGGGGCTTGGGATTGGTGGTCGGCCCGCATCGCGGAACAAAGAACCATGGGCGTCATACTGGTTGTGGTGAGGATATTTTAGTTCCTCGTACAAGTGTACACCACTGCCCCACTGTCCTTATCGAGCAATCCCACTCTCCACGCCCCCAAACGGCCCACAATGCACCCTCCCGCCCGATGCACACTCCACTCCTTAACCTCCACCTACCTCCACCTCCCCCCACCCCCCCCTTGCCGTCTCAGTGATCCTTGATGTGCTTGACCTTCCTAGCTCTACCGCTATGTCAAGGTTTATCCCCAGGATGCACATTGGAGGTAGAGGCTGCCAGCTGCTTGCCTCATCCCGTGGCCTTCGATGCCCTTGCAGGCATCCTCTAGGGGATCTGGGGCATTTGACGGCTGCACATGCACAGCCGTGCCGCCCTGTCCCGGGTGCTGGCTGCGAGATACAGCCTCATGAGAGGGGTGGACCTCAGGGGAGCTGGTGGCCACTGTCACCAGTCCATAAGATGAGTCCAGGTTGCCACCCTGCACCCCTTCCTCCTGCTCGATGCCCGCAGGACCCCGGGGTTCACATCGGGATGGAGGGGCAGCTGGATTGAGACCTGGCTGCCCTGGCGTCCTCTGTCTCTACCAGCCCTGCTGGCTTCCCATTGTCAGCACCATGGTGTTAACACCCTCATCAATGCTCCTCAGTGATTGGGCCATGCTCTGCAGTGCTTCGGTAATTCACACCAGTAACTGCAGTGCCTCAGCCATTCCCACCTGACACCAGGACATGTCCCACAGTACCTTATCAGCGTCCGCCTGGAACTGGGTCACATCCCCCAGAGAGTTGGACATTCTGTCGAGGCCGTCACCAACTGAGCCACGCCTTGGACACCTCCACGAATGCTGCTGATGCCGTGCATCATGCTCTCCTCGGCGGTCACTATCCTAGCAGCGTTGGCCTCGGTGCCACACTCTGCCTGTGACATCTCCTGCGCCATAGTCTTTGGAACTCCTCCAATCGACTACGGACCTGCTGGAGTATTGCTGACATTGCCCTCTGAATGTCCCGGCCGCTCCCTAATGTCTCCGTCATGTCCGGTATAGCATGTTCCATAGGCTCAACATCTGCCTGGGACCTGGGATCCAGCAGCCCTCTGACTGCTGTCTCACCTGGGCACTCCTGCCTCCACCTGATGTGCATCAGCCACTGTATGGTGCTCTCCAGAATGTGCCCCAGAAGCCTGCCCACTAATATTGCCCACCGAGGTGCATGTCTCTGAATGGTGGAGGGTGGGGATAAGAGCTGTGATGCATCGATTGTGGAAACCTTGAAACTCTCCTCTGGGGTGGTCTTATGGAAGGCAGGGGAGGGGCCACCCCAGATGGGTCGGCGCCATTGGCTGGAGGACCTGCGGGAGAAAGAACACGTGGTCAGTGGGTAGGATGGGTCAGTCTGTATGGCAATAACAACTCACGTTTGACAGGTCCTCTGAGTGACGTCCTGTGGATGCTAACCTCTGCGATGTGCGCCAACCTCCGCATTGGTGACCGCTCTGTCGTCGGCCACCCCCGTA
Source organism: Scyliorhinus torazame (assembly GCF_047496885.1). Taxonomy (NCBI): domain Eukaryota; kingdom Metazoa; phylum Chordata; class Chondrichthyes; order Carcharhiniformes; family Scyliorhinidae; genus Scyliorhinus; species Scyliorhinus torazame. The sequence continues at coordinate 308,541,725 of NC_092707.1, forward strand.
ACCTCCAGGGCCTATTTCTCGAAGGCTGTGAGGATTCTTATGCCCAGCACATCTCCGGCAGTTTCTCGTCGATTGTGGGACATAGTTAGCCACATGTGCAGTTTATAGTGCTGGGGGAGAGTGGTGGTCTGAAGGAAGGTTTTTGGGGGGGGGGGAGGTGAAGGGAGGTTTGGTGAATGGAGGGTTGGGGTGAACAGAGAGTTGGGAGGGGGAAGAGAGGGTTGGGGGCTGAAGGGAGGGGAGTGAAGAGGGGGAGGAAGGGGATGAAGGGAGAGGGGAATGGGAGGATGGGGGGTGAAAGGAGGGTTGGAGGGGTGAAGAAGGGGTGAAGGGAAGTGGAATATGAATTATTGCTTGAGTAGGAGGGCCTACACAAACATGCAGGGACATTATCAGAGATTACCTGGTGTTTTTCCCCTGTGGCAGAGAACCAACCCACCATTGTTAAAATGCCAGTGGCAGAGGGCCTCAGGGAGGGAGGGCCAACCTTCCTCATTGGTGTTCAAATGTCATCAGAGTGGCAAGGTGGTGGCGACTTTAACCCCCATCTCACTATTTTACACCCCACCAAATGGATGCCGAGAGGGTTGGTAAAATACCATGGAATTCACTGAGGAAACATAAGTGTAAGTTTTTTAATGAACATTACTGATTGCATGGGAACTAAATGTCATGAGCTTCATATCTGTTGGAGTATTTAGCCCATTAATTCTTCATGGTCAGAATAGTTTGTCTGCTCAGGCCACTGTTTGGGTTGGAAATGTCCTACATGTCCCATTGGCCTTGCCATATCTGGTGACCTCAGCCATGAGGCATCCCTGTAGGCTGCCATACTAGTTCAGTTCAACAAAGACCTCTCATTGAACTAGACAATGAAAGGCTCGGCTGTCTTTAAACACAAAACATGGTGCCAACTGGAGTTGAACAGAATTTTGGAGCCTGTAAAGTTGCAGAGAAGGCACAGCTCATAAAGGCACACAGAAATGTTTGAATCTGCAAAAGAGGTGTTGAAAAAGGACTAAAAGAAGCAAACAGATATCAAAGGTTGCAAGCAAATACTGACTGAGTGAACTTGGCATTGGGAGGAGTGGAGCAGAAACACTGCCGTGGGTAGTGTCCGAGACACAGCAATCTTCAACTGCTTCATCAATGTTATTCCTTCCATCATAAGGTCAGAAGTAGGATGTTCACTGATGATTGCACGATGTTCATCACCATTCACATCTCCTCAAATACTGAAGCAGTCCACATCCATAGACCTGGGCAATATCCAGGCTTGGGCTGACTAAACATTTTCACTAATAATTTAACCAGACAATTGCCAGAAAATAACCATCTCTGACAAAAAAGAATCTAGCCTTCTTCCCATGACAAGCAATAAAATTACCAATGCTGACCCACCCACTATCAACATGCTGGAGATTATCATTGACCCGAAACAGAACTGGCTACATAAACATTGTGGCTGCAAGAGCAGGTCAGAGCTAGGAATCCTGTAGTGAGTAACTCATCTTCTGACTCCCTAAAGCTCTCCGCCATCTACAAGTCACAAGTCAGGAGTGTGATGGAATACTCTCCACCTGCCTGAATGAGTGCAGCTCCAACAACACACTTGACACAATCCAGGACAAAGCAGCCATTCATTCCCTCCACCACCGTCCATCAGTTGCACAGTGTGCATTATCTTCAAGATACACTGCAGGATCTCACCAAGGCTCCTTAGGCAACACCTTCCAAACCCATGACCATGACTATGTAGAAGGACAAGGGTAGCGGATACATGGGAACGCCAGCAACTGCAGGTTCTCCTCCAAGTCACTCACTATCCTGACTTGGAAATCTATCGCCGTTCTTTCACTGTCACTGGGTCAAAATCCTGGAACTCCATCCCTAACAGCACTGTGGGTGTACCTACACCCCATACACCACAGCGGTTCAAAAATGCCGCCCACTGCCACCTTCCCAAGGGCAATTAGGGATGGGCAATAAATGCTGGCCTAGCCAGTGATGGCCACATCCTATGAATGAACTTTTAAAATGAACTAGTTGGCTGAATGCTTTTTGTGCTCGTTACCCTATGTCACCTTTAGTACCTGTGGTACAGCTGTGCAAAGCGCGCTGGCTTCCTCCATTATATGGCATTGGCTGAATATGCACCAGAAAGCATAACATAACCCAAAGAACCAAGTTTGCCAAAGCCTTTGCACCAATTATCTATTATTAGGATAATTGGTCATAACATACTTCACGCACCTGAACCTAGGCTAATGCCAACATAAGACAGGTTTAAAAAAACAACATTTTATTAAGGCATTTATAATTTTACAACAATAAACGGTACAAATACAAAAATAGTGCAAAAAACATCTCTCAATCTCTCACAAATCCCGCCTACCCTAAACACAAAGTAGTCTAACAACCCCCCTTCCCTGCCTGTGGTGAACACCACCAGTGGTATATTATATGTATTATGGCACTGCACGTATATTAGAGGTACGATGGTAAATCCCTGCCTGCTGGCTCCGCCCAGCAGGCGGCATATAAAAGTGTGTGCTCTCCTGAGCTGCAGCCATTCTGGTTACAGCTACAGGAGGCACAACATCTTGTTCAATAAAGCCTCGATTGTTCCACCATTCTCATCCCGTGGTAATTGACGGTACATCAATTTATTGAACAAGATTTTTAAACGATGGGTCTCCTCATCAAGCCTGATCGCCTGCAGCTGAGCCCTCAAGCAGCCAACGCCACGTCCACCTTCGACCACTGGCTAGCCTGCTTCGAAGGCTACCTCAGAGCAGCCGTTGAAGAACCCTCGGATTCGCAGAAGCTCCAAGTCCTCTATTCACGGGTGAGCCCTGACATTTTTCCCCTCATCCGGGATGCGGCCACCTACTCCGAAGCTATGACGCTCCTGAAGGGGCATTCCATTCGACCGGTGAATCAAGTGTACGCCAGGCACCTCCTGGTCATGAGACAGAAACTCCCCGGGGAGACCCTGGACGATTTTTTGCGTGCCCTGCAGATCCTAGGTAGGAACTGTGACTGCCAGGCAGTTTCAGCAGTCCAGCACACCAAACTTTTAATTAGAAATGCTTACGTTACGGGCGTGAAGTCTGCGTACGTCCGCCAGAAGCTATTGGAAGGGGGTACGCTCGATCTTGCGGGGACTAGGCAGCTTGCTAATTCGTTAGAAGTGGCCTCCCGTAACGTTCAGTCCTACGCCCCCGACCGCGCGGCACCCTCGTGGGCATCGTGGACCTCACCAGCTGCCAACTCCAGCTCACCGCAAGCCTGCGCCGCGCGGCAGCCGGCCAACTCTGGGGGGCACAAGTGTAATTTTTGCGGACAAAACAAATACACCAGGCAGCGCTGCCCGGCGCAGAGCGCGACCTGCAACGGGTGTGGGAAGAAAGGACACTTTGTTTCTGTTTGCCAGGCCCGGTCGGTCGCCGCTGTTTCCAGGCCCGGCATTTCTACACACCCCACGTGCGACCCAGGGGCGCCGCCATCTTCCCCTCCGCAAGCCACGTGCAGCCCGTGGGAGACGCCATCTTCCTCACCGCAAGCCACATGCGGCCTGTGGGTGCCGCCATCTTTGAAGCCACCCACCATGTGCGCCCCGTGTCTTAGGCGCCATTTTGGACCGCGCCTCAGGACCTCTGCTCGTCTGACCGTTCATCGCCTACCGCGACCTCCATCACCGCTGATCAGCCGGGACCTCCCAGCATCTTCCGCAGCTCGTCTCTATCACACTGGATCAGTCTCGGCCCCGCAACCTCGCGACCACTACGACCATTCCGTTGAAATCCGGGGGTACTGTATCGCGACCATCACCATCAAGAGCGCAGAGTTCAGCAACTTCCGGCTCTACGTCCTCCCCTACCTCTGCGCTGCCCTGTTACTTGGCCTGGATTTTCAGTGCCATCTCCAAAGACTGGCTTTAAAATTCTGCGGACCCCTACCCCACCTCACCATCTGTGGCCTCACGATCCTTAAGGTCAATCCACCTTCCCTGTTTGTGAACCTCACCCCGGACTGCAAACCCGTCGACATTAGGAGCAGACGGTATAGTGCCCAGGAAAGGACCTTCATCAGGTTGGAGGTCCAACAGCTTCTGCGGGAGGGGATTATTGAGGCCAGCAACAGCCCCTGGAGAGCTCACGTAGTGGTAGTGAAGACTGGAGAGAAGCACAGGATGGTCATTGACTACAGTCAGACCATCAAACGGTACACGCAGCTCGACACGTACCCCCTCCCACGCACATCTGACATGGTCAATCAGATTGCACAGTATCGAGTCTTTTCCACAGTAGACTTGAAGTCCACCTACCACCAGCTCCCCATCCGCCCGGAGGACCGTCAATATACTGCATTCGAAGCAGATGGCCGCCTCTATCATTACCTTAGAGTTCCCTTCGGCGTCACCAATGGGGTCTCGGTCTTCCATGATGGACAGAATAGTTGACCGGTACGGACTGCGGGCCACCTTCCCGTACCTAGTTAACGTCACCGTCTGCGGCCACGATCAGCAGCACCTCGACGCAAACCTCCAAAAATTCCTCCATACCGCCAAACTCCTGAACATCACATACAATAAGGAGAAGTGCGTGTTCCGCACCAACCACTTAACTATCCTTGGCTACGTAGTGGAAAATGGAGTCCTAGGGCACGACCCCGACTGCATGCGCCCCCTCCTGGAACTCCCTCTCCCCCACTGCCCCAAGGCCCTGAAATGATACCTGGGGTTTTTCTCCTTTCACGCCCAATGGGTCCCTAATTATGCGGACAAGGCCCGCCCACTCATTCAGTCCACAGTTTTTCCAGTCCACAGTCCACAGAGCTCCCACCCCAGCAGGATCCGTCCTCCCACTGGATCCACTCAGGGGTGACGAAGACGAGGACAACACGCTCCCGGAGTCACAGGTGACCAGGTCAGCGCCCACATCATCACAAGGACTGAGGCGATCACGGAGGAGGGTTAAGGCCCCCGACAGACTTAACTTGTAATGTTTCTACCACCCCCGCCGAGGGTGAATGTAGTGAACACCACTAGTAGTATATTATATGTATTACGGCTCTGCACGTATATTAGAGGTACAATGGTAAATCGCTGCCTGCTGGCTCCGCCCAACAGGCGGAGTATAAAAGTGTGTGCTTTCCTGAGCTGCAGCTATTCTGGTTCCAGCTAGAGGAGGCACAACATCTTGTTCAATAAAGCCTCGATTGTTCCACCATTCTCGTCTCGTGGTAATTGACGGTACATCACCCCCCCTCCCTTTATTGCCTCTGCTGACAGTTTAGCTTTCGCCGAAGAAGTCGATAAATGGCTGCCACCTCAGGACGAACCCCAACGTTGACCTTCTCAGGGGGAACTTAATTTCCTCAAGTCTGAGAAACCCAGCCATGTTGCTAACCCAAACCTCTGATTTTGGGGGTTTCGATTACCTCCAGCTAACAGTATCCATCTCTAGGCTACCAAGGAGGCCAAGGCCAAAACGCCATTGATGGGAGCTTTCCCTGTTTGGAGGATTTGGCGGAGAAGTTCGAATTGCCAGGAGGGAATGGGTTTCGATATCTGCAAATAAGGGATTTTGTGCGAAAGCAGGTTTTGATCTTTCCGCTCCTACCGCCACAGGGGATTCAGGACAGGGTAGTTTCGAGAACAGGGTGGGGGAGGGGAAGGTTTCGGATATCTATAAGACAGGTTTGATGGAAGACGTTTTCTTATCTTCAGTTGAGTTGCTATTAAAAGATGTTTCTGCTTTGGACTCAATTGACATCTAGCTGCAAAATATGCTCAAAATTGCACCAGTTTTCCTGATTGATTTTATGGTCAAGTTTCCACGCAAAGTCATTTGCATAAACACAAATCTATAATCTTCCAAGAACCCGTGCATGTGAACAGAGGTTTAGAACATTTTTTTAAATTTTGCGTTAAAAATACTCTTTGCTATATTTAAGAGCAGTGAACTGGTGCAGTTTGATCAACACTGCTGAAAATGTGCTTATCAAAAAACTTAAACATTTTTAAGGAGTGTCCAGTGTTAGGAAAATAAAGTTAGTTTTTGTAAAAGTATTTTGTTTTCTTTTTTAAAATAAATTTAGAGTGCCCAATTCATTTTTTCCAATTAAGGGGCAGTTTAGCGTGGCCAATCCACCTAGTGCGCACATCTTTGGGTTGTGGGGGTGAATCCCACGCAAACACGGGGAGACTGTGCAAACTCCACACGGACAGTGACCCAGAGCCGGGATCGTAAAGTTAGTTTTAAGGGATTTATATTTGTATTGGTAAACATTACAAATAAGATATATTTTTTAATGGGTTTAGTGTTTCTGCGCCTGGAGGGTAAAGCCTACACTTAGATTTATGCAAAGGTACTTGTATGTTGGGTATTGGTTAAGTTTCAACTGTGATTCTATTGTGCTTAGAGAGGATTACGGCATGAAGAGTAAATAAAGCAACAGTGATTGCTTAGCAACTGGGGCCTTAAAGCTTTTAAGATTTAGTTTAACTAATTTGATTGCAATTGGAGATAGATAGTGAGAGAGAAGGCAGTTCTCACAGCTCTGCTAGAAGCAGTTGGTTTTAGAAGGCTAAAGAGGGAACATCTCTCTCTGCGCTGCTGGAGGAAAAGTCATACAATGGAGTAATAGTTAAGAAAACAGATGTCCGAAATCTAAAGTCCAGTTAGTTAAGGAAACTAGAGAAATGAAGAGAAGTTTCCAAGAGGTTTGGAATCAACAGAACAGAGGAAACTGGGAACCAGAACAGATTGCTGTTCAACAAAGTCACAGAGGGTTGAAAAGCATTTGATTGGTGACAGGCCAGAAGGATATCTGCAGCAGTTCTAAGGCTTATGGGAAATTACTATGGTTTGGGAAACATTTGAAATAATTGTGGAAATCGGTGGCTGGACCTCGGAGTTCATTCAAAAGCCATTAGGACAAAGGAAACCTGAAGGGGCAGGTGTAAAACTTGAAATTGAAACCTTGATGGAAGCAGCAAAGGGAAAGCATCATTTAAAAGAAGACTTGTAAGTGTGACTTTTGAAAGCGGAATTTGAAATCACTCATGTGGAAGTCAGAGTCCAGTGAGACAAGGTGGCTCATGGTATAAGAATCACCTGGGGGGATTTTGAAGAGAATGCACAGACATTCACTTGGGTTCAGAGAGGGGTGTGTTTTACCACAGTCATCTTATGTGCACCAAAGGGACTTTGTGTTAATGAGACCATTGTAGTTTAAGATGTATTTTGTAATCCGTTTTAATCTTAAAATCTGTGTGTAATTTTAAGATAAGGGGGAATAAAAGAGTTTTCCATAATAATCCAACCTTTCATGCTTAATAACTGTTTTTTCCTTGTTGTTAAAACAAATTTGCGGTCCTGAGACTCTGTTCCTCCATGTCTTATTAAAATAAATTTAAAGTTATGGCCTTTTGAGCCAGGGTTTCATTCTGGGATCTTCCTGTCCTGTTATAACACCAACTGGTATCCGAACACCAGTCCACCCTCTGGGAGTAAAACAATTTTAAATAACCGAAAATGAATTTAAACAATGATACAGACCATTTATTAATTTCAGCGGTGTACAGTAGTCAGTAAATTAACGTCTTTAATATTTAGAAGCTTTAAAAGTGTATTTATTATTGTATTGTGTTGTGTTGCCCTATTATGTATTTTCTTTTATTCCCTTTTCTTCTTATGTACTTAATGATCTGTTGAGCTGCTCGCAGAAAAATACTTTTCACTGTACCTCGGTACACATGACAATAAACAAATCCAATCCAATCCAAATAAAGCTTTATTATAGGAGCTTTATTTGAAGTCCCCGAAATTGTTACAATTAGCGGAAAATAGCTCTGGCTATTAATTTTGAACTATAGAATTCCGACAGTGCAGAAGGAGGCCATTCAGCCCATTGAGTGTGCACCTACCCTCTGAAAGAGCACCCGACCTAGGATTATCAACACAACATATTTCATATTGTTCTATATTGTCCATGTGTTTCCAGGCCACATCTGCAGTGAAGAATAGGAACACAGTGAAAATGAAGTGGATTATAACCTTATAACCCTTTTTTGGTGCCGACTCAGGAGCACTCCCTTAATAATCACCTTTATTTGGGGTTAAAATAGCCACTTTCTGTAGACATTTCTTTTGGGCCCAAGCGAGTGAACTACCTTTCCTTCAAGAAAGATAACTATAAAGAGATATTACCTTATTTCAGGTAGCCATTATAAAAGCCATCAGAATAATTATCAGCTAGATTATAATCACGCAGATATTATAAGGGTCCAAGGGTCTCTGTCCAAAACATTGTACCTGACCACTTTGACATCTACAGAGAACGAGAGTTCTTATGGCTGCGTACAGAATACAATATAATATTTTACTAGCTTTTTTACAAATGTATAAAAAGTACCAAAACCTGCTTTACACTTCAGGTGGATAAATACATCGCAACATTAAAGATCATAGAAAGATGGAAAAAATTATCTGAAGTTCTAATATAAAATCAAGTATTGAATACCACAGACTAAAAATGCTCTTAAAATATTCATCAAATATTTAAAGCAAGATGTTACCTTAAACCCCCAAATGTTTTTGCTATCTGATGAGCAGGACACTCCAGAGCTGTTGCTAGGGTCATTTTAACATGTCTTGCTCCTCAGCAGCCTGAGAAGTAAACTAAAGTTTTCTGTTCAACACTTCTATCTTAGCTGGCAAAAGATTTCCACCTTATTGTCTATTGAATTGGATCACATCATCCTTAGCAGCTGTAGGTATTACCTCTTTGTGCAAAGTCCTCCCCTTTTTAGAAGGCTACATCATATCAATCATTGATAATTAATGTTACACAAACATTGTGAGTATTTATCTGGTCAATAAATGTCTACAGCATTTTCCACTATCAATGCCCATAATGACTTTTAGTTGTTTCCTATTTTCATAATTTGTAATTGTAAAAAAAAAGGGATTTCATAGAATCCCTACAGTGCAGAAAGAGGCCATTCGGCCCATCGAGTCTGCACCGACCCTTCGAAAGACCACCCTAAGCCCAATCCTCCTCCCTGAACCTTAACATCCTTACAGGCGGCACGGGGGTATGGTGGGGCAGCACAGTGGTTAGCATTGTTGCCTCAAAGATTCAATTCCGGCATCGGGTAACTGTGTGGAGTTTGCACATTCTCCCCATGTCTGTGTGGATTTCCGCTAGGTGTTCTGGTTACTTCCCACAGTCAAAAGATGTGCGGGTTAGGTAGATTGACCATGCATGCCCCTTAGTATCCAGCGATGTGCAGGTTAGGTTAAGAGGTTATTGGGATAGAGCGGGGAAGTGGGCTTGAATGGTGCTCTTTCAGAGGCTCGGTGCAGTCTTGATGGGCTAAATGGCCTCCTTCTGCACTCTAGGGATTCTGTGATTCTATGATCTAACAGTTATCTATGTGTTATTTAGGGAGAGACAATGGCATAATGGAATTCTCACTGGACTAGTGACCAAGGTAATACTCTGGGACCTGGGTTCAAATCCTAACACAGTAGATGTTGAAATTTGAATTCAATAAACATCTGGAATTTTTAAGAAAGTGAAACCATTGTTGTTTGCTGTAAAAACCCATCTGGTTCACTAATTAATGTCCTTTAGGAAAGGAATCTGCCCTCCTTACCTGGTCTGGAATGGCAAGTCAGGCCAAGGACAAAATGGACAATAAATGCATCCCAAGAATTAATTAAAATAAATCTGTCCCCTTTTCTGCACCAAACTGCTTTTAGGCCTCCAAATGTGGATATCTTTGTCTCTTGATTGTAGAAGTAAATAAAATGATAAATAGCCAAAGGGATTTTAATTCATTCAAAACCCATTCCTGGAATCACAAGAGGCCCGTGGTACCCAGATATGTTATTGGCAGCACAGATGCGCAATTGGAACCCAGCTTTACGCATGTATCAGAATATTGAACCCGTAAATTTCTGAAGATGTTGGCATATAAAGTCTATGGACCTCATTTTAATCTTCGCAACTATCCTGTGATTCCACAAGGAGACTGTCACAGTGCTTTATTAACTACTGCAGGCATAACTCCAAGGGTTAAATGACAAGGAGAGATAACACAAAGTAGCGTATTCCCTGGAAACTAGACAATTAAGGGATGATTTGATTGAAACCTACAAGGTATTTCAGGGGACAGATAGAGTAGATAGATACAAATTACGGCTGGGATTCCCCGATCCGCGTTTGCCTCGCCACCGCTGCCAGCGAGAATGGAGAATATGGCACTCAACCAAAACTCCATTCACTGCAGCAGGATCGGTGACTACCGCCAGTGTGAACAAACGGAGAATTCCAGCCTATTACTGCTGGCTTGGCAATCTACATTTAGAGTCTAAGAACTAGGTCTAGATACGTTCATCAGGAAATATTTTCTGATGCTATGTCAATTCATAGATTTTTGTTAACCAAAGATATTGAGGGCTATGGGGCAAAGGTGGATCGATTTAGTTTGGTCACACATCAGTCATGACCTCATTACTTTGTGAAACAGGCTCAAGGGCCTACATGGTTTACTCCTGTTCCTATCTTCTTGTGTGCCTCTAAAGACGCAAAGCATCAGGAATAAATGACAGCAGCAAACAGGTGGAAGACAAGCCCAACATTTGGCCTGTAACCAGCTCACTTGGTAAGAGTTACAAATTAACGGTTAACAGATTGAACTTGAAGTGCCTTAGCCCTCAAATATACAACGACTATCTCCAGGGGCTGGATTCTCCGATTTTGAGGCTATGTCTGGAGGAAGTGTCTAGTTTTCCAATGAAAAAATTGGCGAGGCCCCAGCACTGACCTCCGACCGGTGAGGAGCTAGCAGCCACGCCACGGAAAACATATGGGCTGGAATTCTCTGATTCTGCGGCAAAGTTCTGACATGTGTCAAAAGCGGCGCGAGCCACTCCAGCGTCAATGGGCCTCTAGGCCCAGGTAGTCACCCCTTCCCAGGGGGCTAGTATGGCGCCGGAGTTGTGTCCCCTGCTCCAGCTGGCACGCCACGACCAGCGCGGGTCCGCGCGCATGCACGCCACGGCCGGCGCAAGTTTGCGCACGCACGTGGGTTCCCGTCTCTGCACGGCTCCCGGGCAATATAGGGCCCCCCGCGGAGGAACATAGGCCCCCTCACGGAAATAGCCCGCCCGCCGATCGGTAGGCCCTCATCGTGGGCCAGGCCACTGTGGAGGCCCCCCCCGGAGTCGGATGCCACCCCCCCGCCCCCCCCAACCAGGTCGGCCCCCACAGCCAGAACTCTGATGTCCCGCTGGGTAGGACCATACGTAATCTACGCCGGAGCGACTCGGCCGAACCCGGCATGGAGAATCGCCGGGGGCCGTTTTCAGCACCTGAGAATCGGCGCCGGAGAATCGGCGAGCCGGCGTCGGCGTGGCGCGATTCTCGCGCCTGCCCGCCGATTTTACGACCCGGCGGGGGATCGGAGAATCCCGGCCATGGTCTTCACAAAGTAAACGGACGGATAATTGCCGGGTCCGTGGCCACGTATGCGCATGACGATGACCTGCAGCGTTCGCAACGTACAACGTGGCGCCGGCCGCGTGTGGACCTGATCTGCCAGATAGTGCACCCAGTAACCCCGATAACCCCTCCTCGCCACCCCCGGACCACCACCTACCAGTCCCCCCCCTCTGACTGGACACAGTCCGCAGCCGCCACGCGAGGCCCCCGAAAATTGAGAGGTTACGCGCTCCACGCCGACAGCCCATCGGGGGAGGGCCTCAGGTGACGTCCTGAGGCCGTCCCAACGCGTGCGCCGCACTCCTCGAATGTGTGTTTTTCAGTGGGCGGAGCATCTGAAAAACGCGCTGATAGAAACTAACCTTTTATTATCGGTAAAAGGGGTTAAAGGAAGCAATTATTTAAAGAAATCATAATAACTAAGATTTTAAAAGTCATATATTAAACATGACAGCAGAAAATGCTGAGAGCTTGTGAAAAGATCCGATAATGAAACTGCAAATGATTGAAGGCCGAGCTGACAGAAAGACTCATTGTCTTAGAGAGATGGGCTAGGATCCAGTTCCATGTCCATAGTAACCACAGAATCACCCCATGGAAATGATTTTCGCTGAGTAAACTTTTCTCCTCATGGAAATTTACTGAAATGTTTCATTTCTTAATTTAACAGACAGACACATTAGTCGAATTAAAAGAATTATAGATTATTCAAAACCATCACTGCTGTAGAGGGGGCGAGACTTTATAGATAGTAATCTTAAAAGTTTAGGTATCGGGTCGAGAAAGTCATTCTAGAATCAATTCAACATATTCTCTAAAATCTGTTCTATTTTAAACTGCGCAGTCCTTTTGTATTGTGTATCTTGACTTGAAATAATTACTACGAGCTGTCATTGTATTTTGAATTCAAAAATCTGTATTTGCGAAAGGCAATCACTCTGATTAGCTTGCTGCAGGGCTAGTTGAAGCATCCTAAATTCTGTACTTGTGTGAAAATTGAAACTTACCAATAGACACTAGAAGCTGACAAAATAAAGGTTGCAAATTGCCTTTCACCCAAGTAGCCAGTCTTGAATCTCTGTTATTTGGTGTATGGTACGGCGTTACTGGTATATGAATAGGCACAGAGATCCGATTTTGGCGTAAAAACCGATCCTTCGGCCAAACCCCTGGGGGCGTTTGGTGATCGGCGCAGCTTTTGCGATGCTCCACCCCCTCCAAAATGGTGTACTTGCAGAGTACGCCGCATGCCATATTGACGGCATCAGGACGTTGCCTGAGGCCCACCCCAATGCTCCACCCCGACTGGCCGATTTCCCGACGGCGTCGGTTGCGTGTGCTATCATCCGTCGGGAACTTGATGTGGCGGCTGCAGACTCAGTCCAGCGCCACCACAGTCGGGGGAGGGCCGATCCACGGGCAGTGGTGATTTTGTCTGGGGCTGGGACCAAAGAGTGGCACTATTTTGCAGGCTGCCGCAGTGCGCATGCGCAGCCATGGACCCGGCAATTCTCTGGGCTGTATCGGCAGCTGGGGCCGGGTGCTCTATGCTGCCGGCATGCTAGCCCCCAGCCAAACGGAGGATCGGAGGCCCTTTTGCGCTGCATTTTCAGTCGTAAAACGCCACCATTCCCATGCTGCCGTCAGGACAGAGCTTCAGAATCGGAGAATCCATCCACAGGTGTCTACACTACTCCAGATGTTTTCCACCCATTGGGATTCTCTGTTCCCGCCAGCAGGGCATTCCCGCCCTGGCATTGTTTGGCAGTGTGGGGTGTCTTCAATGGAAAATCCCATTGACAGCGGCGGGAGCAGAGAAGCCTGCCACCAGCAAACAGCCCGCTACCTCCCATCGCTGAGAAACACATGAATGGGCACTGTGGAATCCAGCCCCAAATTCTGCCTCAAACTGTACCAGTCCTGCGTCAAGACTTATTGCCTTCAATGCCTGTCATGCGTTTGATTCTTGAAGTGTCAGGATCTACTACATGTATCTAAAATAGCCACCTTTATTAATTCTTACTGTGTGTTCTTCAGGTGTGGTCACTGTGCCTTGTCCAGTGGTCCATTAGTTAAAAAGCAATAGGATGTGTCGTTTGGGACAGTATTTTTCCTCAGTGTACTCCCAGTTGAAGGGCGAATTAAAGTAGATGGGCTGGATTCTCCGGTCGCCGATGCCGAAATCGCATTCGGCGAATGGCCGGAGAATCCAAGTTTACGACCAAATCGGGGCGGAGTGCTTTTGCGATGCTCCACCCCCTCCAAAGCGGCGTACTCCAGGAATACGCCACGCCACATATCGATGGCCACAGGACTTTGCCTGAGGCCCGCACCCTGATGCTCCGCCCCCGACTGGCCGAGTTCCCGACGGCGTGGATCTCTCATTGTCTCATCCGTCGGGAACTCAACGTGACTCAGTCCAACGCCACCAGAGTCAGGGGAGGGCCGATCCGCGGGCAGGGGTTCATTATTCGGAACTGGGGCACTGTGGGGGGGGTGGTCCGGGGCACGCGAGCCGGCCAAAGGGGGGCACGATTTCAAGGGCCGGGTTTGCGGGCTGCGTCCACCATGTAGCATGGCATGGCCGCTCCGGGGCATATAGGCAGCTAGAGCCGGGTGCTCTACGCTGCCGTCCTACTAGCCCCCAGCAAAACGGGGAATCGGTGGCCGTTTTGCGCGTTTTTCTGACGTAAAACGCCACCGTTCCCACGCCGACGAAGGGACATAGCTCCAGAATCGGAGAATCCAGCCCAATATGTCAGTGTCTGTACTGGAGTTAGAGAGAGTCAGTGGGCTGGATTCTCCGTTCGAGTGTTGACGCCGGCGCAGGATTCGTGGAGTTCCACAACAGCAAAACTGACGCTGCACCTGGACCGATTCAGCGACCGTTAAAGGGCTAGCACCAGTGTGGAACGCAATCGATTCCAAAGAGAAACAGTGCTAGATTCGCTGCATTTGCGATTGACACTCAGGAGGCTGACAAGCTGCAGCCGCATCTACACACTCCACTCCCCACACACACCATCCCAGTCAACATGATGGCAGCAAGGTGAGCGGCCCCAAGATTCACCGATGCCGAGCTGGAGACCCTCCTGGACGCAGTGGAGGAGTGGTAGTTGACCCTGTACCCTGGCCCGGGAATAAAACTGTCAGCGTCTGCCATTCGCTGTGCCTGGGCGCAGGTGGCAGAGATGGTCAGCAACACCATCTGGACTGGCCAGCAGTGCCGGAAAGGACTGCACAGGGCGGCCAGGGTGGGTAGGCAATACTACGCCCCTGGCACTAACCTCCGTCCCACACACCCGTAACCTGACCCCCTCCCCCCAACCCGGAGGGCAGCCAAACACCCACCCTGTACCACATGAAGGCACCCATACCGGCCGCCATGGCTGGGTGCGCTGGCCACTGAGGCCACCAGCTACCCACCCCCTGGGCTGCATGCATCGGACTGTCTAACACTATCGTTTTCTGTTTTCCCTCCGGATCCCAGGAGAAGGCTGCCCATAATTTCCGGTCGTGGAAGAAAACTGGAGGGGGACCGCCGAACTTGTGACCCCTCACCGTGGCAGAGCAGAGGACCCTGGACATGATGGGCGGCCCAGAGGAAAGGGAGGTCACCCGAGTGCAGATCGAGGAAGTGAGACCACACTTATTTGCGGTTCCGCATGATACATGTGTTAACCCCCCCCCACAACATCACCCCCACACCACCCTCACTCTCATCACCCCCACCACCGCCAGCCCACGGTCCAAACGTGCATCGTGTTTTGTGTCTTGCAAGATATTCTGGTGATGGGGCAGCTCCATCCAGTGTCCCCCGTCACCAGTCAGTGCCACAGCCAGAGCCCCACCGTGAGCCGAGCAGCGAGGAGGAGGGCAGTCCGGACAGCAGCTCGAAAGCCGAGGCCCAGGTCACCCCGGAGCACGAGTCCAAGGATAACACCAAATTCCCATCACAGCTGTCTCCAACACCCTCCACCATCCCAGAGACACTCACCTCACTTGGGCACCTAGTGAAGATGCTCCTGGGACACTCTCCGGTGCGCAACATACAGCTAATCCAGTACATCAGGTGAAGGTAGAAACTCCCGAGGGGGCGGATGGTTGGAGGGCGAGCCACCCTAGGGACTAGATGTCATCCAGACGTGTTTTGGAACAGACAGTTGTGGTGAACCACTGTACACCTGTATTTGGGGATGTAAGGTAGGACCGGTACTACAGGTTCGCCGGTAGCCCCTGCCTGCTGGCTCCGCCCAGGAGAAGGAGTATAAATATGCATGTCCTCCATTCAGCTGCCATTTCGCCAGCTGCTGTAGGAGGCCACACACCTTACTGCAATGAAGCCACAGTTGTACCCAATCTGAGTCTTTTACAATTGATCGTGCATCAATTTATTGCAGTCAGATTTTCTACCAGATGGATATCCGAATCAAACTAGATCGCCTGCAGCTGGATCCGCAATCGACCGATGCCAGAAAAGACTTTAATCACTGGCTAGCTTCCTTCGAGGCTTACATAAACTCAACGAACACCCCACCGACGGAGACTCAGAAGGTACAGGTCCTGTACCCCAGGTTGAGCTCAAGCGTGTTTCCGCTGATCCAGGACGCCCCGACTTACGCGGAAGCCATGGTGCGCCTCAAAGAGAACTACGCGCAAAACGCGAACACATTTTTCGCCAGGCACGTACTCGCCACTCGCTCTCAACTCCCTGGTGAATCCATTGAAGACTTCTGGCGGGCCCTAATCCCACTCATCCAGGACTGTGACTGTCAGGCCGTTATGGCCACCGAACATTTTAATCTCCTCATGCGCGATGCTTTTGTAACGGGGATTGGGTCGGACCTCATCCGACAAAGACTGCTTGAAGGGGCCACGCTCGGCCTAGCGGAGATTAAAATAACTAGCGCTCTACATGACAGTTGCATCACGTAATGTTCAGGCCTACCCCTCCAGCCGCGCGACCCACCCCTCCTAACCCTCCTGGGCCCCGCAAACGGCCGCCCCAGTCCGGGCCTTACCCAGCCAAAATGCCTGCACCACACGCCAATCCGCGCACCCCGGGGGTCCCCGATGTTACTTCTGCGGCCAGCAGAAGCACCCTCGCCAACGCTGCCCGGCTCGCACTGCCATTTGCAAGGCTTGCAGCAAAAACGGCCACTTCGCCGAAGTGTGCCAAGCCCGCGCAGTCGCCGCTATCGCCCCCTCCCCTGACACATGCACAATGGGCGGCGCCATCTTCCCACTCCCCCCCAGACCACGCACAGCCAGAGGGCGCCGCCATCTTCACCTCCCAGTGCCACGCGCGGCCACTGGGCGCCACCATCTCCCCACCCTCTGTCCACGTGCGGCCCCTGGACGCTGCCATCTTGTTCATCTCTAGCAACGTGCGGCCGATGGCATTCCACGACTTGGGCCCCCCACGCTCTCCATCTTCTGCCACCAGTGACGATCACCCGCAGCTTGCCTCGATGACGCTAAACCAATCTCGTCCACACAACCTGGCCACCGCTTCATCAATGGTGAAAATCAACGGCCACGTGACCTCTTGCCTGCTGGACTCTGGGAGCACCGAAAGCTTCATCCACCCAGATACAGTAAGGCGCTGCTCCCTCGCGGTTCACCCTGCTAATCGAAGGATCTCCCTGGCCTCCAGATCCCATTCATTCCCGATCCGAGGTTTCTGCACGGTCACTCTCACGGTCCAGGGCGTAGAATTCAGCGGCTTCCGCCTCTACGTCCTTCCTAATCTCTGCGCTGCACTATTACCAAGCCTGGATTTCCAGTGCAATCTCCAGAGCCTCACCCTCAAATTTGGCAGGCCCCTCCCACCCCTCACGGTGTACGGCCTCGCGACCCTAAAGGTCGACCCCCCCTCCCTCTTTGCCAATCTAACTTCGGATTGCAAATCCGTTGCCACCAGGAGCAGACAGTACAGCACCCAGGACAAGACCTTCATCAGGTTCGAGGTCCAGCGGCTGCTTCGGGAAGGCATCATCGAGGCCAGCAACAGCCCCTGGAGAGCCCAAGTGGGAATAGTTAAAACTGGGGAGAAGCATAGAATGGTCGTGGACTACAGCCAGACCATCAATCGGTACACACAGCTCGACGCGTACCCCCTCCCACGCATATCTGATGTGGTCAATCAGATTGCGCAGTACCGGGTCTTCTCAACGATTGACCTAAAATCAGCCGACCACCAGCTCCCCAACCGTAAATCGGACCACCCATACACTGCCTTCGAGGCAGACGGTCGTCTCTATCACTTTCTTAGGGTTCCCTTTGGCGTCACTAACGGGGTCTCGGTCTTCCAAAGGAAGATGGGCCGAATGGTCGACCGGTACGGTTTGCGGGCCACGTTTCCGTATGTAGACAATGTCACCATCTGCGTGCATGATCAGCAGGACCACGATGCCAAACTCGCTAAATTCCTCCGCACCGCCACTCTCCTCAACCTTACTTATAATAAAGAGAAGTGTGTGTTCAGCACGACCCGCTTAGCCACCCTCGGCTATGTGGTCCAGAACGGAGTTCTGGGGCCCGATCCCAACCGCGTGCGCCCCCTCATGGAGCTTCCCCTCCCCCACTGCCCCAAGGCTCTCAAACGCTGCCTGGGGTTCTTTTCGGACTACGCTCAGTGGGTCCCAAACTACGCGGACAAGGCCCGCCCACTCATACAGTCCACCCAGCTTCCCCTCCCGGCCGAGGCACAACAGGCCTTCGCCCATATCAGAGCAGACATAGCCAAGGCCGGGATGCACGCAGCAGACGAGCACTGCCCTTCCAAGTAGGAAGCGATGCATCAGACGTCGCCCTTGCCGCCACCCTCAATCAGGCAAGCAGACCCGTGGCATTCTTTTCCCGCACCCTTCATGCCTCAGAAATTCGGCACTCGTCCGTCGAAAAAGAGGCCCAGGCTATCGTTGAAGCTGTGCGGCATTGGAGGCATTACCTGGCCGGCAGGAGATTCACTCTCCTCACTGACCAATGGTCGGTTGCCTTCATGTTCAATAACACACAGCGGGGCAAGATCAAAAATGATAAAATCTTGCGGTGGAGAATTGAGCTCTCCACCTATAATTACGAGATCTTGTAACGTCCAGGCAAACTTAACAAGCCCCCAGGCGCCCTATCCCGAGGTACATGTGCCAGCGCACAAGTAGACCAACACCGGGCCCTACATGACAGCCTTTGTCACCTGGGGGTCACACGATTGTACTATCTTGTCAAGGCTCGCAATCTGCCCTACTCAGTCGAGGAAGTACGGACAGTCACCAGGGACTGCCAGGTCTGCGCGGAGTGCAAGCTGCACTTCTACCGGCCGGACCGTGTGCGCCTGGTGAAGGCCTCCCACCCCTTTGAACGCCTCAGCGCGGATTTCAAAGGGCCCTTCCCCTCCACCGACTGAAACACGTACATTCTCTGTGTGGTCGATGAGTGCTCCAGATTCCCCTTCGCCATCCCATGCCCCGATATGACGTCTGCCACCGTCATCAAGGCCCTCAACACAATCTTCGCTCTGTTCGGTTTCCCCGCCTACATCCACAGCGACAGGGGATCCTCATTCATGAGTGATGAGCTGCTTCAGTTCCTGCTCAGCAGGGGTATCGCCTCCAGCAGAACGACAAGCTACAACCCCCGGGGGAATGGGCAGGTAGAGAGGGAGAACGGGACGATTGGAGGGCCGTCCAGGAACCTCCCAGCCTCTCGCTGGCAGGAGGTCCTCCTTGATGCACTACACTCCATCCGGTCACTACTGTGCACCACTACGAATAACACACCCCATGAATGTCTCTTTACCTTCCCCAGGAAGTCCACATCCGAGGTGTCGCTCCCGACTTGACTCGCAGCTCCAGGACCGGTCCTGCTCCGTCGGCAGGTCCAACTCCACAAGGCGGACCCGTTGGCGGACAGGGTACACTTGCTCCATGCCAACCTCCAGTATGCATATGTGGCGTACCCCGACGGCCGCCAAGATACTGTCTCCATCAGGGACCTAGCACCAGCAGGTTCCACCCCCACACACTTCCTCGTCCAGGCGCCATCCTCCCCTTCCCCGGCGCTTCCAACATTAACCCCACCAGGTCCATCCCTCCTTCCCCTGCCCACGCAAGAGGATGAAGAGGATTTTGGCATGCTCCCGGAGTCATCCAACATCAGGCCAGCACCGACGTCGCCAGCATCGACATCGTTGCCACCGTTACGTCGCTCCCAGCGGAACGTCAAGGCACCAAACCTGTTGAACCTCTAACTGCACCAAACTTTCAAGAGGACATTTTTTTCTCACTCCCTTTTAATAAAACGCTGTACATAATTTTCAATACTGTACATAGTTCTACACCTAATCCGCCGGACTCATTTTTAACAGGGGGTGAATGTGGTGAACCACTGTACACCTGTATTAGGGGATGTAAGGTAGGACCTGTACTATACGTTCGTCGGTAGCCCCTGCCTGCTGGCTCCGCCCAGGAGGAGAAGTATAAATATGCAAGTCCTCCATTCAGCTGCCATTTCGCCAGCTGCTGCAGGAGGCCACGCATCTTACTGCAACAGTCCCATCGATTCTGGGGATGCAGCCGCAGACAGGGACTACATGAGAGGGATCGGTGAACATCCAGCACCTGCAGGTGAAGATGGAGAGTCCAACCACCTGCAAGAGAAGGATGTGGTGCTGACCATGTATGC
Source organism: Scyliorhinus torazame (assembly GCF_047496885.1). Taxonomy (NCBI): domain Eukaryota; kingdom Metazoa; phylum Chordata; class Chondrichthyes; order Carcharhiniformes; family Scyliorhinidae; genus Scyliorhinus; species Scyliorhinus torazame. The sequence continues at coordinate 308,561,930 of NC_092707.1, forward strand.
CACCCAGGCCAACACCACACAGATGGGGTGTCCACGGTGGAGGCCTTGGGGGTGAGGGTTGCAGCCATGGACCAGCATTCTGTGCAGGCGCTGGCCGAGGTCCAGTACAGAGCTGCCGCCTTACAGTAAGCCATTTGCCAGAGCCACCTGGAAATTGCAGCAGCACTTATGAGCGTGGCCCAGTCACAGCAGGCCATGGCTGAGAACATCTGCGGCATTACCCAAGTACTGGTTGACGTGGCGCAGTCACAGAGGGAAGTGGCCTAGTCCCAGAGGGAGATGGCGCAGTCACTGGCTGATGTGACACAGACTCAGAAGATGGTGGCACAGTCAATGGATGATGTGGCGCAGTACCAGACGGAGATGGTCCACTCCCTGTACTCCATGGCCACGAGCATGCAGACTCTGCTCGAGACGGCAGTGTGCCTCCATGACTGGCAGTGCCAGCTGGTGGGGGAGCCTCAGTGGATAGCTCCGCTCGAATGCCCATCCCATAGGGTAGCCCGGGGGCCATCGGACACTCCAGCTGGGGAGGTCCTGTGACACCGCAGCACCTCAGACGCCCCCACCTTCTGCCCCTGGTGCATCTGGTAGGCAGCGGGCAGAATAGGGCAGCACCACGCAACCCGGGACATCTGAGCAGCAGCCGGGCCCATTCAGGCCTGGCTGCCCAGGATGGCCGCCAACAGGGACCCAGGTCACAGGGCGGGAATCACAGCAGGCCGTCTCCACTCCTGATGTACTGACTAGAGATCGACCTAAATGTAGCATTTCGGCACGTAAGGCCAGAAGGTTAGACACCAGTTAATTTGGCACAGGTGCACGGCAAATTTAGTTATCGAGGCAAGGGCACAACTCTGTACATATGTTGTCACACTAAGCACCTGTTCACAATGTTACAACCTCTCTTGGTGCTCTGTCAGATGGGTGTGAGGGGTGGTCTGATCTGGGCTGAGGGAGGGTGTGTGGGCATGAGGGGGGGGGGGCTGGAAATGGGCAGACGTTGTGGGTGGCCTGGTTTCTCAACCCTCACCACCCCCCTCTCCACCCTCATCCCCACCTCCGCCACTCCAGGGATTCAATGGGGTGACAGAATGGCCAGCTCGCATGCAGGGGTCACCCAGGTGGATGGAGGAAAGTGGCCGTGTGCAGGAGTCAGACATTGTCAAAAGATGTGGAGCACGAGGGCTCATCGCAGAGCGGGTTCTCATCATCCTCCTTCCCATTGACCAGACCCGGTGTTATTGCCAACCCAGGGCTCGCACCCTGTAGGTCGGGCAGCAGGTATGTATCACGGAGGGGGTTGCAGCCGAGGGGTGGCCGGGGAGCATATTATGGTGGGAAGCGGTGTACGTGCCCCTGGCCAGTTTCCCCACCCACCTAGTCGGTAAACCTGGAGGTGATTAGAGTGTCCTGTGCACGTTGGCCCTGGCGCACATGCCATGGGGCCTCCCGTGCCTGCCATGGACCCATGTCCTGCCATCCTCACCCTCCTCCACATTCTCCTCATCGGAGGAGGCCTGGGCTTCATCCTCCTCCTCCAGAATGTCACCACTCTGCTGCGCGATGTTGTGGTGGACAAAGCAGGCCGCCACGATATGGGCAACCCTCTCAGTGTCATACTGGAGGGCCCCTCCAGAGCGGGCCAGGCGCCTGAACTGCATCGTCAGGATGCAGAACACGCTCCTGGTCGCTGCATGAGTGTCATTGTAGCGAGTCTCCGCATCGGTCTGTGGCATCCGGAAAGGAGTCATCAGCCACAACCGCAGCAGATAACTCCTGCCACCCAGGAGCCAACCCTGAGTTGGGGGGAGGGGCTTCTCAAATCATCGAGTGTGCCAGGGTGCAGGTGTCGTGCACACTGCCTGGGTATCAGGCGCAGACATGCATGATGCGCAGCTCATGGACACATATCAGCTGCACATTCACCAGTGGATCCCCTTTCGGTTTGCGTAGAGCGGCCTGTCATCTCCAGGTGCTCGAAGGGCACATGCATCCTGTTGATGACCCCCTGGACCATGTCGACGATGGTGCCAAACCCCGCTGCCCGGGCATTCTGTTGGGCTCAGTTCACAATGAAGTGGATGTATTGTGCCAACTGGGCATCTGGAGCCTCTGTGACAGTGCAGAGGTACCTGTGCACCGGGTTCTGTGAGATCCTGGACTGGTCCCCACTCAGCACCTGGAAGGACCCCGTGGCGTAGAGGTTCAGGGTGATCATCAATTTGACAGCAACTAGGAGCGGGTGTCTTCCCCCATACCTCCACAGTGGTAGGTGCGCCATGATCTGGCAGATGTATCGCGCTGTCTCCCTGCTCAGCCGGAGTCTTCGACGGCATGCCTGGTCTGGCATGTCCTTGAATAACAGGCACTGCCAGTACACACAAGGCCTCATGCAGTGCCTCCTTTGCACCTCCTCCGCCTCGGCCTGTTGGGCAGCCATCTCTCCATCCTGGGCGGCTGCCTCCTGGTCATTTGGGGCACGCTCCACTGTTGCACGCTTTGCTGCTGCAGCTTCGTCCTCCTCGAGCAGCACCAGCTCATACAACCACAGGGAATCCCCCAGGGAATCCCCCAGGGAGTCCCCCAGGGCTGCGGCAACTAACAGGAAGGCCACCATTGCTGGTTGAATTCCAATATCCATTGTTCGCAAGGGGTGAAAGGTCGACATGTTAGCATGGGGCATACTCCCTGCACTTAGCTGCTGAAACAGAGAATCCAGCCCAGTCTGTCTGTTGGGGCTTTCTTATTTGCAGTTGTACTTGCTGATTGCCTTGATGCCTCCGGAGATGGTGAGGTTGGCCAGTTCCCCAAGCAGCAGGAGACTGACGGTGGTCTTGATCTCCTTGCAGGAGATGGTCTACGCTTGCTGTAGCGGATGAGGTGGGAGGCCCTGCAGGCGATGCTCAAAAATTTAATTGACAAAGGAGTTGATGACATTCATGGTGGAAGAGGAGATGTCCGTGTCTCGGTGGACCTGCTTCAGCACCTTAGGATGTAAATGCTGAAGCACTCCTTCCTGTCTTTCTTGCGCTCCTTCCCACCTTTGGCAAGCTTCTTGGTGGCTGCTTTCTTCAGCTCCTTTTTGGGGGCTATGCCTTTGACCACTACTTCGGACATTACAGATGAACCTGAGAAAACTAGTGGTAAAACCAGTTGAAACTGCCAGTGTGTCAGCAGGGGGCAAGGGCCCGCAGTTTCTGCCATTAACCCAATGTGGGAAACCCATGTCACAGGTGTGTCTATTATTTAAATACACTAAATGATCATTATGTCTTGTGTTGCAGCGGGTAGCATCACTGCCTCCGAAACAAAAGCTCTAGATTCAAGTCCCACTGCAGGGTTTGATGACCAAGGCAGGATCATTCATAACGTGATCAGACAGGTATCAACAAACGGCAATGGCAAGCAGTAAGAGGAGAGAGATTCTTCATCAACCATGTGATAGAAAGAACCTGGAGCCTCGATTATCACTATTCATAGAACATAGAACATACAGTGCAGAAGGAGGCCATTCGGCCCATCGAGTCTGCACCGACCCACTGAAGCCCTCACTTCCACCCTATCCCCATAACCCAATAACCCCTCCTAACCTTTTTGGTCACGAAGGGCAATTTATCATGGCCAATCCACCTAACCTGCACGTCTTTGGACTGTGGGAGGAAACCGGAGCACCCGGAGGAAACCCACGCAGACACAGGGAGAACGTACAGACTCCGCACAGACAGTGACCCAGTGGGGAATCGAACCGGGGACCCTGGCGCTCTGAAGCTACAGTGCTATTCACTTGTGCTGCCCACGCTCTAGGCTGCAACATACATGTAAAAGTGTATGTTGCTCCAACAACCTGGACTCCTTGGATTGGCGGCGGGGGGGGGGGGGGGGGCTGCTGGCTCAGTTTGTCAGGTAGCTGTGTGGATCAGATTGGTATTAACTGGTTAGAGTGGATTTGGGGCCTGCCTCCATTCCCTATCCTTGGTGTTTTGGATTGGGCCTAGCCTTCGGGAAAAGCATTGAAGAAGTAATAATTAGTTCAAACAAGAGAGAATGGAACCATTCAGGAGAGATGTTAGGAAGCACAACTTCACTAAACGGTGGTAGAGGTCTGGAACTCTCCCCCACAAACAACAGTTGAAGCTGGAACAGTTGTTAATTTAAATCTTTGATAGATTTTTGTTAAGCAAAGTTATTAAGGGATATGGCCCAAGGCATGAATATAGAGTTAGGCCGCAGATCAGCTATGATCTCATTAAATGGCGGGACAGGCTCGAGGGGCAGAATGGCCTACTCCTGTTCCTTTGTTCCGATATTACTATAAATCATATTCCTGCCAGGCAAACCATAAACTGAAAGTCAGTTGTGAATGTTTTAGCAGGTTGAAATGAATTAACAGGATTCATATTATTATTGCTCAATTGGGGACCTGACAAATGCATCCATCCATCAATATTCACAAGAAATTTAACATAGTAAAACATCCTTATCAATAGTTTTGCTTTAATAACTTGAATTTAAAGAGCCAACTTAGCTTCCATCTCACTAAATAGACATGAGAGATAAAAGATACCAGGAATTCTTCCCAAGTTGCATGATGCAACATAAGTGACTGTAAACTGTGTGAGTGCATTGCCACCATCCACCTGACCATAACATGGACATGGATCAGACTCAACTGAATGATGGTTGCACTGGTTGGAGATGCAGAGCTGCATTAGAAAAGTCTTCCGCTTGGCATATCTCAATCAAGGTAGGTACTGAGTCTTGCATATGTGAGCGTGTGTCTGCATGCTTGGCCTAAAATCTCTTCCGTCAGCTGTCACCCCAACCCTGAGTTTCCACTTCATTGGCCATAGTGTTTTATGAAAATCCAGTCGAAAACTTGTCATTGTCGTCATCAAACCACTATGGGTGAACCTATAGCAGACTTCTCAAAATGTCTGGTCAGCACATCTTCCTCAAATATACTTGATGTACTATCAAATACAACGAGACGAGAGTAGAATGTAATCGAGGCTTTATTACACAGAGATGTGTGGCCTCCTACAGCAGCTTACGAAATGGCTGCTGTTCGGAGAGCACACACATTTATACTCCGCCTCCTGGGCGGAGCCAGCAGGCAGGGATCTACCCCTGTACCTGTAGTACAGGGGCCTTACGGTAATACCCATATATACAATATAATACAACCGTGGTGACTACCACAATACTTACAGATGGGCAGAAAATAGTCAAATGGCCCGTGATGTCCACACCCCACAGTCAACTAAAATATGCATTAAAATTCTGAATGATGACTCGAAATGGACATACATGGCCACTCCTTTTACAATTGTTCCCTCACTGATAGATGCACTACTGGCTGCAGTCTCCATTGCCACTCGTGAGAACCAGCTGCTTTATACTTAACTGGTAATTGTAGCTACATTGACCGATGACCACATCCATTGCAGAAAGTATGGAGAGCATTTGCAAGTTAAATTAAACTATCAACATTGTGAGCAGAAAATGACAACCACTGAATCATTTAGTGATCAAGACAATGCAGCACTCTGCTCTCACACACACACCTACCACACTGCTCCCATGTTCCCTTGTGGGAGGTTGGGGGAGGCTACTCACCTCTCCGGCTATAACGTATTGAGGAGTGTGGAAGCCGATCTTGTGCAGGAAGCCATTGGGGATCTACCTGAGACTGCGGGGTCTGCACTTCTGCCACATGTGCTTCAGAAAAGAGCTTTGGTAGAGGTGCTGGGGAAGCCAACCTGCACAACCCTGGATTGGTTTATCAGGCGGTTTAGATGGGGTTGGTTTCTGGGTTGCAGCGGGCATCCCTGTGCCACCAGCGTGAATGTCTAATTGTGGGCATGCAACTCCTCACATGTCCCATGGAGATCGGCAGTCATACTCTAAACTGTCTACTGCCAGAGACACACAATCTGATTTTTACTTAGCATTGCTAACTTATAGATCATCACCTTTGGCATCAGGATTATCTCCAGCCCAGATGTTGTTTAACAGGAACATCAGAATAATTCTACTCAGCTGCATAATCCTGATCCTGATCAACATGATGCAGTTAAAAAACTTCATCACCAAAGACAAAAACAGAAACAGTACTATGATCTACATGCCAATAATCTGAAACCTCGAGCACAAGATGATACTGTTTGCTTCAGACTTCCTACAGGAGGTTGGTCTGACATTGCTCACATTATTAGACAAATCTCACCTAGGTCATATCTGATAAAGACTTCAGATGATGTTCTCATTAGAAAAAATCGTTGTGATGGTCTTCAAGTTAAGGGTCAAACACAAAGTTTTCCTGATCTTTACTTACATCACACTGTTTCAAGGCAAGTTGAACAACAACCACATTCTAGTCCACCAACGAGCCAGAACATTAAAACATCTATCTCACCTTTGAAATGAAGAAGATCTACAAGAAAAAGAAGAAAACCAAATCGACTTAATTTGTGAACTTTAACATAATTCTAGTGTTTGCTGTACTATGTAACCACTGCATTTCTAATGTAAAATTTTATTTTATATCCACAAGAAAATGTAAAAACAAAAGAGGGATGTAGTGATCTCTGTATGTAGTAATACATGATCAGACTATGTCAGACAAGTACAGGCAATTGAACACTAGATGGCTACACCATCAGGACCTATATAAATGTTTCCCCGCTCTATCCTACAGGAGTGTGTGTCAGGATTGCAGAGACAACAGAAGTGAGAAAGCTAGCGAGAAGAGGTTATTTGTTATTAGAGTAGTGTATCATATAATTTAATAAGTTTATTCTACAGTTGTTTGTTTGTTTTACTGGTTCAGTGTTAAGTAAAAAGAATTCACGAGATTATTTTATATTACTCAATAAATTACCTTATCATCTCTGGAAGACTACGGCTATATTTCAACAACTCGGCTCAATAAAAAGAGTAATATATGTATTACACATCATAATACAACAGTCGGGACTTCAACCGGTCGGGGGCGGACAATAGCGGGCGGGCCTCTGGCCACAGGTAGCGGATACGCGGCATAGCGTACTTCCAGGTATGCCACTTTTGGGAGCTGAAGAATCGAGGAACCGGCGCCGGTCCCAATTCCATGCGAGGAACAGGATTATCCTCCCTGGCGCCGGACGCGATTTCGGCATTGGGGTGCGGAGAATCCAGCCCACGTTCTTTGTGATGATGTGTGTATTTTTTTATATTTGTTGCATTTATGTATATATTCAGTGTAGGTAAGGAAAGCTGTGTCTGTGTGAGTGCCCAGTGTTAATCAAAGGGGAATTTGTTGGAGTCAAGTTGTCTGTGGAGTCTAAGGGGTGAAAGAGTAAAGGTGATATCAGTCTGCATTTTTAATGAGGTCTTATGTTGGGTTTTAATTTGCAAGTAAACAGAGTTTACGTTTGGGGTTAAGTGTTGAAGTAGATGTGCAGCTATTGCATTTCAAAACAGGTTCGAAGGTGGCAAGGAATATTTGCATCTTACAGGAGATTCGCGAGTAACCAGGAGCAGACATTTTAAATTTTATTGATCCGAACATAGGAAAATGAAAGATTTAAATATTTGGGGAGCGTAAGTTTAAAGTGATTTGTGAAGACAATGAAGAATGAAGGTAAAGGAAAATAAAAAATATTTATGAGATCAGGTTTTCAGCTGGAGGGGTGTGTCTCACTGAAGGCCACTTACTTTGTTCCGGCTGTGAAAGACTTTTAACGGAAGAAAACAATGAACTCTCAGGCCAAGAGAACATTTGACATGTGAAGCAGTTTGTTTGAATGTGCCTTTGGAAAACCACACCTGTGTGTTTTGGTTCTGAGAAGTCATAGATTGTAAAAGGCAATTTCTTGATTTGGGTAATATTTCCTGATTTTATTCAGTTAGAACCTATAAGGGCTGTTACCAAAAATATCATAGCATTGTGTATCTTTGGTAAAACCTTTTTGAGGGTTATTTTGTAATGTGTTTTCTGATTGTGTACCTTGTATCTTTTGTGTTTACGTTTTATCTTTTCTTTTCATAAACATTTTTATTTATTTTTTAATTTTAAAAGTTATCACTGGAGTTCTGTGTTCTTGGGTTCAGTAGCTTTCCCAACCCATTTCTACAATACGAAAAAGAACTGAACACGATTAGTTGACACAGATTTCAATCTGAGATCTGGCTGGCTCGGCAGTAACATCAGCTGAGGTTGTAACACTTTTAAGAACAGTGGCAGCCGCTGGATACAGGGTATCCCTCCAGCTTTGAATCTCCTGGAGCAGCAGCTCCGGGTCCTTGTTACCAAACCAGGATGCTGTGCCTGCTGGACTTCTATTGCGTAAGTACTCTGTAACATTCTGCTTTAGAACATAGAACAGTACAGCACAGAACAGGCCCTTCAGCCCTCGATGTTGTGCCGAGCATTGTCCGAAACCAAGATCAAGCTATCCCACTCTCTGATATTCTGGTGTGCTCCATGTGCCTATCCAATAACCGCTTGAAAGTTCCTAAAGTGTCCGACTCCACTATCACAGCAGGCAGTCCATTCCACACCCTAACCACTCTCTGAGTAAAGAACCTACCTCAGACATCCTTCCTGTGTCTCCCACCCTGAACCTTATAGTTATGCCCGCTTGTAACAGCTACATCCACCCAAGGAAATAGTCTCTGAACATCCACTCTATCTATCCCTTTCATCATCTTATAAACCTCTATTAAGTCGCCTCTCATCCTCCTCCGCTCCAAAGAGAAAAGCCCTATTCCCTCAACCTTTCCTCATAAGACCTATCCTGCAAACCAGGCAGCATCCTGGTAAATCTCCTTTGCACCCTTTCCAATGCTTCCACATCCTTCCTATAGTGAGGTGACCAGAACTGCACACAATACTCCAAATGTGGTCTCACCAGGGTCATGTGCAGTTGCAGCATAACCTCGCGGCTCTTAAACTCAAGCCCCCTATTAATAAACGCTAACACACTATAGGCCTTCTTCACGGCTCTATCCACTTGAGTGGCAACCTTCAGGGATCTGTGGACATGAACCCCAATATCTCTCTGTTCCTCCACATTCCTCATAACCCTGCCGTTGACCCTGTAATCTGCATTCAAATTTTTTCTACCAAAATGAATCACCTCGCACTTATCAGGGTTAAACTCCATCTGCCATTTTTCGGCCCAGCTCTGCATCCTATCAATGTCTCTTTGCAGCCTACAACAGCCCTCCACCTCATCCACTACTCCACCAATCTTGGTGTCATCAGCAAATTTACTGACCCACCCTTCAGCCCCCTCCTCCAAGTCATTGATAAAAATCACAAATAGCAGAGGACCCAGCACTGATCCCTGTGGTACACCGCTGGTAACTGGTCTCCAGTCTGAACATTTTCCATCCACCACCACCCTCTGTCTTCCAAGTGACAGCCAGTTACTTATCCAATTGGCCAAATTTCCCTCTATCCCACACCTCCTTACTTTCTTCATAAGCTGACCATGGGGAACCTTATCAAACGTCTTACTAAAATCCATGTATATGACATCAACTGCTCTACCTTCATCGACACACTTAGTTACCTCCTCAAAGAATTCAATCAAATTTGTGAGACAAGACTTACCCTTCACGAATCCGTGTTTACTATCCCGGATTAAGCTGCATCTTTCCAAATGGTCATAAATCGTATCCTTCAGGATCTTTTCCATTAACTTACCGACCACCGAAGTAAAACTAAACGGCCTATAATTACCAGGGTCATTCCTATTCCCTTTCTTGAACAGAGGAACAATATTCACCACTCTCCAGTCCTCTGGCACTATCCCCGTGGACAGTGAGGAACCAAACATCAAAGCCAAAGGCTCTGCAATCTCATCCCTTGCCTCCCAAAAAATCTTTGCATATATCCCATCTGGCCCAGGGGACTAAGGTTTTTCAAAATTGCTAATTCATCCTCCCTCAGAACATCTACCTCCTCCAGCCTACCAGCCTGTATCACACTCTCATCCTCAAAAACATGGCCCCTCTCCTTGGTGAACACTGAAGAAAAGTATTCATTCAACGCCTCTCCTATTTCTTCTGAGTCCATGCACAAGTTCCCACTACTGTCCTTCACAGGCCCTAACTTCACCCTGGTCATTCTTTTATTTCTCACATAAGAGTAAAAAGCCTTGGGGTTTTCCTTGATCCGACCTGCCAAGGACTTCTTATGCCCCCTCCTAGCTCTCCTAAGCCCTTTTTTTAGCTCATTCCTTGCTACCTTGTAACCCTCAAGCGACCCAACTGAACCTTGTTTTCTCATCCTTACATACACTTCCTTTTTCCTCTTGACAAGACATTCAACCTCTTTTGTGAACCATGATTCCCTCACACGGCCATTTCCTCCCTGCCTGACAGGGACATACCTATCTAGGACATGCAGTATTTGTTCCTTGAACAAGCTCCACCTTTCATTTGTGCTTTTCCCTGACAGTTTCTGTTCCCATCTTATGCTCCCTAATTCTTGCCTAATCGCATCATAATTACCCCTCCCCCAATTATAAACCTTGCCCTGCCGTATGGCCCTATCCCTCTCCATTGCAATAGTGAAAGACACCAAATTGTGGTCACTATCTCCAAAGTGCTCTCCCACAAACAAATCTAACACTTGGCCCGGTTCATTACCCAGTACCAAATCCAATGTGACCCCCCTTCTTGTCAGGCTATCCACATATTGTGTCAGGAAACCCTCCTGCACACACTGCACAAAAACTGCCCCATCCAAACTGTTCGACCTATAGAGGTTCCAATCAATATTTGGAAAGTTAAAGTCACCCATGACAACTACCCTGAGATCTCCACACTTATCCATAATCTGTTTTGCAATTTCTTCCTCCACATCTCTATTACTATTTGGGAGTCTATAGAAAACTCCTAACAATGTGACCGCTCCTTTCCTATTTCTATCTTCGGCCCATATTACCTCAGTAGGCAGATCCCCTTCGAACTGCCTTTCTGCAGCCGTTAAACTATCCTTGATTAACAATGCTACTCCTCCACCTCTTTTACCACCTTCCCACTCTTACTTAACATCTATACCCCCGAACTTCCAACAACCATTCCTGTCCCTGTTCTAACCATGTCTCCGTAATGGCCACAACATCGTAGTCCCAAGTACCAATCCATGCTCCAAGCTCACCTACCTTATTCCGGATGCTCCTTGCATTGTAGTGGAAACACTTCAACCCACCTTTCTGTCTGCCGGTACACTCCTGTGACCTTGATACCCTCCTCAGTACCTCACTATTCTCAACACTGGCTTCTGGACTACAGCTCGTTTCCCATCCCCCTGACAAATTAGTTTAAACCCCCCCAAAGAGCTGTATCAAATTTCCCTCCCAAGATATTGGTGCCCCTCTGGTTCAGGTGCAAACCGTCCTGTCTGCACAGGTCCCACCTTCCACAGAATGTGCTCAATTATCCACGTAACTGAAACCCTCCCTCCTACACCATCCCTGCAGCCACGTGTTTATCTGCACTCTCTCCCTGTTCCTCACCTCGCTAGCACGTGGCATCGGCAACAAACCAGAGATGACAACATGGTTTGTCCTGGCTCCCAGCTTCCACCCTAGCTCCCTAAATTCCTGTTTTAAATCCCCATCCCTTCTCTTACCTATGTCGTTGGTACTGATATGTACCACGACTTGTGACTGTTCCCCCTCCCCCTTAAGGATTATGAAAACACGGTCCGATAGGTCACGGGCCCTGGCACCCGGGAGGCAACATACCATCTGTGAGTCTCTTTCGTTGCCACAGAACCGTCTATCTGTCCCTCTAACTATCGAGTCCCCAATAACAATTGCTCTCATGCTCTCCCTCCTTCCCTTCTGAGCCACAGGGACGGACACAGTGCTGGAGATCAGTTCATCGTGACTTACCCCTGGTAGGCCGTCCCCCTCAACAGTATCCAAAGCGGTATACTTGTTACTGAGAGGATCCCTACACTGACTGCTTCCTCCCAGCCCCTCTCACCATCACCCATCTATCTTGATTCTTCGGAGTGACTACATCCCTGAAGCTACTATCTACGATCACCTCTGCCTCCCGAATGATCCGAAGTTCATCCAGCTCCAGCTCCAGTTCCCTAACGCAGTTTCTGAGGAGCTGGAGATGGGTGCACTTCCCACAGGTGAAATCAGATGGGACACTGACGGCATCCCTCACCTCAAACATTCTGCAGGGGGAACATTGCACTGCCTTCCCTGCCATCCCCTCTAGATAAAACAAGAAAAAGAAAGAAAGAGCTTACCTGTTATTCACTCTACCCCTTAGGTTAGAGGAGGTGGAAGGGTGGGGGACACTACAAATGTAGTGTCTAGGGTTTAGGAACCACCCAACGTAAAGACAGGTAGCTTCCGGGTGCGGCTATGCAGAGCTAGGTCGCATATTCGGTAGCTCCCGCTTGGAATGGACTTTTGGGCTCTTTTACAGGGCCCCCACGGCATTTGTTGGACATTTCCCGGTGTGGGAAGAAGACTGCAGCATTCCCCTGACAGTGTCCCCCAGGAATGTTATATCTTTTGGCTACCAGACCCGGCAGAAACAGTAAAAGATTTGGCTGCAACAGGATAAACAGGACCTCTTCCAGCATGCAGGCGGGGGAAGGGCAAGCTTAATGCTACAATCTGACTTGACTCTATCAAAGGTGAATTGTAGCAGCAGAGGGAAAAATTGTGAAAAGATCTACCAAGGCCATTGAAGAAACAGGGACGAGGCTTCCGGTGGCGGCCATGGAGGAGTAGGTCGCGCATTCAGCAGCTCCCATCTGGAACGGACTCCCAGACCTTTTTCAAGAGTTTCCATAGACCTTTTGGGACAGACTGGTGAAGCGAACACTGCCAAAAGGATTCCCTCTCGACTTCCGGTTGCGGCTATGCGGAGCTAAGCCGCACGATTCGGCAGCTCCCGCTACCACGGACTTTCGGGCTTGTTAGAGGAGCCCCAAAGTAACTTTTTTTTTTTTTTTGACGCAGCCCGTGGGGAAGGGAAGAGAGAGGTCCCCCTCCAACTTCTATGAAACGGACCAGAAGTGTAACGGCCGAAGGAGCGGCACTGGAGCAACGGGAGATGCGAGGGGAAGAAAACAAAATGGCGGCGGCCAGGGACAAAGGGGAGCTGCAGGAGTTCATCAAGCGCTGCTTCGAGGAGCAGCGCGAGGAGATGCGCAAGGAGATGTTGGCGCCTATGCTTTCGGCAATTGAAGGACTCGGGATCACCCAGAAGGCCCACGAAGCTAAGATCCAGGAGGTACAGAAAAGAGTCAGTCAGAACGAGGACGAGCTCGTGGGCCTGGCGGTGAGAGTGGAGCAGAACGAGGCGCTACACAAGAGAGGTGGGCGGGAAGACTCGAAGACCTGGAGAACAGGTCGAGGTGAAAGAATCTGCGAATCCTGGGTCTCCCTGAGGGAGTGGAGGGGGCTGATGCCGGGGCATACGCGAGCACGATGCTCGAGGCGATGATGGGCACGAAGGCCCCTTCGAGGCCACTGGAGTTGGACAGGGCACATCGAGTGCTGGCGAAGAAGCCCCAGGCAAATGAGCCGCCAAGGGCGATGCTGGTGAGGTTCCACCGGTTCATGGACAGAGAGTGGGTCCTGAGATGGGCCAAGAAGGAGCGGAGCAGTAAGTGGGACAATGCAGAGATCCGAATATACCCGGACTGGTGCACGGAGGTTGCAAAGCGGAGAGCGGGTTTCAACCGGGCCAAAGCGGCGTTGTACCGGAAAGAAGTGAAATTCGGAATGCTGCAGCCAGCGCGACTGTGGGTCACATACAAGGGCCAACACTATTACTTCGAAACGCCTGAAGAGGCGTGGATCTTTGTACAAGCCGAAAAGTTGGACTCTAATTGAGGGTTTGTGAGGCTGGGGGGGATGTTTTCGGGTTTGATGTGTGATGGTTGTTGTATATAGGGGGTCAATCACGCGCAGGAAATGTTACATGGGCTGGGGGAGAGAGACAAGGCCGCGACAGGAGCTGCGCCAGAGGGGGTGGAGCGGGCTTTGGAAAGGCGGGAAGGGGAACGAAGGAATGCGTATGGATTTGGAGACTCCCACGCGGGGAGGTCAATGGGACAGCGGGGGAAGCCGGGGTCAGCAGGCGTCAGCTGACTTACGGGAGTGACATGGGGGGGAGTAAAAAAGCTAGACAGGGGTCTAGCGGGGGGGAGGGGAGGGGAGGGGGGGAGGGGGGGGGAAAGGGTTGCTGCTGCACTGGCCTAAAGGGAATGGGACACAGAAGAGGTGGTCGGGACGGGGGTCCCCCCTCTGGGGGACTGGAGGGTGAGGGAGGCGTGGACACGGGACTGGCCCAGAAAAGGAGATGGCTAGTCGGCGGGGCGTGGGGGGGGTGAGAGCCCCTCCAATCCGGCTGATAACGTGGAATGTGAGGGGCCTGAATGGGCCGGTGAAGAGGGCTCGAGTGTTCACGCACTTAAAGGGACTGGAGGCGGACGTGGCCATGCTCCAAGAGACACACCTGAAGGTGGCGGACCAGGTCAGGCTAAGAAAGGGATGGGTAGGACAGGTATTCCACTCGGGACTGGACGCGAAGAGTAGAGGGGTGGCAATATTGGTGAGAAAGCGGGTGTCATTTGAGGCCAAGACTATTGTAGCGGACAATGGAGGGCGATATGTAATGGTGAGCGGTAGGCTGCAAGGGACGTGGGTGGTGTTGGTAAACGTATACGCCCCGAACTGGGATGATGCAGAATTCATGAAGCGCATGTTGGGGTGCATTCCGGACCTGGAGATAGGGGGCCTGATAATGGGAGGGGACTTCAATACAGTGTTGGATCCAGCACTAGACCGCTCCAAATCAAGGACTGGAAAGAGGCCGGCGGCGGCCAAGGTACTTAGGGGGTTTATGGATCAGATGGGGGGAGTGGACCCATGGCGGTTTGCAAGGCCGCAGGCCAGGGAATTTTCTTTCTTCTTCCATGTACACAAAGCCTACTCCCGGATAGATTTCTTTGTTCTGGGTAGGGCGCTAATCCCGAGGGTGGAGGGGACGGAGTATTCGGCTATAGCCGTTTCGGACTATGCCCCGCACTGGGTGGAACTGGAGCTGGGAGAGGAGAGAGACCAATGCCCGTTATGGCGGCTGGATGTGGGACTGCTGGCGGACGAGGTGGTGTGTGGGAAGGTGAGGGGGTGTATCGAAAGGTACTTGGAGGCCAACGACAACGGGGAGGTGCGGGTGGGGGTGGTAGGGGAGGCGTTGAAGGCGGTGATCAGGGGAGAGCTAATTTCCATTAGGGCTCATAGGGAGAAGACAGAGGGTATGGAAAGGGAGAGGTTAGTGGGTGGGATTTTGAGAGTGGACAGGAGATACGCAGAGGCCCCGGAGGAAAGATTACTTGGGGAAAGACGACGGCTCCAGATGGAGTTTGACCTGTTGACCACAGGGAAGGCGGAGGCACAGTGGAGGAAAGCGCAGGGGGCGACCTACGAGTATGGGGAAAAGGCCAGTCGGATGCTGGCACACCAGCTCCGTAAGAGGATGGCAGGGAGGGGAATAGGGGGAGTCAAAGCTGGAAGGGGAGCCACGTTTCGGAGTGCGACGAAAATAAACGAGGTATTCAAGGCCTTTTATGAAGAGCTGTACAGATCCCAGCCCCCAGCGGGGGAAGAGGGGATGAGACGATTCCTAGTTCAGCTAAGATTCCCGAGGGTGGAGGAGCAAGAGGTGGCTGGTTTGGGGGCACCAATTGGGTTGGAGTAGCTGAGCAAGGGTTTGGGGAGCATGGAGGCGGGGAAGACCCCGGGACCGGACGGATTCCCGGTGGCGTTCTACAGGAAGTACGCAGACCTGTTGGCCCCGCTACTGGTGAGGACCTTTAATGAGGCAAGAGAGGAGGGGACCCTGCCCCCGACAATGTCGGAAGCGACAATTTCTTTGATCCTAAAGCGGGACAAGGACCCACTGCAATGTGGATCGTACAGGCCGATCTCGCTCCTCAATGTGAATGCAAAGTTGCTGGCAAAAGTGCTGGCCACGAGGATCGAGGACTGTGTCCCGGGGGTAATCCACGAGGACCAGACGGGATTTGTAAAGGGCAGGCAACTAAACACCAATGTGCGGCAGCTCTTAAACGTGATAATGATGCCATCGGAGGAGGGAGAGGCGGAGATAGTGGCAGCTATGGACGCGGAGAAGGCCTTTGACCGAGTAGAGTGGGAGTACCTCTGGGAGGTGCTGCGCAGGTTTGGGTTCGGGGTAGGGTTTATCAATTGGGTTAAGCTCCTTTACAGAGCCCCGATGGCGAGTGTAGTGACGAACCGGCGGAGGTCGGAGTACTTTCGACTGTACCGAGGGACGAGGCAGGGGTGCCCCCTGTCCCCCCTGTTGTTCGCATTGGCGATCGAGCCATTGGCCGTGTCATTGAGGGAGTCTAATAAATGGAGGGAGGTGGTCCGAGGGGGAGAAGAGCATCAGGTGTCGCTACATGCGGATGACCTGTTGCTGTACGTGGCGGATCCAATGGAGGGGATGGTGGAGGTCATGCAGGCTCTAAGGGAGTTTGGGGAGTTTTCGGGCTATAAGCTCAATGTAGGGAAGAGTGAGCTCTTTGTATTACAGGTGGGGGACCAAGAAAGTGGGATAGGGGACCTACCGCTGAGGAGGGCGGAGGGGAGCTTTCGGTATCTGGGGATCCAGATAGCCAGGAGTTGGCGGACCCTACATAAACTGAATCTGACGAGGTTGGTGGAGCAAATGGAGGAGGATTTCAAAAGATGGGACATGTTACCGCTCTCGCTGGCGGGTAGAGTGCAGTCGGTCAAAATGGTGGTCCCTCCGAGGTTTCTGTTTGTGTTTCAGTGCCTTCCCATCGTGATTACTGAGGCCTTTTTTAAGAGAGTAGGCAGGAGTATTATGGGGTTTGTGTGGGTGAATAAGACCCCGAGAGTAAGGAGAGGGTTCCTGGAACGCAGTAGGGACCGAGGAGGGTTGGCGCTGCCAAACCTGGGGAGCTACAACTGGGCAGCAAATGTGGCGATGATCCGCAAGTGGGTTATGGAGGGAGAGGGGCGGCATGGAAGAGGATGGAGATGGCGTCCTGTAAAGGAACGAGCCTGGGGGCATTGGTGATGGCACCACTGCCGCTCTCGCCGACAAAGTATACCACGTGCCCGGTGGTGGCGGCAAAGCTAAGGATCTGGGGCCAGTGGAGACGGCACCGGGGTGCAATGGGAGCATCGGTGTGGTCCCCGATCAGGGGTAACCACCGGTTTGTCCCGGGGAAGATGGACGGGGGGTTCCAGAGCTGGCATCGGGCGGGGATTGGAAGAATGGGGGACCTGTTCATCGACGGGACGTTTGCGAGCCTAGGGGCACTGGAGAAGAAGTTCGAGTTACCCCCGGGAAATGCCTTTAGATATATGCAGGTGAGGGCTTTTGTGAGGCGGCAGGTGAGGGAATTCCCGTTGCTCCCGGCACAAGAAGTTCAAGATAGGGTGATCTCGGGTGTATGGGTCGGGGAGGGCAAGGTGTCGGAAATACACCAGGAGTTGAAAGAAGAGGGGGAAGCGCTGGTAGAAGCGTTGAAGGGTAAATGGGAGGAGGAGCTGGGGGAGGAGATCGAGGAAGGTCTGTGGGCTGATGCCCTAGGGAGGGTTAATTCCTCCTCCTCGTGTGCCAGGCTCAGCCTGATACAATTTAAGGTGGTCCACAGAGTGCACTTGACGGGGGCGAGGTTGAGTAGGTTCTTTGGGGTAGAGGACAGATGTGGAAGGTGCTCAGGGAGCCTGGCGAACCATGTCCATATGTTTTGGTCATGCCCGGCACTGGAGGGGTTCTGGAGAGGAGTGGCGGGAGCAATATCTCAGGTGGTGAAAGTCCGGGTCAAGCCAAGCTGGGGGCTAGCAATATTTGGAGTAGTGGACGAACCGGGAGTGCAGGAGGCGAAAGAGGCCGGCATTCTGGCCTTTGCGTCCCTAGTAGCCCGGAATCTTGCTAATGTGGAAGGAGGCGAAGCCCCCCGGCCTGGAGGCCTGGATAAATGATATGGCTGGGTTCATAAAGTTGGAGAGGATTAAGTTCGCCTTGAGAGGGTCTGCGCAGGGGTTCTACAGGTGGTGGCAACCGTTCCTAGACTATCTCGCGGAGCGTTAGAGGAAGGTCGGTCAGCAGCAGCAACCTTGAGGGGGGTGGTGGTGGAGGGGACGTCCTGGGAGGGGGGGGGGAGAGGGGGGACTGCCTGGGAGGGTGGATGAGCAAGAGATAACATGAAGGGTTGGGGAAACTGGCATGCACGGGTCAGGGCCAGTGTACAAAGCTGTGTAAATATATCATTTTGCCATGTATATATCTTGCTTTGTGCGATTTCTCGTTTTTTTTTTGTTACGAGGGGGGGGGGGTTATTGTTTGTAAGGGAGAAAAATTGTGTTAAAAAACTTTAATAAATATATATTTTTTTTAAAAACTTAATACAGGTAAAAATAAAACACTTAACCAGCAACCACTGCGCCCCGCATGAGAACAGCAATCAGCTGTTATGGGCCTGCGCAAACAATTTAAATCTTTACAACTTACCCAGCAGTCACTCTGTCCTCACTAAGACCGGATTCAGCTGGAAACTCCCAACAGTAAGTTTTTAAAAAATTTACTCCCCCTCTAGCAAGCACTCACTCAGCAACCACTGCTTCATGCAGGGTTACACATTGATGTGGATGGGGGAGGGCATGGGGTAGGCAGTGTGAATGCTGGGTGGACTCATCTTTTGTGTGTGCACACCAACATGGCATGGTGGGTTATCACCCGCGCACCAGTGGGAGGATATAAATGAATGCAAATAGGTCCTATTAAACCTTGATTTCAGCAGGGAGCCCAATCATGATCCATGCTGTCAGCGTCACGGGGCGGAGAATCCAGCCCAGTATGTGACAGTAAGGATTATGGGCAGGGTACATTTGGGTGCCTATACCCTGATCCGTGAGTGTTGAAAGAATATGTGACAGGGCTAAATATCTGCGTGCAAGATGCAGAGAACAGTCCCAGAGGCATAATCGATATGACAGGGCTTTCCTGCACTGCCAAGTGGCTGGATGTTGTGAAGCTTTGCCAATGGTGAGTGACTCCTGTGTGGTCATTCCTTATACAAGTTCAAGAGGCAACATTAAAATCTATAGGTTCCTATGGAAGGCCCATTCACGCAGCATTAATTCCTAGTTTGCCAACATTTACAGTTTCTACTCACATGGCAACATTCTGACATCTCCTCCCACAGAAGAAGCCTCTAGCTTCCTGTACAAATCATTTGCAACTTTCCAAGTCCCTATTCGAGCATCTATAAATCGCTTTTTTTTAAAACACCCCACCCATTCCCTATAGCTGTGGTAATCTCTCAATTCTGAAACCAACTTTGTAAATCTTATTTGCACATTTTAACAATGCTTTTATGGCCATTGTATGAAAGGACAGTACTGTGCACAGTACTGTAAGTGTGGCCTGATCAAGGCCCTATACAAATTTTACATAACTTCACTACTTTTGAATTCCACACCCCAAGCATTTTTAATTGCTTTGCTAAACTGAGATGCTGCAAAATCTGAGAGCACAAGTGATCCGCACCGTCGTGAACTCAGCCCATCGGGGGCGGAACACCGGGGGGAGGGCCTTCAGGTGACACCCTGAGGCCATCCCAACAAATGTGGCGTACTCCCCGATGACGCCGGTTTGGAGGGGACGGAGCATCAGAAAACTGGCGCTGCCCCCAGTTCGGTCGTTAAAAAGGGATTCTCTGCTCGATTGCCAATTACAACATCGGCGTCGGGCAACGGAGAAAAGTATCACCAAAATATTGTCACAGAATGGAGCCATTCTCTTGTCTTAGCTGCCTACAGCCACGACAGCCATTCTCCTTTACCCATCCCCTTTTGTTTGGTTGCAAGACAGATTTAAGACTAACCAGCCCTACTAATGCCAGATTTCCCATTCTCTGAACCAGGTGCACTCACAAATGTCGAGGTGCATCTTACAGCCCCCTTCCCTGGTGGTGGGTTTGCAGGAGGGGATGGCCCATAAAACAGCTTGGGTGCCGTACTCAAAACCTACCCACCTGCCCTGCCTTCAGTATAATTGTACCTGGGGCAGGGGGGAGACTTTAGGTGGCCTGTGTGTTCATGCACCAATTGAAGACATAAAGTGCTCAATTACTGACCACTTAAGAGCCCATCCTGCCGCTCCTGGGATTCAAACAGCAAAGGGTGAGGCCAAGCCAAACATCCAGCCTGGCAGCTATCACTGTGCAGGCTGGTGGTGGGCAAGGGGATGCCTCCTTGATGGACCGCTGCTCCCCTCCAGGTCTTCCTCTGGCCCATCCCCCTCCATATTTGGCCTGTCTATCCTGGCCCTTCGCTGGGACATTCTAGCCAGTCCCTGCCAAAGCTGCATACCCACCTCTACCCCTCTCCCCAACCTCCATACCACCAACCGCCTTTAACTCTCACTCCACGGGTCCATGGCCACCAAACCCAGCAGCACTCCTGGGATTAGAGAGTTGGCAATCATTTGATTGGGCAGAGCTTTCAGAGGTGGGACCTCCTACCCGGTTGCAGGCAGAGGTCCTGTCTTAACTTAATCAATGACCAGATGGCTGCTAAATGCCGACAAAGCAACCCGTTGGAGCTGGGGAGCACTGAACTAATCCAGTCCATTGAGTGTTTGTGCCAGAAAAGTAAATATTTATTTTAACGAGCGCATCTTACATTATATTAGTACTCGGTCAGTTTAAAGCACTGCACAGTAGACCCAGCATTAAGTTATCCGCTCCACTGTCTGAAATAGCACTATAGCAGGTTCTTGTAATTTACTCCTTTCAGAAACATCCTGGACTGGATTCTCCGCAACCCGACACAGAAATCACATTCGGCGACGGGGCAGAGAATCTGTTTTGGCGCCGAAATGGGGAGCGGCGGCGTTTTTAAAATTTTCCGCCCCTGAAAATCGACGTACTCATAGAGTACGCCGAGTATCCACCGCCTCAGGCCATTGCCTGAGGCTCACCCCTAGAAGCTCAGCCACTGACTGGCTGAATTCCCGACGGCGTAGGACTCTCATGGTCCCAGTCGTACGGGAACCTCACGAGGCATCCGCGGACTCAGTCCGGGGCCGCCACAGTCGGGGGATTGGCAGGCGGGGGGATGGGGCTTCATTCGGGGCTGGGGGCAATGTGGGTGAGGGGCCGGGGCGCACGAGCGGCCGATGCGGGGCACTATTTTGGCAGTGCAGGTCCGCGGGCTGAGTCTGCCATGGAGCACGCCGCGGCTGCTGCAGGCCACCGCTGTGCGCATGCGCGGCCTCTGACCCAGAAGTGCTGGGGGCCGTCTTGGCAGACGGCTCCCTGCTAGCCCCTAGCAAAATGGGGAATCTGTGGCTTTTTGACGCCAGTTTTCCTCATGTAAAAGACCACAGTTTTCACGACGGCGTGGGGACTTAGTCTCCAAAACGGAGAATCCAAGTCCCCTTACTTTTAAATCTGTGCTGAACAGTCTGAAAGTGGGTAAATGAACTCCAATTCCCACAACAATTATCAAATTCAAGATCAGTCATATCAACCAACTCTTGTTCACTTATTATTTCATAGACTTGCCCTGTAGCTGTGAAGTAGTTATAAAGAGCAATTCTGTGACCTGGATGACTGATACATTCTGATCTGTGAATACTATAGACCTCTAAAGTTGCAGGATTAGTGAGTGAGAAGACATATATAGTCTGCATTTGTGCCGATAATTGTGTAGATTTGGGCTTTCTGCTCATCAAAATTATTGCAGGCGTGGTCTGAAAATTCCCTCGACATCCTGCGTAAACTATTTTTAAAAAAAGGATTGGAAGAGGAAATTCAGCCTATTTCATTATAAGTCTAAATGCTCCAAGGAAATCTTTTTTTTTCCCGCAAACTGCTGAAATGCGCTGTACCATTTTAGGAATCCTTCAGGGGATTTGTCTATGTTCACCTTTCCCCCAATTATGGAGAGATCATAAATAATTTTAAAGTATAGCTTAAATAAAAATGAATCAGAGAATGGTTAAACCATAAATACAGGATAATAGCATAGTCCATGTGATGCTGTACCCAAATTCCACACACTTGGCCATTTCTGGCTTTAAGTTTATCCATCTTTATAAGACACGCAGCTACTTGGAATGGTTTGATTTTTTCTAATCAGCAGCATGTTGGTCGTGGCCCTGAATCACACAGACCTAATGTGGTAACACAGTGCTTCGGAGGAACCTCGGTTCAATCAGGGGGAAAGTATATGATTATAAGCATATTTAAATGTTCATGAGTGAAAGCTCTCAGACACTTAAAAACAGAACAAAATGAAAATGGGGCCAGTGCCTCTGTAACCTCTTATATCCCAGTGGATTAATGCTAACAGCCTGTGCAAAATTAATCAGACAACAATGGTTACTCTGGGTTGAGCTCATGTGATAGAACCAAAGTTGTATAAATCAAAGGCATAAAAAATAAATTTTATATCATTAGTCGGGGTATGCTAAAGTAACATTTAAGTTTCAAATGGACATCTTTAAATGAGGCCCACTTCACAATAAAAAAAACCATTATGTATTCCTTGTTTTGTGTCTTAATCATAATCTTTGTGATGGTTACTTTGTAGACTACAATTATTTCTTAAAGCTGCTCCCTGGTAGAAAATATGTTGCTCTGCTGATGACACCATAATCAATCCTTTTGTACTTGGTGTCTTGTGCAGTAGTCAGGATGTGAGGCATGATTATTATTATAGAAATGCAAAAGATGAAATGCCATTCTAAAAGAATATAAAGTGACTATAAAATGAAAGGGTATAGTTTAAATCTCCTCTGCTTTCAGTTTCACAGCAGCCAGTAAAAATCAGGAAGGTCAGGCTGAGGATGACTCTATATGCTCCAGCACAAATCCAGCTCAGCAAGTTGGAGTGAAGGGGACCGGCCTCAATGCGTAACATTGCAGACTGTTGGGAGGATCTGAGTTGGATGGACATAAATTATATGCAAATATAATGATACCCATCATGGAGGCAATACCAGGAATAAATAACCCATGCTTGATCACATTGGAATAGTAGCAGGCAGGGAGAGACATCATCATCAAAGTAATTCATTTTCATATCATCTGTTTTTTTTATAAATGGCAAGACGTTCTTGCAAGATTGCAAAGAATTTAACTTTCTAATAACCTGATTTCCTGCTTTTGTTTCTCAAATATCAAAAAACCTCCATCCAGGCACTAACACACATCATAGGTAGTGAGATCATTCCAAAACACTGATCTTTTTCTAGCACTTGGGGCACTATTCCCCAAAGAAGACTGTCTGCTACAGGCATGAAAGGCACAATAAAATTGTCAAAGAAAACAGAATTGTTATATGCTTCAGTTTATGAAAATGGGAGATGAGGAGGAGGTGAGCATCAGTAAATGGAGAAGATAGAATTCTGAGAGGTGTGCTTTAGTGAAGGAAGAAAATAGAACAAAAGATACTGCAAAACATAAATTTTTTGTTATGATAATCAGAAACTGGAAGGAATATCAAGTTTGTTTCTGAAATAATAAAATAAGCATTGGCCATAGCTCAGTGATAGTTATTTTACCTCTTAAACATAAACCTTTTGGCCTCAGTTTCAAGAGATTTGAGCACGTAACCAACAATAACTGATGCTTCAATGCAATACTGGTGTTGCACTGATATAGGTGTAAAAGAAAGGTCAAACCGAGGTCCTGTCCACCCTCAGAAGGACATAAGAGATCCATCCCATGGCCATATATCAAAGAATATCAGGGAGCTCACTCAATGTCTTAGTCAATGTTTATTCCTAAGCTAACATTACTAAAGAACTGATTATCTGACCATGTTTCTAAATTACAGCTGTGGCACCTTGCTGTGCGTAAATCGGTTGCCATGTCTCCCTAAATTACAACAGTGATTACATTTAAGAAGTGCATCATTGTCTGTAATGTACTTTAGGGGGCCGGTTTAGCTCGGTGGGCTAGACAGCTAGTTCATGATGCAGAGTGAGGCTAGCAGCGCGGGTTCAATCCCCGTACCGGCTGAGGTTATTCATGAGGGCTCAACCTTCCGCCTTGCCTGAGGTGTGGTGATCCTCAGGTTAAATCATCACCAGTCAGCTCTCCCCCTCAAAGGGGAAAGCGATCTATGGTCATCTGAGACTATAGAAACTTTACCTTACCTTACTTTAGGACATCCTAAGATTGTGCAATATGCGGCATAAATGGTAGTGCTTACTTTTTAAGTCATTACTGAATTAAGACTATTCAATGAAATTGGAGCCCATAATAATCATGGCTATTAGGTAAATCACTTATAATGAGCTTAAATGTAGCTCAAAAGGGTCACAGTTTCAACGATGTAAGGAGTCAACAGTTACAATTGAAGTGTACAAGAACAGTGTGACATTTTGCTTTGAAGTGAGTTTTATTATAATAACCTGTTTTCAAATATTGTCCATTAGTATTTATAAAAATACAATTCTATTAAATATTACAGAGGGATAAAGTCTTACACGCCTACAGCACCTTGAATTATTTGTCAGCAACTATGATGAAAGGCTACAATTTAGCATAACCTACATAAATTCTTTAAGTGCTCATTTTCATTTTAGAAGTTTCATCTTCAGCGTAATGTTGGTTCCATGAAAATGTTGAATTTTAAGACTGTCCCTGTCAGCCCTCCTTACAGCAGCCATATGGCAGATAATCAGGCAAGCACTATGTCCATATTTGCAGAGCACGGTTTCAGTATTCTGCTATTACCCATCTGTTTCTTCAAAAAAAGCCATGAACCCTTATTGAAAAGTCACTAGCTGAATTGCACAGAAGACTCTATAAATTCATCTCTTTTCACTCAGGTTACCTTCCGTGGTTTACTCGACAGTGTGGCTATTTTAGAAGGTTTAGAGAAAATTTTCCAAGACATTTGTGCTAACTGTAAGCTAGTAACAATACTTTTGTCATATTGAATATTGATATTTCAGTGTTCAATTACTGACGAAAAAAACAAGTCATACATGAACAAAATCTTCCACTTTTAATTGTGAATAAAATAACTTTTAAAACAATTATAATTTGCCATAATGATACAATATTTACCATTCTAAGCCCTTGCAATTCTTTAAATCCCAAATTGTTTTGATGCCATAATATGCCTGTGTTTTTTGCAAGCAAATTCATCTGCCCATGCTACTTGACTGAATAACAAAGTCAAATAAATACATAAGGGGAAGGGGGATTTTTAAATGTAAAACAACCCATTGTCTGCTCCTCTTAAAGCTGCAAAGATTAAACTATCAAGCACTAAAAATCTGTTTCAATTGAATAAATAGCAAGACTTCATCAATGTACAGTGCCAATGACGTGACTAAAATTGATTGTAAAATGCTTTATGCAACTCAAATGAATAATGTAGAATCACTCCAACAATCAACTAAACCTCTGTTTCAATGTCCATGGCATGACTGGGTGGAATTCCTTCTTGCCAATGTTACCTGCAGACTAGAACTATTATTTGACAAGTCAAACAGTATCAGATTACTGAACCTACCCAAATTAACATAGCTTGACTCAAGGTTACATCTCTGTCAATATTTTGTTAGTGATGCTAAAAATAATAGTTTACACAATGTACAACATTATTTACATGTGTATTCAGATGTAGAATAGATAAACACAAACGCTCACATTAATGACTTGGATGATGGCATAGAAAGTCATATGTCCAAATTTGCGGATGACACAAAGTTAGGTGGCATTGTGGACAGTCTAGATGATAGCATAAAATTGTACGGAGATATTGGCAAAATTGTGGCAGATGGAATTCAATGTTAGCAAGTGTGAGGTTATCCATTTTGGACCAAAAAAGAATTGAGCAGAGTACTCTCTAAATGGAAAGAGATTAAGTACAGTGGATGTCCAAAGTTATTTGGGGATTCAGGTGCAGATACTTAAAATGCCATGAACAAGTGCAGAAAATAATCAAAACGGCTAATGGAATGCTAGCCTTTATATCTAGAGGACTGGAGTGTAAAGACACAGAAGTTATGCTGCAGCTATACAAAATCCATGTTAGATTCCACTTGGAATACTGTGAGCAGTTCTTGGCACCACACCTTAGGAAGGATATTTTGGCCTTGGAGGCAGTGCAATGTAGGTTTACAAAAATGATACCTGGACTACAGGTGCTAAATTACAAGTCGAGATTACATAAATTAGACCTGTTTTCACTGGAATGTAGAAGGTTAAGGGGTCTGATCAAAGTATTCAAGATATTAACAGGGAAGACACGGTACATAAAGATAATGTATTTCCACAGATTGGTGATTCTTGTTTATTCTATAAATTTCGAGTACCCAAATTTTTTTTTCCACAATTAAGGAGCAATTTAGCGTGGCCAATCCACCTAACCTGCACATCTTTGGTATTGTGGGGGTTGTGGTAGTATGCATTAGGGGTCATGTGGGACTGTGAAGCCGTGATGTCATTGGCTGACAGATCCCGGGTCCTGGTTGGCTGTTGTCCTCTAGCTCCGCCCTGAAGGCGGAGTATAAGAACCAGGAGTTCTCCCCCGCAGGCCAGTCTGCTACTGAACTGCGGGGAACAAGTCACGCTTAATAAAGCCTCATCGACTTCATCTCTATTCGTCTCTCGTGAGTCTTTGTGCGCTACAATTTATTAAGCGTGATTAAAGAACTATGGAGCTCAGGATCATCCCGGAATGCCTGAGGATCAGCCCCACGCAGTGAACTCAGCAGCAGTTTTCAAACACTGGCAGACTTGTCTCGAGGCCTACCTCAGAACGGCCCCCGGCCGGGTCACAGAAGACCAGAAACTACAGGTCCTGCACTCGAGGGTAAGCCCGGAAATTTTCCCTCTCATCGAAGACGCAGAGGATTTCCAGACGGCGTTCGCAGCACTAAAGAGCATCTATGTTCGCCCAGTGAACCAGATCTACGCACGCTACCAACTCGCAACGAGACGGCAAAGTCCCGCAGAATCGATAGATGAATTCTACGCCGCGCTACTAATTTTGGGACGGGCCTGCAGCTGCCCGCCAGTAAACGCGATGGAACACACGGACATGTTAATGCGTGATGCTTTTGTGGCTGGTATGAACTCTTCCCAAATCCGCCAAAGACTTTTAGAAAAAGAGTCGCTAGGACTCTCAGAGGCACGGGCCCTAGCAGCCTCCCTGGATGTGGCCGCGCGAAACGCCCGCACCTACGGCCCCGACCGCGCGGCAGCCCCTTGGGCTCCGTGGACCCCCATCGCGACAACCCTCCCTCCCCCCCACCCCACAGGCTTGCGCAGTTCAGACGCCAAGTCGTCCCGGGGGAGCCCGCTGCTATTTCTGCGGCCAGGCGAAACACCCCCGGCAGCGCTGCCCGGCCCGCGCAGCGATTTGTAAGAGCTGCGGGAAAAAGGGCCATTTCGCGGCTGTGTGCCGGTCCCGGGAGGTCGCCGCTGTCCCCGGAGAACAAGGAGTCCTGCGCGCTTCTAACGCTCCCAATGCCCCCCAGCGCCCCATGTACGACCCGCAGGCGCAACCAGTTTGGGTCCCGGCCACCGCTGTCCAGCGCCCCATGTACGACACGCAGGCGCAACCAGTTTGGGTCCCGGCCACCGCTGTCCCCGGAGAACAAGGTGACCTGCGCGTTTCTAACGCTCCCCAACCCCCCCAGCGCCCCATGTGCGACCCGCAGGCGCCGCCATTTTGGGCCCCGGCCACCACGAGGGGAGGAGGGGCGCCGCCATCTTGGGACCCCCCAGACCTGTGCGACGCATGGGGACGGCCATTTTGTCCACCCCCGCCACCATCTTGTGACTCCCCAGCCATGTGCGATGCATGGGGGCGGCCATTTTGTTCACCCCCGCCGCCATCTTGGACGGCAACAACGGACCCCAGTGTCGTCGGCTCCACGGGGTTCGAGGAAGACACTCAAGCACTACGATCACGTCTGACCTCAATGACGCTGGACCAAGCACGGCCCCGGACGCTCCAGACGACGACAACAACGGTGCTGATAAACGGGCACGAGACACCATGCCCGGTCGACTCCGGGAGCACGGAAAGCTTCATCCACCCCGACACGGTAAGACGCTGTTTTTTGACCATCCGTCCCAGTGCGCAAAAGATTTCCCTAGCTGCAGGATCCCACTCCGTACAGATTAAAGGCTTCTGCATAGTGACCCTAATGTTGCAAGGGAGGGAGTTTAAAAACTACAGGCTCTACGTCCTTCCCCAACTCTGCGCGCCCACATTACTGGGATTAGACTTCCAGTGCAATCTGCAGAGCCTGACCTTCCAATTCGGCGGCCCAATACCCCCACTCACTATCTGCGGCCTCGCAATCCTCAAGGTTGAGCCCCCATCCTTGTTTGCAAACCTCACCCCGGATTGCAACCCCATCGCCACTAGGAGCAGACGGTACAGCGCCCAGGACCGGACCTTCATTCGGTCCAAAGTCCAGCGGCTACTGAAGGAAGGCATAATCCAGGCCAGCAACAGTCCCTGGAGAGCACAGGTGGTAGTAGTAAAGACAGGGGAGGAGCAAAGGATGGTCATAGACTATAGCCAGACCATCAACAGGTACACACAACTAGATGCGTACCCTCTCCCCCGCATATCCGACATGGTCAATCGGATTGCCCAATATAAGGTCTTCTCCACCGTGGACCTCAAGTCCGCCTACCATCAGCTCCCCATCCGCCCAAGTGACCGCAAGTACACAGCCTTCGAGGCAGACGGGCGATTATACCACTTCCTAAGGGTCCCATTTGGCATCACAAACGGGGTCTCGGTCTTCCAACGAGAGATGGACCGAATGGTTGATCAACACGGGTTGCAGGCCACGTTCCCGTACCTCGACAACGTAACCATCTGCGGCCACGACCAGCAGGACCACGACGCCAACCTCCAAAAATTCCTCCCAGGACCAGCCTTGTAAACCCTTACCACCATGCGAAGCACCACCCCGCCGGGTTCATTTTTAACAAGGGGTGAATGTGGTAGTATGCATTAGGGGTCATGTGGGACTGTGAAGCCGTGATGTCATTGGCTGACAGATCCCGGGTCCTGGTTGGCTGTTGACCTCTACCTCCACACTGAAGGGGTGCCGGGGTGGAGGTTGGGGGGGGGGGGTCCGTGCCGGGGTGGAGGTTGGGGGGGGGTCCGTGCCGGGGTGGAGGTTGGGGGGGGTGTCCGTGCCGGGGAGGGGATGGGGGGCCCGTGCCGGGGTGGAGGTTGGTGGGGGGTCCGTGCCGGGGAGGGGGATGGGGGGTCCGTGCCGGGTTGGAGGTTGGGGGGGGGGGTTCGGTGCCGGGGTGGAGGTTGGGGGGGGGGGGTCCGTGCCGGGGTGGAGGTTGGGGGGGGTGTCCGTGCCGGGGAGGGGTATGGGGAGTCCGTACCAGGGTGGAGGTTGGGGGGGGGGTCCGTGCCGGGGAGGGGGATGGGGGGTCCGCGCCGGGGTGGAGGTTGGGGTGGGGTCCGTGCCGGGGAGGGGGATGCGAGGGCAAGTGAGTTGGTCCACCTGGCCAGGTGCCAGCCTCCAACAGTTGGACCCATGCGGTCCATGCCACCTGGCTGGGGGGAGGAGGGGATATGGGCAATGATGACATGTCGTCGTTCCCCTCCCCCCCACCAGGCCGTCATGTTTTCCGATCATCCAGCGATGTTGGCCGCCGTGGCGGCAGCCGCTCATGTCTATGTTGCCCTGGATGAGGAGGAGGAGGAGCGTGCCAGAGAGGCGGCGCAGGCTGCCGCAGAGGGACAGGCGGGAGCCGCCCAGGCTGGAGGGACACCTGACCGACAGGACGAGGAGGGGGAGGAGGACGTCGTGTCCCACGGTAACGGAGGCACCCGAGGGCGCCCCGTGTGTACCGGCCCCGGCAGTCATACCAGGACCTCACGGACCGGGAATGCAGGAGGAGACTCCGGATGAGATGCCCTATATGCCATGGCGCACCGCTACATCCGCTTCCCCGTGGACCGGGCCAGCCAAGATGCCCGGCCCGTGGGCTTCTCTGCCGTGGCCGGGTTCCCCATGGTCCAGGGCGCGATCGATGGGATGCACCTCGCCGTGTGGCCACCTACAGATAACAGGGCCGTGTTCACCAATAGGAAGGGGACCTATTCGATGAACATACAGGTGGTCTGCGACCACCGCATGATGATCCTGCACGTCTGCGCCCGTGACCAAGGCAGTGTACACGACTCATACGTGTTGTTGCGGTCATCCATCCCCGCATGTACGAGGGACGCCATCCCCGGCTGAGGGGCTGGTTGCTGGGCGACAGGGGCTACCCATTGCGATCGTGGCTGATGACGCCTGTACGGAGGCCACGCAATGAGGCGGAGAACCGCTACAATGATGCCCATGTAGCGACAAGGGGAGTGATAGAGAGGTGCTTTGGCGTGCTGAAGATGCGTTTCAGGTGCCTGGACTTCTCTGGGGGCGCCCTCCAGTATCGGTAAGATAGGGTCGGCCGCATCATTGTGGTGTGCTGCGTCCTGCACAACATAGCCCAGCAGAGGGGCGATGTGCCGCAGGCAGAGGAGGGCGGAGTGGAGGAGCAGCAGGAAGAGGCCCAGACCTCCCCAGATGAGGGGGATGGGGGTAATGGTCAGGGCAGATGGGGTAGACACAGGCGGGTGGCTGTCCACCGTTACCGGCTGGCCCAGCGGGCACGGGACAGACTGATAGCCGCCCGCTTCACTGACTAGATGGGCGTGGGAATCGGGTAGTATGGCCACAGACAGCACACCATGGCAACAGCCGACCACCCACACCCCCCACCCATCCACCCACCCAGCACCCTCAACCCCCTCCCCAACCCCACCCACCACACCCGCATGCACACCAGCCCCCCCCATTGCCGATCCACCTGCGGCACAACGGGCCGGGCTCACACAGTTGCGGGTGGACGCGTGTCTATTGCAGGCCATGGAGGATGAAGACAACCCGCCCTGTGGTGAGCTCCTGGCTCTACATCGTTGGACTATGTCTGACCCATGGCCACAGTACCACCATCCACCCGGACCATCCCTGCATGCGGCTGTGACACTGCAGCGCACGGTCCCGTCCTCTGCCCGGGGGGATGTTGATGGCGGCCCAGGGGGAACGGGGCAGTCTCACCTGGGGCTGAGGTAAGACCACCCCTCACACACACACTTGCACTCAACGTACATGACACCCCCGCACGCTTTGGACAGTGCACAAAGGCAGCTTCTGTAGGTGTAACATTGACTTTAATAACCAAAGGAGTTCATGCACGTGCCCTAGCCCCTAAAACTCATCTGTGCCCTGCACCCGTGCCAACTTACTCAGTGTCTAATTGTTTGGCCTTACGGGCCCTTTGACTACGTCTACGTGGCTCCCCAGATGTACAGCAGAACTGGAGGTGGACTCCTGTGATTCCTGCCCTCTGACACTGGATCCCTTTGGCGGCCGTTTCCTGGGGCGTCCTGGCCTAGATGGGCCAGGCTGCGGCCCGGGCGACTGGGATGGCGAGCTGCCAGCCTGTCCTGCCCGTTACCCACCCGATGCACCTGGGACGGAAGGGGGGAGTCCGAGGTGTCGCGGTGTACCGGGACCTCCCCTACAGGGGGAGCCGGGATGGACCACACCACCTCCTCCTCCCTCGGGGTGCCCGATGGCCCCCAGGCCTCTACATGGGTGGGGGATGCGAACGGACTGGCCATCCGACTCCCCCCCAACATCTGGCGCTGCCAGTCCTGGAGGCCCATGCTGGTATCGACAGGGGTCTGCAGGTTTGCAGCCATGGAGCCCAGGGGGTTGGCAAACCCTGTCTGTGACAGTGCGACGCCGGCTCGCACATGGCCACTGGCGCCGATGCCCTCAGCGATGGCCTGCAGAGACTGGGCCATGGCCTGCTGAGACTGCGCCATGGCCTGCAGAGACTGGGCTATGGCGTTGAGCGCCTCTGCCATCTGGCGCTGGCACTGGCTCATGGCCTCCTGTGAGAGGGCAGTCATTTCCTGGGCCACTGACGCTGCCTGCACGGAAAGCCCCAGGCCTCGCAAAACATCCCCATTGCCTCCACCGCAGACGCCACCCGTGCGGTGTCAGCCTGGGCGGCACGCATGACCGGCACCACTCCCAGCTCCTGGACGCGGGTGGACTCCTCCACCTGCGACTGCAGCCGCCGCAAGCCGCCCGTCACCCTCTTCGCTCGTCTCCGGGTCGGTGGTTGCATCGGATCTATGTGTGGGTGTGGTAACTCCAGGAACCTGGGATCCATCTGGGCGGCAGATGTTCGCTTGGGCTGGGCTGCCCTCCAACCGCCCGGCCCCTCTGCTGCTCCTACCTCCACCTGCTGTACCGGGATGGCTGTGTTGTGCGCAGCAGTGAGTGTACCAGACGCCTCATCACTAAAGTGCCCAACCGAGGTGAGTGTTTCTGCGATGGTGGAGGGTGTTGGTGACAGCAGTGGCGTTGTGTCGTGCTCTTCGTCCCAATCTGAGTCCATGGCACTTTGGGGTGGGGGTTTGTCTCCACCCATCCACTCTGAGTCACTGTCTGGTATTTCGTCTTCCTGGGTAGTGCTGTCCCGGGTAGGGGTGTCCTGGGCAGTGCTGTCCCGGGTAGTGGTGTCCCGGGTAGTGGTGTCCCGGGTAGTGGTGTCCCGTGTAGTGGTGTCCTGGGTAGTGGTGTCCTGGGTAGTGGTGTCCTGGCTCGGATGTGACGGGGGCCTGTGGCTGCCCCCCTCGTCGCTGGGAAGTCGCTCCCGCACGTGACGGGGGTGTCGTCTCCCTGTTGCTCCAGGTCTCTCCGTCTCCCGTGGCCTCCGAGGGGCATCCTGCGGACGTCGCATGCTGGAGGGTGCGGGTCTCTCCGTCTCCCGTGGTGTGCGAGGGGCATCCTGCGGGCGTCACATGCTGGAGGGTGCGGGTCTCCCCGTCTCCCGTGGTGTGTGAGGGACATCCTGCGGGCGGCCTGCATCTGCGGGGATGGGTGCCTGGACGTTTGGTCCTGCGATACACAATGAAGCATGCATGGTTAGACATCAGGCAGTGGTCAGGTGATATGGGGGAGGGGGATATAGTGGAGGGGGGATATGGGGACGGGCTGTCGGTGGCTCACTTGCTACTACGCCCCTGACCTCTGCATTAGCAACCTCCCGGTCCTCAGGTCCGCCAGCCAGTTCCAGGGCCCTTTCCTCGTGTTCGGTCAGTGGTCTCTCATCAGCGGGGCCTCCTCCAGTCCTCACATGCTCCCTATTGTTGTGTGCACGCTTATCCTGTGGGGGGTGTGGGGGTGGTGGCAGGGGTAAAAGGCAACACTGTTAGGCAGGTATATGAATGCATGCCATCGGTTGCGCGTGCATTGCAGAGGTTAAGGTTAGGGCTGGATTCACTTGGGGATATGGGGAGGGGGGGATTTGGGGGAGGGGGGATATGGGGGAGGGGGGATATGGGGAGGGGGGATATGGGGGAGGGGGGATATGGGGGATATGGGGGAGGGGGGATATGGGGGAGGTGGGATACGGGGGATATGGGGGAGGGGGGATATGGGGGATATGGGGGAGGGGGGATATGGGGGAGGGGGGATATGGGGAAGCTCACCCTGACTGCTCTGACGAGGTCGTTCACCTTCTTGTGGCACTGGGTGCCTGTCCGTGGTGTCAGGGCCGCAGCGGTGACGGCCTCTGCCACTTCCCTCCACAGACGCCGGCTGTGGCGTGGGGCAACTCTGCGGCCGTGCCCGGGATACAGGGCGTCCCTCCTCTGCTCCACCGCGTCCCGGAGCGCCTCCACATCGCGTGACTCGAACCTCGGGGCTGAGCGGCGGCCAGCCATCCAGCCGGGTGTTCCGGTCGGGTGTTCCAGTCGGGTGGGAGGGAGCAGCGCGGCCTTATGAGCCGTCACGCCGTGCGGCGCGTATGCCGCTGCAAGGCGTGAACCACTGCGCAAGTGCGGATCCCGTTACGTCGCTGCTAGCCCATTTGGGGCCGGAGACTTTCGACCCATTTTTCCGATGTGACGCAAGTCGGATTTGCGCCGTTTTTTGCGCCGATCGGCGGACTTTCCGCCGATAACGGAGAATTTCGCCCCAGACATCCGTTTGTTTCTCCATCAGAGAGATAAAAGATACCAGGAATTCGTCCCAAGTTGCATGATGCAACATAAGTCACTGTAGTCTGTGTGAGTGCATTGCCACCATCCACCTGACCATAACATGGACATGGATCAGACTCAACTGAATAATGGCTGCACTGGTTGGAGATGCAAAGCTGCATTAGAAACGTCTTCCGCTTGGCATATCCCAATCAAGGTAGGCACTGAGTCCTAAGGTTAGGGCTGGATTCACTTGGGGATTTGGGGGAGGGGGCGATTTGGGGGAGGGGGGATATGGGGGAGGGGGGATATGGGGAGGGGGGATATGGGGGTGGGGGATATGGGGGAGGGGGGATATGGGGAAGGGGGATACGGGGGATATGGGGGAGGGGGGATATGGGGGAGGTGGGATATGGGGGAGGGGGGATATGGGGGAGGGGGATATGGGGGAGGGGGATATGGGGAGGGGGGATATGGGGGAAGGGGGATATGGGGAGGGGGGATGTGGGGGAGGGGGGATATGGGGGATATGGTGGAGGAGGGATATGGGGGATATGGG
Source organism: Scyliorhinus torazame (assembly GCF_047496885.1). NCBI lineage: Eukaryota > Metazoa > Chordata > Chondrichthyes > Carcharhiniformes > Scyliorhinidae > Scyliorhinus > Scyliorhinus torazame. The sequence goes on from NC_092707.1 coordinate 308,596,595, forward strand.
GGAGGGGGATATGGGTGATATGGGGGAGGGGGGATATGGGGAGGGGGGATATGGGGGAGGGGGGATATGGGGGAGTGGGGGATATGGGGATATGGGGGAGGGGGGATATGGGGGATATGGGGAGGGGGATATGGGGGATATGAGGGAGGGGGGATATGGGGGAGGGGGGATATGGGGGAGGGGGGATATGCTGGAGGGGGGATATGGGGGATATGGGGGAGGGGGGATATGGGGGAGGGGGGATACGGGGATATGGGGAGGGGGGATATGGGGAGGGGGGATATGGGGATATGGGGAGGGGGGATATGGGGGAGGGGGGATATGGGGGACATGGGGGAGGGGGGATATGGGGGAGGGGGGATATGGGGGATATGGGGGAGGGGGGATATGGGGGATATGAGGGAGGGGGGATATGGTGGATATGGGGGAGGGGGATATGGGGGAGGGGGGATATGGGGGAGTGGGATATGGGGAGGGGGGATATGGGGAGAGGGGATATGGGGGATATGGGGGAGGGGGGATATGGGGGATATGGGGGAGGGGGGATATGGGGGAATGAGGGAGGGGGGATATGGTGGATATGGGGGAGGGGGGATATGGGGAGGGGGATATGGGGGAGTGGGATATGGGGGAGGGGGGATATGGGGAGAGGGGATATCGGGGATATGGGGGAGGGGGGATATGGTGGATATGGGGAGGGGGGATATGGGGAGGGGGGATATGGGGGAGTGGGATATGGGGGAGGGGGATATGGGGAGGGGGGATATGGGGGATATGGGGAGGGGGATATGGGGGAGGGGGGATATGGGGATATGAGGGAGGGGGGATATGGGGGAGGGGGATATGGGGGAGAGGGGATATGGGGGAGGGGGTGATATGGGGAGGGGGATATGGGGGAGGGGGGATATGGGGGATATGGGGGAGGGGGGATATGGGGGAGGGGGGATATGGGCGAGGGGGGATATGGGGGAGGGGGGATATGGGGGAAGCTCACCCTGCCTGCTCTGATGAGGTCGTTCACCTTCTTGTGGCACTGGGTACCTGTCCGTGGTGTCAGGGCCGCAGCGGTGACGGCCTCTGCCACTTCCCTCCACAGACGCCAGCTGTGGCATGGGGCAACTCTGCGGCCGTGCCCGGGATACAGGGCGTCCCTCCTCTGCTCCACCGCGTCCCGGAGCGCCTCCACATCGCGTGACTCGAACCTCGGGGCTGAGCGGCGGCCAGCCATCCAGTCGGGTGTTCCGGTCGGGTGTTCCGGTCGGGTGGGAGGGAGCAGCGCGGCCTTATGAGCCGTCACGCCATGCGGCGCGTATGCCGCTGCAAGGCGTGAACCACTGCGCAAGTGCGGATCCCGTTACGTCGCTGCTAGCCCATTTCGGGCCGGAGACTTTCGACCCATTTTTCCGACGTGACGCAAGTCGGATTTGCGCCGTTTTTTGCGCCGATCGGCGGACTTTCCGCCAATAACGGAGAATTTCGCCCCAGACATCCATTTGTTTCTCCATCAGAGAGATAAAAGATACCAGGAATTCGTCCCAAGTTGCATGATGCAACATAAGTCACTGTAGTCTGTGTGAGTGCATTGCCACCATCAACCTGACCATAACATGGACATGGATCAGACTCAACTGAATAATGGCTGCACTGGTTGGAGATGCAGAGCTGCATTAGAAACGTCTTCCGCTTGGCATATCCCAATCAAGGTAGGTACTGAGTCCTGCATATGTGAGCGTGTGTCTGCATGCTTGGCCTCGAATATCCTCCAGCAACTGGCACCCCAACCCTGAGTTTCCATTTCATTGGCATTAGTGTTTCATGAAAATCCAGTCCAGATTAATTCTCACTCTATTTGTACAAATGATGTTGAAACTGTTGGTAATTTACTGTCAATGTCATTATGCATGTGCAATATCACTAAATGCCTAATCTGACAGCCAATGCATACACAATCTGGTCAGACCTCATAGAATGCCTTTGATTTCAATCCAAGGTGAGACAATGAGCCAGCATAATCTATATACTCAAAAATAATATGAAAATCATTACAAGAGTTGGATTAGTTGCTTGTAATTTCTGCAAACCTGTTAATTATTACACACAAAGAAACAAAAGCACATTATGATATTGGCATACCAGTCGACCAGTTAAAACCTGAATTTTTACTTTACAAATATTCACATTAAATCATTGATCCCTGATTCTTTATTCACTCACTCCACCACTTCTCTAATTTTTTGTTTTTCCAGTTGGTGATTATTCTCTTTTGACTCTTTCGCTGCAGGCCTGTTGTGTAAGGTTTTCGGGCAATTCGGCCCTTTTTGGACTGCCCAAGAATAAAACCCAGAGACTGTAAACTGACTTTTCAGCCAAGAGAACGTAACCAGATTTCCCAGCAGGCTTGGTCCGCTGAGCTGAGTAGGGGCATAGGTATTTACAAACCCCCCCCTAGGAGCTACAAGGAAGAAGGAGCCAGACAACGAGATAAGATTAACACACAGACAAAGGGGCACGGGAATACACAGGGGGCCTGCCTGCAAGCAGGACAATGGGATGGTCATAGCCCCATGCAGATGTAAATGACCTGGCCTCCACCAGAGCAGAATCCAATTAACACCCCATCAACATAGCAAGGTGAGAATAGCAGCCATCTCCGGAGCAGCTGGAAGACCTTTTGAAAATCTTCACAAGAGAGCCTAACCTTGTTATCCTAAAAAGCAGACTGTCTGGGCTCAGTACATTGCGCTGGAAAAGCCCCTTGAAGATAAGCGGTAGAAAAAACCAAGTTGGAGGCGGACCTGGGGGAGGTACTCCAATCTTGACAGAAGCCACCGGCAGGAACTCACTGGAAGGAGGGGGCGGAGTCGGCGCCAAATTCAAATCGCGGCAGGTCTGCCTGGATGGAAGGAGCGGACCTGCGAGGAATACCCGGAAGCAAACAGCTCTGACCGGCTCAAAGGGGGCGGGACCAGCGGGAACTTTAAACTTGGACTGATACAACGCGAAGGAGCGGACCTGCGAGGAATACCCGGAAGCAAACAGCTCTGACCGGCTCAAAGGGGGCGGGACCAGCGGGAACTTTAAACTTGGACTGATACAACGCAAAGGAGGAGGAAAACCCGGAAGTCGACAGCTCTGACCGGCTCAAAGGGGGCGGGACCAGCGGGAACTTTAAACCTTACCAATTCAATGCAAAAGGGGCTGGCCGAACACAGGAAAGGGCCAGGTAAAACAATATAAAAGGGGCTGTGTTTCGATTGAGGGTCTCTTGGCTCGACCTCTCCACCTTTGACTTGACCTCTGCAGCCTGTGACCGTAAGTACCCTGCAGCAGCTTGCGAAACTCCCTTGACTTTGATAGTGGTTGAGGCTTTGGGGAAGGGGACTTGATTTGTGTTTTGTGCCATTGCTAAAACTGTGTAACAATAAGATTTTTCGTTGTGTCCGTTATAGTTACTTTCTGAATAGACTTAGTTTGTGTTAGAGTTTAAGATTTTATTATAATTTCTTCTGTTTGATGATTTTGACCTGGGTTTTGCAATAAACCTTGATTTGCTGATAATTGGAGTCGTTTACATTCTTCAATCTCTCACCAGCGATCTCTGACCAAGTCATTGTTAAAATATTCCTCACCTTAATTCCGGGTTCAAGAATCTAGGGTCATCTTGAGCGATTCACTCAGGACAGGCTGCTGGTTAGGTAATAAACAGCAGTGTCCTATTCTCTCTCTTGGGAAAGCTACTCCAGCGAAGTAGGAACCGGGTGGGTGTTGCACCACCGGCAAGAGAGAGAATCACTGGGTATTGGTAGGGGTCTGGAGATCTGTGTGATATAAGCCTCAGGCTTCCGGTTAGGGATAAATGGCAGGCTTGATTCAGTGCTCTCTTCAGTGGAAGTGTCCCAGTGCGGCACCCCCTGGCCTCTGAAGTTTCAGTGCCAGCTGGAGAGAGACACACACAGATACTCAAACCCCAGATATCGGCCCAGTAGTGGAGTAGCAGAGATGGCACCCTCTACAGTTGTTCGGCGCAGTGACGACAAGTGTCAGGACTCAGCCTTCCTTTCCCACTCCTCTACTGATCATAATGTTTTTTTGTGTCATTTACAAAGGTGAAGCTGCTGCGCTGCTCTGGTGCACGATACCACGCTGCTGGGGCAGTAGGATTGGTCTCCTCCAGCTCTTTGCCGACATTGGCTGCAAGGACGTCAATGTGATGCGATACGCATGTAGCACTCCACTTTCAAACACCGACCAGTAGTGTACCTGGGATTGGGGAGCATGGGGGCCTTCTGCTCCTGGGTATCTGGCATTGTAGTCCACACTGTGCTGTGGGACCCATGCAACTTTTACTTTTTCAGACTCAAATTTTGGCCGGGTATGGGATGTGGGGGGGGGTGTTGGGTAACAAAGACAAGGTTAGCAATGGGGTATGAAGGCTATCCAAGGCCAATGATGGTGGTGGGGGGGTGGGGCAAGTGTACATGAAATGCTGACAAACAAGGGGGTCAAAGGGATATCCCACAGCTTTCATTGGAAGGCATGCGTGCAGACTCTGAAATGAGGGTGGGGTGGGAGGTTGTTAGTGTGGCACATTAGGGATGGTTTGCATAGGCATGGTTTGCATGGAGACTGAGAAGTTGAAGGGATGTGGTTGGGCGGGATTCCGTTGTCCTTAGTCCTCACAGCAATGGGGAACTCAACAAATTTTAAAGTGTTGGGTCTGCGGCTTGCAGTCAGGAGTCACAGTAGTGTCCTCGGCATCATGGCACTGCTGGGTTGGGTGTGGATACAGGCAGGGGGACTAACAGCAGCTGCACACCCTTGCCGTTTCCTGAGATGAGGTCCCAGCATTGTCTGGCTGATGGCCGTCCTCCCTGTGGGTACCCAAGAGCCCTGGCCTGACTCCTGGTGGACCCAGAGGGAGGTCAAGCTGCTTTGACCCCCATGTCGCCAATGTTGTAATGGTGCCCACCAAGGTGTGTGGCCATGGAGTCCTGGGCCGAGCGCAAAGCCGGCAAGACCTGCTGGACAAAGGTCTGGATGGTGATCGTCAATCTTCTCGTGGCGACCCAGAAATGCTCGCATGTCAGATGCATGACATCAAACAGAACGCAGATGGACTCCCCCAATTTTCGTTCCAGTCTACTGAGTTACTGCTGAATCTCTGCCTGATATTCCGCTGCCTGTTTTAGCATTTCCAGCATTGAGTTGGCAGTCGCTCCCAGAGGCTCCTCATCCTACTGGGATTGAGTGAGTGCCTGGTCTTCAGCAGCTGTCCGAGTGCTGGAGACCTGGACTGTCCCTTCCTCTGACTACAGCAGGGACGTGTCTGTGAGATGTTCTCCCGAAATGGACCCGAGTCTGATCTAGAGCTGTACCTCACCGAGGTGCATGTCACTGCCCTGCTGAAGGATACGGGTGAGCACTGTGATGGCTCTTTATCAACCTCCTTATCCTCAAATGTGGTTTAGGGGCTCGGACTGCTGCTCAGCAACCTGGAGGGCCTCGATCTGCGGGTACCTAGAAAATAAAGAATAGAGCTTTAATTTATGAGCATGAGCTATATAATACTTCATGCGACTCACTGTGGAACGATCCCTGGCCTTGCCAGTCAGCTCGGTTGTAGCCCCTTCGAATTCTGTGGTGGCAATGATCTCTGCCCTCCTTGCCCTAGTCTGGGCTTTCTCACGTTTGTTCTGTGTGAGTTTGGCCGGTATGGAGACAGAGGGGATGGGGCAGAGGTCAGGTCAAATGCATCCCCCTGTGTGTGGTGAGCCCTGCCCAGAAGGGCCAGAGGTTGGAGTAAGAGCAACACAATAGATGGGATGATGGTGATGTGAAAGTCTGTGAGTGAATGAGTTTTGATATGTGATCCCTGCTAATGGATGTGTAAGATCCGTGAAGAGAGTAACTATTTGAGTACATGAATATCCCGCCCAATGTCCTGAACTTGAGAGAGCTGAGGGGTTGTAATAAAAGAAATTTCCAAATGGTTATTCTGCTCATATGACCTCTCTCTCCCGGATGATTTAAGAAGGTAATTGATTTGTTCATATCTGGACAGACCATGGTTATTGTTTCATGACCTAGGGATTTGTTTATTTATCACTTCTGAATGGACCATTCTTCCCACTAATGAGCTGGGAAGAACACTTTCTAAATAAGCATTGTGTCCGTAGACTTTCTGCCCCTTCCTGAAAGGTTACTTTAGGGAAGTGTTGGTGAGGGCCAGCACAGTTTCAGGTCATCTTCGAAGTAATTCCCGACTGCGGCAGGTGTAAAATTCCATCGGAGGTTGCCTTGGTGGGGGTAGGCAAGGGGGTGGGGGTAGGGGGTGGGAGTAGGCAAGGGGGTGGCGGGTGGCGGCAGTGCCGGCGCGGGCCAAGACAGGAGACCTAGGTGGGCCTAAGGGGAGCAGGGGGTGGCTGTAGGCAGCGGGGAGGGGAGCACGTTGGCAGGGGAACCAGCTGGCACCAGATCTCATAGGGAGACCGTATCGTGCCGTCCGTCCTGGTGCGTGATGTAGGCATACTGGGATTGGCGTGCAGCAGCTGGACCCTCTCGACCAGCGGGTCTGTCTTATGGCTCCTCATGTGCTTCCGGAGAAGGACAGGTCCCGGAGTTGTCAGCTAAGGTAGAAGCGAGACCCCGAAGATGGACTTCCTAGGGAAGAGAAACAAGCGGTCGTGAGGGTTCTCATTCGTGGCTGTGCAGAGGAATGATCTGATGGAGTGGAGGGCGTCGGGGAGGACCTCCTGCCAGCGGGGGGTGGGAGACTTCTAGACCGGAGGGCCAGAAGGACGGCCTTCCATACTGTCGCGTTCTCCCTCTCCACCTGCCCGTTTCCCTGCGGGTTATAGCTCGTAGTCTTGCTCGAGATGATGCCTTTGCTGAGCAGGTACTGACGCAGCTCATCGCTCATGAACGATGTGCCCCGGTCGCTGTGGATGTAGGCAGGGAAACCGAACAGTGTGAAGATGCTGTGCAGTGCCTTTATCACAGTGGCCGAGGTCATGTCGGGGCAGGGGACAGCGAAGGGGAAGCGGGAGTACTCATCGATGACGGTCAGGAAGTATATATTACAGTTGGTGGAGGGGAGGGGCCCTTTGAAGTCCATACTTAGGCGCTGAAAGGGCTGGGAGGCCGTTACCAGGCGGGCCTTGTCTGGCCGATAGAAGTGCAGTTTGCACTCCGCGCAGACCTGGCAGTCCCTGGTCATTGCCTTGACCTCCTCGGTGGGGTAGGGCAGATTGCGGCCCTATAAAGTGGGTAAGCCGGGTGACCCCCGGTTGACAGAGGTCATTGTGGATAGCCCAAAGTCGGTCATCTTGCCCGCTGGCGCATGTACCGTGGGACAGGGCATCTGGGGGCTCGTTGAGCTTCCCAGGACGATACTTGATATCGTAATTGTAGGTGGAGAGGTCGATCCTCCACCTCAGGGTTTTGTCATTTTTTATTTTGCCCCGTTGTGCGTTGTCAAACATGAAGGCGACCGACCATTGGTCAGTGACGCGGGTGAACCTCCTACCGGCTAGGTAGTGCCTCCAGTGCCGCATGGCTTCCACTATGGCTTGTGCTTTCTTCTCGACCAAGGAGTGTCAGATTTCGGAAGCATGGAGGGTTCTGGAGAAGAATGCTACTGGCCTGCCCGCCTGGTTGAGTGTGGCAGCCAGTGCGACGTCTGCTGCATCGCTCTCTACCTGAAAGGGGATGGACTATTCCACCGCATGCATTGCGGCCTTGGTGATGTCGGCCTTGATGCGGCTGAAGGCCATCAGGGGAAAAGTGGTGGTTTGAATAAGTGGGCGGGCTTTGTCCGCATAGTTGGGGACCCACTGGGCGTAGCAGGAGAACAGCCCCAGGCATTGTTTGAGGGCCTTGAGGCTGTGGGGAGGGGGGAGTTCCGTGAGGGGGTGCATACGGACGGGGTCGGGCCCTAGGACTCCGTTCTCCACGACGTAGCTGAGGATGGCCAGTCGTGTAGTGCGGAAAACGCACTTCTCTTTGTTGTACGTGAGGTTGAGGGATTGGGCGGCCTGGAGGAACCTCTGAAGGTTGGCGTCGTGGTCCTGCTGATCATGGCTGCAGATGGTGACATTGTCTCAAGTACTGGTATGTAGCCCGCAAACCGTACTGGTCCACCATTCGGTCCATCGTTCTCTGAAAGACCAAGACTCCGTTAGTGACGCCGAAGGGGACCCTGAGGAAGTGGAAGAGTCGGCCGGCTGCTTCAAAAGCAGTGTAGTGGCGCTCTCCCGGGCGGATCGGGAGCTGATGGTAGGCAGACTTCAGATTGACCATTGAGAACACACGGTACTGTGAGATCTGATTGACCATCTCTGCTATGCGGGGGAGGGGGTACGCATCCAGTTCCATGAACCGGTTAATAGTCTGGCTGTAGTCTACAACCATCCGGTTCTTTTCTCACCGGTGCGGACGACCACCACTTGAGCTCTCCAGGGGCTATTGCTGGCCTCGATGATCCCTTCACTCAACAGTCACTGGACCTCCGTCTTGATAAAAGCCATATCTTGGGAACTGTACCCCCTGCTCCTGATGACGATGGGCTTACAGTCGGGAGTGAGGTTCGCAAAGAGCGAAGGGGGGGAGACCTTGAGGGTCGCGAGGCTGCATACCGTGAGGGCGTGTAAGGGTCCGCCGAACTGTAGGGTCAGGCTTCGGTGACTGCATTGGAAGTCTAATCCAAGCAGTAGGGGGGGGGGCGCAGAGGTGAGGGAGGACGTACAACTTAAAACGGGCATACTCGGCGTCCTGCATTGCGAGGTTAGCGATACAGTACCCCCGGATCTGGACCGAATGGGATCTGGAGGCAAGGGAGATGGTTTGGGATGTGGGGTATATGGGAAGGGAGCAGCGCCTTACCGTGTCAGGGTGAACAAATCTCTCCGTGCTCCCGGAGTCGAAAAGGCAGAAGGTCTCGTGCCCGTTGATCCGGACGACCATCATTGAGTTTTTCAAGTGCTTCGGCTGCGACTGGTCGGGCCTGGTGAGTGTTCGATTTCTGGGCTTTAGGTCGGCCCAGACAGACTCTGGCGAAGTGTCCCTTTTTCTCACAGTCGCTGCACGTCGCTGTGCGGGCTGGGCAACGCTGCCGGGGGTGTTGACCCTGACCACAGAAGTAGCACTGCGGTTCCCCGGGCTGGACTGGCAGCCGCGCGGCACAGGCCCTCGACATAGTCGGGTCCGACGGGGGTCGAGATGATGGCGTCCACGAGGGGTTTCCGGGTCCGCGGGGAACGCACTGAGGTTCTGGTAGGCCACCTCTAATTAGGTAGCTAGCTTTTCCGTGTCCCGCAGGTCAGTGGTCCCGTTTTCCAGCAAGCGCTGCCTGATGTAGTTCGATCGGACCCCAGCCACGTAGGTGTCCCGGATCTGTAGGTTCATGTGTTCCTCCACCGTCACATCCTGGTAGCTGCAGTTCCTCGCGAGTAGGGTCAGTTTTTCCAGGCTCATCTAGCGATTCCCCAGCGGTTTGATGGCGAGTTTTGAGGAGATGTCGGGCGTACACCTCGTTTACAGGCTTCACGAAATGTGCCTTGAGTGTTGCGACCTCCATGTTGTACGTGGCCGCTTTCTCGATCAGCACGGAGATTCGATGGCTCACCCGAGTGTGGAGGAGTCGCAGCTTGAGGGTTTCAGCGGGGGGCGTTGTGGAGGAGCCGAGGTAGGCCTCGAAGCAGCAAAGCCAATGTTCGAAGATCTCCTTGGCTTCCGCCGCGCGCGCGTCGAGTTCAAGCTTATCTGGCTTTAGAGCGACTTCCATGATGCTGTCGATGGATATTAAATTGTTATACCGTCAATTCACTGTGAGACCGTGAGAACGAGCGAACATTAGGCTTTAATATCCATGAACGTGCCTGCCAGAGTCGGCTGTACAAATGAGTGCCACCCACAGGTGGTCGGACTATATATGGCCCCGGTGAGGGCGGAGCCAAAGGCGGAGCCCACCGGGGTTCCAGTACAGTACCTGGAAGTAGTCCGTATCATCACTTCCAGGTCATGGGTCACATCATTATCCAGACAGTACAGACAGCTCATGCATTAGGTGAAATACATTCACCACAGGCAGCTTTTCCACATCCTTCATAATCTGTAACTAAGAAAGTGATCCAAACAAACAAGCAGAACAGTGAGCCGGCCCACATGCAGGCTGTTTAAACTCAAAGGCCTCTTCGCTCCACAGTTAAGGTTTAGGTTTTCTTGCTGACACAACTGGCTTGAGCAATTTATGGATAAATGGGATGCACGGAGCTTTACTTATGTGTAAAATATTTAAAATTCTAGTGGATGGTCCACAAAGGAACTGGATTACATAGCTCAGCCACACCAAAATGTCAAAAAGCTATTTATTGTTTGGAACATGGCAGCAACTACCGAGACACTGCTTGCAGAAGAACAAAAACATAACAGCTGGAAGTGTGTCAGGGCAATTCAAACACCCTTCATCTGAAAGAGGTTTTGTTTATTTTATCCTTTATGTAGAATTCGTTCTCAGCACTATTATCATTAGTGCCACAGGCAAGCACGTGTCCTGATAGCTAGGACGTTTCTTCAAATTATTATGTACAACCTCTTACTGCCCTCAATGCGTACTGAATCATACCGAACAAGCTATTTTTCTGTTATCATACAGCTTCCTTCCAAACAATAAAGTGCTTGAGGTACTTTTGGTCTATCGCACAGTTTATTGTGTCTGGACCTGACTCAAAGTCTACCTGTAGTACATTGGTAGTTCTTTCTCACTTTTCTTTTTCACTAGTTTGACTGAAACGAAAGCCTTCCATCACACAGACCCGAATAGCCATCAGCAAAAACACATGGGGGCGTGATTCACCATCCCGGAAGCCGGTCAATGGGGTTTCCCATTGTGGGCATCCCCGCTCCGTTAAGAAATCCGCGGGCGTGAGTGCGCTGCCAGCGAAACGGATGATCCTGCCAATGGAGATTCCAGCCAATGCTCTCTTGTTTTTCTGAACACTCACAAGTTCATTTTTCATTCAGCAAAGAGGTACGATGAAAGCCTATGGGTGCGATTCAGTGGCCGCATTGCGTTCAAGCAAGAGCCGGTAAATAGTGGGAGAGGCCAAAAACGAGAACTGCCTGGGCGCCAATCCTTCCGCGATCCAACTGGCGCGCTCCCGTAGACGAAATCAGGATCCCGCCGTAACGTGGCGAGAAACCAATGATCACCACTTAAGCCCGATCTCTACACAATTAACCGGAGCCACCACCTGTCCAACAGCCTCCCGTGATCTAATCGCCTTCCAGCAAGTGGTCAGGCTGGCGCCGATCAGCACTCCTTTTTAAAAAGGTGGAACTGGCGAGGGGCTGCTGTGGGGACCCCAGGAAGTGAATGGCCACCTTCGCTCACGGGCAACGACCGCGGGCCACTGGGCTTGGTTGTCAGACTGCATGACCTCACGTTAGCAACAGTCATCAGGACGTGCAAAGAGACCTTTGCCCGTCATGGCATTCCATTTACGGTGATGACAGATAATGGCCCGTGCTTCTTCAGTCAGGAGTGGACGGATTTTGCCCGACGGTACAAATTCACGCACGTCACTTCAAGCCCCCACTACCCCCAGTCAAATGGGAAAGCAGAAAAGGGGGTACACATTGTAAAACGACTGTTGTGTAAAGCTGCTGATTCGGGTTCAGATTTTCACCTGGCACTGCTAACCTACAGGGCGACTCCTTTGTCTGCTGGCCTGTCCCCAGCACAGCTGCTAACGAACCGCACACTACGGACGACGGTGCCAGCTATCCACATCCCGGACCTTGACAATTTTCCGGTCCTGCAAAGAATGCAAATGTCTCGGGCCCAATGCAAGTCGGCGTATGATGCCCACGCCACAGATCTCCCTGCTCTGGTCCCTGCTGACCGAGTTTGTGTTCAGCTACCTGATGGTGGTTGGTCTGCCACAGCTGTGGTGGTCAAGCAAGTGGCCCCCAGATAATTTCTTGCTCTCATGCATGATGGCTCTTTTCTTTGCCGTAATAGGCGGGCACTGCCGCTGCTTCCACGCTCGCCACCTGAACGTGGTGTCCCGCCTCGCTTGCTGATTCCTCAGGACACACCCTTCCAAGAGGTCACCGATCTGCCGTTTCTTTTGCCACCGTTTACGTTGGACGCAGCTCCGCCCATTCCAGTGCAGGCGGCCCTGACCCACACTTGAGGCGGTCAACCAGAATTCATCGCCCGCCACAGAGACTGAACTTATAGACTGAATGTTGCATTGCCTTGTGCTTCGTTTACACATCTGTACATATTGTTTCTTCTTCATTTGTTATCTGCACTAGACACCTTCCCATGTAAATACGTTCATGTATTTTGTATATAGTTCAGCTCCTACTCATGTAAATATGCTCACATGTTTTGTACACAGTCAGGCTCATACACACAACCACTATTTATTGACATGTACACACATTTTTTGAAAGGGGGGAGATGTCATAATATACACACAAGTATATGATGGTGCACAGACAGACAGTGAGTGACACAAAGGATGACCAATGAACATACAGAACACAGCAGCCAATCACCAGACAGGACACGGCCATTATATAACCAGCGGGCACTAGTTTTCCCGCTCTCTAGGAATGCAGCCTCTGAGACAGTCAGAACCTGTGAGCAACAACTAGAACATCCACCATGTGGTAGTAAGATAGTCTGGTCAGGTTAGCCTCAGGTCTCCAGTCAACTCAGTAGAGTGTCAACCCACAGTTCAAGCATGTTTAATAGTTAAGAGTTTAATAAAATAGAGTTGCACTTCTTCAAGTGTTGGAAGCCTGTCTCTCTCTCTGCTACAGTAAACGCAGTCCTCGCAGATCCAGCTTACCCAACACATCGTAAGGTCCATCCCACCTAGGTACCGCAATACCCCTAATATAGCCTACCACATTCACCCCGTTTTAAAAAGAGTCCGACGGGGGTGGTGGCCTTGCTTTTATAGTGGTAGAGGTTATAGCGGTACCCTTCGGTGCCTTTACATGCAATACACATATTTACAGACAATTATTTGCAAGTTCATTTTACAATGAAACTATCAGCCGATCGGGTGCCCTGGTCGTCCTTTGCGATCGTCGCAGTCCCGGCGGTGATGCTGGCATCGGCTCGGGAGTCCGTGACTCTGGGAACGTGTCGTCTTCAGCTTCATCGCATCCGGATGGGGTCAGTGGGAGGACGGATCCTCCTGGGAAGGGGGCTGCGGTGGTGTGCGCCGGTGAAAAAATGGTTGGGGTTGGTGGGGGCGAGTGAGGGGGGGGGATCCAGCGGGAACCAGATCCCGGAGGGAGACCGTGTCTTGTCGGCCGTCGGGGTGCGCCACATAGGCGTACTGGGGGTTAGCATGGAGGAGATGTACCCTCTCGACCAGTGGGTCCGACTTGTGGGCCCGTACGTGTTTGCGGAGTAGGACGGGTCCGGGGGCTGCCAGCCATGTTGGGAGCGAGGTCCCCGAGGAGGACTTCCTAGGGAAGGCAAGGAGACGTTCATGAGGTGTTTCATTGGTAGTAGTGCACAGTAGTGATCGGTTGGAGTGAAGTGCATCGGGAAGGATCTCCTGCCATCGGGACACTGGGAGATTTTTGGACCGTAGGGCCAGTAGGACGGTCCCTCTCTACCTGCCCGTTTCCCTGGGGGTTGTAACTGGTCGTCCTGCTGGAGGGGCCTGGCATACTGCCACGAGGTGCCCCATCTTCCCGCAGCCCTTGCAGATTGCGGATTGGGCTGGGCAGCGTTGCCGGGGGTGTTTGTTTTGCCCGTAAAAATAGCATCGCCCCCTCCCCCCCCCACCCCCGGAGTTTCCTGGCTGCCGCACTGCACAAGCTTATGGGGAATGTAGGGGTGCTTTGGAATCGGCCGCAAGTGGGGTCCACCCTGTCCATGCGGGTACCGCGCAGTCAGGAACGTAGGGATGGGCGTTGCGGGAGACTACATCTAGGGAGTGCGCAAGTTTCCGTGCCTCTTTAAGCCCTAGCGTGTCATTTTCCAGCAGTTGCTGGCGGACTTTAGAGGATGCCCGCAACAAAAGCATCCCGTGTTAAGAGTTTGGTGTGGTCATTGGCTGAGACTTGTGGCCAGTTACAGTTTCTACCTAACACTAACAATGCGCGGTAAAAATCGTCCAGTGATTCCCCTGGGATCTGCCGTCTGGTAGCTAAAAGATGCCGAGCGTATACCTGATTCACAGTGCGGACGTAGTGCTCTTTTAACAAAGTCATTCGAAACTGACCGCATCTTCAATAAGCGTGTAAATTTCTGGGCTCACCCTTGAGTGGAGGACTTGCATTTTCTGTTCCTCCATGGGGGTAGTCGGGGCCGTCCTGATGTACCCGTTGAAACATGCCAGCCAATGTTTAAAAGTTGCTGCTGCATTTGCCGCGTGGGGGTTGATTTGTAGACACTCTGGCTTGATGCGGAGAGCAGCCATTCTTCAATCTTGTTCATTAAATTGATGCACGATCAATCACTACTGAAGCGAGATTGTAATCCAATTGAAGGCTTTAATGAACAAGTAGTTACCCCAGCAGCTCCGGTACAGAATGACTGCTGTGGGTGAAACACAGACTCTAATGCTCCGCCTGCTGGGTGGAACCAGCAGGCAGGTTCCACCACTCATACTACAGTATAAGGTACATCCCACCTAGATACCACAATACCCTTACTATAGCCTACCACAGTGTGGCATCTCGCAAGCTAATAGCGCCATTATGGAGGCCTGTGACCAATGAGGAGAGCATCCGCATGGGGAATCTTTGTCCACGCGCGATGTTCCGAAATATACTTGTACTCCACCAGAAGAAGAGCCTAGTGCTGAATGCGGGCGGAAGCCATCGGAGGAATTGCCTTGTCCTCTTTGAACAATCCCAAAAACGTTTATGGTTGTTATAAGCCGTCAATGAATGGCCATAGTCATATTGATGGAATCATCTAATGTCGAACACCAATGCCAACCCTTCCTTTTCTATTTGGGTGTAATTTCGCTCCAAGGTGCTTGAAGCAAATGGAATTGGCCATTCGGTTACCATCGGCCATCCTGTGTACCAAGGCGGCCCTGATTCCATAGGTCAAGGCGTCACGTGTGAGCAACAAGGGCTCTGCCGGGTCGAAGTGAGTCAGCTGATGGGAAGACAACTGTCACTGTTTACTTCGTCAAATGCTCCCTGCTGTGGAGAGTCCCAAATTCACCACTGGCCTTTCTTTAACAAGTGCAGCAGGGCCAACACCATCGCCAAGTTCAGGATGAACTTCCTGTAATAGCTGACCCGGTCCTAAAAACACAAAAGGAGATCCGTGGAATCCTTTGGTACGGACGCCTGGACGTTATCGTCTACTGAGTGTGGTCCATGCCTGTCAACCCTGTAGCCCAAATAGACCACTTCCATTGCATGGAACACACACTTTTCGCACCGCAGTCTGACCCTGGCCACCCCGAACCTACACGCACGTCCTCCAGGCTTTTCAGATGCTCGTGGTCGGAGAAACAATGATCAGCACATCGCCCAGGTAAATGCCACCTGGCAATCCTTGGGGGATATTTACCATCACCCTCTGGCACATGCTTACAAGACCCCGAATAGTAGTCTGGTATATTCGTACAACCCCTTTGTGTGTTGATGGTCACGTACTTTCTGGAGGATGGATCCAAAACTAACTGGAGATAGGCATGGCTCATGTTGAGCTTGGTAATAGTATTTCTGCCGCTGAGCCTCGCGTATCAGTCTTCAATCTTCGGCACCAGGTAACGATCCAGACAGGACGCTCGATTGATTGTTATTTTATAATTCCCTAAAGGCAGATGGACATATCAGACTTCATAGCCGGCATGACTGGTGTGGCACAATCTGCAAATTGCAACATCCAAGTGATTCCCAGCCTCTCCAATCTGTCCAGTTCAGCATCTACCTTCGGCTTCAAAGCATAAGGAACGGGCCGGGCCTGGAAATAGCATGGTTGGGCCTGTGGGTCCACTAATATCTTGGTGGACGAATCCTGGATGGTACCGAGGCCCTCCTAGAACACCCCGGGAAATGTGCCAACACTGCGTCTGGTCCATTGAGGTCCATTCTGCTTACTCGCTGCCAGTCCAAATGGAGATGTTTTAGCCAGTTGTGCCCCAGCAAATTTGGATCAGAACCTTTCACAACACCAGTGGTAGATTCGCCGACTGGGACTCGTACTCCACGGGAATTTCCGAGGTGCCCTGATCTCCAACGTTCCCTATATATACGTTGCCAGCTGGATATCAGTATCGTTCAGTGTCAAGGTACGTATCCCGGAGTGAATTTTGTCGTACATGCGGCAGCTGATCACAGACACTGCAACTCCGGTATCAAGTTCCATCTTAATCGGGAAACGGTGACCTAGATATGCACCACCCATGTTGACGAAATACAGGAAAGGCGGTGGGGCTCCTCTGGCTCATGGTCGACGGAATGACTCCATGTTCTGGGACGATCATCGTTGCGGTGGTGGCGGGTGGGTGAGGTTTCCTGCTGGCGTCTGTCCTGTAGCCTCTCTCTGGCGCCAGCATGTTCATTCCGCTCATCAGAAATCTCCAGTGTACGGGGTGCACGCATCCATTGGTGGGGAATTAGTGCCATTGATCCTAGTCCCCTGGAGTGCGCCCCCAACGGCAGGAGTCTGAAATTTCTGCCCGGGAGAGGGACGCTCCATGCCTTGCTTCAGGACGGCCATCCCTTGGAGCTCCAGGACAGCATGCTCTGCGCCCTCCCGGGACGACGCTATCTCAGTTGCTTTTTTCAGGTCCAGATCAGTTTCAATCAATAAGCATTTTTGGGTCGTCCTGTCTCTGATTCCGGAAACCAACTAGTCTCGGAGCGCCCCTGATAACGCTGGCCCGAGCCCACAGAATTCAGCGAGTTTGCGCAACTGGCCCAGGAATTCCATTAAGGTGTTGAGAAGCCATGTGGAAACGAAAACAGTAAACGATTAGTCGCGGTTTCGGGTTGACATGATTTTCAACGAGCATAGCGAGTTCCATGAACTGGCGGTTGTCGGCTGAGTCGGGGAAAAGTAAAACTTCCGACAATGCTGTAAAACTCTGCACCGCAAATCGCAAGGAGGGTCATCGGCTGTCTGTCATCCCGACTATGTTGTTCAGACTGAAAAAATAGTTTGTTCTTTCTATTTACTGGGTCCAATCCCCAGTCTCGGCATCAAACGCTTCAAGCTGCAGATTAGTGGAGGCCTCCTTAGGCCGAAGCAAGGTGGGGCCGGTACGGAGGAAATGGCGCCTCCTGCAGCTCCACTTTGTCGTGTTGGGTGCTCTGCTACACAGACGAACCAACACGGTTGCGGAAGGTACAACTCAGTTTTACTACTAACAATATTAACATCTGTAAACTGGTTACTGTGGTTCGTTCATTACCCTCTAACCTGTGGACCCAGCCCTAACACTATCTTGGAGAGGCCCTCAGCACATGGTGAATGTCTGAGTGGCTTGCTGTGATCTCTGTGCCCCGAGCTGTCTCCTGCTGGAATGAACAGGGAGTGTCATGTTCCCCGTTTTATAGTGTGTCTGCTCTTTCTTGTGATTGGCTGTGATGTTGCGTGTGTATTGATTGGTCCGTTGATCTGTCCATCAGTGTGTATGTGTGTTTGCACCATGATATTTATCTGACTATCATGACACACTTGACCCTCATCGCCTGTATAAATTCTCAGGCAAGGGACCACTCGGAAGCAATGTCTGTCGAAAAATTGGGTTTTATTCAGGTTATTATACACTTCCTCCTACTCCCCGAAGGGTCTCCCACACCCGGCCCACAGCTGGGCCGGTGTATTTATATCCCAGCAGTCCTAGGCACAGTGGGGTTATCCTCGCCCCTCATCTGGGTAGGTTGTATATAGGTGAGGCCACAGGGACTCTGATGTTGCAGATCCCTCGATCTCCTGTAGGGTTATAACAGTAGGTTCTCAGCACACAACATGATTTTTAAAAAGAAATACACAAGTACAAATGATAATGATAATTCTTCATCCAGTTCCTGGGTCTAGGAAATGCACCAACTATCACATGATTTTCTTTAGCATATTTGAAAGAGCTACAAAAGGCGTTTCAGACACTTGTGATAATTAAATGTGAATTGAATTTTCACAAAGTATAGATTAAAATAGAAAAGACACTTAAATCACATCACATCAAGTCTCCCTTTTTTCTGCTGCAAATTAAAGCATGTTGAGAGAAGCACTGACTACATTATGAAGCAAAAACTATTCCTGATGCCAGTGCACTGTCAAGCAGAAGCCTCACATACTGTATGGAAAAGCAAGGCACATTGATTGTTGGGATATATGAGACAAGGAAAATATAGGGAGTAGGATGATTTTTTTTTTATCCAACTGCTCTCCTGTTGGTTAGATGTGTCATCATTGTCAGATACCATAGGCTTTGACTTAAACTTGATGAATGTGCTTTGTGCCTCTTTAACTACAAGGTCACTTTCCTAAATAAATCATGTCCTAGAAGGCAATCTAGTGTAAAGTGTGCGCCTCTACAATTTCATGTCACCAGAACCACTTCTAGCTAAAAAGCAGAATTATGAATGCTATTTGCACATTCTGTTTGATGTTCTTTATCACTAAGAAACAATATCATGTCACCAAATTGAGTGTGAAATATTTAACAAGAAAGAGATTTGTTTCCAGATGAATCCATCTCTTCTCCCACATCTATCTGAATGTACAGCCTTCACCAGTAAGCAGAGTAAGAAGGTCAAGGCCGTAAACATTTCAACAACTATCACCACTGTCAAGTAATGATCGCCCGGTTGAAGGTTTCCATTCCAGAATAACAAGGTTACCAGCTTTAGTTTTCTTTCCTTTGGAATAGAGTGCCTCATTCTCAGACTTTCTACTCCAGAAACAAATGGTTGAAAGTTCAAACAATTCAGTTGACTCGGCCAAAAGGATCATGGAATCCCTAAAGTGCAACCTGAGACCTTTCAGTTAAGTCAACCACTCAACAGCTCAAGCTTTCTCAGTACCACTGCAACACACTCAATGGAGTTAGCCCTTCTGTGATTGAGATTTGATGTGTTAAGCTCAATGGAATCCTCTTCGTGCACCATACACTGACACCTGACTTTCTGGCTCAGTTAGAAGCACATCTGTGAAAAATATAATTGTACCACGATAGCAAATACCAGAAATTTATTGTCATTCCTGCCATAAGTCAGTAAAGAATATAAACGATCAAATATTTCACTAATAATAAGTGACTTTTGAAGTTATATTTGGAACTTATAATTACAATTATACTTTACAATTTCTTCTCAATAAACATCAATTAGTCAGTAATAGAAAAGCCTAAGCATTGTTACACGGTAGAGCTTTAAATGATTAATATGCAAAGTAGATTATTTTGAAAGCTACAAGTTATTTTTGGTACCGTTCATTGCAGTGTTAATGTAAGCCTTCTGACACTAATAAAGATTATTATTATTATCAGAGCATGTTTTTAAATAGCTGCATTCCCTTTGTGAACAATTGCCTTCCTTGAATTTCAGCATTAAACACAATACTCTTCCATATATAATGGGCAACATTTTCCGGTCCCTCACGCTGGCTGGATTTTCCGATCCCGCCGAAGTCAATGAAATTTTGAACGGCTCGCCAAATGTTATGGCCCTGCCCGTACCATGAGCACATTGAGCACAGAGTGCTGGCTGAGGGAAGAAAACCGGAGGGTAGCTCTATAGCTGCACAGCCAAGTTTTCTCTCCAGGTTCTCTGGCACGCTATGCACAGGAAAATCTGGGGGCATGGTTTTCACCATCAGGCTGACAGGGTAGAATGTGACAGAGCCGGCAATGCTGGCACAACAGAGATCAGTGTGCCCTTTAAAAAGGGTGCCTCAATCAGCCCTGAAAAACATATTCCCAGGGCAACCCAACCCCCCCCCCCCTGTGGACAAGGGGAGCCCACCCCCCAGAAGCACTGGGGCAGACCCCCTGACCCCCCCCACCACAAGCACTGAGGCAAACACATCCCCTTCCCCACAAGCACCTACTGATAAGGGGAGCACAGCACATACAAGCACCAAGGCAAATTTCCACCACCACCACATAAAGGGAACCATCCCAGTGGAGCTTTACAAAAGGCCCGCCTAGGATGATGCTGGGGGCAGTACCAGGGCACTGCCCGGGAATGTTCCTCTCCCCCAAGGGGTATACGTACCTGTGCGTCCCTGGTGGGTTCCCCGCGGCAGCTTCACTTTTCACAGAAGCAGCTATAAACCGTGTAATCTCAGCGAGGGGGGAATTCTTAATGTGGGAGGAGTATATGGTGGGAAGCCTTCTAAGCAGATGTAAATTTATTAAAATAGATTTAAATGAAGGGCAGGGACCTTGTTATGTAACCGTCAAGAGTCAGGGAAATTCACAAAATGAGATTTCGCCACCGAGAATCTCGTCTAACCGGCCTCTTGAGATTTTCGCCGCAGTCGCCATTTTCACCAGCGGCAAACACTGGCAGAAAATTTCACCCCCCCTCCTCATTGTCTTTGATCAATTCCCATATGAAACTTTAATTGATGAATTCATTTATATAACTAAACTTAACACTTAAAATGGGAATAAAAATTATTTTTCACACTATACAACAGCAAATATTAATATCTAGTAAATTATTATTTTAAAATATTAAATTGCTAAATCTCACTTTTTTCAAACCCGAATTTTTAGTTACAAAGTAACCTATTCATCAAAGCCACAAATTGGCACATGTCAGGGCATTCAAGTACAGGAATCAGAAACTTGTTGGGCGATCGGCCGGAGAATCCACGTTTGCGACGAAATCGGGGGCGGTGCCGCTTTTGTGATGCTCCGCCCCCTCAATAAAGAGTCACCCACCCCCGATGCTCCGCCCCCGACGGCGTGGAACACTTATCCTTTTCTGTCGTGAACCCGGTGTGGCGGCTGCGGCTGAGTCCAGCACCACCACAGTTGGGGGGGGGGGGAGCCGTTCTGCAGGTAGGGGGGGCTTCAGCAGGGGCTGGGGGCACAGGTAGGGGGTGGTCCTGCGATGGCGAGGAGGGTTACTGGGGACAGTATGTGGCAGGCCTGGTCCGCGGCAGCCGACGCAATGTTGCACGGGGCAGCCGCCGTGCGCATGCGTGGTAACGGACCCGGCAATTCTCCACCCGTGCCTGCAGCTAAAGCCGCAGCTTTACGCTGCATGCCTGCTAGCCCCCCCACCAGACGGAGGATCGGTGGAGCTTTTGAGCCGTTTTTTCTGGCGTAAAACGCTATTGTTCCCACGCCAGCGTCAGCACTTTGTCTTCAAATCGGAGAATCCAGCTCATTATATCAGCTTGGAACTGCTAGATCATTGCTTAAACAAATGGTGAGTTACCAAAAGTGAAATATACCATTAAATATTTTCAGCAAATTATTTTCCTAATGTAATTCTTAATTTCTTCTTCAACAAATTGTTACTGTCAGTCTCGTTAAAAGTGATCTCAACAGAGTTTCATTGAAACTGAAAAGGTGCTGAAATCGTCAGAAGATGAATGTCTGATAAGAATTACTTTGCTGACTCCCCCCAAGTTTATATCGATTGCATTTTGTTTATTGCCATCATTTTTTTTAATCAGTTCATAAATCTAGCTCACCTTAGTTTCTGTGTTTTTCTTAAATGACCACTCTGTATGATAATCATTCTTTATATACTCTGGAGATTTGCTGTCCTACATAGATTACCGTGAAGCTTTATACCACAACTGACACAGGAGATTTAACTACTACAGATGGCTGTTATGAGAGAGAAACTGCAGAGTGAATCAATATGCTAACAGATTATTTATCCTAATTAAGCAAGGAAGACGAGCCTGGTACTCTTCAGCAATGAGAATTTCCAGAAACTGCCGGGGAGTCCAGTCATGTGGCAATGAAAAAACGCCCCTTCTTTTAAACAACAAATAAATAGTGTCACATGTGAAAGGTGCAGCTGTCAAGATTGTGACTCGTGAAAATCCATTAAAGATTTTTATAAATGACCTTAACTTTCCAGGTTACCTTTGCCAAAGTGCTTTTCTTGGAGCAGTCCACTAATGCACTTATTGCATCAAGCCAACATCTTATAGTGGGCCATGGCAAATTAGTCACCAGAGACTAATGCAAAGATGCCCTACCACTAAGTGCAAAACTCAGCGACTAGCAAATGTATTGTCAGTATTTGTTGACGTCTAAAGACGATATAAACAGTTGACCAATTTACTTTTCTGATCGAGAAAATGGGTTGAAATGTCAATCCATAAATGTGATCTCCATCTTGCATTGATACAATTTAGTCTAGATAAGGTAAATGGCTATTGAATACTCATGTTTCTGAACTACCAGGCAGTTTAAACTGTATACTTTATGTCTATCATGGTGGAAGCTTTAATTTTTATTTACATTTCCTGGGAGCTCGCTTAAACCTGGAGTGTTTGGCAGGAGCAAAATGCTTTCCTTGATGTGAAGGTAGAGATTGAAGAACCCATGACTACACTAATTGCAGAAGAATGGGACTTTCATACTTGTGCCAATGATTTTCACTCCAGGATCCAACCTTATTATAGCCCCAAATACAAGGCAAAGGACAAAAGTCAATGCATGAGCACACAAGCTCTGCCACTCTGCAGCTAACCTCCCCTTGTAATAGCCATCATAGATTATGATTTAAAAAAAAGTTTATTTCAAAGGTAGGTCAGTTTCCTTAACTTTTACCTATATGTCGGATAAAATGAGCCATGACAACGATGGGAAGTACAGCTTTAAACCAGGAACGAATGACTGTTACATTAAATAGAAATGATCAGACTTCAGATTAATGGACCTGGTTCAGCAAGGACATTTGTCCTACTCAGAGAGCAGAACTATCAAAATCCTGACAAAAGCTTACTAGCTTTAAACTGACTGTTTTAATTGTGGGCCATAATAAAGGTCAGAATTAATATCCTGCCACAGTCACTAATAAACAATTTAAATTGCTGGCATAATCAAATGATGCAAACATATATGAGCTACAAAAGTTCATTGTAGCAACTGACAATTTCTTAATTGTATTCAGTCATTCATGGAAATTTTATTAACATATAACTGATGTTTCCTGCCCTTACTCTGTCACAACACCAGGGATCTAATTTCATTATTTTCCACAAGATTTGCTTGACTACGACCACGATTCTAATATCTTCTTAGTCCAGATGTTTATCATATTTAAATTAGAGTGCAAAGACTTTTGGGTAAATAGCATCTGAAGGCATTACTGAAACAATTCAGCCCAACAAATTACTCCGGCCCAAGAAAGTGTTCTGTCAACCTGAGCAGCATTATCAGTTCTTCTTTATAGTATCTCCAAGAGTCCATCTCCTCTTGCTACAATTTTCTTTCAAAATATAGTTTTCTACCAATAGATTCTATGCTCATAAAAGGCATAGGTGCTGCATGAAGTTGAATCCTGTCATCCATAATGTATCTATTAATGATTTCTCCTTACTCTACAATACCATTGATCGATATCTCTTCCATTTTAATCAACTAAAAATAAACTTTATTGAAGTGCGTTGGACAGTGTGCGAATGACAAAATACAGGCGGTGCTTTCATTGATATCTTTCTGTGATTCTCCATTCATGTGTTTCAATATAGAAGTTAAAATGTTACAGAATTAAGATTATTTGAAAACGATGCAAAATAAGGTATTTGACACTGAAATGAAATTTCGGCATGGACAAAATAATTACTTGCATTATTTGATTTAAGATTATGATGGTTATTTTATGTGCAATAGGTAATACTCGACCATGGCTGGAAATAGTTTTTCCCTCTGCCCCTGTTAGTCCCAAAGGTCATTGGAGATTAAGGGCGCGATTTAACGGAAAGGAAACAGAGTGCCATGTTGGCCACGTTTAGCTGAGTGTTTCCCAGTGCTGGCAGCACCGAGAATGACCCCACGATTAAATGGGACTTTGCTTCATTTCTTGATCTTGGCGAGGAATGCCCTACCGAGGCCACACTTAGTCCCTTTTTCTGCACTAACGAGCTCCGCTCGCCTGTGCAGGAAGAGTTCGGGGCACCGTTTAAAAATGACACCCCGATTTCTGAATCGTACCGCACCATAACCTCCAGACACCCCCCAACATACCAATGAGGGGATCCTCGTGCCCCCTGGACCCCACTTCACAAAGGCAGGGCTCCCCCCAGACCCATTCCTGACACAGACAACATGCCACCTGGGTGCCATGGTGGCACCTGAGTGGCACTGCCAGGTTGCCTGGGTGGCACTGTCAGGTTGCCAGGCTGGCACTACCACAGTGCCTGATGGCATTGTAGGTGCCAGGGCATCACCCTGTCCAGTGCCCAAACACCCCGGGGCCTTCGGTCACCTGGGAGACCCCCCGAAGTGCCAGTACGCCTGGTCCACGTTGGTGGAGACCCGTGCCAAACGGTGCTCACTTGGGGTCTCCTGTGCCTTGGGTAACTCTGGTGCAAACATGTTCAAGTGGGACAGACTGAACACTTGAAAAGATCTAATGAGATCACGCGAGGCGTAATGAGGCTGTTAAATCTTGCGAGAGGCCTCGAAAAAGATTTAACGGCCTCGTCGCGTCCCAAGTCGGTCAACAACGATGGTGTTAGATCTCAGCCCAGATTAAATATCAAACCCTGGTTTTGAATAAGTCGTAATCATTGAGGTCTATTTTCAACCCCGATTGTCGTCATAGAGAACGACAACATGGGAGAAAATTCCGGAGAGAATCGCATTTCCCGATTTTCCTTTCCACCTCTCCTGCAAAGTCATGAAGTTCCACAGAGAGAAGGAACCTAATTTAAATGGATTTTAATAAACATCCACACCACCCCGCCGCCCCCCCCCCCCCACACCCCCATTTCTAAATATTCACATTGGCGATATTTCGATATTTAGAACAGCTTTTTTAAAATGTGAAATAGTCGTGGGGATCCATCCGGGGCACAAAGGTATATACAGCCGACAGGGGAGAGGGACATGCTGAGGCAATTCCCTGGCACTTCCCCTGGTACTTCCCTGCTACAGGTCAGCAGTGCTGATCTGGCAATGCCAACCTGTGCTGGGGCAGTGCCAGGGAGAACTGCCAGGGGTGGGCCATCTTGGGAGTCCCTTAGTGGATTGGTTTCCATTATTGTGTGGTTGGGGGGGAGGGGGCGAGCAGGCTGTGAAGGCAGTCACAGGAGGGAGTGGGCACTCGGTGGGGGGGGGGGGGGAATGTCAGCAATGCCTCCGAGAGGGGAGTCCCTCGGTGATTGTCCGGGAGAGAGTTGCTGATGATTGCCCGGAGTGGGGAAGACCCCCCCAAAACCTCCGTGATGGGGGCTGGGGGCTGGTCATTTTCAATTCTGATCGGGGTGCCATTTAAAGATGGCGCCACGGTCTCTGTAGATCCGGCTGCTGGCTCTATCATGCCCCCCCCCCCCCGCCAATGACAGCGTAAACCCCGCCCACTCATGTTTTTTCTTTAACGAGGCTCAAGATCCCGTGAGAAAACTGATCTGTGCAACTGGAGAGCTACACGCCAGGTTTCAACCTGAGCCTGACACTTTGCTAAATTCTGGTAAGATTCTGCCCATTGTTTTTGCAGCCCCTGCTCAATAGAGTGGGCTTACAAACATAATTCTACTTATAGCCCTTGAAGATCACTGCTGTCCCATAATATATTTAAATATATTAAATAAATAACAAAGGAATGAAATTGGAAAATTTAACCTGTTCAAGTCACAAATCAACTGAAGCGATAGGCAGACATGTAGAAGGTCCAGCAATGTTCTTTTGATTTTTGTAATTTTCAAAGAAAAATGCATGTTTGAAAAATAATGCAAAACTCAGCAGAGCAGCTAAAATGTCTAATTTAATGTCATCACCTTTGTAACTTTCATGTAAAAAATGGAATAAGAAATGTTACTTTCCTGTACAAAAGCATGCGTCGTGAACCAAATTATGTTAATCGGTGACTATTTAAACAATACCAAAACCCAAGCTGTTCAATTTTTCTACAACACCATGCCTGTTGGTTGAAATTTCTGCAGGTAGAAGAAAAAACAGACAAACAACGTTGTGATCCAACATCATGCTTCCAACGCACTGATTGAACATGATGCTATCTTAGCGCTGATTTTCCAGGAGGCACTTTGTAAATCATAGAACTGGAAAGTAAGTAGTAGATGACAGCGGTACCAAATCTACCAAATCAACTTTATAAAAATTCAAATTTTGTTGAGAAAATATTATCATGAGCACATATGTGAAATTATAAATATTCAGCACATACAGCTTATGATATACTTTGGTGCACATGAACTGAGTAGCTGTCAAAATTAGAACAGGCAACTCAAGTAATTATGCAGATTTATGCAAAACATTAACAAGAAGAATTAAATGCACAAATGAGGTGGCTACACTTGAATTGTTAAGATTATGAATAATTACCATGAATCTTTTGCTCTTAATATAACTTGTTTTTGATAAACAAAGCCTTAATTATCAGAATACTTCTGAGAATTTTAGTGACCTTCATTAATCTTACAAAACAAGTCTCTTGTGTTCAGCATTGTAAAAGGCACATGCTCTGAATAAGTACACAAACACAGGAGTTGAAATGCTAATGGGCGGTGTAAACTAGCACATGCTAACAAAAGAATATTTTAAACAGACATCTTGAACATCTAAACAAGGTGCGATTATAAATAAGGATTGTGTTATGAATTGCAACAGTACATACGTCTGCAATTTTCACACAGTCATCTCTTTTTTCCCCCTTATATAATCACTGGAAACTATTTATGTCCTTTAGTTAATTTCTAAAGCAATTTGAAACGCTGTCATCAGCAGAGTAACAATTCACTGATCAACAGTTGCAATTCTTCATAGCACTGTCAAACTCCCAGCTGCCACCATCGCAGCCTGCTTTGCCCAAATCCCTAGTTTCTGCTTTGGGACCAATAGTGATAAAGGACTTCAGCAGTACTAGGTCCATTATGTTGCCCACAATATTCTGTCCCCAGAGTGTGAACTGTCAAATCAGTGGTGTTTTCTTTTTACAAAATTCGCTCTCAGGGATTTGAATTTGTTTCTCCAAATGTCAGATCAGTATGTTGCATAAGAATTAACTTAAACAGGTCACAGTATGAACAGGAGAGAAGGGGGAACAAAACCCTACATTACGGAGAAGAGCAAACGGGCAAAAAGACACTTTGACACCTTCATAATGAGAAATAAGCGCATATCCATGCATGTTTCAACTCTGCATCATTTGCATCATTTTACAATCTTTGATCTGAGGTCCTTGTTAAGTTTTAACACAAATGCAGTAGTAATGTATAACAACTGTAATTGTTTGTCTCTAAATATCCACATTTCTACATTCAGTAAAACTGTTTAAAGAAAATCCACTATCCTCAAAAGCATAATTTCCCAGATGAGCGTTGGAGGCAATCAAACATTTAGTCGGGATTAAAATCAAGATATTCATTTCCATTAGTCTACAACGATGGAGATGAGAATGCAAATAGTTATATTTTTAAGTCAACAAAATATCCAATTCCCATACAATATACATCACGACAACTTTGTGATTGCTGTCCTATGTTACACAGTGATTACATGTCAAAGCATTTTATTTTTGGCTACAAAATAATTTGAGACCTCCGGAGGTTGTGATGGGCACTATCTAGGTTAGTTTCTTAGTCACCAAACTCCACTGAGATAACTCAAATTGTTAATTCTATAAAGAACGGGGCAGCACGATGGCAAAGTGGTGAGCATTGCTGCCTCACGGCGCCGAGGTCCCAGGTACGATCCCGGCTCTGGGTCACTGTCTGTGTGGAGTTTGCACATTCTCCCCATGTTTGCGTGGGTTTCGCCCCCACAACCCAAAGATGTGTAGGGTAGGTGGATTGGCCACCCTAAATTGCCCCGTAATTGGAAGAAATGAATTGGGTACTCGAAATTTAAAAAAATAAAAAAAATTCTATAAAGAACTACTCCAGTCATTTCATATCCAAACAGTGCGCTGGACACTATATCACTTTTTGAACATGTTTGTTCCAACATGAGTGCACTTTTTACCTATCGCAAAAATAAATAAGTGTGAGTCAATAGTTCAAATTTTTTTTGTGTTTAGTTTTTGTGGCGTCATTTGCAGCAGCGGACCATTCTTACAAGGTGAACAGTGAATAAAGCAAGTTTTTTTTATTCATTCCTTTTCAATTGCAGAGTAGACCAAATGTGTCCATGTCAGGGTATGAGCAGAGGTCGGATGCCTGTGTTCCATCTGTCTTCACCAGATTCAAAACTGAGTCAAAACAAAGATTAAGGGCAATGTTATTTAAACAGCAAAACTCAGTCTACAAAGAAAACCCATAATTTTTACTTCTGGACAGCAATTTCAATTTGCTACATTGAAAATAAAATACAGGTAAATATGGAATTGAGTCATACTTTGAGTTACAATTACCATATGCACTTGAGTTCTCAAACATTTAGGGTGGGATTTACAGAGCAATCGGCCACATGTTTTTCAGTGGCAGCGGCGGCCCGCCCGCGGGATTTTCGGGGCCTGCTATTGTTAACGGGATTCCCCTCGTCACTGGGAAACCCGTATGCCGTTAGTGGGACTGGAATATACTGTGGTGTAAACATCCGGTAAATTACTTCCTTAAATTGTTTTCTTGCCTATTTTAGAGGGCAGTTAAGAGTTAACCACGTTGCTATGGGTCTGGAGCCAAATGTAGGCCAGACTCGATAAGGGTGACAGGGCTTCTTTCCCCAATGGGTTTTACAGTCTGCTCGTTTCATGATCATCATTGCTAAGACTAGCTTCTTATTCCAGATTTATGAATTAGCTGTATTGAAATTCCACTACTTGTCATGGTGGGATTTGAACCAGTGTTTCCAGTTCATTAATCTGGGTCTTTAGATTCCTGGTCTAGTGACATTGCCTCTACACTTGTAGGCCCCTTTGACCGCTGGGATTTTCAGCAGTAATGGCAGCAATCAAAACCTGCATGGCAACAAACATGGATCTGATGGTCTCAATCTGAGTTTCAGCTGCAGCCAGCACTTGGACATCTGCCTGTGCTCAATGGAAGCTGAGATAGTAACAGGAGATTCTGCATCATGAGTGGGCATTCATATGCTACCATGGCCACCACTTCCATGCTCATAAGGATGGACTTCAAGCACTGTGTGAAATACTGTGCCAAATTGGTGTAGAACTTTTCCAAGATCCTTGACAGTGACAACTTGATAATGACACCAAGATCTCTGGTAGTTCTCCCAATATACCAAGCACCATGGTGTGCATGCCCACCACCCCATCAACATCCTCATCTGTGACCCTCCTGAAGCAGAACTCACCTGCCCCCTCAGCCTCCATGGAATTGGCTCACAAACTGCGCTTTCACCCTCGTGGGTAGCCACGGTGCCTGTATCTGAGTTGGTGATTGCAAATGTATGATCAAGTGACAGCACTTCTTTGTGTGAAGTCAAGTACTGTCCTCACCCTTTCACATGAGGCTGCAGTGGCTTGCTAGAGCTGGCAGTACAAAGTGAGGATTGATGCAAGGTGCCCCTGTCGCCCTTTGTCTCTGCTCTTCTCCCTGGGGTTATGTGTCTTCTCTGCGAGAGAGGGACGAATGTCAGTGATAGTCTTTGGCTGATGCGACTGCCATTGATAAATATCTGGAGACATTTAGAGGCAGAGAAAGGTGCGTGTGAAGCTGGCAAATCTAGAAGGTGCATGTGGCCCAGGGCTGCATGCAGCCCATCAGGGTTCTGAGTGCGGCCCACGAGATATTTTGTTGATTGTTATCCATGAGCAGAGTTGCCACATTCCACTTGTTTCCGTCCACATAGTTTGTTTTCCTATCGGTATAACTAAAGTGATGCACACACAAAGCAAGGCCAAGTGAAGTGAGATATATGCTGATTGCACTCAACACTGACTGTGAGAGCCGTGCGTTCCCTCCAATCAAAACATAAATATTTCTCTTGTTTTTACCATTTGAAGTTGATAGTTCCATTGATATATGAATGTTTAAACATTTTCTATAACTCGTTATGAAATATTCAGTGTGCATTAAATGTATTCAATCTTATTCATGGGTTCATGGTGAATGAACAAGGCCACCTTCAATCTTGGTGCCCACTGAGGTGACATAGGGCCACTCATGTGGCCCACTCAGCAGCCTAGGTTGCTTATTACTGATCTGAACGCTAGGCCTGAGTTCTGATTGCTAGAGATTGTTGCTAGGTGAGTGATGTGAGTGAGATCTCACACACACACAACTTAGCCACACTCAGATACACACACACTACATGGAGGGATGGTGCAGCGGGGAGGCCCACTAAGTGCACGTTAATATATACTAATGGGACTCCCGACCTTTCGTGGCGGGAACTACATTATGTATTCTGCGGGGGGGAGGGGGGGGGGGAACAATTGAGCATGGATATCTCGCTGGTATGAAAGCCATTTTGTATTTTGTGACCCCCCCCCCCTCGATTCTCTGCCCCTGCCCTTTCGCTGCCTGCTGAAAACAGAGGGGAAAACCCACCCCCAACCCCAAATGAGTGCAGCTTGCCTTTAAGAGGGGCAGGCTGCCTTTAAGAGGGGCAGACTAATTGAAAGACATGTTAGTCACACACGCTGCTTGATCCACTATTGTTGGTGCAGCCAGTCAACAGTGTGTTTGGTATTGGGTTGATTATTGAAATCATTGAAATGAAGAGGTAACACAAAATGTGTGCGCTGCCTGCCTCAATGAGACAAGGCATGGAGCAATACTGAATCACACCCTGTATGCCAGAAAACAGGAGTGATCCATTTTTCACCCCCATACCTCTGATTGTTTTCAGTACAAATGCTTACATAAACAAATGGACAATAAAACTGACAAACATTACAAACAAAAGTGTGCAATCATCCCACTTAGCTCATCCTTCCACTGCATGCACAGATTGACTCTGACGCTTTGAATTCCAGTCAAGAGCAAATGAATCTTTGAGTCACGCCCTCACCTCTAAATCAGAGAGCTGGCATAGGTCTTTATGTGAAGGCCCCAAAACTTTACGAGGCCATAATAAACCAAATGCTAGGAACAAAGAGTTCCTTTTTCACACTTTTAGATTCCCTATGTTACAAACGTCTCGCATCCGTGATATGAGAAACTAGGCTGGCTAGGGAGTATGTTCTGTTGTGATTGGACCCATGAAACAAACTCCAAAAATGTTGAATTCATCAGACAGTATTTAATAACTGTGGTGGTAAACCTGTCCACTGGCTGGATGGAAGCTCCGCTACTGCCACTTCTAGGAGCCCGGATGGGAGTCCATTGCCTGTCGTCAGATTTCCTGGGGGCTGCAGGGCAGGTATCCTTCTTCTGAGGGCCCTGTTGGCCAAGTTCCTCAGCACCAGCAGTGCCATCAGGAGCAGTAGCAACTACTGGTACATCAGTAGACCACAGGAGGATGATCATTGCTGGAGCCCCACAACATAGGCGGGCTTGCCAGGGCTCGGGTGGAGTAGGGTGCAAAGGGGGGGGGGGTGGAGGTGGGTGGGGGTGGAGCTGGCAAGGGGAGGTGGAGGGAGGGAGGTTGGTGCAAAGGACAGGGGCTGGTCTTCCCTTGGGTGAATCCTTGCCACTGCTGTGTCCCCCTGTTGGGCGCAGGTGCAACTTACTCACATGACATGTGGCCCCCACCCCTGCCCTTGCTGTTGGCGGCAGGCTGAGGCCCTTAAGTGATGAGGAGTTCTCCACCCCAGGCCTTCCCATCCTAGTATACATCATCACCCCTACAATCTCCCAGACCATTCCCAAGGGGGTAAGAGCATTAATTTAAGATCATTGCATTGGCATGGCATAATTACTGTAAAAAGAATATAACTCGAGCCACCCTGATTAATGGCACAGAGGACCAATTTGTAAAATATTTTTAAAAGGTTCATTAGCTTTTTTTCACAATATTTTCAGCTTTACATTTCTTTAATTACTGTTCCAATTACACCTCAGTGTCATACAGTCATTTATGTAAATCTCTCACATTCAAATTCTCCTGGTTGCAAACTTCCTGTACTCAAAATTCTTACAGTCAGTTATCTGTTTGCAAGTGTATTCAAATTTGTCAAAATTTCTCCCAATTTATTGATCGACTCAAGAGAGGTTGATAATGGGCAACTGATCAATTTTCATACTCCCAAAGTCAAAGTGAACCGTGTTTGTGGGGTGGGTGTGTTAGTGTTGAGGATTTTCGAGGAACACAGTGAATGGTATGAGGGAGAAATGACCCTGACCATCCAACTTTCCAGGGTCATGGATATTTCTGCAGAGTTCACCTTTGCCCTTGCAAGTGGCAGTCGGCTGGTGTTTCTTCTAAACTGGAAGGGTAGTAAATTGGTGGTGAAGGCTTATTGTTGAGGTCGGGCAAAAGAAGACTTTTTTTGGAAGGAATGCTTCCGACAGTGGCACAGTGGTTAGCACTGCTGCCTCACAGCACCATGGATCCAGGTTCGATCCCAGCCTTGCGTGACTGTCCAGGTGGACTTTGCGCTTTCTCCCCGTGTCTGCATGGGTTTCCTTCGGGAGACTGGTTTCCTCCCACAGTGCAAAGATGTGCAAGTTAGGTGGATTGGCCATGCTAAATTTCCCCTTAGTGTGCAAAAGGTTGGGTGGGGTTACGGCGATGGGGCAGGGAGGTGGGGCCAGGCGGGATGCTCTTTCAGAGGGTCGGTGCTGACTCAATGGGTCAAATGGCCGCCTTCTGCATTGTAGGGATTCTATGGATTCTAAGTTCCTCTGTGCCCCAGATTCTGGCTGTGCTCTCCAATCACAAAGATTTATATGAAACTACCTTCTTTTGTTTAATCTGAGGGAGATAAATGAACCCACCCAAAGGCAATCTCTGTTCCTGATGCTAGTCACCTCACTAGGTTAGTCAGACAAATCCATGCTGGCTCTCTGTCACACTGTCCCTGGTGGCAGGTTCCAATAACAAGTGTGCCTGGAGTCATCGTACAATTAGAAACATTGTGTAAAAAAAAAATTCTGGGACTTGCAGCACAACCTCCTGAAGAATGAGCTTGCTGCTGAAATTGTGATTTTCTGCCTGACAGTAGGTTGGAAATATCATCAACACGCTAAATTGAAGGTCAAATATTATACATATAGGAATGATATTACAAAGGTAATCATTACATTTTAAATATCTTAATTATACTTGCTTTGTGTCATTAATCAGCCACCTTGCAACAGATTTATAATTACATAATTGACTGGTCTATAAGTAATAGATAGAAAAAAATTAGCTAGCGTTCTCACTTATTATTGTCTAAAGCCATTCAATATTGTTTAACTCTTGGCAATTTAAATACTGAAACACAACCTGTGTCACAAGCTTTAAATGTTCTTGAGAACACATTATATTAATATAGAGTTTATAGTCTTCACTGACAAATACTTAAATTTCTACGAACTTCTATCATCTTTGGTGAAAGGTCACAAGTGGCAGTTAAACAAGGAAGGCCGTAAAGATCCTCGATATGTTCCCATGTACATCACAGTTCCACGTTAGAGCATTAGCTTTTGCAGTCAACATGAGAGTGGAACATCTGCAGAATGTAAAGTTCACCTCCAGCTATTTTCAATGTCTTAACTTTTTTCCAGCACTTGTTTATTGTCTTTTAGAGCATTCAACTCAATCTCACCACGAGCTGGTTCACTGGGATCCAATCTATTCTAAATTTCCTTGCATTCATCAACATTAACTGCTGAAAAGTACCAGAGGTCGTGCCGCATAAGTCAACCTTTGAACAATCCTTCCAAAAACACAGGCCATCTTATCCACTGAGTATAAAACGTGAACCAGCGGTGTTGATGAAATATGAAAAATATACCATAACAGCGGTAATTCGAATTAAATCAATGTGTCAAGTTTTATTTAATTAAATGATTCTCCAAGGATAGTTTGAACCACAGTCATGACATTTAAAAAGAAACATCCAATTCATCGTCCTTAGCATCTGACACAAAGAGCTCATCAGCTTCATCAGTCCGGGGACAACCCTGACTTTCCGTCACAGCTGTCTTCCACCATCCCAGAGACACTCACCTTGTTTGGCACTTTAGTGAAGGGGTTCCTGGGACACTATCTGGTGCGTACCACACAGCTGCTCCAGTACAGCAGGTAGAGATAGGAACCCCTGAGGGGTGGACGGTCAGAGGGCGGCCCTACCCCAGGGATTGACTGCCGTTTGACAGGTTTCGGGCTTCTGAAAAGGATGGTCCATTCTATAGTGGAGATGCAGTCGCAGTGCCAGAGCATGAGGGGGTATCAGCAACCATCCAGTGCATGCAGGTACGGTTGAATGTGTCGAACCGTCTGCAGGAGCAGGAGGTGGTGCTGACCATGCATGCCACCCAGGACAACACAACACTGGTGGCACCTGCGGTGGAGGCCTTGGGAACAAAGGTTTCGACCAGGGTCAGGATGTCCAAGGCCTGGGACACTCTGCACGGTTGGTGGCCGAGGCCCAGGACAGGGCTGCCCAATTAAGGCAGCCATGTACCAGAGCCACCTGAACATTGCAGCGGGGCTCCAGAGCGTGTCTCAGTTACAACGGGTCTTGGCTGAGGGCATTAGCGGCATTGCCAAGGTGCTGGCCGATGTGGCACAGATCCAGAAGGTGGAGGCACAGTCGCAGTGTGATGTGGCGCAGTCCCAGAGGGAGGTGGTCCACTCCCAGGACATCTGATCCGCATCTTCAGGATGCTGAAGCACCACTCGTTCATGCCCCTAGTCACTGCATGGCTGCTGTTGTGGCATAGGAGCATGGCATTCTGGCATTCGGCTTCATGACTGATTCTCCACCAATCGCGTTTCGTGATTCTGTCATTGGCCGACGGAGAATCCTGATGTCTCCCATAACTGGCCCAGGGTCCCTCACATATAACAGAAGATCATCCACAGCACTCCTAACAATCCTGCTCCACTTATTTTAAGCACTCAGGTCAATGGCCACCCTTCCCCCTAACCCTCCCCTCAGTATTTCCTCTTTTGACACAGCTCCGTCGATTCACCATTACACATGCATGACCTAAACATGCAGTTTGGCACTGGGAAAATGGGGTTGACGTTTCGCCAGGGTAACTAACCGCAATATCTGGTATACATTTAAATTATTTCGGTCTGAACAACTTTCTCCCCTTCCTTACTGGGACATGGTTCAATGGGTACCCCACTCCTGTGGCTCTCAGTGAAGGGTGAACCTTGATGATTCAAGCCTGAGCCCGCCCTTGATGCACAGATCTAACAGAAATCATTTGAGAACTATCAGGCGCAGGCTCCCTAAGCAATTTTCCTCTCTCTAACCCAAGGGTAGTGGGACCAATTATTGCAGCTTGTCTGATGTACTTGATAAGAAAAGCACTCAGCAGATACCTGGGATTAAACCCAGCCCTTCCTATTCTGTTTGGCACTGTCAGTTAAGACACTGGATATCCTTATTGTATCAAAGGCCATAAAAAATAATGAATAAAGGAATTTTTTTTTCTGATATAAATTATGTATTATGTGTCTCCAAAGGCAAAATCAATGCAACTTTTAAACTTGGATCCAATGAAACATCTCTCTTCCTGACCTAGTTTAGCTAGATTCTAAATGTTCAGCGTCATGCATTGTGTCAAGATAATTTTCATGCTAAAAAACACATCTAAACATTTTTTTAAATCAAACAAAACTGTGAAAAGTTAAACATTTTGCTGTTCATCATGTCTTCTCCATCTACTTCTATTTACATTAATTTAATTTAACTTTTCTGCCCTGACTTAATCCATTATTATCTTCTATTTCCCGTATTGCACTGCCCAGTTTGAAGAACCTTTTTGATAAACGGCCGCTTGTCCTGCTAAAAACGAGTTAAAAGTCCGACACTCTCATCACCTACATACTAACAATCTTTATCAATCAGGACTCAACCCTTTCATGTCATTGCTTCATCCTGACACTTGGTACTTTCAAGACACGCAACACAACACAAAGTGCGTACACATTAGCAGCTATTCATCCAACATACACAGTAATTATCATAGGACTTTAACTTCCGATGGAGCGGCCATTCAGTTGTTTACATTCCATTTGAAATAGTTACCTGGGAATCCAGGCGTTCCACTCTAGTTGGGCGAGATCTGTGTAGTGCAGTGTGCACCCAGGGCCTACCAGCGAGGGCGGCCCAGTCACAGGCAAGAAATCCATGGCTTCCTTTTAACAGCACTAGCTGCCGTAAAGCGCATAAATTTAAATGTCCAGCCATATTTAAAGGTCTTTAACAAGACAGTGAGAAGGTAAGTGTATAAGGTAAGTGCGTAGGACTTGGGGCGGGGCGGAATAGGGTAGTCAGGAGTTGGGCCTGGGTTGGCCAAGGAGAAACAGGGGAGTCAGGTCGGGAGCTGGGGGTGGAGTTCGAATTTAGGGCCTGGGAGTGGTGAATTGGGAGGCAGGCCTGTGGATGGGGGGGGGGGGGGGTGCTGGCACGGTGGGGATTGGGGTTGGGGATGGAGTCAGGCATCAGAGAGTCAGGCCTGGGGAAGGGCGTGGGGTGTCGGCCCTGGGAGCGGAATTGAGGAGTTAGTGGGGGTGAGGGAGTCCAATGTTGTATGATGTTCTCTGAGTCTGCTTGCCTTATAATGTAAAGGTGCTCGGCACAGCAATGGTATAAAAAGGGCCTGGAGACTGCCCACAGTATAGTATATAGAGTCATGTGGTAATAGATTCAGAGAGAACAGCCCAGAGAGAACCCTCTGGAAGCAGCCTCCCTGCACGAGAGCAACATCGTGTACGATCTACAGATAGTTAAAGACTGACAATAAACAGTTCATATTTAAATATACAGGTTTCAAGATCTCATTCCTGAGGTATCTAAAGAACCCATATGAGACCATGTTGAGCAGTAGTGTAAAGGAAAGGTGGCATTTAAACAATTAACCTATCTCAAGGTATTATAAGCAGCTGATGATGGACTGGAGA
This sequence comes from Scyliorhinus torazame, assembly GCF_047496885.1. Classification (NCBI taxonomy): domain Eukaryota; kingdom Metazoa; phylum Chordata; class Chondrichthyes; order Carcharhiniformes; family Scyliorhinidae; genus Scyliorhinus; species Scyliorhinus torazame. The sequence goes on from NC_092707.1 coordinate 308,633,677, forward strand.
GACGTGCACCTAAGAAGAAAAATTGACGAAACGGTTTCAGAAGCTTTGCTCTATACTGAGAAGTTGAGGGATCCACCAAAGTGAATGGAAGCCCATTGCAAGAACCCGAGTGACACAGAGTAAAAGAAAAAATGGTCCGATCATAAAGACAGCTGAGCAGAGCCAGAAAAATTGCAAGACCCTCAGTAACGCAGAGTCAAAGAACCTGGTCAGTTTACAGCGTGGTGAGCAAAAAAATTTTTTTTAAAAAGAAGTATTTTCATTACAGAATAGCAAGCGATCTCAGGGCTCAGCAGATTGCAGTAGTGGTGACCATGCTGCACTGAAGTTATAAATTGGCAGGCAGAGAAAGGAGGAAAACCTGCAGAGCGCAGTTAAATAAAAATAAAATGATCCTGCAGAGAAAAAGGGAAAGGGAACCCTTTTCTGTCAGGTCCCTGGCTGCTATTTTAAATATTCCTGAAGAGTTTTTTTGAAAAAGCAGGGTAAAAATGAATAAAATGCTGCATTTTTAAATGTTTTTTTAAAAAGGAAAATTAAGGACCAGAATGTAACAAACAGTAGCAATACTCCAATACAACATAGGCTGCGAGCACAAGCATTTGGGAAATGCTGATATCTTGAGCGGGATTGTCCGGGACCGGCCGGAGAATCCACGTTGGCGCCGAAATCTGGGTTGGCGCCACTTTTCCGCTGCTCCGCCCCCTCCAAAATGGCATACGGCGTTGGTCACTCATGTTATTTATTTTCAGGAACTTGGCGCGGCGGCTGTGGACTAAGTCCAGCGCCGCCACGGTTGGGGGGCAGGGGGGAGCCGATATACAGGCAGGGGGGGCTTTGGCGGGGGCTGGGCATTGATGCGGGGTGGTCCGGGGTGGCAAGCCTGGCCAAAGGGGATCACTATTTGGCAGGCCGGGTCCACGTGCGGCCGGCGTCATTTTGCATGGCGCAGCTACTGCAGGCCGCCTCCCTGCGCATGCGCGGCCACGGACCCAGCAATTCTCGGGCCGTCTCCGCAGCTAGAGCCGGGTGCTCTACGCTGCGTGCCTGCTAGCCCCCAGCCAAACGGAGGATCGGTGGCCGTTTTGCGCTGTTTTTTCAGTCGCAGAACACCACGTTTCAACACTGGCGTCAGCACTTAGTCTCAGTATTGGAGAATCCAGCCCCTTACTTTTAAACGTACTCCAGGTTGAAATGGAAATATCTTCAAACACTTTGATTTTATAAGATAGAAAGGCTTCAAGCCCATTGTAGTGCAGTACAGCAGTAAAAACTGGAGCACTCTGTGCCAGTATTGGTACATGGATGGCAAAATACAGCACATGCAGAGCTTTATTTTTACATTGAACCAAAAAATCTCCTCAGCAACAAGACTCGAAAAAATAGATAAGTCAACTATCCCAGCAACTACAGGCTCAGTGACAAAAAAAACATTCCTGAACAGGTAGCCTTAAAGGCATGATGGCATTTAAAGCGCTAACTCCATAAAAGAACGCAGCTATGGACAAAAAATTAGAAGAGACCCCAGAGAGAGGGCAACTCCCAATCAAGCACAGAGAGCAACAAGAGACCCCAGAAAGCAGGCAAGAAAATACCTCAGGGTGGGGACAGCAGAAGATCTCAGAGCGAGGGAGTAAATATTCAAGTAAATAATGAGATGGTTGCCGGTCATGTGAATTCAATGAAATGAACATGCCAAAGAGTTTAATGCAGAAGAAAGAAATGGCTGAGAAGGCGCTGAAAGGCTCAAAATAGCGCTTTCTGAAAATGTTGACACAGTACTCAAAACTGCAACAGCAATGGCAGTGCAGAGTGAGCAGGTGGCTGCGAATGAAGGAAAGCTATCGGAAGTAATTCAAAAGAAGCAAAACGTACAAGAAATAAATCCAGCTATTCTACGAGAAAATGTCCGCATCAGAGTTGAACTGGAAGACTCGAAGTGCAAGTTTCAAACTGAATACATACCTTTGAAAATACTCGCTAAACAATGAAGCAAGCTGTTTGAGATCTGAACAAACAAATTTCAAAGGCGACACAAAGAAAGGTACCAGGAGGAAATAATGACCCTCAATTCCACAGTTGGCAAATTAAAGCAAGAGTTGGGAACATTCAACCAGATGTGTTGCCAGACATAGCAGCGGGCAGAAAAGGCACACAAAGAAGATGCGACCCTGACAAATTCCTTTCAAAAATCAATATGTACCCATGACAAAACATGAAGAGCCGAAAAATGGTTGCTGAATGTTACTTCAGAGAAAGCTGTGTTGGAAATACCAGTAGCAACAAAATGATGCACTGAAACACGGAGTGAGTTAGCAAGAGGTCAACAAGAAAACAAACAGTTGAAAGAACAATTGATTGCCCTTCAAGATCAAATGCAAAATTAATGCATGATCATTCAGCAACATGGAAAAATGAAGACTGTCCTAAACAGCAGAATGGAAGCACAGGAGAAGACACTCAAGGAGAATCTACTGAAACACAGGAAATCTCAAGGTGAAGCAAGCGAGCTTTGCAAAGTAAAAGAAAAGCACTACAAGAACCCCTCAGGACAAAGTTTATTCTTCTGGAAAATTACAAAGTGAAGTGACATGACTTGAACATCACTCTGAACAAACTGAACAACCACATTGTCAGGGGAGATGCTCGATGTTCCATGTTCCAGGAGAAAGCTGAAAGCTACAAGAAACAGACTGAAGAGCTGAAAAAGAGGCTGATTGAAAATGAGGACATGTTAGAAGGAAAAGCTGTACAACTTTCCAAACTGTGAGTGGATAATAAAGCTATGAGTAGCACAATTACAAAACTGAAACAAGTTACGACTTCACCAGAGACAGACCTGGCCAACAGTAAAACCAAAACAAAGATCAAGGACAATATTGAGCTGTAGACAGAGAAAGACAGAAATGAGACTGGAAATGTAAACCCCACACTGAAACGAGATGAAAAAAAAACACTAAGGGCGGGATTCTCTCACCCCCAGGCAGGGCCGGAGAAACGCCGCGACCGGCGCAAATCGCGCCACAACGCCCCGATGCCGGGACGCGATTCTCCGGAGAGCTGAGAATTGGCGCCGTTGGCGCTGGCACGCTCAGCGCGGCGCCGGTCGATGGGCCCCCTTGCTGATTCTCCGCCCGGGATGGGCCGAGCGGCCGTACAAAAAAAATCAGAGTCCCGCCGGCGCCGTTCTAACTGGTCTTACCCGGCAGGACCCCGGTGTGGATGGATCCGGGGGCAGCCTGTGGGGGGGAGGGGTGGTCCGACCCGAGGGGGGCCTCCGCTGTGGCCTGGCCCACAATCAGGACCCACCAATTAGCGGGCCGGCCTCTCGGGCTGGGGGCCTCCTTTGTTCCACGCTGGCCCCTGTAGCTCTACGCCATGTTGCGTCGGGGCCGGTGCGGAGAAGGGAGACACTGCGCATGCGCAGAAATCACGCCGGTCCCACTGCGCATGCACAGACCCGTGGCACCCATCTGACACAGGGATCGGCAGCTGGAACGGCGTGGGTCGCTCCAGTGCCGTGCTGGCCTCCTGTAGGGGTCAGTATTGTTGCTCCTGAGGCCATGTTGACGCCGTCGGGAAACGCAACGGTGTTTACGATGGCGTCAACACTTAGCCTCAGGTTCAGAGAATCCCGCCTGAAATGTCTTAAACATACTGAGAACCACTGAGCTAAATGAAAGGATTAATCAGTTTGCAAAGGAATTTCCAGATTAGAGACAAACAAATTTTTGGCTGAGATTGTGAAAATAGTGGAAATGAATACATTTGTGGAATGTACACATCCAGCAAGAAAATGGTGGATACCATGGAAAAGGAAAATTCGAGTTCAGTTTAGGAATGAACGGAGTCCATATTCATCTCAGAAGGAATGGGACAAACCCACAGTATCTGAAAAAAGCAGACGGTTTGTTCATAAAGAGAAACACAATTCGAAAGAGTGCAGAAGTGAATCAACTGGAGGTAACCAAGTATCTTAAACACAGAGTACTATTAACATCCCTCCAAACATGACAGATCGAGATATGGAATAACTGTCAAGCCTCACGACCATCTGAATTTACAAAGTCAGATACTTTAGGTCGAGAGAAAGGATAGCAAATAAAGATTATATGGGAATACTCCTTTGGAAGATGGGAAAGATTTCTTTGGAAAAGAAAGTGGGATGATACATGATGTTATCTGTGCCTGCATGCCATTGTGATGTAAAGGTGCCTGTTACAGCAAGAGTTGATGTGGGGCTGAAGAATAACACCACCTATTGCATGATGTATACAGTCACATGGTAATAAACTCTAAGAGAACAGTCCGGAGAGAACACTCTGGTAGCAGCCTACCTGCACCAAGAATGACAGTAACATGAGAACTGTAAATAGTTAAAGATTAACAATAAACAGGTCATGTTTCAACATACAAGTCTCAAGGCCTCATCATTGAGACATCTAAAGAACCCTATTGCAACATTGTAGGGGTCAGGAGATGTAGTCCGAGGTGGTAGAGTAGGCTGGGAGGATAGCTTTTCATGTTCTGAATATTCTCTCTTCATTTCCCCTGTCATGTTCATTTCGCAGAGGAAGCCCAACTGAGTAACCCACAGCTGGAAGCAACTTGTTTCTGCATAAGCTTTTAAATGAAGAAAATTTGACTTTAGCACCAGCCAGACCACTCCATGTAGACTATTGATGCTTTATCCAAGTCTGGGAAAGCTCTAAAAATAAATACAATTGCACCAGAAGCCTGAAGAAATAATCCAGCAATGAACCTATAAGGAGCCCTCAGTATTTTCCAATAGCACTTGGCACTTTATTTTGTTTAATGCATGTTCAGCAGTGTGAAGCAAAGTCAGTTTGAAGCATGGCATTCGATTCTTTAGTAGACACTGACTAGCATAATAAGCTGCTTGCCTTAAGTGCTGCTCTACACTGTTAGATGAAGAAGCCTCTTTACCAAGATACCTATCAGAGATATGTACATACATTTTGGACTCATTTTTGGGTGGTGGGTGGCCATGTAGCACCCAAGAAACAGATACTATGAGTCTGACTTCGCCCCTTTGATATTTAACGTAATAAAAGCAATAGTCAATGGTAGAGTCCCATTTTACATGTTTTTAAATTGATATATGAGGCATTTTTTAAGATTCAGTATCCTTCACCAGCACAACAGATGGATACATTTTGCAAGATCTTGTGATCAAACAGATAACACTCTCCACTCTAATCTAATTTGCCAGGCATATCACATACTGTCATGCCTCTCAGACCACAGCTCAGATGAGGGAACAGTCATATTTATTGAATATTGAAACAGGTAAAAAAAAATCTGGTATTCAATAATTGCAGCCATGTTCAGCCACAGGTGCTGAGTAGATGATTCATCTTGGCCTCCTCCTGAGGTCCATTGCATCAGAGGTGCCTGTCTTCAGCCAATTCGATTCACTCCATATGCTATTACTAAGTGGCTGAACGCATTGGATACTGCAAAGACTATGGGTGTTGACAACATCCTGGCCATAATACTGAAGACGGGTGCTCCAGACCAAACCATTTTCAGCTACTTAATCAGTTACATTGACTCCATCTTAAGGTCAGAGTGATGATGATTGCACAATGTTCAGCACCATTTACAACTCCTCAGATACTTAAGAATCCATATCCATATGCATCAAGACCTGGGCAACACTCAAGCTTGGGCTGATAAATGACAAGTAAAAATTACACAATGCAAATTGCAAGCAATTAACACCTCCAATAAGAGAAAATCTAACCTTCTAATTCGCTTGTGCTGGTCTGCAGAGAATACAGATGCTTAAAGGGTTACTGGCTTGCCCATAAGACCATAAGACATCGGAGCTGAAGTAGGCCATTTAGCTCATCAATTCTGCTCCACTATAACTGATCTGATGTGATAATCGTCCAGTCCACTTTCCTGCCTGTCCCCATAACCCTTCATTCCTTTACTGATTGAAAACCTGTCTATCTCAGCTTTCAACATACTTAATGACCCAGCCTCTGCAACCCTTTGTGGTAAAGAATGCCACAGATTCACTACCCGCTGAACAAATTCCTCCTCATCTCTGTCTTAAATGGGTGACCCCTTAATCATGAGATTATACAGCCTCTGGTGCTAGTCTCTTACATAAGGGGAAACAGCCTTTCAGCATCTACCCTGTCAAACCCCCTGAGAAGCCTGTATGTCTCAATAAGGTCTCCTCCTATTCCTCTAATCTTCAATGAGTATACACCCAATCTACTCAGCCTCTCCTCCGAAGAAAATCTCTCCGTACTCGAAATAACCTTGTGAACCTTATCTGGACTGCCTCCAATGGCACAATATCTTTCCTTAGATTAGGAGACCAAAACTGTTCACAGTGCTTCTGGTGTGATCTAACTAATACCTTGTATAGTTTTAGCAAGACTTCCCTATTTTTATACTTCATTCCCTTTGAAACACAGGACTACATTCCATTTACCTTCTCTATTACCTGCTGAAATTGCATGCCAGATTTTTGTTATCTTTTGCACGAAGACACCTAAATCTCTCTGTGCTGCAGCTTTCTGTAGCCTGTCTTCATTTAAATAATATTTAGCCCCTTTATTCTTCCTACCAAAGTGCATAATTTCCCTTTCTCCTACATTATATTCCATCTGCCAAGTGTTTGCCTAGTACTCAATTATCCTGTCTATATCCTTCTCTAGACTCTTTGTGTCATCCTCACCTCTTGCCTTCCCACGAATATTTGTGTCATCCGCAAACTTGGCAATAGTGCATTCACTTACCTCATCCAAATCATTAATATATGTTGTGAATAATTGTGGCCCCAGCACTGATCCCTGTGGCACTCCACTTGTTATATGTTGCCATCCTGAAAATTCCCCTCTTATCCCTCCCAATTCTCTGATTTCTATCAATTAGCAAAACCTCTATCCATGCTAATATACTATCCCAATACCACTGGCTCTTATCTTATTAAGTAGCCTTTTGTGCAGCACTGTATCAAATTGTCACATGACTCTCTCTCTACAAATGTCCAGTGGCCCGAATATGGTCTTGACTGGTGGGTTTGTCACTTAATAGATTATGTCTGGGTATATACCTTTCATGGTCGAAGTCCCATTGACCAAATTATTATACCTAATAGTTTGTCCCCACTCACTTGAGTACCCAGGTGAAAGTGGGGATATTTGGCTAATAAAGTAGAAGATGGTTTCCATTCCGATTCCTCAAGGCCGTTGTTCCTGATCGGGCTTTACAGACTTTACGGTTCTCTCCATTACAATGGCCTTGGAATGTAAAATGTCCAGTGCTGCAAATATTCAGCCATCTTTGACTGTAATTTCAAGTAAATGGAATGTGGTTTTAGTCTTGTTTTTAAAGAAAGGCCAGTTCGTGGTTTCCAGCCAGTAAATTAATAAAGTGACTTTTTCTAAAGCTTGACAACACAACAAAAATGTCATTTGATTTACACATATTCCAAAGATGTACAAGTTAGGTGGATTGGCTATGCTAAATTACCCCTTATTTTCCAAAGATTAAGTGGGGTTACTGGGTTGCAGTGATAGGTGGGTGAGTGGGCCTGGGTAGGGAGCTCATTTCAGTTAACAGGCTAATATAATAAAATATAGATCACTTAAACAGTGAATATTGCGAGGGGTGGGGCAGGGGATTTTCTGTGCTCTCCCCTGGTGTATTTCCCGGCTGTTTCATACAAACCCAACCTTAATTTTCAAGTCATGGCACTCTTGCGCCAAATCACTTATCAAATTATGTTTTTCCTTTACCTTGCCACTTTACAAATTTCATCTGTTTCCACTATGATATTCTCATTGACTGGCAATTATGACATAAGAATGGTCAGTGGTATGGACAAGGTACTACCCATCATAAGGTTGACTGGTGTTTTCTGGTCAGAGTGTGTGGATACATTGATATATGTGAAGTAGAACCTGAATAGATTGTTCAAATGTTTTCCCCTCTGGTATACCAGCTTTCAGACTGTCCTTTGCCACCCTGTGGAAACAATCAACTCCACCATTCAATTGCAGGCTGTAACCTGATTTTCAGATCTCTGTGTAATTAGGAATAGATTTATGGTAAAAATTGGTAGCTCCGAGAATGATGCCAATGTTTTCATGTTCCTCGTGCTTGGAAGCGGATGCAATGGCATTGACATTGTTGTGTGTAGGCTTTACCTCAGCTGCTATCACTCTGTACCCTAGAAGGTCAATCTCCGATGCTAGGAATTGTGTTTTGTGAGTTGAGTGAGGACTGCTAGTAATCATTGTTCGTGTTCTGCATTGTCCCTTCCATGGAGAAAGACATTATCAAGTAGGTTGAGCATCCGCTCAATGTCTGACTGAAGAAAGATCTTCTGGTGCACTGTGTGCTGAACTTAATCCATTGGGAATTCTGAGGCACTGAAACACACCTACATGAGTAACAAAAGCTTTAATATATTGGAAACAAAGACAGAAAATACTGGACATTCCCAGAGGGTCTGACAGCATCTGTGGAGAGAGAAAGGAGCTAATGTTTAAGGTCTGGATGACTCTTTATCAAAGATGGCTTTGTTCTGCTGGAGGCGTCTGAAGTTACTCAATGGATATCAAGCTTTGTGAATTCTGTGAAGTCATGAAGTGATGCTGACTGTTATTGGATTGTAGGAAGTAGATACTTGCCTGGGAAGATAACTTTGTGACCACCTTCAGGTCGATTCGTGGCCTAGACTTTCCCCGATAAAAGTAAAGTCCAATGTTGGACGGGAAGGGTGGCATTGAAGCCTTTGATGGCGTTGGTGGCTTTCTCCATTATATAGTGCAGTATTTTTTTTTAAAAGTCCATGTCACGGGCTCCATGATATATTCCTGGTGGGACAGCCTCTGATAATCATATGTTCATCTGTTACATAGATGTTCCCAAAGTTAATCATCACTGATGGGGCAGGGGACAGTCACGACATGTGTCTACACTGACGTAGAACATGACTTTGCCGTTCTTGCAATATTTTCTGCTCCCATTGTCGAACTCGGCCAATGTGAACGGGAGCAGAAAATCCCGGCTATAATCTAAGTTTGTCAGTTTTCATTGTGCAATTATTTATTTATTTTTAAAAATAAATTTAGAGTACCCAATTATTTTTTTTTCCAATTAAGGGGCAATTTAGCGTCGCCAATCCACCTAACCTGCACATCTTTTGGGTTTTGGGGGTGAAACCCACGCAGACATGGGGAGAATGTGAAAACTCCACACGGACAGTGACCCAGGGCCGGGATTTGAACCCGGGTCCTCAGCGCAGCAGCCCCAGTGCTATCCACTGTGCCACATGCCGCCCTCGTTGTGCAATTATTACGATTTGACGCCAATGGCAATGAGTCAATTCATTGAATGACACTGCTTGGTTCTAGTCATTTAAGTTCCTGTGACACTTTGCATGGATTAGAAATGGCAACTGGGAAACTGGTAGAATTGATGTGTTAATGCAGGTGCATTTCAGGACCCCTTAATCTCCCCAGTCCAGTGAATAAAGAAGGATACTGGTATGTGGTGTCTGAGTCATCAATCACATTAATGTGTGCTCTGGTGGACACTTCAAGTTTGAATCCAAGCCTATTGAAAAGGTATAGCCCCATAAAACTTTGGCTACAAAGAAGATGTCTTTGTAGCATGCTGGAACTGTGACCATTTCACAACCAGAATAACTGTATTATCATAAACTAGAAGAGAGTCTCTCATAGGAGTGAGAGACGGTAGCAAAAAATACCAAAGGTAGAGTTTGTCGCTCCAAATAGATACTTTGTACCAACATATACAAGAAGCAACACTGAGATGCTTGCAATCTCACCTTCAATTGATCTGCTCCCTTCTGTTTGTGATGGTATATACATGCTGTACCTCACTCTCAGGAGGAGACTCATCCACATGTTCAACCAATGAAGTTTGTTTTCTTTGCTAATCTGCACAGCTTTGCAAAATGTTCCCATGTTAAGCATGAGCTACATTTTTTCCCTTGAGCTGAACATGAGCATTTCCACAATTTGTGCACAGTTTTCAAGATAAAGTACGACGATGGGCACGTGTTGATGAAACAACCGAGGTTTCTTTGTCCGTAACCCTCGCACTTGAACTGGTTGGCAAGCCCTGAGGCTAAGGATGCAACCTCGATGTATCTAACATGACAAACTCAATCTGGACTGCCAAGGTTGTTTTTTTTTCCAAGTTTAAATTATCATCCTCCATGAGGAGGTATTCCCTAATTTGTTGAATTGAAGTCCTTTCAGTTAATTGGTCACGTATTAGTTTGTTGCTATTGTGCCAAATTCACTTGTCGAAGCCAAATGTAGCAACCCTGGTGCATGTTGTTTAATAGGCTCATCATTTACTTAGCATGTCTGGCAGAATGAATATCATTCAATAATCACACTTTTCTATGGCCTAAAGTATTTTTGGAAAGCACTTATCACCATATGAAATGTAGACTGTGGGCTGTTCTGTGAGCTGTTCGAATGTTCACTGGACTTTTGTGTGGTAAAAGGCTGAAACTACTCAAGCCTGTAAGTTGCAAAAGCAGGGACTTTATTCATAAACATGCTTGGGAGACACAGCCCTCTTGGCAAGTTGGTGATCTTGACAAAGTGGAGGTGAATTGAAATGGTATGGTCAGCTTTGATATGAAACACCAACTGCTCATTCTATCAAACAAAATATCTATTTTTGGATGGTGGTTCATGAGAAGGGAAATGGCTTGGACAAAGGTGGAAATGGTGAACACTCTTAAACAGGAAATGCTGAAGGATGCTTAGCCACCAGTGTGATTGGATTCACTGAAGAATGTAATGAATATATCTGTGGGTCATGACGCATTGACTATACTGCAGTTAAGAAGATAAGGGCCGTGATTTACCAGCCGCGTCCTGCTGGAATCGGGATGGGACACGGCCGGTAGATCCTGGTGATGACCTCTTCCGGGATTCCCGACGACCAGTACGCCTCATGAGATCTAACAAGATTTTGCGAGATGTCATGGTCTGGATCCTGCCCACAATGGACGGGACCCCAACTTGCAGAGTTAAGTAAGTTTAAAAGCTCATTTAACTCTAGCGACGCCAGATTGAACCAGCTCCTGGGTTATACTGGCCTCGCCAAGGAGACCCCAGTCGGGCTCCGTTCAGCATTGGCCCCACAAACGGGGACCAGGTTGAATAGCACTATGGGGGTGGTCTCCCTGTTGATCTGAAGTCCACCAGAGGTTGGTATCTGGGCAGGGTGGCACCCTGGCACTGTTGATGCCACCTGAGCACCATGGCACTGCCAGTCTCACACCTTGGCAGTGCCAACTGGGCATCCTGACAGTGTCACCTAGGTGCAAGCCTGGAACTTGCAGGGTGCTAAGGTGGCATGGCCAGGCTGGCCAGGCAACTGCCAGGGTGTGAGTGCCCAGGTGGAATTTTGCCCACACCAAGGATGGGGCCCCGGGATGCCCTACCTATATGAGGTGGAGTGCAGGGGGCTTGAGGTCCGCCAACATTTGAGTTGCGGCATTGGGGGACATCTGGCGGTCACGTGGGGAGTTCAAGTGATCAGGGCTCCACTCAAGAATTCCAAAATCATCCCAATCATCAGGCTTACCGCCCTGTCTGGCAACACTTAAGCTTCTTCCTCTAACTTACTACCATCTTCCAATTCTTTCTTAACCACAGTTGGACCACTTTTTCCACATTTAAAAAAAAATTCTTCAGGTGGTGATAGAATCATGGTGAATTTTGAATTATTACTTTAAACGTTTGCCATTACCTATCTGACATCACACCTTTTAATGTTGTTTGCCCAATCTGCCTTATCTAACTCACCCCTCATACCATATAGTTTGCTTTATTTAGATTTAAGGACTTAATTTCAAATTTAGGTAAATGGCTGTCAGGCTCGATATAAAATTCTATCATACACACATATATATATATATTATTCTTCCCCAGAGATTCCTTTACTCGAAGGTTATTAATTGATTATTGTATAATACCAAATCTAAAATAGCCTGTTCCCCAGTTGGTTCCTTGACATACTGATCGAGAGAATTACCTTGTATACATTCTCTGAACTCATCCTGATTATCATAACTGTAGGAAGATTGAAGTACCCCACAATTATCCTACTTACACGCACCTCTAATTTCCTGATTGTGTACTCTGCCCAAGACTAGTACTTTTACGAAGTTGCATAGAAACTATTCTCACCAGTTGTTTCTTACCTCCTCCTAACTGATCCTACTTTTCTAAACCAAGATTATTTCTCCCTATTATCTTTATCCCACCCTTCCTTTTCCATTTTGGCCACCTCTTCAAAATGTTATGCATTCTGGATTATTTCATCTTCATTTTGCTTCTAAATCAAAACTATTAATTTCTATCTATGCTATTAATTCATTTGATATAGTGCCTTTAGCTTAGATTTTTTTCTCATTTGCCCTGATATTGTTAATTGTATAAATTAAGGTTAAATATTGATTGGATGATTACTTGAGGATATATAAAAATACTCTTATTGTCACCCATGTAGGAGTAGAGTGAGGAACTTTACACTTGTAGTACATAACACTATCAACAAATCTAAAACTGAGTAAATAGTTCCTGGTCACCTACTTCACGAACTGGCTGTCAGGAGTTAAGCTTTAGTCATTAATGCTTTCTATCCTTTGTTACCCTCACTGTCTCTTCCTGATCTGCACTGCTTGTTTTTACCCAAAACACTGCTCTCTCTTCTCTTGCTGTTTTTGAATTAACTTTTTTCTGATACCCTTCACCTGCGTTTCTATTCATTTGGAGTCCTGACTTAGTTTTTTGATTTGACAAGACAATGGCCCATGCTGGGTTTAAGTGCAGCCTGTCCCAATGAAGCAGGTTCCTCTGTCCGCAATGCTGGTGGTTCATGAAGCAAAGCCCCTGCCTCTCACATCACCTCTTCAGCCGGCCTTTAACCTTCTAATCTGTTTATCCAGATGCCAACTGATGTGTTGCATAGTTCAGAGATTATTGCTTTTGCGGGTCTGCTGAACTTGGTTACCAACCCCTCAAACTCTCCCAGCAAAAAATCATTCCTCGCCTTACCTAGGTCATTGGCTCCCACCTGAATCATGACCACTGGATCCTTCCCCCTCTCAGTCAAAGATCTTCTCCAGCCATCTAGAGATGTGTTTAACTCTGGTACCAAACAGGGAACGTAGGGCGCTATTCTCCACTCCCACGCCTGGGCCGCCGAAATTTCCGGGGACGCCGGTCCGACGCCCTCCCGTGATTCTCCCAAGCGGCAGGAACGGGCCGGTCGAGTTTCGCGGGCCGCAGGCCGGAGAATCGCCGGAGACACCCAAAATGGCGATTCTCCGGCACCCCCGCTATTCTGAGGGTTGGATGGGCCGAGCGGCCAGGCCAAAACGGCGGGTTCCCCCCAGCGCCGTCCACACCTGGGGCGAAATTCTCCCCCAACGGCGCGATGTCCGCCGACTGGTGCCAAAGACGGCGCCAATCAGATGGGCATCGTGCCGGCCCAAAGGTGCGGAATGCTCCGCATCTTTGGCGGCCTAGCCCCAACATTGAGGGGCTAGGCCAATGCCAGAGGGACTTCCGCCCCGCCAGCTGGCGGAAATGGCGTTTGTTGCCCCGCCAGCTGGCGCGGAAATGCGGCGCATGCGCGGGAGCGTCAGCGGCCACTGACAGTTTCCCGGCGCATGCGCGGGAGCGTCAGCGGCCGCTGAAAGTTTCCCGCGCATACGCAATGGGGAGAGTCTCTTCCGCCTCCGCCATGGTGGAGGCCGTGGCGGAGGCGGAAGGGAAAGAGTGCCCCCACGGCACAGGCCCGCCCGCGGATCGGTGGGCCCTGACCGCGGGCCAGGCCACCGTGGGGGCACCCCCCGGAGCCCGCTCACGCCGCCTGGTCCCGCCGGTAAATGCCAGGTTTGATTTACGTCGGCGGGACAGGCAATTTCTGGGCGGGACTTCGGCCCATCCGGGCTGGAGAATTGAACGGGGGTCCCTCCAACCGGCGCGGCCCGATTCCCGCCCCCGCCCAATCTCCGGTACCGGAGACTTCAGCGGGGGCGGGATTCACGGCAGCCGACGGCCATTCTCCGACCCGGCGGGGGGTCGGAGAATGACGTCCCTGGTTGCTACAGTCGTGGGCGGTGCGTGAACGCTGGGGGGGGCGGCCTGTGGGGGGGCGAGGGGGGATCCTGCACCGGGCTTCACCTTGAATGTGGGGTGGCCCGCGATCGATGCCCAACGATCGTTGGGCCGTCCTCTCTGAAGGAGGATCTCCTTCTTTCCACGGCCATGCAAGATCTGTTCCCCATCTTCTTGCGGGGCGGATTTGGACAGGACGGCAACCACGCATGCGCGGATGACGTCCGTTATGCGGCGCCGGCCGCGTCATCTATGCGGCGGCGCTTTTACGCGGGCGACAAGGCCTGGCACGGGTAGATGACGCGGCCCCGATACTGGCCCATTGTCAGGGCCTGAATCGGTTGGGACCGGGGCCGTTCCGCGCCGTCGTGAACCTCGACGGCGTTCACGACGGCGCGGCCACTTCGGCGTGCGAGTGGAGAATCCCGCCCACTATCTTTGGAAAGTACAGTTGCAGCTGCAGAGAACAGTACCTATCCCCCAGCTATGCTGTCCCCTCCCATGACCATGGCCGCGATTCTCCCCTACCCGGTGGAGCGGGGGGGGGGGGGGGGGGGTTCCGGCAGGATGGAGTGGCGGGAACCACTCCGGCATCAGGCCGCCCCAAAGGTGCAGAATCCACACCTTGAGGGGCTAGGCCCGCGCCGGAGTGGTTGGCGCACCGGCGGCCGGTGGGAAAGGCATTTGGCGCCACGCCAACCAGGGCCGAAAGGACTTTGCCGGCCGGCGGAAGTCCGCGCATGCGTGGGAGCGTCAGCGACCGCTGACGTCATCCCCGCGCATGCGCAGGCGGGGTTGTCTCTTACGCGTCAGCCATCGCGGAGGCTGTGGCCGAGGCGGAGGGAAAAGAGTGCCCCCACGGCACAGGCCCGCCCGCAGTTCGGTGGGCCCCGATCGCGGGCCAGGCCACCGTGGGGGCACCCCCCGGGGCCAGATCGCCCGCGCCCCCCCCCTGGACCCCGGAGCCCACTCGCGCTGCCTAGTCCCACCGGTAAGAGAGGTGGTTTGATTCTCGCCGGTGGGACTGGCATGACAGCAGCGGGACTTCGGCCCATCGCAGGGGGGTCCCCCCGACTGGTGCGGCGCTATTCCCTCCCCCGCCGAATATCCGTTGCCGGAGAATTCGGCAACCGGCGGGATACACGCCAGCCCCTGGCGATTCTCCGACCCGGCGGGGTGTCGGAGAATCCCGCCCCATGTCTTTGCACTCATCTTTGCACTCATTTATCTGGTCTCCTGCACTGTGGCAGCACCAACATTTTGCTCTTTCGCCCTAGAGATTTCATCTCCATCCACACAGGCAGCAAGAATGCTGCACTGATGGATAAGGGAAAAGGCTGAGTATCTTTCAGTCCAGCATCCGAATCCCCTTAACCTGCCTGACTCGCTGTGACATCCTCCTGTCCCTAGTCTGACAACTAGCCAGACGTGTGGCACTTCCCAACCCATGGGGTGTGACTGGATCCTGGATCAAAGTTTCCTGGTAACTCTCACCCTCCCAGATGTCCCACAACATGTGGAACTCTATAATTGTTCCCAGACAGTCCTGTGAGAGAAAGACTGATAATTTCATGGTCACCAATCATGGTTTGAATTTGATTTGATTTGAATGATTGGCTATTGTTAAAAAACAATTAAATACTTTGCTCACCAATTCTAATCATACCACGACCATACTTAATAAAATGTACGACCTTATATATTCAGTTAAAAATATATATCTGGGTTAGGAGATGCAGTTTTTAATATTCTACATCTGCTTTTTAGCCATGCGATAAATATATTAAACCGTCTCAGGTTTGAAAACCTTTACTTTATTTTATAATTTGCATCTTCACATTCAGCCATTCTTTGCTTCAAAATTCAATGTCACACTAGTACCACATTTCTATACTGTAGTTTGCATGCCCATTGCATTTAGTTGTAAAAAAAAGACAGAAAATGACTTGAACAAATTACCTATAATTGAACTGCATAGAAAATGTCAGTTGAAGAAAATGTTCTTTTCTTAAAAAAGTGTCAAAAGGACCTTGCAATTAACACTTATCCCAACTATTACATTCTTCTAAGTGTAGAACTACAAATTACAAAACACAATGTGAAGATAAAGGTTTTTCAGTCTGAGAAGCTGTAATATATTTATAATTTGCCTAAAAATCAGGTAGAATAAATCCAGTGTATTTTTTACAATGGGCCTATTCTTGATTCCTTTAAGGATAATTGCACAATGTTCAGCACCATTCGTGACTCATCAAACACAAAAGCAGGCCGTGTGCAAATGCAGCAAGACCTGGACAATATCCAGGCTTGGGCTGACAAGTGGCAAGTCACATTCGTACCACGCAGGTGCCAGGCAATGACCATCTCCGACAAGAGAGGATCTAACCACTGCCCCTTGACATTCAATGGTATTACCATCGCTGAATCCCCCACAATCAACATCCTAGGGGTTATCAATGACCAGAAACAGAAGTGGACTTGCCATATTAATACTGTGACTACCAGGACAGGTCAAAGAATCCTATGGTGAGTAACTCACCTTCTGACCCCCAAAGCCTGCTCACCATCTACAAAGAATGAGTCAGGAATGTGATGGAATACTCTTCATTTGCCTAGATGAGTACAGCTCTAACAACTCTCAAGAAGGTCGGCACCGTCCAGGACAATGCAGCCCGTTTGATAGGCACCCTTTCCACAAACATTTACTCTCTCCATCACTGATGCACAGTGGCTGTCGTGTATTCCTGCAAGATGCACTGCAGGCACTCATCAAGGGGCCTGAGACAACACCTTCCAAACCACGGGCACTTCAAGAAGGATAAGGGCAGCAGACACACTGGGAAACAACCACCTAGACGTTGCCCTCCAACGACTCGCCATCCTGACTTGGAAATATATTGTTGTTTTTTTTGCTGTCACTGGCTCAAAATCCTGTAACTTCCTGCCTAACAGCATTGGGTGTACCTACACCTCGTGCTGTCGTGGTTCAAGAAGGCAGCTCACCACCATCTTCTCAAGGGCAATTAGGGATGGGCAATAAATATTCCACGAATAAGAAAACGAATCAGATAATTTAGTTTTACTGCCCAAGGAATCCAATTTAGTTATTAAAAAGGACTAAGCAGGAGTAATCATAGACAGATTACCTTAAACTTTTAAATCTGCTGGTATGTTGAAATGGACACTTATAAAGGAAAATGCAAAAATTCAATCTAACTTTTTGAGTGATTCATTGTTTTAGTTGAGGTTTTTCTTGGGTTTATGTAGGATAGAATGTCTTCAAAAAATAAACAGAAGTATAATTAAGTTCCTAATTATATTGGAGATTTTCAATGTCATAGAAGAATGCAAGTCCTTTACAATTCAGAAAATATGTTGGGATACCTGGATCCCTTCAACAGAATAGATTATTTCACAAGCCCCATTTCATTTTACTTGCCTCTTTTTCACGAAAACGAATCATTCACCACATACAGAAGTCCGAAACGTGTTTGATAACACAGAATAGCCTCGTTTCTCTACAATTCTAAATAAACTACAAATCTAAATTGAAAACTTTAAAGCTGTCAGTTTAAATAATTTGTTAGTATTTCAGATAGGAATAATACTGAAGAAGTTAATCACAGGTTTTACAAGTGCCTGTGCTATACATTTGTCTATACATCAATAAAACCACAGCCAGTGATTAATCAATACCATAATATATCTGTTCATGTCATTTGGAACAATGCTATCCTTTGAAAACATTGGGCACAATTTAACGGAAAAGATTTAAAGTGAGGTAGCCAGTGGGAACCGATGCTCGGCCCGGTGAGGTCGTCATCTCCACGAGAAACGTTAATGGGTCCACGTAACATATTTCATGGGTTCCGCGCCAGAAATCATGGTCCCGCCGTCTGATTCGCTGGGACCGCACTCTCCAGCCCCCAAGCCAACAAGGGGAAGTAGCATTTAAACCGATCCTGCACAGCCAGCAGTCAGCTTGGGGAGCGTGACCAGGAGAATCGGCACCCAGTGCCTCAAGAAGGTCAACAACCTCCACCGGGCTGCTCGGGTGAGTTTGAGCTGGACCCCAGACCACCCCCTCCCCAACATACTCTCCCTCCCATATTTCTCATCCCCACCCCATATGACCGTATTCCCTAAGCCTACTCGCAAACCCCCAAACGCCCCCTCCATAGGTAACCATGTATGCAACAAACAATGCGTCCTCTGGGCGAAATTCTCCGTTATCGGCGGAAAGTCCGCCGATCGGCGCAAATCCCACTTGCGTCACGTCATAAAAATGGGACGATAGTCTCCGGCCCGAAATGGGCCAGCAGCGACGTAACGGGATCCGCGCTTGCGCAGTGGTTCACGCCGTGCAGCGTCATACGCGCTGCACGGCATGACGGCTCATAAGGCCGCGCAGCTCCCCCCCAACCGACCGGAACACCCGACTGCAACACCCGACTGGATGGCTGGCCGTCGCTCAGCCCCGAGGTTCGAGTCACGCGATGTGGAGGCGCTCCTGGACGCGGTGGAGCAGAGGAGGGACGCCCTGTATCCCGGGCACGGCCGCAGAGTTGCCCCACGCCACAGCCGGCATCTGTGGAGGGAAGTGGCAGAGGCCGTCGCCGCTGTGGCCCTGACACCACGGACAGGCACCCAGTGCCACAAGAAGGTGAACGACCTCGTCAGAGCAGGCAGGGTGGGCCTCCCCCATATCCCCCCTCCCCATATCCCCCCTCCCCCATATCCCCCATATCCCCCCTCCCCCATATCCTCCCTCCCCCATATCCCCCCTCCCCCATATCCCCCATATCCCCCCTCCCCCATATCCCCCCTCCCCCATATCCCCCATATCCCCCCTCCCCATATCCCCCCTCTCCCATACCGCCCCCTCCCCCATATCCCCCCTCCCCCATATCCCCCATATCCCCCCTCCCCCATATCACCCCCTCCCCCATATCCCCCATATCCCGCCCTCCCCCATATCCCCCCATCCCCCATATCCCCCCTCCCCATATCCCCCCTCCCCCATATCCCCCATACCCCCCTCCCCATATCCCCAATATCTCCCATATCCCCCCTCCCCCATATCCCCATATCCCCCCTCCCCATATCCCCCCTTCCCCATATCCCCCATACCCCCCTCCCCATATCCCCCCTCCCCCATATCCCCCCTCCCCCATATCCCCCATATCCCCCTCCCCCATATCCCCCATATCCCCCCTCCCCCATATCCCCCCCTCCCCATATCCCCCCTCCCCCATATCCCCCCTCCCCCATATCCCCCCTCCCCCATATCCCCCCTCCCCCATATCCCCCATATCCCCCCCTCCCCATACCCCCTCCCCATATCCCCCATATCCCCCCTCCCCCATATCCCCCATACCCCCCTCCCCCATATCCCCCATATCCCCCCTCCCCCATATCCCCCCTCCCCCATATCCCCCCTCCCCATATCCCCCCTCCCCCATATCCCCCATACCCCCCTCCCCCATATCCCCCCTACCCCATATCCCCCATATCCCCCCTCCCCCATATCCCCGATATCCCCCCTCCCCATATCCCCCATATCCCCCTCCCCCATATCCCCCCTCCCCCATTTCCCCCATATCCCCCCTCCCCCATATCCCCCATATCCCCCCTCCCCCATATCCCCCCTCCCCCATATCCCCCCTCCCCATATCCCCCATCCCCCATATCCCCCCTCCCCCAAGTGAATCCAGCCCTAACCTTAACCTCTGCAATGCACGCGCAACCGATGGCGTGCATTCATATAACTGCCTAACACTGTTGCCTTTTACCCCTGCCACCACCCCCCCCACAGGAGAAGCGCGCACACAACAATAGGGAGCATGTGAGGACTGGAGGAGGGCCCGCTGATGAGAGGCCACTGACCGTTCACGAGGAAAGGGCCCTGGAACTGGCTGGCGGACCTGAGGACCGGGAGGTTGCTGATGCAGAGGTCGGGAGCCCACCAGCAAGTGAGCCACCGACAGCCCGTCCCCATATCCCCCCTCCCCTATATCCCCCTCCCCCGTATCACCTGATCACTGCCTGATGTCTAACCATGCATGCTTCATTGTGTATCGCAGGACCAAACGTCCAGGCACCCATCCCCGCAGATGCACACCGCCGGCAGGATGCCCCTCGGAGACCACGGGAGACGGAGAGACCCGGACCCTCCAGCATGCGACGCCCGCAGGATGCCCCTCGGAGACCACAGGAGACGGAGAGACCCGGACCCTCCAGCATGCGACGCCCGCAGGATGCCCCTCGCACACCACGGGAGACGGAGAGACCCGGACCCTCCAGCATGCGACGCCTGCAGGATGCCCCTCGCACACCACGGGAGACGGAGAGACCTGGAGCAACAGGGAGACGACACCCCCGTCACGTGCGGGAGCGACCACCCAGCGATGAGGGGGGCAGCCACAGGCCCCCGTCACATCCGAGCCAGGACACCACTACCCAGGACACCACTACCCAGGACACCACTACCCGGGACACCACTACCCGGGACAGCACTACCCAGGACACCCCTACCCGGGACAGCACTACCCAGGACACCCCTACCCGGGAAGACGAAATACCGGACAGTGACTCAGAGTGGATGGGTGGAGACGAACCCCCACCCCAAAGTGCCATGGAGTCAGAGTGGGACGAAGAGCACGACACAACGCCACTGCTGTCACCAACACCCTCCACCATCGCAGAAACACTCACCACGGTTGGGCACTTTAGTGATGAGGCGTCTGGTACACTCACTGGTGCGCACAACACAGCCGTCCCGGTACAGCAGGTGGAGGTAGGAGCAGCAGAGGGACCGGGCGGTCGGAGGGTAGCCCAGGCCAAGCGAACGTCTGCCGCCCAGATGGATCCCGGGTTCCTGCAGTTACCACACCCACACATAGATCCGATGCAACCACCGACCCGGAGACGAGCGAAGAGGGTGACGGGTGGCTTGCGGCGGCTGCGGTCGCAGGTGGAGGAGTCCACCCACGTCCAGGAGCTGGGAGTGGTCCCGGTCATGCGTGCCACCCAGGCTGACACCGCACGGGTGGCGTCCGCGATGGAGGCAATGGGTGCGACAGTGTCAGACATGGGGAACGGTTTGCGAGGCCTGGGGCCTTCCGTGCAGGCGGCGTCTGTGGCCCAGGAAATGGCTGCCCTCTCACAGGAGGCCATGAGCCAGTGCCAGCGCCAGATGGCAGAGGCGCTCAACGCCATAGCCCAGTCTCAGCAGGCCATGGCCCAGTCTCAGCAGGCCATAGCCCAGTCTCTGCAGGCCATGGCCCAGTCTCTGCAGGCCATGGCCCAGTCTCTGCAGGCCATGGCCCAGTCTCAGCAGGCCATCGCTGAGGGCATCGGCGCCAGTGGCCATGTGCGAGCCGGCGTCGCACTGTCACAGACAGGGTTTGACAACACCCTGGGCTCCATGGCTGCAAACCTGCAGACCCCTGTCGATACCAGCACGGGCCTCCAGGACTGGCAGCGCCAGATGTCGGGGGGGCATCGGATGGCCAGTCCGTTCGCATCCCCCACCCATGTAGAGGCCTGGGGGCCATCGGGCACCCCGAGGGAGGAGGAGGTGGTGTGGTCCGTCCCGGCTCCCTCTGTAGGGGAGGTCCCGGTACACCGCGACACCTCGGACTCCCCCCCTTCCGTCCCAGGTGCATCGGGTGGGCAACGGGCAGGACAGGCTGGCAGCTCGCCATCCCAGTCGCCCGGGCCGCAGCCTGGCCCATCTAGGCCAGGGCGCCCCAGGAAACGGCCGCCAAAGGGATCCAGTGTCAGAGGGCAGGAATCACAGGAGTCCACCTCCAGTTCTGCTGTACCGTCTGGGGAACCACGTAGACGTAGTCAAAGGGCCCGTAAGGCCAAACAATTAGACACTGAGTAAGTTGGCACGGGTGCAGGGCACAGATGAGTTTTAGGGGCTAGGGCACGTGCATGAACTCCTTTGGTTATTAAAGTCAATGTTACACCTACCGAAGCTGCCTTTGTTCTCTGTCCAAAGTGTGCGGGCGTGTCATGTACGTTGAGCGCAAGTGTGTGTGTGAGGGGTGGTCTTACCTCAGCCCCAGGTGAGTCTGCCCCCTTCCCCCTGGGCAGCCATCAACATCCCCCGGGCAGTGTCACAGCCGCATGCAGGGATGGTCCGGGTGGATGGTGGTACTGTGGCCATGGGTCAGACATAGTCCAACGATGTAGAGCCAGGAGCTCATCGCAGGGCGGGTTGTCATCATCCTCCATGGCCTGCGATAGACACGCGTCCACCCGCAACTGTGTGAGCCCGGCCCGTTGTGCCGCCGGTGGATCGGCAATGGGGGCGGGGGGTGGTGTGCATGCGGGTGGGGTGGGTGGGGTTGGGGAGGGGGGTGAGGGTGCTGGGTGGGTGGATGGGTGGGGGGTGTGGGTGGTCGGCTGTTGCCATGGTGTGCGGTCTGTGGCCATACTACCCGATTCCCACGCCCATCTAGTCAGTGAAGCGGGCGTCTATCAGTCTGTCCCGTGCCCGCTGGGCCAGCCGGTAACGGTGGACAGCCACCCGCCTGTGTCTACCCCGTCTGCCCTGACCATTGCCCCCATCCCCCTCATCTGGGGAGGACTGTGCCTCTTCCTGCTGCTCCTCCACTCCGCCCTCCTCTGCCTGCGGCACATCACCCCTCTGCTGGGCTATGTTGTGCAGGACGCAGCACACCACAATGATGCGGCCGACCCTATCTGACCGATACTGGAGGGCGCCCCCAGAGCGGTCCAGGCACCTGAAACGCATCTTCAGCACGCCAAAGCACCTCTCGATCACTCCCCTTGTCGCTACATGGGCATCATTGTAGCGGTTCTCCGCCTCATTGCGTGGCCTCCGTATAGGTGTCATCAGCCACGATCGCAATGGGTAGCCCCTGTCGCCCAGCAACCAGCCCCTCAGCCGGGGATGGCGTCCCTCGTACATGCTGGGGATGGATGACCGCGACAACACAAATGAGTCATGTACACTGCCTGGGTGACGGGCGCAGACGTGCAGGATCATCATGCGGTGGTCGCAGACCACCTGTACGTTCATCGAATAGGTCCCCTTCCTATTAGTGAACACGGCCCTGTTATCTGCAGGTGGCCGCACGGCGACGTGCATCCCATCGATCGCGCCCTGGACCATGGGGAACCCGGCCACGGCAGAGAAGCCCACGGCCCGGGCATCTTGGCTGGCCCGGTCCACGGGGAAGCGGATGTAGCGGTGCGCCATGGCATAAAGGGCATCTGTCACTGCCCGGATGCACCGGTGCACCGATGTCTGCGATATGCCGGACAGGTCCCCACTATGTGCCTGGAATGACCCCGTTGCATAAAAGTTCAGGGCCACCGTAACCTTGACGGACATGGGGAGAGGGTGTCCCCCGCCAGTGCCACGTGGTGACAGGTGTGCCGGCAGGTGGCAGATGTGTGCCACGGTTTCCCGGCTCATCCGGAGTCTCCTTCTGCATTCCCGGTCCGTAAGGTCCTGGTATGACTGGCGGGGCCGGTACACACGGGGCGCCCTCGGGTGCCTCCGTTGCCGTGGGGCCACGACGTCCTCCTCCCCCTCCTCGTCCTGTCGGTCAGGTGTCCCTCCAGCCTGGGCGGCTGCCGCCTGCCCCTCTGCGGCAGCCTGCGCCGCCTCTCTGGCACGCTCCTCCTCCTCCTCCTCCTCCTCCTCATCCAGGGCAACATAGACATGAGCGGCTGCCACCACGGCGGCCAACATCGCTGGATGATCTGAAAACATGACGGCCTGGTGGGGGGGAGGGGAACGACGACATGTCATCATTGCCCATATCCCCTCCTCCCCCCAGCCAGGTGGCATGGACCGCATGGGTCCAACTGTTGGAGGCTGGCACCTGGCCAGGTGGACCAACTCATTTGCCCTCCCATCACCCTCCTCGGCACGGACCCCCTCCCCAACCTCCACCCTAGCATGGACCCCCCCCCAACCTCCACCCCACCACAGACCCCCCCCCCCCAACCTCTACCCCGGCACGGACCCCCTCCAACCCCCAACCTCCACCCCAGCACGGACCCCCCCCCCCAACCTCCACCCCGGCACGGACCCCCTCCAACCCCCAACCTCCACCCCAGCACGGACTCCCCCCCCCCACCTCCACCCCGGCACGGATCCCCTCCAACCCCCAACCTCCACCCCAGCACGGACCCCCTCCAACCCCCAACCTCCACCCCAGCACGGACCCCCTCTAACCCCAACCTCCACCCCAGCACGGACCCCCTCCAAACCCCAACCTCCACCCCAGCACGGACCCCCTCCCCAACCTCCACCCCAGCACGGACCCCCCCCCCAACCTCCACCCCAGCACGGACCCCCTCCCCAACCTCCACCCCAGCACGGACCCCCCCCCCAACCTCCACCCCGGCACGGTCCCCCTCCACAACCTCCACCCCAGCACGGACCCCCTCCCGGCACTCCCCCGGAGCCCAGCCTACTCTAATCACCCCCTCCCCCCCCGCCGCACACACACACACACAAGCCGAGACACACCTCTCCTCACGCAATCAGTCTGCGGCTACGTTATTTCCTGCCCAGAGCCAACCCCCCAGGCCGTCACTCACCTCCTCGCTGGTCGGCGTGAGCCTGGAGCACCGGGTCACGCCGATGAAAAGGAGGTTTGATTCACGTCGACGTGAACGCTCATCACGTCGACGGGACTTCGGCCCATCCGGAAGGGAGAATATCGGCAGGCCGAAAATCGGCTGCCTTGCGCAGACCCGTGACATTCTCCGCGGCAGCGGCGCCATTAACGCCCCGCCGACTTTTCTCCCTTCGGAGACTTCGGCGGGGGCGGGATTCACGGCGGCCAACGGCCATTCTCCGACCCGGCGGGGGGTCGGAGAATGACGCCCTCTGTGTCCCTGCAGGAGAAGTTGGCCCATAACCGATGGGAGCGGGCCCAGAAGGGCGGCTGTGTGCAGGACATCAGAGTCCTCACCCCCTATGAGGAACAGGCCCTGGAAATCACGGAGGTGGCCAGGACAGAGCGGCGACCACCCTAGACGTTGCCACATGGCGCAGAGGTGAGGAGTCACCGGCCCCACCCAGATGACCTATCACACATGAGTTGTTAATGCCATACAGACTGACCCATCCCACCCACTGACCACATGTGCATTCTCCCGCAGGACCTGGAGCCAACGGCGCTGGCCAATCCAGGATGCCTGGTCTGGCGCCCCCCCGTCCTCATTCTACTCTTCGGAGGTGACTGCATGTTCTTCCCCCTCGACCACTAGCACATCGCCCCGCTGCTGTGCCAGGTTGTGGAGGAAAAAGCACACCACCACAAAGCGGGTGACCCTCCGGAGGGTGTACTGGAGTGCACCACCAGAGTGGTTGAGGTGTCGGAACAGCATATTGAGGAGACCGATGCACCGCTCCATGACAGCCTGGGTGACTGCATGGGCCTCATTGTATCAGGTCTCTGCATCAGACATCAGCATCTCTACTGGAGTCATTAGCCAGGTTCTCAAGGGATACCCCTTATCCCCCAAGAGCTAACTTGCAATCCTGAGGTGGTCCCCGAAGAGGCTAGGGATGTCCAACTGCACCAGGGTGTAGCTGTTGTGCACACTCCCTGGGAAGCGTGCACACAGGTGAATGATCTTCATGTGGTGGGTGCACACGAGCTGGCTGTTCAGGGAGTGGAGCCCCTTCCTTTTGATGTTGGGCACTCCGGTGTTATGCGCCAGGGTTTGAAAAACCCCAAAGTGCATCATGGAGTTCACCTGACCCACAACTTTTAATAGATTGTGGTATGGGGAGCACATGGCCCACTAACAGGTGTGGTACAGCAGAAATGGAAAAGTATTTTTTAAAGCAAAACAATGTTTATTCTATGAACTCAAGTTAACCTTTTTAAAACATACAGTCAACATCTTAGCAACCATTAATTCAAATAAAACCCCCAAAGAATACAACACCAAGTAATTCTTACTTTCCTTTTAACATCCATAAGACTTAAAACACCTTTTAACAGAAGCACATCAGGTTAAAGTCACTACTGAGAGCAGTTATTAGTTTTAAATCACCAAAGGATCGGTTTACATTCTTTAGATTACATAGAGAGACTCTAATACACCTTCTGGCTGTGACTGCAGCTATCCAGCTCTGAAAACGAAACTAAAACACACCTTGCAGCAAAAAGCCTAAAACGAAAGTAAAAAGCTGACAGACAGCCCAGCTCCACCCACTCGCTGACATCACTGCAGTAATTAATACCCATTTCTTAGAGACACTCTCACTACAGATATTTATATACACACCCATTTATAAACACCCATTTGTTAAAGGAACTCTCACATGACACCAGTGAGTGCAAGCCAACATGTGTGCCATCTATTACCCCCTGGACCTGGGCATCCGGGCAATGGCGGAGAATCTTGCTGCCCGGTCATCTTGTTGGGCCTGGCCCATGTCAAAGTTTATATAGTTTTCTGCCCCGGCAAACACGGCATTCCTGACCTCACAGATGCATTTGCGGATTATAACTTGTGAGATGCCACACAAGTCCTTGCGCGAGCTCTGGAATAATCCTGAGACCTAGACGTTCAGGGCTGCGGTGACCCTGACAGCCATCGGGAGCAGGTATACTCCTTCTACACGTGGTGCCAAGTCCGTGCGGACATGGCACAGGTGCTGCGCTGTTCCCGTGTTGAGGCGGAGCCTCCTGCGCACGCAATGTCCGTCATCTCTTCGAAAGACCAGCGACACCGGTACACCTTGGGCTGTCACCGGCTTTCCCCTCTAGGTCCATCGCTGGCCTGATGGGTGGCCGCGTCCTTAGGGCCCTGCACATGGGCCGCTGCCTCGAGCCTTTGTCGACGCTGCTGCCGCCGTCTCCTCCGGCGTCTGGCAGCCTGGCCTGCCAGCAGCACCACAAGGGCAAGTTCCGGTGAGTCCAAGATATCTTCCATCTTGTGTAATATCTGTAAGGAATTAGAAGAGGATGTGAGTCTGACAACCAGCAGTGTTTTCCACCCCGGGACCATCCATGTCCCTCATTACTCCTCCCCAACCCTCCCCCCCCATCCTACATGCTCTGTCCATGCACCCTGGCTACAGTGGGGGCCCTTGCTCACCCCACGCCCCACCCTGGCTGAGGCTGGCCTTCACTTCCATTCAAGCACTGGGGCAGCAACCCCAGTGCCCCTGGCTCTTTACCTGTGGGCGAAGATGGCTACTCACCTCCTCAGATCCCCGCAGCAGCCCTTCTGCCAGCTTCACAATTTTAAAAAGGAGTACTAATCGGCGCCCACATGCCCACCTGCTGGGGAGGCCGTTAGATCACGGGAGGCTGTTAGATAGGGGGTCGCTCCCGTTAATTGCATGGAGATTGGGTTTAAGTGGGGATGATTGGTTTCTCGCCGCTCTCAGGCGAGATCCTGATTTCGCCAATGGGAGCAGGCCAGTTTGATCGCAAACAGATTGGCACGGGCGGGGTTCTCGATTCTGGCCATGATTTAATGGCCTCGCCGCGCTCTCGCTTAAGTGCAACACGGCCACTAAATCCCGCTCATTGTTTTTTGTGTCTTCATTACAGACATGGGGGAATTTTATGCCTCCAACCCCCTCCCCCCAAGCCAACGTATTGACAGGGGGGAGTGGGGCACATAAGACAAGGATGCGTGGCTAATCTGTTGTGAACTTGCCTTGGGATTCCATGGTTTCTTACTCCAGAGAGATATTGCTGGAAACAATGGTCTTTCATTCAAAATACATTTATTTACATCACTAAGTCTTTATAAGATGAAAGGATCCTTCCTGATGATTCCCTTATTTCCTCTTTATTTTTGTCATCATCATTTTTGATCCATGGATGCTTAATGGACATGTATCTTTAAGTCAAGCAGCAGATAGAGGGAGGAATTCAAGAAGTTGCAACATAGCATATGGTGCTGCTAGCTTTGGGCAGCAGAATCCAGACTGTGTGGCTTTGAAGAGATGGTGTGGGAATCAGTTCAATTAGTTGGCTGGTGGCCACAGAATTGGCCAAAATGTTGATTCTGCCCGGTAACAGGTGGTGATTTGGTCCTACTCGAGTGGAGTGATTTTCAGAAACCCAAGGAAAACAGATTTGAGACCTGGACATGCAGTGACAAGGGCCTGCTCCTTCTTTTCTCTCTCCCTCTCCTGAAAGACTGTGAGTTGATGTTTTCCGAATCTACAGAGAACCTGAATGAATGAATCTGCCGTGAAACAATTATAGGCTGCAAACAGTGACCTGGATCAGAAAGCTTACTTTGAAGGAAGGTCTGCTTAAAGACAGTCATCTGAAACAAAGCCTCTTTTTCCTTTTACTTATTACTTTCCTCCCCTCCATTCCCTCCCCTCTGTGTAGTCTGTCTTGCGTGTGTGTGTATAGAGGATGGCAGGGGGTGGGGAGGCACAAGTTAAAGTGGGGGACTAGAAATTAGCAAATAGTGAACCACTTGTATTTGCTGCATATTTCATTATAGTTCTTGTTACAAATACATTGTAATTGTGTTTAAACTTACAAACCTGGTGACTGTAATTATTGGATAGCCAAGGGCCAAAGACTTTGGGTATTTTTCTAAGAATTATTGGTTAATTCAATTGTGTTGTGACTCTGGGTCAAGGGGGTTGGAATTGACCGTGCCCTGGCCCAGGGTGTCGTAACAAAGGTCATAGGACGTCAAGACATGACTACAGCTCCTCTCTGACGTTCTTCTCACTCATTTTCTCTCAGTGACTGACATCACAATGACTTAGCATCTCATGTCCATGCTCCATATAAACTGTTTGAGTTAACCCTTTACTCCACATCTCCCCAGAATCTCTATCCCATATTATTTCCACTTCTCTCTCTCCATGCTCTTTATTGAAGTCTCACTTCTCCCTCTTCAGGCTCTTTTATTGAAACCTCAACTCTCTCTCCGCTCTTGTTTGAAGTCTCACCCCCCTCTCCCAGCTCTTTATTGAAGACTCGCTTTTCTCTCTGCTCTTTACAATAATAATCTTTATTGTCACAAGTAGGCTTACATTAACACTGCAATGAAGTTACAGTGAAAAGCCCCTAGTCACCACATTCCGGTGCCTGGAGGAAACCCACACAGACACAGGCAGAAAGTGCAGACTCCGCACAGTGACCTAAGCCAGGAATCAAACCTAGGATCCTGGCGCTGTGAAGCAACAGTTGCTACTCACTGTGCTAACGTGCTGCTAACTGTGCTAACACACTCTCTCTGCTCTCTATTGAAGGCTCAACTCGATCTCTCTGCTCGTTATTGAAGCCTTGTTCACTTCACGAGTGAACTTTATTGAAGTCTCAGCTCTCTCTGCTCTTTATGGAAGTCTTATCTCTCTCTCTCCATGCTCTTCACTGAAGTATCACCTCTCTCTTGCTGCTTTTTACTGAAGTCTCACCTCTATGCTCTTTATTGAAGTCTCACCTCTTTCTCTATGCTCTTCGTTGAAGTCTCACGTCTCTCTCCGCTCTTTATTGAAGTCTCCCCTTCTATCCGCATTCTTTATTGAAGTCTTACCTCTCCCTTCCGCTGTTTATTGAAGTCTCGACTCTCTCTCCCCGTTTTACTGAAGTCTCTCCTGTCTATCCGCATTCTTTATTGAAGTCTTAACTCTCCCTCTGCTCTTTATTGAAGCCTCAACTCTCTCTCCATGCTCTTTGTTGAAGTCGCGACTCCCTCAACTCTTTTTACTGAAGTCTCCCCTCTCTAGCCGCATTCTTAATTGAAGTCTTACCTCTCCCTCTGCTCTTTGTTAAAGTCTCGGCTCGCTCTCTCCCCACTTTTTATTGAAGTCTTGTCTCAGGATTCCTTTGCCTCTTACTCTGAAGGAGATCTTTCTGGAGGGATTGGTCTTTCATTCAAAGTACCTTTATTTCCACCACTAACTCTTTACAATGTTCTAAAACATTAGGGCATAGCTATAGATCCTCTCTAAAGTGAATCTCATTCATCTTCTCTTGGTGGGTAGCTTCACTATGGTGTAGCTCCTTGCACACATGCTTAGAAGCTATTTTGAGAATTAACCTTTTACTTTCAGCTCTTCAACCATATCACAAGCTGTTACCCCCTCATTTGTGACTTCCCCCAGCTTCTAAAATGCCACCCACCCATACACCACTCCTTCCCCCTCCCTTAGGTCCCCATTTCCTCTCCAACTAAGAACCTCAGACATCTCCTTAATGACTGCAGGTAGTCCCAGCAGAGGCCAGTGCTCGAATTACTCAACTGCTGGCCTAACAGATTGACCAGCAGTTCTCAAGAGTGGGGCTTCCTTTCAGTGAAAGGGCGGAAGACCTGGGCCGGGATTCTCCAATCCCGCAGCCAGGTTCTGACGCCAACGTGAAAAGCGGTGCCAACCACTCCGGCGTCAATGGTCCCCGATAATGAGGAATGCTACCCTTCCTAGAGGGCTAGGTCGGTGCCGGAGTGGTCCCCGCCGCTCCAGCCAGCGCGAGTTCGCGCATGAGCGCTACGGCCGGCGTGATTCCGTGCATGCGTGGAATGGACGGCGTGATTCCGCGCATGCGCGTAGATTCCTGTCTCCGCCGGCCTCCGGGCAATATGGCGGAGCCCTACAAGTCAGTCGGCTCAGTGTGTCTACTGGTGGAGGGGGGTGGGGAGAGGGGGGGTTGGTGAGGGCATGAGCAATATATCACCCCCCCATAAAATTCAGCCCATAATTGGTAAACCAGGAATAGTATGTATTTTTACTCTTTATCTCTTTATCCTAATTGTGTTGTGAAATCTAACTGTTCAATATTGCATCGGGCCTTTGCTGGTTGCTGCAACAAAAATGCTGAACTGCTTAGTAGCTAACAACAAAGTATTTGCCGCTGTTCTATATTCTTTGTATGTAATTGAATGGAGAAGTCATAATGGATTTGTGCAGTTACTGAATGTGGGCAAAAAGACTCAGAGGAGAGACTGCAAAACAATTTCTTCATGAGCAATGCAATAAATACTGTACACAATAAATACATTTTGCATTGTGAAAGAAAATTCTAATTAATTATCATTAATTAAGCGTGCAGATTTCGTCTTTCTGCAAAACTAACGACCTTGGGCATCTGATGTAGATTTTGTACAAAAGCTTTTATAACGTTTGAGGTGAATGCTGTAAAAACGGCAATTTGTTGAACTTCATAAGTACTATCAAGTGCACAAAAGATTAACAACTTCCATTTATATAGTGCCTTTAATGGAGGGACACATTCAAAGGGACTTCACAGTAATGTAAAGAGACAAGAAATGAACACTGAGTCAAAGAAGGAGATTTTGGGAGAGAACTGCCCTGAATATTGTCTGAGAAATAATACATTCTTCCATTCTGTAAATGTCAGGTTTCTGCTGATTTGTATGTCTTCATTCCAGTGTATACCATTTCAAAGACTAACAAGGCAATAGATGAAAATTCTTCTTGCAGAATGGGCTGCCAGATGAAAAGTATGGGTGCAACAGGCACACATCAAAAACTTCATGATAATGGGCAGGCACTCACCCATTGGACCAACATCTTTCAATTTATTAGCATGACAAAGGACACAATTATTTTGGACATGCCTGAATGCAATTTTCATTAACTTTGCAATGATTTATTAACAAAAGTGTCATGGATGTAATAAAAGCAGCAGGACTCCACGAAATGCCAAAACAAAAGAAAAATTAAAAGAGCAAAGAACACGGCACAATTTCTGAACATACTTTGTGACATCGGGGTCAGGAAGGTTGTTTGATTCTATCACACGCATTGCACTGGTGAATGAACTTTGCAATTAACAAACAGTAAGCACAAAATGCTAATACCTCATTTAAATGTAATTGCATATGGATTACAAGACACTGACATTGTAAAAGAATCTCTTAAGTTATGTGACCTAGAACTATCGACCAAAAATGGATTTAAATCAGTCCTTTCACAAAAAGGTTCAGCAACTCATCTTTAGGCCTATATATTGAGCAGGCAATTGTGGTCCTTTAAAATACCAATAGAGTCATGTGATTTGAATGATGTCATATATCAGACAGCTTTCATATGACTAATAACACGATGATATCTTTGCATTTAATGCCCCAAACACACAAATAGTTTTGCTTCTTCAAATTATACATTTCTGGTGCCCCATGGCTTCAAATCCTTGTGGAATGACATCAAGGGGAGCATGTTACAAACACCGTGAAGAGAGGAAAATCTGTAATATCAATTTTTGACAGTCACATAAAACCTCCTTTATGTCCTAGTGATATCTGCCATTTGTCTGAAGAATACGAAGCAGTAAATGCCTTCTCTGTTGATTAAATGCAGAGGTCTTTAATCAAAGTGCTGGGAAATTTGTTCAGTAGAAACGTGGACAAAAGGAGAATAACACGATTATGTTTTATAGGCTTGGTGGTGTATACCTCGGAAAAACGAATCAATTACCGTTTCATTATGGCACAGTAGCCATTAGAGATGCCGTATTCTAAAGACAACTTAATGCTTCTTACCTGCTGAAATGCCACTCTGTTTAGTACCAATAACAGGATGAAATTGATGCTCGTGGTATGTTGGATGGAGGTATTTAATGAAGCCTTCATCCTCTTATTTTCAAATAAATGTTACGAAATCTGCCTCAATTTTCTTTTCCTGGTACCAGTGGAAAGCAGCTTTGCAGATGTAATTCTCCATATGGTGGGCTCCCAATTTTATCTGTGGAAGTAAGTTGATACCAAAGACAATAAAGCAGGGAAAGGAAAGTCTCGGAGAATCATGGCTATCTTTCCTTGTGAATCTCCAAACAATATGGTACGGAACCAATTTCCTTCTCATTCCATATAAGTCAGAAAAATAAAACATAACTTGGCAACTGTATAATCTTATTTGTTCATTACTTTCCAAATACATTTTACAGCGGGGCACCACTTGGTGCAAGTAGAGGTGCTTTCTGTTAAGCAGTATGTTTTAAAATACTATAGGGGGTCTTTTTAAGGCATGGTAGCCTTACTCCCACCATCATACCTTGGTGGCATGTTGAAAAGGCACCCAACATCACCAGCCAACCTTTGAAGAAAGAAGATGGACCTCTTGAAAAAAAAAAATGGATCTCCAGGAACACTTAGAGGCTGGAAGATGGACCTCCTCTTGACACTTAATCAAGAAGATCCAACCATAGTTCCTCTCTACACACAATTATGTGGCGTTCCGTGGTACAAGATTGCTGGCGGCCTCCATTCTGAACAGCCCCAGGCATTGTTCCCACTGGCAGCACAGAGAATCGGGGGCGGGATTCTCTGCGAACCGGCGGGGCGGGAAACTCCGGCACGAAGGAGTGGCGTGAACCACTCCGGCGTCGGGCCGCACCTTCAGGGGCTAGGCCAGCGCCGGAGTGGTTTGCGCCGCACCGGCTGGTGTGGAAGGGGCGTGGCACCATGCCAACCGGCGGCGAAGTGCCTCCGCCGGCTGCCGCGAGTTGGCGCATGCGCGGGAGCGCCAGCGTGTGCTGGCGTAATCGCAGCGCATGAGCAGGGGGGGTTCATCTCCGCGCCGGCCATCGCGGATCAGTACACCGGCCGGCGCGGAGGAATAGAGTGCCCCCACGGCACAGGCCGCCCGCGGATCGTGTGCTCCGATCGCGGGCCAGGCCACCATGGGGGCACCCCCCAGGGAGAGATGCCCCCGCGACCCCCCCTAGGGCCCCGGAGGCCGCCCGCGGAGTCAGGCCCCGCCGGTACGTACCTGTCGTAACATACGCATGTGGGAACCGCTGAAAACGGGCGGCCACTTGGCCCATTGCGGGCGGAGAATCGCCGGGGGGGCCGCTGCTAGCGGCCGCCGATGGGCGCGGCGCGATTCTCGCCCCTGCCAAATCCCCGGCACCAGAGAATTCTGCAGCCGGTGGGGGGTCGGAGAATCTCGCCCCGGGTGTAGGTGGAAGATGCATGTCAGGCCTTCATCTGCATCCCATTAGTGTGATGCAAATCGGTTTCACACTGGCCCCCAACGGGTTTCCCGATCCACCATAGCAGGCGCCAGCAGGAGATCCCACGGGAAATTCACGCCAGCGTGAAACTGATTTTTGGACTCTTGCTGAATTATGCCTCGCCGTCCACCATTGAATCCGCCAGAGGGGTGATGGGAGAATTCCGCACATAATGTCAGCTATTACAATAGGGTAGAGAGTAGTGTTATCAGTTCAGTGACTATGCATCTGTAAATTTTTGCATTCCCTCTTACTATTTATCCCATGCCTTTAGTTGGCAAAGTCCAGTAAACCTATAATTGACAGTCAGAAAGCACTCAGAATTGAAGATTTCCTCTTGTCAAATAGACTACTCTTAAAGTTGAAACAAATGCACATAAGCATAGGCACATTCTGATGGGTTTTACTACACAATGACAATGACAGTCAAATCCATTCCAAATACTTGAACAGTTTTGAGGATCAAATCTTTGAATCTGTTAAAACATAAAATCATTTGGTTCTCGGTAGAAGACTATCATAATACTGTCCTTTTGCCCCTAGGTCTGAAGATTGAATTCAGTACAGACTCGTGGGTTGAAAATATCAACCTGCTGCCCAAGTGAAATGAGTTGGGATAGTCACAGCCCAGTTCCTGGTATGTTTGAGTCTAACATCAAAACACTGGCCGCAATGCTGCACTAATTTAATTAAACTGGTAAGCTCTCTCAGTGAATTTGGTGTGCCAAGCCCTGGGGTTGAGTTGCATTGTTGGAACAAAGCGGAGGCAGCCTTAATCTTGTTGACTTCTGTCTCTACCCTGATACAGTCAAAAAAAGTAGAAAAAAGTGGGGGGAAAATGAGCACAAAATGAAAAATTGCTTTTTTTTGTTTAGAAACATCCATATTTTGAAAATTAAATTATACAACTGAATCCAATTTGACTTTCTCAATTGCCAAGAACGTGAACTATATTTACAGTTTTACCTTTTGTAACAGAATTTTTTATCAACACAGATATTTCAATTGATTTTTTAAAAGTATGCTTATGGGCGGATTTCCGGTACAGCGGTATGAAGAGTGGCAGCACCTCGGGTGGCTCCCGCGCAGGCCCTGGCAATCCGTGCTTTCCTGCACGTTTTCTGCGATCAGACTTGACGGCAAAGCAAACAGCTGGAAATCAGGGGATGGGATGTCAAAATCAACATCGAAGAGGGGCGGAGGGGAAAAATTGCAAGCGTCAAGCCCGAGTAAGGACTCATTGAAGGTGGCGGGGGAAGCAGCCATGTCCATCCCCTCGACGTTGGTGGTAGCAAGAGAATTAAAAATGCGCAGATGGATGGACATTTCCAGAAGCGTGGCCAAGAATTGAAGGCTTCATTTAAAACTGCGGTGGAGGAAGCTTTCGGCCCAGTAAAGGAGCAACTGAACAAGATGACTCAGGCGGTAGGCGAGCAGGCGGAGAAGTTCAAAGGCGTGGAGGAGGCTTTACCTCAACACAATGACAAACCTGCGTCTTTGGAGACTGAAATGGCGATTGTTGGGGACAAGAATAAGGGCCTCAATGCGAAACTGGATGTTATGGAAAATTGGTCCAGGCACATGAGTGCAGTGTTAATGTAAGCCTACTTGTGACACTAATAAAGATTATTATTAGTATTATTACTATGAACCTGAGGCTCGTGGGTCCACCGGAGTTGAGCCAAGCTTTCCATTCAGGATTCGACAGCAGGGCCCAGGGGGCGCCGATCCTTAATAATAAAAGGATCTGGTTTCGTTCGGAGTAGTTATTAGCAGATGCGAGAGCGAGGTATGTTATAGTAACGGGGGTGTTAGAAGGGATCCCGGTGGTGTTGGTGAACGTGTACACCCGAATTGGGATGATACAATGTTCATGAAACGGTGGTGGCAGCGATATCGGATCAGGGTACCCATGAGCTTATTATGGGAGAAAACATGAGTTGTGTGCGAGACCCAAGGACACCTCATTCTAGGCCATGATTGCTGTTATTCCTGGGGGAGGAGGGGGTGGGGGGGGATATGGCTAAGGCGTTAATTTCTTTTATGGAGGAAGCAGTGGGGGGGGGGGGGGCGGGGGCAAACCCTTAGCTGTTCGGACACCCGGGGAATAAGAGTTTTCAGTATACAATGTATTTTCCAGGATTGACTATTTTGTCATAAGCCAAGCGCTAGTGGCAGGGGTGAAGAAATCTAAGTACTTGCCGGTGGTCATTTCTGACCATGCTCCACATTGGGTTTAGGTAGAGGGCATTGAAAGGGAAAACGGCTGGATGTTGGTCTGTTAGCGGACATTGGGTTCTGTGCAAGGATCTCAGGGGCTATCCAGGAATATATTTTGAACAATGACAATGAGGAGGTCTCTCTTTCGACATTAGGGGAAGCGCTGAAGGTTGTCATTAGGGGAGAAACTATATTTTTCAAGGCCCATGTAGAGCTGGAGGCAAGGAAAAAACGGGAAAAACTCGTCGACAATATTATAGAGGTAGATCACAAGTATGTGGAAAGACCATCCCCAGAACTATTAGCAGAGAGGAAAAAACTACAAACGTTGTTCAATCGGATCTCTACAGATATGATGGTACAACAGTTAAGGCGAACTAAAGGGCTCTGCGATTTCACAATGAACACATCAGATCTAAGTTCTGTAGTCCTGCCATATCCATCCATGAATGGTGGTGGACAATTAAACAACTCACTGGAGGAGGAGGCTCCGCAAATATCCCCATCCTCAATAATGGAGGAGACCGGCACATATGTGCAAAAGAGAAGGCTGAGGCATTCGCAACAATCTTCAGCCAGAAGTGCGAGTGGATGATATGATCCATCGCGGTCTCCTCCAGAGGTCCCCAGCATCGCAGATGTCAGTCTTCAGCCAATTCGATTCACTCCACTTGATATCAAGGAACGGCTGAAGACACTGGATACTGCAAAGGCTATGTGCCCTGACAATAGTACTGAAGAGTTTTGCTCCAGAACTTGCCGCACCCTTAGCCAAGCTGTTCCAGGACAGTTACAACACTGGCATCTACGCGGCAATGTGGAAAATTGCCCAGGTGTGTCCTGTACACAAGAAACATGACAAATGCAACCCAGCATTTAGTCTACTCTCCATCATTAGCAAAGTGATGGAAGGAGTCATCAATAGTGCTATCAAGTGGCACTTACTCAGCAATAACCTGCTCCACCAGGGTCACTCAACTGACTTCATTACAGCCTTAGTTCAAACATGGACAAGAGAATGCCAGAGGTGAGGTGAGAGTGACTGCCCTTGCCATCAAGGCAGCATTTGACCAAGTCTGGCATCAAGGAGCCCTAGCTAAACTGGATTCAATGGGAATCAGGGGGGAAACTCTCCGCTGGTTGGAGTCATACCTGGCACAAAGAAAGATGGTTGTGGTGGTTGGAGGTCAATCATCTCAGCTCCAGGTCATCACTGCAGGAGTTCCTCAGGGTAGTGTCCTAGGCTCAACCATCTTCAGCTGCTTTATCAATGACCTCCCTTCCATCATAAAGTCAGAAGTGGGGATGTTTGCGGATGACTGCACAATGTTCAGCACCATTCACGACTCCTCAGATAATGAAGCAGTCCATGTCCAAATACAGCAAGAACTGGACAATATCCAGGCTTGGGCTCACAAGTGGCAAGTTACATTTGCACCACACAAGTGCCAGGCAATGACCATCGCCTACAAGAGAGGGTCTAACCATCGACCTTGACATTCAATATTACCACCGCTGAATCGCCCACCATCAACATCCTGGGGTTACCAGTGATCAGAAACTGAACTGGACTAGCCATATTAATACTTTGGCTACCAGGGTGGGTCAAAGTCTAGGAAACCTACGGTGAGTAACTCACCTCCTGACACCCCTCCCCCCCAAAGCCTGTTCACCACCTGCAAGGCACAAGTCAGGAGTGTAATGGAAGACCCTCCACTTGCCTGCATGAGTGCACCTCCAACAACACTCAAGAAGAAGCTCGACACTATCCCGACAAAGCAGCCTGCTTGATTGCTCCCCCTTCCACAGACATTCAAACCCTCCACCACCGATAGTGGCAGCCATGTGTACCATCTACAAGATGCACTGCATTAACTCACCAAAGTCCAGTATCTTCCAAACTCACGACCATAACCATCTAGAATGACAAGAACAGCAGATACCTGGGAACCCAACCACCTGGAGATTCCCCTCCAAGTCACTCACCACCCAGACTTGGAAATATATTGCCGTTCCTTCACTGGGGCAACATCTTGGAACTCCTTCCCTCACAGCACAGTGGGTGCACCTACACTTCAAGGACTGCAGCGGTTCAAGAAGGCAGCTCACCGCCACTTTCTGAAGGACATCTAGGGATGGGCAATAAATTCTGGCCTAACCAGCAATGCCCACATCCCGTAAATTAATTTTAAAAACATTTGGGGAAAAAGTGAGTTGGCTCCTGGCATATCAACTGATGAAACAGGAGGCTGAGATGGAGGTTGCCCAGATTAGGATTTGGGATGGGAGGGCTGGTCTTGGATCAGGAGAAGGTAAATGAGGTATGTAAGACATTTTACAAAAACGGATACAGGTCCGAGCTTCCAGGGAATGTGAAAGATATGGTGGAATTTCTGGGTGAGCTGGATTTTCCCCAGGTGGAGGGAGAGTTACGGGAGGACCTTGAAGCTCTGCTGGAGTTGGTGAGATCAAGTAGGTGATGAAATTGATGTACTGAGGGAAGGCACTGGAACCCGGCGGGTTCTTGGTGGAGTTCTACAAAAAATTCATAGACCTATTAGCTCCTCTATTGTTCGGGATGTTCAGGGACTCTTTGGAGAGAGGTGCTTTGCCACAGGCCCTGGGACAGGCTTCGATTTCCTTGCTCTTGAAAAAAGACAAATACCGCTTCGATGATGGGTCATATAACCAATTTCCCTGGTTAAATGTGGACGCAAAGTGTTAGCTAAGGTGTTGGCGTTAAGCCTGGAACCTTGTCTGCCAGAGATTGAGCAGAAAGACCAATCAGGATGTTGTCAGCGAACATGAGACAGCTGTTGAATGTGGTGCTTACTCTGGGGGAGGGTCAGGTTCCAGAGATAATCTTGCTTGATGCGGAGGAATCATTCAACCGGGTAGAGTGGAACTATCTGTTTGCGGTATAAAGAAAATTTGAATTTGGGCTTTATAGCGTGGGTGTGGCTGCTGTATACGGCCCATTCACCAGTGTTTGTACGAAGAAAGGGACCACTGACCCCTTTCATAACTAATCTTTACTGTTGTAAAGGAAGGTGGGGTGGGGGCGGGGGTATTTTTGTATGTTTTGTATTAAAAGTGTTAAAAATTATAATTAAAATATTTCCAATAAAAAAGTATTCTTATGGGCAAGTAAAATGTAAATACTGGGTTCTGGTTTAATTACTGGTCCACTGCACCAAACACCATAAGCATTCTTCTTCCATGATGTATCACAGTAGTGAATGAATAAATCAGCTGTGTTACCAAAGGTAGATACTGATGGATTAGCAAGGCGCCTGGATAAATTTGTCAGATTTTGATGGAAAACAACACAAATATGTAAAACCTTTGATGAATTGTTGGTAATATCTAACCTAAAGTCAGATTCACCCGTCACTAATGGAATGTATATATTTCTAGTTACAGTACAATGTATAACCTCATACATCACTTTCTTTGCATTCATTTACATGATATACACAATTCACACTAAAATAGTTAATCGATATTCACTCTGAAAACTATGTATTACAACAGGCTTAATTATTTTACAGTTAATTTCAAAACTAGCCATTACTATTATCCAAAAGATGTTTTTAAAAAGTATATGTCAGCTATGCCAACAAAACAACTATCTGCCTCTTTGGTATTGAGATATTGGGGGGGAAGCATAACTGAAAAAATGCTGGGTGTAGATCAAGTGAGAGATTCTAGTGATAGAAATCTGAATCCCACCTATTATGAGTTTTAACAGCAGCAAGGTGAAGACAGGTAGCCAATCCATTTGCAGGTGAGCAATTTGATTACAAAAATGAGGTTGCATACCTCACATATAACTACCAACATTACATTTACCTCTGGACAGCCACATTTCCCGAGCCTTGGGGAGCCTGGAAGCTAAAGAGAAGTGAGAACTCTAGGTTCCCGGAGGTGAGTGCCTTCCCACTTACCTACTGGGTCTAGAGTACCTGCGTCGCCATTCTCCCATGATTCGCAGACCCCCAGCGCATTGTGCATCCTCCGGTGATGGTGGTGAGCCACTTTTTTGAACTGCTGCAGTCTATCAGGTGTAAGTACACCTACAGTGCTGTTAGGAAGGAGCTCCAGGATTTTGGCCCAGCGACAGAGATTTGGTTCCAAATCAGTAGGATATGTGGATTAGGAGGGAGTTTGCAACGGGTAGTATTTCCATGCATCCTTTTCCCTTGTCCTAGGTGATAGAGGTCATGGATTTAGAGGATGCTATCAAAAGAACTTGGACAAGTTACTGCAGTGCATCTCATATATGGTACACATTGCTGCCACTGTGAATTAGTGGTGGAAGGAGTGAATGTTTAAGGTGGTGGATGGGGTGTTGATCATGTGGGCTGCTTTGTCCTGGACCATGTAGTGCCTATTGAATGTTGTTTGAGCCACATTTATCCAGGCAAGTGGAGATGTGTTCCATCACAATCCTGACTTGTGCCTTGTGCATGGTGGACAGGTTTTGGGGATTCAGAAGATGAGTATCTCACTGAAGAACTCCCAGCTTTTGACCTGTTCTTGCAATCATAGGACAGGATTTTCCAGCTCATCCCACTGCCAGGATCTTCTGGTCCTGCCGAAGTTGACCCCTTGCATGGGTTCCCGTTTTTGTCATTGATTTCAGCGGGACGAGAAGATCCCAGCAGCAGCCAATAGCTCACTGCCTCTGCCGTGGGAAAATCCACCCCGGAGGCACCAGAAAATCCCAGCCATAGTATTGTAAGGGCCCTCCCTGTTGATTCCCTTACTTCCCATTTCTTTTACTTTGCGGTTATCATTCTGATCCATGGATATTTAATGGACATATACCTTTAAGTCGAGCAGAGGAAGTTTGGAACACAAATGTTGCAAAATAGTACATCATTCTATTGGAGATTTAGCTTTTGAACAGCAGAACTCAGACTTTCTGGCACCTGAGAGATAGGAATGATTTGGTTTGATTGGTTAGCTGATGGCCAATGAATTGGCCAAAGGCCTTATTCTGCCCAGCGACACATAGGATGGTTTTCAGAGAACCCAGGAATGGACAGTTGGGTCCTGGATGCTGAGAGGAGAATCTGTGAGCTGCTGTCTGTCTGTCTGTCTCTCTCCCACTTTCTCCAGAAATGCTGCCCAGCTGTTATTTTCTGAACCTGCAGAGAGGTTCTTGAGACCTGGATGAATCTACAGTGAACACCATTACAGACTGAAAGCAAATACCTCCAACTGAAGATCTGGACTGAAGAAAGGTGTACTGGAAGCTATCCATCTCAAACATAGACTTTTATCCTTCTTATTTTTCTTTGCACCCCTCTTTCCCCCTCTGTGTTTGTCTGTCTTGTGTGTGTGTAGAGGATGGGATTGAGTTAAAGAAGGGGATATAGGAATTAGATCATAGTTAACCAGTTGTATTTGCTGCATATTTACTCATAATCATTGTTATTAGAAACATTAATTGTGTTTATATTTACAAACCTGGTGACTATAGTTATTGGACAGTCAAAGACCTGAGACTTTGGATATTTTCTAATAATTCATTGTTAATTTCAATTGTGTTGCAACTCCAGGTCAAATGGGGCTGGAATTGACCCCACGGGGTGCCGTAACAGTATTTACATGGCTGGCCCAGTTCAGTTTCTCATCAATGGTAATGTCTGGTGTGTTAATAGTGTGGAATTCAGTGATGATCATGCCATTGAATGTCGAGGGCAGACGATTAGATTCTCTCTTGTTGGAAATAGTCATTGTTTGGCACCTGTGTGCCATGAATGTTACTTGCCACATATCAGCCCAAGGCTGAACATTATCCATGTTTTGCCGCATATGGGAATGGACTGCTTCAGTGTCTGAGAAGTCGCGAATGGTGCTGAATATTGTGCCATCGTTAACGAACATCCCTACTTCTGACCTTGTGCTGGAGAGAATGTTATGATGAAGCAGCTGAAGATGGTTGGGCCTAGGACACTAACTCCTGCAATGATGTCCTGAGGTTGAGATGATTGGCCCCAATAATCACAGCCACCTTCCTTTGTGTTAGGTCTGACTCTAACCAGTGAAGAGTTTTGCCCCTGGTTCCCAGTTTTTCTAGGGCTCCTTGATGTTGCACTTGATCCAATGCTGCCTTGATGTCAAGGGCAAACACTCTCACCTCACCCCTTGAGTTCAGTTCCTTTGTCCAATTTTGTACCAAGTCTGTTTGACGTTTGGAGTTGATTGGTCCTGGCGGAAACCAAACTGAGCATCAGTGAGCTGCTCGCGAACACTGGGTAGTTTTCAGCATGGTCGTGTAGATGACAGTGTTGTTGCTCTACCCAAGCAGCTTGACTACAGGCACAGCTAATTTTTGAGGACAATTCATCAATATTATTGCCAGGATATTGTCAGGATCCATCGCCTGTCCTGTGTCCAGTGCCTTCAGCCACTCCTTGATATCATATAGAGTCAATCATATTGGCTGAAGACTTGCATCTATGATGTTGGGGACCTCAGGAGGTCAAGAACAAAAATAAAATATTAATTGTAACTATAGATTGACAATTTACACTGGACCTATAGTATCCCACACAATGCCACAAAGGCTGGCATGGCACTTTAACCTGACGGCTTGCATCCTAAGTACTTATGAAAATGGCTGTGGAGATAGTGCATGCATTGGTTGTAAAATATCCTCGGCTCTGGAAAGGTCCCAGTGGATTGGAAAGCTACAAAGAAAACAGATAGTCAAATATCTGTCATTGGAAAATTTTAGAATCCATTATTAAGGCAGTAATAACAGGATAGTTAAAATACCGTAATTAAATCATGCAGAGTCGATATGGCTTCGTGAAAGGGAAATCCTGTTTGACAAACATATTGGAGTTCTTTGAGGAGGTATCAAGCAGTATGGCTGAAGTGGAACCAGTTGCCGAAGTGTACGTGGATTTTCAAAAAGCATTTGATAAGGTGTCACTTCAAAGGTTATGGCACAAAGTAAGACATCATAGTTTTCGGGATGATATATTAGCAGGGATACAGAATTGGAAAACTGACAGTAAACAGAGAATTGGGATTAAAGAGTCATTTTCAGGTTGGCGAAACATTACTAGTGTCGTGTTATAGGGATCAGTGTTGGGGACTCAGTTATTTACAACCTATCATAATGAGTTGGACAAAGAGACCAATTGTATTTTAGCCAAATTTTGCTGGTGATACAAAGGTAGCTAGGAAATCAAGTTGTGAAGATGATATCAAAGAGTCTGCAAAGGAACGTAGCTGAATTAAGTGAGTAGGCAACAATTTGGCAGATGGAATATAATATGGGAAAATGTGTGGATGTCCACTTTGGCAAAATAGAAAGGCAGAATATTATTTAAATGGAGAGGTAACAGAGGGAGCTGGGCGTCCTTGTACATGAATCACAAAAACCTAGCATGGGCTACAGCAAGTAATTAGAAAGGCAAGTGGACTGTTGGTCTTTATTGTGGCAACACGATAGCACAGTGGTTAGCACTGTTGCCTCACAGCGTCAGGGTCCCAGGTTCGATTCCCAGCTTGGGTCACTGTCTGTGCGCAAACTGCACGTTCTCCCTGTGTCTGCGTGGGTTTCCTCTCACAAGTCCCGAAAGACGTGTCTGTTAGGTGAATTGGACATTCTGCATTCTCGCTCAGTGTACCAGAACAGGCGCCGGAGTGTGGCGTCTAGGGGATTTTCACAGTAACTTAATTGCCGTGTTAATGTAAGCCTACTTGTGACACTAATAAAGATTATTATAAGATAGTGGATTGGAGTATAAAAGTCACAAAGTTTAGCAACAGCTGCATGTGGCATTAGTGATATCGCAGCTGGAGTACAGTTTTCGTCTTGTTATCTGAGGAAAAAAATACTTGCATTGAAAGCAGTTCAGGGAAGTTTGAATAGACTGATTCCAGGATGAAAATGTTGTCTTAATGAGGAAAGGTTGAATAAGTTGGGCATATACTCATTGGAGTTTGGAAGAATGAGAGGTGATCTTATTGAAACATTCCGAGAAGGCTTGACTGGGTAGATACTGAGAGGATGCTTACTCTCATGGGGGAATCTAGAATTAGTGTGGCACCGTTTAGAAATAGGGGGGTGGGGTATCACAACCAAGTCATGGCAGGTCAGAGCCATAAGATGTGGCAAGCCGGTTAAAAGCCCATTGCCTTCGGTGGAACCCGGAAACTCCCACCGGCAGGAGAGGCCAGAAAATTCCACCCAAGGGGTATCCCATTTAAGATAGAAAAGAGGTAGAATTTCTTCTCTAAAATGGCTTTTAATCTTTGGACTTCTCTTCCATAGAAAACAGGGGAGTCTGATCCATTGAATATATTCACGGCTGAGTTAGACAGTTTTGATTGATAAGGGCATGCAGGGAAATGGGAGCAGGCAAAAAAGTGGAATAAGGCCACAATCAGATCAGCCATCACCTTTCTGAATGGCGGAACAGAATTATTAAGCCAAATGGCCTACTCCTGTTTTTATTTGTTATGATCTTATGACATTACAGGTAGGAATAAAGGGACATAGGAACAAAAATAGGCCATTTAGCCCACTGAGCCTCTT
The DNA here is from genome assembly GCF_047496885.1 of Scyliorhinus torazame. Lineage (NCBI taxonomy): Eukaryota > Metazoa > Chordata > Chondrichthyes > Carcharhiniformes > Scyliorhinidae > Scyliorhinus > Scyliorhinus torazame. The sequence goes on from NC_092707.1 coordinate 308,678,601, forward strand.
CCAATTAATTAGGTTCAATTAGATCATTCAATTTAATCATGGTGCAGTGGGTTAGCCCTGTCGCTTCACGGCACTGAGGTCCCAGGTTCGATCCCAGCTCTGGGTCACTGTCCGTGTGGAGTTTGCACATTCTCCCCATATTTGTGTGGGTTTCGCCCCCACATCTCAAAGATGTGCAGGCTAGGTGGATTGGCCACGCTAAATTGCTCCTTAATTGGAAAAAATTAATTGGGTACACTAAATTTGAAGGGGGGAACGATAGCACAGTGGTTTCACAGCTCCAGGGTCCCAGGTTCGATTCCCGGCTTGGGTTGCTGTCTGTATGGAGTTTGCACTTTCTCCCCGTGTGTGCGTGGGTTTCCTCCGGGTGCTCCGGTTTCCCCCCACAGTCCAAAGATGTGCAGGTTTGGTGGATTGGACTTGCTAAATTGCCCTTGATGCCCAAAAAGGTTGGGAGGGGTTACTGGGTTATGGGGATAGGGTGGAGGTGTGGGCTTGGCTAGGGTGCTCTTTCCAAGGGCAGGCTCAGTGGGCTAGATGCCCTCCCCTTCTGCACTGTAAATTCTATGATAGTCATATTCTATTTATGATAGTCAACTCCATTTTTCTGCCTTTGCATCATGTCACTCGATAATTGTACGAATGAAAACGTGTCAATCTCCATTTTGAAAGTTGCTTTTTAACAGGACATAGATTGATGGAGATAATGGGGAAAATTGTGACAGATGGAGTTCTGTGCGGACAGCCTGGGGTCACCAACCTTAGACCTGAGATCAAAAGACTCAAAACTATAAATGAGCAAAGGAATTTGGGTGTCCAGGTACACAAGATACAAAAGGTGATTAAAAGGCTATTGAGATGGTGGCCTTTGTCCATAAATGGTTGGAATTCAAAAGTATAGGAGCTATACTTCAGTGGTCTTTTTTTTATTCATTTAAGGGATGTGGGCCAGCATGTATTGCCCAACCCTAGTTGCCCTTCAGAAGGTAGTGGTGAGTTGTCTTCTTGAACCGCTGAGGTCCTTGAGGTGTAGGTACACCCACTGTGCTGTTAGGGAGGGAGTTCCAGGATGTTGCTCCAGCGACAGTGAAGGAGCGGCAATATATTTACAAGTCAGGGTGGTGAATGACTTGGGTTACTAGTCCAGTGACAATGCCACTATGCCACTGCCTCCCCATACATTAACATTCCAGTGCAGTCCCGAACAGTGCCTCAGTAAGAGTAAAGTCGCCGCAGTCCTAGCTGACCATAGGCTGCTTTCCCCTTTGAGGCGGAGAGCTGACTGGTGGTGATTTAACCTGAGGGCCATCACACCTCAGGCGAGGGGCAAGGATGAGAAGGCGGGGCCTTCATGAATAACCTCAGCCAGCACGGGAATTGAAGCTATGCTGTTGGACTCGCTCTGGATCACAAACCAGCCGTCAGCAAACTAAACTAAACTTCAGTACAGTACTGAGAGCACTTTGTCACGTGAACTGTCTTTCAGATGTGACTTTTAACTGAAGACCCATCTGTCTTCTTGGGTGGATATAAAAGGTTCCATGGCATTAGTTTGAAGAAGAGCAGGGGAGTTATCGCTGGTGTCCAGGTCAATATTTATCCCGCAATCAACATCAGAAAAAGACAGATTGTCTGATGATTATCATATTGCTGTTTGTGGGGGGCTGTGATGTGTTGGGTACTCTGGATCTGTGGAGACTACGGTTACCTTAGCAGTAACATAGACAGGCTACCAACACTTGTAATAGTACAACTCTATTTTATTTAACTAAGCTGTTAAACATACTTGCACTGTGGGTCGACACTATGTTAGATTGACTGAAGACCTATGCCTAACCTGACCAGCCTATACTGCTAGCACATGGTGGATGTTTGTGCTACTGACTGCGGGCTCTGCCTGTCTCAGAGGCTGCATCCCGAATGAGCGGGAAAACTAGTGCCCTCTGTCATTCTAGTGACCGTGACCTAACTGTGTCAGTCAGTGTGTGTCTCTGCACCATCATATACTGATGTGTATATTATGACATCCCCCTTTTTAAAAAAAATGTGTGTTCGTGGCAATAAATAATGTAATATGCGAATGTTCCTAACTATGTGTGGCACATGCAAACATATTTACAGGACTATGTACAGAAACTCGAAGATATTTACATTGGAAGGTGTCTAGTGCAGATGGACAGTATGTAACACAAAATATAACTAGAACAACAGTATGTACAAACCAGTGAGTTAATCAAACAGGGTGCCGGTGATGCGGAGCGGCGGGGGAGGGCGGCGCTGTCTGTACTACCAGATGGCTGATTGATGGTCGAAGGCAGATCACTTGAAGGTAGGTCTATTAAACTCTAACATCACATACTGGTACCATGATGTGTTGGGTACTCTGGATCTGTGGAGACTGCGTTTACCTTAGCAGTAACATAGACAGGCTACCAACACTTGTAATAGTACAACTCTATTTTATTTAACTAAGAGCTGTTAAACGACACTATGTTAGATTGACTGAAGACCTATGCCTAACCTGACCAGCCTATACTGCTTGCATATGGTGGATGTTTGTGCTACGACTGTGGGCTCTGTCTGTCTCAGAGGCTGCATCCCGAATGAGCGGGAAAACTAGTGCCCTCTGTCTTTATAGTGACCGTGACCTAACTGGTGATTGGCTGCTGTGTTGTGTGTGTTGATTGGTCTTGCAGTATGTCAGTCAGTGTGTGTCTCTGCACCATCATATACTGATGTGTATATTATGACAGGCTGCAAATTAGCTGAAAAATTTGCTCCATTAAATGAAAACAGTGACTACATTTCAAAAAGAGCTTTATTGGTTATAAAGTGCTTTGTAATGTCCAGTGGTTGTGTAAAGCACTTTATAAATGCATGTCTTACTTTGCGGTGGAGCTTTACGGACTTCCTGCCCTGGCTGAAGGACGCAGCCATCCACGAAGGATGTAAGTTTACTTACAAGTACATTTTGAGGCCTACCTATTACAGTTTCTGCCTTTAATTGCTTTGAACCCAGCACGGTAGCACAAGTGGATAGCACTGTGGCTTCACAGCGCCAGGGTCCCAGGTTCAATTCCCCGGTGGGTCACTGTCTGTGCAGAGTCTGCACGTTCTCCCCATGTCCGTGTGGGTTTCCTCCGGGTGCTCCAGTTTCCTCCCACAGCCCAAAGGCGTGCAGGGCAGATGGATTGGCCATGATAAATTGCCGTTAGTGACCAAAATGGTTAGGAGGGGTTATTGGGTTACGGGGATAGGGTAGAATTGAGGGCTTAAGTGGGCAGGTGCAGACTCGATGGGCTGAATGGCCTCCTTCTGCACTGTGTGTTCTATGTTCAAACCCAGGTCCTACGCCTGTGATTTACATTGTGTGTAACCTGGAGTAATTTTCTAAGTAAGTTTGGGATATCTGGACCAAACGTACAACACTGGGGTCAGTATCCGAGATATCCAAGCAGGGATCTGGACAGCATACGCCTGTCCATCAAAAATTTAATTACATGTATCAGAACGTCCTCCATGTCCCAAAATGCAACAGTGGCCAACATCCCAAAGTTTGTCACCAAATCATTGGGAGGATTTGGGCCCAATATTCCCAAAATTTCCATTTGGATTTTGTCGTAGAAATTCCACGTGTATTGTAAAGGATCAGAGATCTTCATTAATGCAAAGTATAGTTTTGTTTTCTGCTACTCTTCCCCCAATAGACTCTGACCATTATGCTTGCTTTATAATCTTTCTTTAATCCACCGCGGGAAGGCAATGGCCTGTGGTATTGTCACTGGAGTAGTAATCCAGAGATTCAAGGTATTGCTCCCGGGACCTGGGTTCAATTCCCACCATGATAGATGTTGAAATTTGAATTCAATAAAAATCTGGAATTAAAAGTCCAACGATGACCTTGAAATGATCGTCGGATAACTCCAGCTGTTGTTCTTTAGGGAAGGAAATCTGCCATCGTATGCAGTCTGTCCTAGACATGTGACTCCAGACCCACAGCGGTTGACTCATAGCTGACCTATGAAATGGCTGAGTAAACCAAGCGCAAATAGGAATGGGCAATAAATGCTGGCCGAGCCAGTGACATCCCATGAACGAATTTTTTAAAAATGGAATCCTTACAGTGTAATTTCTGGTAGATGTGACACAACAGAATTGCTATTAGACCAATACTTTGGTTTTCTTCTGTAACATACTTTTCAGACTTTAATGTCTGACTGTAAATATGATGTGGAGATGCCAGCGTTGGACTGGGGTGGCACAGTAAGAAGTCTTACGACACCAGGTTGAAATCCAACAGGTTTGTTTCAAATCACTAGCTTTCGGAGCACTGCTCCTTCCTCAGGTGAATGAGGAAGGCATTCACCTGACGAAGGTGCTGCGCTCCAAAAGCCAGTGATTCAAAACAAACCTGTTGGACATCTTACTGTGACTGTAAATAGTGCAATGCTGTCAATAAAAATCTATGGCCACTTAGGCTAACGCAGCAGTAACTTTTTTGCAGCAAGACTCCCTCTTGCTAAAGTATTTTCTCAAATTCTCATTCTTTCCAGGAGTTAAGCACACTCCTGTGGAATACTGTGTGCTGCATTGGCAGCCATATCTTCGTCTGAAGCAATTCATTGATGCTTCAGCTTCTACTTCCATTAAATGTTAAGGATCCCGTGGCAATAGTCAATAAAGAGCAGTGAGTTCTCCCAGTGCGCTGGTCAATATTCTCTCCTTGACAAACAGCACAAAAAAGATTAAATGGTTATTAATCTCATCCCTGTTTGTGGAACTTTGCTGTGTGCAGCATAGTTGCCAATTTTTCCCACCTAAAAATGACCACACCTCAAAGTAATTTACCTCATGTATCAATTGGAATTTTAAAAAAATAATAATATGTGAAACCTTTGAGATGTCCTGAAAGATGTACTAAAATGCTATTTAAATGCAAGGAGCAGGATCCTCCATCACGCCGCACCCGCTTTCCAGTGCAGCGCGCCCCCGCTGGCAGCGGGATTCACCGCCCCAGCAGCCGGCCAATGGGGTTTCCCATTGTGGGCTCCCCCACGCCATCGGGAAATCCGCGGGCATGGGTGGGTGCACTGCCGGCGAAACAGAGGATCATTCCAACAGAGAATCCAGCCCCCAGTGTTTCTTCTTCTTTCTCTGTTCTATTTCCCCCAGTCAAACAGGTAGCCAAGTTTCAGTTCCTAGGTGTCTGTCCAGACCTGTCTGAAATTAGGTGCCAAGAGGGGAAATGCTCAAATTGTTCATGCAGCAACAATTAAGCATAGGAAGTGAATGGTGCTCATCATATGAGTCTGTTGGTGCCATATTATGCAACATAACAGACCACTGTAGCCTATGGTTACATTACAAATGTTTGGCATCACAAGCTGCTGAGTTCCCTATCACAGCTATATGGCTGTGTGTAGTCTAAGATCAAGAATCCGCCTATCCCCCCCCCCCTCCTCCCCCACCGTCCTCCCCAAGCACCCCTCTACCACTGTGGGTTTTCAATGGCGAAGGTGGCTCACCATTAGTTGCCAGCGGGTCTTTCAGCTCCTTTGAAGTCAATGGTCATTTGTGTTGCTCACCAGCCGCGCCACCAGGGAACCAATGGCAGGAGGTTGCCTTCAGTGGGACCAGAAGATCCCGCCGGCAGGAAAGGCTGGATAATCCCGGCCTAGGTGTTTCTCCACAGAGGAAGTGAAAAAACTTGGGAATTTTCCATTCTTGAATCACCAAATAATTTTGTCGCCTGGATCAGGGTAGCAGTGGTGAAACTTCAGGCAGGTTCCTCCACCAATCTCCTGGAGAGTCGTCAATGTTTAGCACGGGTGACCAGGGAGGACAGGAGGGTGAAGATAGGTCTATCCTGAAGATAGATCATGAGGCACGATCAATTTGGCTGGAGACGAAGTTGAATTCAAACTGAAGCTTTATTAGTATCTGAAGTGTGGCCTCCTACAGCAGCTGACGAAATGGCTGCGAGCTGAAGGCCACACATATTTATAACCCGGCTCCTGGGCGGAGCTAGCATGCAGGGGCCCAGGTGAACCTGTAGTGCAGGTTCTACCGTACAACCCTTAATATAGGAACACAGTGGTTTACCACAGATCATTTGGTTTTCAGGTTTCAGCAGATAGACAGATAGAAGTGATTCAAATTTAGCAACTGAGGAACAAATATGTAAATTTGATGATGACAACTAATTTGGGGGTAAGCCAAATTGTGACAAGATTTTGGAAAACGCAGTTGGACATAGATATATGGAATTTGATAGTGGCTCCAAAGTAGGATTTAGTGAAGTAGCTAATATAGACAAAAATATTGGTATACATGTCGACAACCTAAATATCTTTGTACCATTTGTAATGACCATTTTGAAATGTCCATAATATTTATTTGACTGTATTGAAGCACCCCAGAGTGCAACAGGATGTTTGTAGAAAACTTGAATTATGGCACTTTGTGTAATGGCCACTTTGAAACGTTTGTAATGTTCTTTCAGATATTTTACAAATAAAGTATATTTCTGCAATGAAATGTACTAGCACATATATGACAGGCCAAATCATCTGCTCCTGTGCTGTAGCATTCCATAATTTTTATTTTTAAATTTTAGAGTAGCCAATTCTTTTTTTTTGCAATTAAGGGGCAATTTAACATGGCCAATCCATCTACCTTGCACATCTTTTTGGGTTGGGTGGGTGAGACCCACGCAGACACGAGGAGAATGTGCAAACTCCACGAGGACAGTGACCCTGGGCCGGGATCGAACCCGGGTTCTCAATGGCGTGAGGCAGCAGTGCTAACCACTGCACCACCTTACCACCCAACATTCCGTAATTTTAGCGGCACTGTGAAGCACAGTACTTATAGGCATTACTTCAGTCACAAAATCCCTTTGCCAAAAAACTCCATGCAACAGTACTTTGAAAATTATTTGTTAGCTTAGTTTTGTCCTGCTTTCAACAATTGTTAGCCTTTTTCCTTCTGAACAAATAGATCTTTCTCACCAAGGTACCAGCTAATCGAATTTTAAATAGAATGACACAAAATGCACAGCTTATTTCACTATAATTGATGCAGAAACCTTTTTCTAAATATTCTTTACTCATTACCGTAAAAAAATTTTGAAGATATGAAATGTTCTCAGAAAAATTGCAACTCTATTACAAATTTAAATGAGTTGGCACTCATCAAAAGGACTGATGGAAAAGTTACAGAGAAAAGATTAAGGTATTGCGCCCCCATTATTAGAGTAGCGAGCTAAGGAACAGTCACTGTGCTAATTCCAAATTCACGTAAAATAGAGTTTTAAAAATGTGATTCTGCATCAGAAGGAGGAGACAGTAGGTGCAAATTAATAATCTAAACCTGCAAATTACATGGTAAAATGTCAGTGGGAATATCTTCCTTAAGCAATAAGCATCAGAGCCAGGTCAATGCGGAATAATATCAGAGTTAATTTGTACAAGTATATAAAAATATTTTGGTTTTTTTTATAAATATGGTTATAAACATCTTGGAGACTATCCCCTCATCTTTTATTTAAACCAGGCACAGTGTCGGGTCAAGTTATTGTAACTGATAATTAGGACATATTAGTACTCAGAAATCAGAATTAAATTATTCCAGTATAAAATACAACTCTATTAAAAACTAACAAGTTGACAATGCCAGCAGGCATGTGTTGCTCTGGCAGTGTCTGCCTTGGCACTAGTCCTACCTGCTAGAGAGCAGCTGGCACAAATCAGCTTGCGAACTTCAAATGCTTGTCATGGTTCTCTTTATTTCCTTACAGCTCTATCAGTAGTGTTTGCCTTCAGACACAGCATTGACAGACAGCCTGCATTGAACCATTAGAATGCTGGTTGCTGGCAAGAACCTTCAACCACCAATTGTGTAACATGTAGCATTTTTCCTGATTTTTATTCCAAAACCTCAGCTTATTTTACCAACAGTGCATTCTGCTGGTTATTTACCGAACAGATATTGTAGGCCTGATTGAGCCTTGTGAACTTTAACCAGTAGGTATTTTAATTCTGACATAGTTGGGCTTGTTCTTGTGGTAATCACCACGGTTGTATATATTAGGAGATGTGTGGTAAGGTCCTGTACTGCAGGTACGGGGGTAGTCCCTGCCTGCTGGCTCCGCCCAGTAGGTGGAGTATAAGTATGTGTGCTCCCCATACAGCAGCCATTTCGCCAGCTGCTGTAGGAGGCCACACAGCTTAGTGTAATAAAGCCTCAGTTGTATTCAACTCTCGTCTTTGTGCAATTGATTGTGCATCAATTTATTACACTAAAGTTTTCATAGGATGGACCTCCGCATCAAGCTGGATCGCCTGCAGTTGGATCCGCAATCAAGCAACGCCAAAAAGGACTTTGAATATTGGCTAGCTTGTTTCGAAGCTTACATTAGGTCTGCACCAGAGCCAATTCCGGAAGCTCAGAAGATCCAGATCCTCTACTCGCGGCTGAGCTCCAATGTTTTTCCGCTTATCCAGGACGCACCGACCTATGATGAAGCCATGGCGCTACAGAAAGAGAACTACGCCCAGCGGACGAACAGCTCTTTGCCAGACACGTACTCCGTACTCGTAGTCAGCTCCCTGATGAGTCCATAGAAGATTTCTGCCGTGATTTAATTGCCCTGGTCAGAGACTGTGACTGTCAGGCCATCACGGCCATGGAACATTCGAACCTCCACATGCGGGACGCTTTCGGCACGGGGATAGGTTCAGACCACATCCGCCAGCGACTTTTTGAGGGGGCCACGCTCAACCTCGTGGAAACCAAAAAGCTGGCGCTATCGATGACAATTGCCTCGTGCAATATCCAGGCCTACAACCCGGCCGCGCGGCCCACTCCTCCTACACATTATGGACTCCGCAGACGGCCGCCCCACTGGGGACCCCACTCAGCCAACCCTAGGCCTGTGCCACGTGCCAGCCAGCCAACCCCGAGGGCCCCAGATGTTACTTCTGTGGGCAGAAAAAACACCCCCGCCAATGCTGCCCGGCCTGCAGTGCCCTTTGCAAGGCCTGCGCCAAGAAGGGGCACTTCGCCGCGGTGTGCCAGGCCCGCTCAGTCGCCGTGATCGCCCTGACCCCCCTCCCCCGCGTACGGACAGTGGGCGCCACCATCTTCCCCTCCTCGGACCACGGGCAGCCAGTGGGCACCGCCATCTTCCCCTGCTCGGACCATGTGCGGCCCATGGGTGCCGCCATCTTTTTCAACCCCCGCCATGTGTGGCCCGTGGGTGCCGCCATCTTGTCCAGTCAGGATCTCCAGGCGCCGCCATCTTGTCTCCCCCACGGCACATGGGCGCCACCATTGTACCAGGACCCTTGCGCCCCGGGCACCCCATCGTCCGACACCAGCGACGACCAGCCATGACTCGCCTCGGTCACGTTTGACCAGTCTCGCCCACACAATCTAGCCACCGCCTCGACAAGCTTGAAGATGGGCACGAGATCTCCTGTCTGCTGGACTCCGGGAGCACCGAAAGCTTCATCCATCCTGATACGGTAAGGCGCTGCTCCCTCGCGGTACACCCCGCCAATCAGAGAATCTCCCTGGCCTCCGGGTCCCACTCCGTGGCGATCCGGGGGTACTGTATAGCCACGCTCACGATCCAGGGCGTAGAATACAGCGGCTTCCGCCTCTACGTCCTCCCCAACCTTTACGCTGCTCTGCTACTCGGCCTGGACTTCTAGTGTAACCCCCAGAGCCTTACATTGAAATTCGGCAGGCCCCAACCACCCCTTACTGTGTGCGGCCTCGCGACCCTAATGTTCGACCCACCTTCCCTATTCGCAAACCTAACCCCGGATTGCAAACCCGTCGCCACCAGGAGCAGACGGTACAGCACCCAGGACTGGAGCTTCATCAGGTCCGAGGTCCAGCGGCTGCTTCGGGAAGGCATCATCGAGGCCAGCAACAGCCCCTGGAGAGCCCCAAGTTGGAGTGGTGAAAACTGGGGAGAAACACTGAATTTCGTGGACTACAGCCAGACCATCACTCGGTACACGCAGCTCGACAAATAACCCCCTCCCACGCATATCTGATATGGTCAATCAGATTGCACAGTACCGGGTCTTCTCAACTGTAGACCTAAATTCCGCCTACCACCAGCTCCCCATCCGTAAGGCGGACCGCCCATACACTGCCTTCGAGGCAGATGGCCTCCTTGACCATTTTCTTAGGGTTCCCTTCGGCGTCACCAACGGGGTCTCGGTCTTCCAAAGGGAGATGGACCGAATGGTTGACCGGTACGGGCTGCGGGCCACTTTCCCATACCTAGACAATGTCACCATTCTCCACACCGCCACTCTCCTAAACCTCACCCATAACAAGGAGAAGTGCGTATTCAGCACAAACCGCTTAGCCATCCTCGGCTATGTAGTCCAGAACGGAGTTCTGGGGCCCGACCCTGACCGCATGCGCCCCCTCATGGAACTCCCCCTTTCCCACTGCCACAAGGCCCTCAAACGCTGCCTGAGGTTAGAACATAGAGCATAGAACATAGAACGATACAGCGCAGTACAGGCCCTTCGGCCCACGATGTTGCACCGACATGGGAAGTCAAAAAACAAAGGCCATCTAACCTACACTATGCCATTATCATCCATATGCTTATCCAATAAACTTTTAAATGCCCTCAATGTTGGTGAGTTCACTACTGTTGCAGGTAGGGCATTCCACGTCCTCACCACTCTTTGCATAAAGAACCTACCTCTGACCTCTGTCCTATATCTATTACCCCTCAGTTTCAGGCTATGTCCCCTCGTGCTAGCCATTTCCATCCGCGGGAGAAGGCTCTCACTGTCCACCCTATCTAACCCCCTGATCATTTTGTATGCCTCTATTAAGTCTCCTCTTAACCTTCTTCTCTCTAACGAAAACAACCTCAAGTCCATCAGCCTTTCCTCATAAGATTTTCCCTCCATACCAGGCAACATCCTGGTAAATCTCCTCTGCACCCGCTCCAAAGCTTCCACGTCCTTCCTATAATGCGGTGACCAGAACTGTACGCAATACTCCAAATGCGGCCGTACCAGAGTTTTGTACAGCTGCAACATGACCTCATGACTCCGGAACTCAATCCCTCTACCAGTAAAGGCCAACACTCCATAGGCCTTCTTCACAACTCTATCAACATGGGTGGCAACTTTCAGGGATCTATGTACATGGACAGCTAGATCCCTCTGCTCATCCACACGTCCAAGAACTTTACCATTAGCCAAATATTCCGCATTCCTGTTATTCCTTCCAAAGTGAATCACCTCACACTTCTCTACATTAAACTCCATTTGCCACCTCTCAGCCCAGCTCTGCAGCTTATCTATATCCCTCTGTAACCTGCTACATCCTTCCGCACTGTCGACAACACCACCGACTTTAGTGTCATCTGCAAATTTACTCACCCACCCTTCTGCGCCTTCCTCTAGGTCATTGATAAAAATGACAAACAGCAACGGCCCCAGAACAGATCCTTGTGGTACGCCACTTGTAACAGAACTCCATTCTGAACATTTCCCATCAACCACCACCCTCTGTCTTCTTTCAGCTAGCCAATTTCTGATCCACATCTCTAAATCACCCTCAATCCCCAGCCTCCGTATTTTCTGCAATAGCCTACCGTGGGGAACCTTATCAAACGCTTTGCTGAACTCCATATACACCACATCAACTGCTCTACCCTCGTCTACCTGTTCAGTCACCTTCTCAAAGAACTCGATAAGGTTTGTGAGGCATGACCTACCCTTCACAAAGCCATGCTGACTATCCCTGATCATATTATTCCTCTCTAGATGATTATAAATCTTGTCTCTTATAATCCCCTCCAAGACTTTACCCACAACAGACGTGAGGCTCACCGGTCTATAGTTGCCGGGGTTGTCTCTACCCCCCTTCTTGAACAAAGGGACCACATTTGCTATCCTACAGTCCTCTGGCACTATTCCTGTAGCCAATGATGACATAAAAATCAAAGCCAAAGGCCCAGCAATCTCTTCCCTGGCTTCCCAGAGAATCCTAGGATAAATCCCATCAGGCCCCGGTGACTTATCTATTTTCAGTCTGTCCAGAATTGCCAACACCTCTTTCCTACGTACCTCAATGCCATCTATTCTAATAGCCTGGGTCTCAGCATTCTCCTCCACAACATTCTCTTTTTCCTGAGTGAATACTGACGAAAAATATTCATTTAGTATCTCGCCTATCTCTTCAGACTCCACACACAACTTCCCATCCCTGTCCTTGACTGGCCCTACTCTTACCCTAGTCATTCTTTTATTCCTGACATACCTATAGAAAGCTTTTGGGTTTTCCTTGATCCTACCTGCCAAATACTTCTCATGTCCCCTCCTTGCTCGTCTTAGCTCTCTCTTTAGATCCTTCCTCGCTACCTTGTAACTATCAAGCGCCCCAACTGAAACTTCACACCTCTTCTTCACATAGGCCTCCTTATTCCTCTTAACAAGAGATTCCACTTCTTTGGTAAACCACGGTTCCCTCGCTCGACGCCTTCCTCCCTGCCTGACCGGTACGTACTTATCAAGAACATGCAGTAGCTGTTCCTTGAACAAGCTCCACATATCCAGTGTGCCCAACACTTGCAGCCTACTTCTCCAACCTATCCCCCCCAAGTCATGTCTAATGGCATCATAATTGCCCTTCCCCCAGCTATGTTCTTCTTACTATGCCCAGTGGGTCCCAAACTATGCGGACAAGGCCTGCCCATTCATCCAGTCCACTCTTTTCCCCCTGACGGCCGAGGCTCAACAGGCCTTCAACCATATTAGAGCCGACATCTCTCAGTCGACGAGACGTTACCCTTTCAAGTGGAGAGCGATGCATTAGATGTCGCTCTAGCCACCACCCTCAACCAGGCAGGCAGGCCCGTGGCATTCTTTTCACAAACCATTCATGTCTCCGAAATTCGACACTCCTCCGTCGAAAAAGACGCCAGGCTGTCATAATATACACCAGTATATCATGGTGCAGACACACACTGATGAACACACAGTGGGACCAATCAACACACACAACACCGCAGCCAATCACCAGTTAGAGCACACGCACTATAAAGACAGGGAGCATCAGAGTTCCCGCTCATTCGAGCTGCAGCTATCTAGGAGGACAGAGCTCACAGCCTGCAGCACAGACATTCACCATGTGCTGAGTGCATCGACTGGTTAGGACAAGGAAAAGGTCTTTGGTTAAAGCTAGTATCGTGTTAACCCACAGTCAGAGTATGTTACAACAGTTAATGATTCAATAAAATAGTGTTGCACTATATCAAGTGTTGGTGACCTGTATGTGTTCCACGGATCCAGAGCACCCAACACAACATGATACCAGGAGTTGAGGGATACTAGCACTTCTTAGACCTACCTGCAAGTGACCTACCTTCTGCCAGCATTCCGTCATCCTGCAACATGGACAACATCAGCCCGCTGCCGCCAATCCGCATCGCCGGCAACCTAGGGACCAACTGGAAGATTTTCAAACAGCACTTCCAGCTCTTCCTTGAGGCCACAGACAGGGAGGACGCCTCGGATACCAGGAAGATTGCTCTCCTCCTCTCCACGGTCGGAGACTATGCCATCCACATTTTCAATTCTCTCACCTTTGCGGATGATGAAGATAAAACAAAGTTCAAGACAGTCCTCCTCAAGTTTGACACTCACTGCAGCATAGAGGTGAATGAAAGTTTTGAGCACTACGTGTTCCAACAGCGTTTGCAGGGTAAGGATGAACCTTTCCAATCCATTCTCACGCATCCTTGTGCAGTCTTACAGCTATGGGCACACCTCCGACTGCATGATGCGCGACCAGATCGTTTTTGGCGTTCAGTCGGACCCCCTACGACAGCAGCTCCTCAAAGTAAAGCAGCTCACCCTAGCGACCGCCATTGAGGTCTTACTAGAAAACACCACGAGTCGGTATTCCCACATCCAAGCGGCTGGAACGGCGCGGCAAGGTCCCCACGAGGCGGAACGTGTCCAAGAGTTTGAGCAACTCCAGGGCCTCAGCCTGGATGAGGGCGGCCATTTTGCCCGCTTTTCGCGGACTCTCGCGCTTGTGCGCACCAAACGAGGGACGGCGATGTCGAAGAACGTAATGCGCAGGTGCGCACCACGCACGACCGCACTGCATATTCGCAGTGGCGCAGCGAACGTGCTGACGCTACGACGTGCGGCAACTGTGGCTCCACCCATTTAAAACGGCAATGCCCTGCCAAATCTCGACAATGCCTAAGATGTGGCAGATTTAGCCACTATGCTGCCTTCTGCCGAGCAGCTCAGCCTGCCAATTCATATCGCTTCAGCCAGCCTCGCAGGAATGTCCGGTCAATTCAACCCACGGTCACCGAGTCCTATGCGGACCTCCCAACAGCAGTGACACCGATGACCCGAAGGCGCCTTTTCGAGTCGGTGTTGTGACAAAAAACAGGCTGTCCCGAAGCAAAGACACCAGCCGCTGTCAGTATACAGCATCGATCCAGACGATGAGTGGTGTGCCATCCTGACGGTCAACCGGTCCAAAATACGATTCCGCCTGGACACTGGTGTCTCCGCCAATCTCATTGCGCGGTCTGACTTCCAAAGCCTTCGTGTCAAGTCAGTCATCCTTCCATCAGCCTGCCAGCTACTGGATTACAATGGCAATGTCATTGCTGCTAGCGGCTCGTGCCAACTTGAAGTGACGCACAGGTCACGCAAAGCCATCCTTCCTTTTGAAATCGTGGGCTCCTCGAAAGCCTCCCTGCTTGGCGCGCAGGCATGCAAGCTGTTGAACCTAGTTCAGAGAATTCACTCTCTATCTCCTGATGACACGTCTGCCTTCCAGGACGCTGACTTCAGGGCGCAACTCAACGCCATCATCGACCAGCACCACGACGTCTTCGAAGGTATGGGCACGCTCCCATACACCTACAAGATCTTATTGAAACAGAATGCCATACCTGTGGTGCACGCACCTCACAGGGTCCCAGCACCCCTTAAGGACCGCCTCAGGCAGCAGCTGCAGGACCTCCAGGATCAAGGAGTGATCTCCAGAGTCGCGGAACCAACCGACTGGGTCAGTTCCATGGTATGTGTAAAAAAGCCTTCCGGCGAATTGAGAATTTGCATTGATCCCAAGGATCTAAATCGCAATATCATGAGGGAGCATTATCCAATTCCCAAGCGCGAAGAGATCACATGCGAGATGGCTCGCGCCAAGCTCTTCACCAAACTCGACGCCTCAAAAGAATTCTGGAAAATCCAGCTCGACAAATCCAGCAGGAAACTGTGTACATTCAATATCCCCTTTGGCAGATATTGTTACAACAGGATGCCGTTTGGGATCATATCTGCTTCAGAAGTGTTCCATAGGATCATGGAACAAATGATGGAAGGCATTGAAGGCGTTCGCGTCTATGTCGACGACATAAGCAGGAGCATGTCAGTCGCCTCCAGCGCGTGTTCAAACGCATACGTGAGCAGGCCCTACGCCTCAACAGGGCCAAATGCTCTTTTGGTCAGACGGAACTCAAGTTCCTCGGGGACCACATCCCCCCGTTGGGTGTACGGCCGGATGCGGACAAGATAGCTGCTATCACAGCCATGAAAACTCCAGAGGACAGGAAGGCGGTCCTCCGATTTCTGGGCATGGTCAACTTTTTAGGGAAGTTCATCCCTAACCTCGACTCTCATACCACGGCTCTCAGGAACCTGGTCAGGAAGGCGACAGACTTCCAATGGCTCCCTGCCCACAAGCGCGAATGGAGAGAACTCAAAACCAAACTCACCACGGCCCCGGTCTTAGCTTTCTTTGATCCAGCAAAAGAGACCAAAATTTTGACCGATGCCAGCCAATCCGGCATTGGGGCAGTACTCCTGCAACGCGATGAGGCCTCATCATGGGCCACCGTTGCATATGCGTCACACGCCATGAACCCCACGGAACAGCGCTACGCGCAGATAGAAAAGGAGTGCCTGGGCCTTCTGACCGGTGTGGTTAAGTTTCATGATTATTTGTACAGACTTCCTCAATTCACCATCGCCCGCTGGTCAATATATTACAGAAAGACTTGAACGACATGACGCCTCGCCTCCAGCGTATTCTTCTCAAGCTCCGGCGATACGACCTCCAGCTGGTATACACCCCAGGTAAAGGCCTCATCATTGCGACGCTCTCCCCAGGGCAGTCAACACTCCGTGTGACCCAGCGGGATTCGTCTGCCAGGTTGACGCCCATGTAGCCTTCGTGGCCGCCAATCTACCTGCCACGGATGAACGCCTCGTCCAAATTCGCCACGAGATGGCAGCTGACCCTTTGCTACAGTGTGTCATGCGCCACCTAACAGACGGGTGGCTCAAGGGCCAATGCCCTCAGGTCTATAACGTCAGAGATGATCTGGCAGTAGTAGACGGGGTTCTTCTGAAACTGGACTGCATTGTCATCCCGCATTGCATGCGCCAGCTCGTCCTGGAACAGCTACACGAGGGCCATCTTGGCGTGGAAAAGTGCCGCCGGCGGGCCCGAGAGGCAGTGTACTGACCCGGCAGCAATGATGACATTGCCATCACAGTGCTCAACTGCCCACTTGTCAGCGCTTCCAGCCAGCCCAACCACGTGAGACCCTGCAGCCCCATGAGTTGGTCACGTCACCATGGACCAAGGTGGGCATCGACCTGTTCCACGCGCTGGGTAGAGACTATGTCCTGATTGTGGACTACTTTTCAAATTACCCGGAGGTGATACGGTTGCACGACATCACGTCATTTGCAGTCATCCGTGCCTATAAGGACACCTTTGCTCGACACGGCATCCCACTCACGGTGATGTCGGACAATGGCCCCTGCTTCGCAAGCCAGGAATGGTCCAACTTTGCCAGGCGGTACAATTTTGCACATGTGACATCCAGTCCCCTGTACTCCCAAACCAACGGCAAAGCGGAGAAGGGCGTCCACAAAGTCAAACGGCTCCTCTGCAAGGCTGCCGATGCTGGGTCCGATTTCTACCTCGCCTTTCTGGCCTATCGCTCCGCCCCACTGCCCACTGGCCTGTCGCCAGCCCAGTTGCTCATGGGTCGCACCCTGAGGACGACGGTGCCGTCCATTCATGTCCCAGACCTCGACCACGTTCCGGTCCTTCGCCGGATGCAGCTGTCTCGTGCACAGCACAAGACTCCCGTGCAGCTGATCTCCCTGCTCTGGCTCCAGATGACAACGTCCGCATCCATCTTCCGGATGGTGGCTGGTCTGCAACCGCTGTGGTCCTTCGGCAGGTGGCCCCCCGCTCGTTCCTGGTTCGTCTACCGGATGGCTCCATTCTACACCGCAATCGCCGCGCCCTTCATCTCGTTCCGCGCTGGCTACATGCTCCTCCACTGTCGCCTCGCCCTCCTGCTGACCCTGTCATGGACTATGCAGAGATCCCGGTCACTTTGCATCCTCCTCACTCTGACGCAGTCCAGCCCGCTCCTCAGCCGGCAGCTCCCGACCCACTCTTGAGGCGGTTAACCAGAATTTGTCGCCCACTCAGAGACTTAATTTGTGAAATTTATGGACTTATGGACTTTCTGATTTGTTCTGTTCTTCCGTTTGATCGTTTACATGATTTGTATATCGTGTTCATCTCGTTATTCTTGTGACATACTGTTTTTCTGCACCAGGCACCTTCCCATGTAAATAGCTTAGTTCTCATGTACATAGTCCTGTAAATATTTCGCACACACGTAGTCAGGGACATTCTCACTGTACACTATTTATTGCCACACAGGTACATTATTTTATAAAAGGGGGATGTCATAATATACACCATTATATCTTGGTGCAGACACGCACTGATGGACACACAGTGGGACCAATCAACACACACAATCAACGCAGCCAATCACCAGTTAGAGCACACGCACTAATAAAGACAGGGGACATCAGAGTTCCCGCTCATTCGAGCTGCAGCTAGCTAGGAGGACAGAGCTCACAGCCTGCAGCACAGACATTCACCATGTGCTGAGTGCATCGGCTGGTGAGGACAAGGAAAAGGTCTTTAGTTAAAGCTAGTATCGTGTTAACCCACAGTCAGAGTATGTTACAACAGTTAATGATTCAATAAAATAGTGTTGCACTATTTCAAGTGTTGGTGACCTGTATGTGTTCCACAGATCCAGAGCACCCAACACAACACAGGCTATCGTTGAAGCTGTGCGGCATTTGAGGCATTACCTGGCCGGCAGGAGATTCACTCTCCTCACTGACCAACGGTCGGTAGCTTTCATGTTTAACAACACACAGCGGGACAAGATCAAAAACGATAAAATCTTGCGGTGGAGGATCGAGCTCTCCACCTACAACTACGAAATTTTGTATCGCCCCGGTAAGCTCAACGAGCCCCCCGATGCCCTATCCCGAGGTACATGTGCCAGCGCACAGGTGGACCATCTCCGGACTCTGCACGACAACCTTTGTCACCCGGGAGTCACACGGTTGCACCACTTCATCAAGGCCCGCAATCTGCCTTACTCCATCGAGGAAGTACGGCCAATCACCAGAGACTGCCAGGTCTGTGCGGAGTGCAAACCACACTTCTACCAGCCGGACCACGCATGCCTGGTGAAGGCCTCCCGCCCCTTTGAACACCTCAGCGTGGATTTCAAAGGGCCCCTCCCCTCCACCGACCATAACACGTATTTCCTCAGTGTTGTCGATGAGTACTCCAGATTCCCCTTCGCCATCCCAAGCCCCGACATGACGTCTGCTACCATCATCAAAGCCCTCAACACCATCTTCGCTCTGTTCAGCTTCCCCGCCTACATCCACAGCGACAAGGGATCCTCATTCATGAGTGATGAGCTGCGTCAGTTCCTGCTCAGCAGGGGTATCGACTCCAGCAGGATGATCAGCTATAAGCCCCAGGGAAACGGGCAGGTGGAGAGAGTAATGGGATGGTTTGGAGGGCCGTCCAGCTGGCCCTAAGGTTCAGAAATCTCCCGGCCTCCCGCTGGCAGGAGGTCCTCCCCGATGCACTGCACTCCATTCAGTCGCTCCTATGCACTGCGACTAACGACACACCCCATTAACGTCTCTACGCCTTCCCCAAGAAGTCCACATCCAGTGTGTCGCTCCCGACTTGGCTCGCAGCTCCAGGACCCGTACTCCTCCGTAAGCACGTACGACTCCACAAGGCGGACCCATTGGTTGTAAGGGTGCAGTTACTCCACCCTAACCCCCAGTATGCCTACGTAGCGTACCCCGACGACCACCAGACTACTGTCTCCCTCAGGGACCTGGCACCAGCAGGTTCCCCACACACATACCCCTCCGGCCCGGCATCACCCTCCCCTCCCCCAGCGCACCCAGCAGCAACCCCCCGGGACCATCAGTCCTCCCCCTGCCCACGCCGAGGATGAGGAGGATTTTGGCACACTCCCGGAGTTGGCCAGGACCAGATCGGCACTGGAATCGCCGCCACCGCTGCGTCGCTCTCAACGTCAGATCAAGGCCCCAGACCGGCTAAACCTGTAATTGGTTTGGGACTGTTAAAGCACCATGTACTGGACTCCAAATTTCTTTTGCCTCTGTATATTAAAACTTGTTCTGTATATAGCTCTCCACCACTCCCGCCGGACTCAATTTTAACAGGGGGTGAATGTGGTAATCACTACTGTTGTATATATTAGGAGATGTGTGGTAAGGTCCTGTATTACAGGTACTGGGATAGTCCCTGCCTGCTGGCTTCGCCCAGTAGGCGAAGTATAAATATGTGTGCTCCTCATACAGCAGCCATTTCGCCAGCTGCTGTAGGAGGCCACACATCTTAGTGTAATAAAGCCTCGGTTGTATTCAACTCTCGTCTTTGTGCAATTGATCGTGCATCAGTTCTCCAACCATTCTTCTTTACAAATAATCAGCTCAATTCTATTTCACCCCTCAAAGAAGGTAGGATATGTTTCTTGGGGGACAATTTCCTCGCTGCACTTTGGGAAGCAAAAATGTAAACCCATTTATAGAGAATGGATTTATGATTTTGTTATTGGTAGCATACCAATGTGAGAAAATGAATTGTGATAGTGGGATGTTTAAACCCAGGGATCTGCAATTGCATGGAATGGCAAGCCAGTCTGCCAGCTTATAGATCATAGAATTGCAACAGTGCAGAAGTAGGCCATTTGGCCCTTCAAGTCTGCACCAACCCTCCGAAAGAGCACTCCACTCAGACCCACCCCCTGTAACCTAACCTTTGGACACTAAGGGGCAAGTTAACATGGTCAATACAGCTAACCTGAACATCTATGGACTGTGGGAGGAAACCGGAGCACCCAGAGGAAACCCGAACAGACACAGGGAGAACATGCAAACTCCAAACAGACAGTGCCCCAAGGCTGGAATCGAACCCAGGTCCCTGGCACTGTGAGGCAGCAGTGCTAACCACTGCACCACCATGCCACCCCATCACATACAATTATCACTCCTGATTGTTTGGGAAAGCACAACAGTGCTTTTCACCTGCCACTTCTATGGGACAAACTAAAGGGGGATAGAGGCAAGTACCTATCTTCTGCCTTCCATCCAAACCGTTCAATGACAATTATATTTAGTTAGCACCTTAAAAGCAATAAAATACCCAAGGCACTTTGTCATGTTCTGTAGACTGGCCGAAGTAAATAATGAACGACAGAACATCTAATTTGAATAAATTATTGTGGAACAACTGCACGATAAAGATAACTAAGAAAAATAAAATAATAAACTACTAATACTAATTCTCCATTGCTGCAAAATATGTCTGTCCCTCAGCACAAATTACTCCCAACTCCACAGACACAGGGTCATGTGGTTGGCTATCACTGCCACCTAGTGGCCGGAGATTGTGCAAAACATTATGTACAAACTTGCTTTATGCATATCACAACATCCCCTTTCCTTTGGAAAATAAAATTATTTACAGACATTAAATTATTTTTTACATTTCACCATAATATGCATAACTATTTACATGTTCAGAATTTATTTTTTGCAGTCTCTTAGAAGTTCAGTCTTTCTGGCTTGTGCCTTATTCTTGTGGGCCTTCTCTGCTGAACTTGCAAAGGTGCTTTATTTGTTTTAGTGTTTGTTGCTTGAGTTTGATGCTCTTCGTGTATTGATGTATCATCCTTTTGTTGTATTTGTTCCATATGTTTCAGGACTGTTGCATGCTACTTCTGGTGGTTGCATCATAATGGTTTGAGGCGTTTCAAAGACTCATCGGCAATCTTCTTTGTGGATTTGGCTTGACATCTCTCCCTTGCCTCCTTTTTTGGCAGAGTGGTCGCTTTTCTGCTTCTGGATGAGCAGATTTCTCTAACATTAGGAACTGAAACAGATTGCACAGTGTGCCTTTTGTTTGCTTCCTGCATTGTATGCAGACATTCATTCTCCTGCATTGTGTGCAATTTCGAACCATTGTATTGATATCCTGGAGGATACCTGGCCAACAGACCATGTCTTCCACTCTCTTTTTGCACTTTTTCTTTTATTTGTGCTCTGTATGGAGTTCGCTCAGAACCACCGATCTTAAAGATTTCGGAATTACAATTCTCTTTTTTCGCAGTAATCTCCATCTGCAACACTCAATTCTGCTCTCACGTTGTAAAAACCAGAACAGGATTCTCTGGGTCATCTTTCTCGAAGATATACTCTTACCTTCTGCACCATTGGGACCCCCTTAGTTTCTTCGCTTAGTTTGACATCATCAATACAGGATAGCCATTGTGGAGATTCTTTATTGCGCTTCTTTATACATACCATTGAATTAACCCAGTCCATGGGGACTTCAATATGCTTCATGACACCCAAGGCAGTCATTCTCTCTAGGTTTGCCTTTAGTTTATCCCTTGATGGCGCTGGCACACGTCTCGGTGCATGTATCACAGGATTCGCATCTTCCTTTAATTGAACCTTAAGATGTATGATAACGTACCAAAACTTTGGAAAATTTCAGGGAAATCATTCAGTATGGAGTCTCCTGAAGGATGAGTGCTTGTTCCAGTATAGTCTGCACTACAAACTTATCGGACTAGCTGTAGCTCCTCACACACCTCAACTCCAATTAAAGACTCGCGGTCTGCCGTCACCACAGTAAATTTAAACGTGTGAGTTTTGTTCTTTACATTGACGTCAAGCTCACATTCTCTGAATGACGAGATTTCGCTACCATTGCAATCACTTAACAATATCCTTCTGTTAACTATTTTTGGTACAATTCCCAGATTTTTTACATCGGACAGGTTGATGAGGTTGGCCCTCGCACCAGTGTTGAGCTTGACTGTTATCACTGTGCCATTTATCTTTATTGGCACTGTCCATTCATCCTTATGATTATCTGCCTTCAATTCACTATTGCTGCACATTGGTACAAATTCATTGTTATTTGGTGTGACTTGAGTCTCCCTGTCTTCGCAGGAGATCATTTCTACAAAGAATGTGTCCTCTAGGCACACGTCATCAAAAGTGCTGATACTCTTCGTTTGTTCAGGCCTTCTTCTTAAATAACATTGGATGAAAAATGATTCCTGCAATTAAAGATGGCACACGTTTTTCCATAAGCAGGGCATTGCCGTAGCAAAATGTCGTTTGCCACATTGTGGACATAAAATGGAGGAGCAGGTTGGCCACTCAAAATGGCCACCCGCACTGGGAGCATGTTTCTTATTCAGCTGCGTCACCACACTAATGGCATCTGCCGCCTCTTCTGCCTTAGCACCAAAGTGCCGGAGATTCAACGTGCTGAGCTGCTTTGCAGCAAGCTCATAAGCGTGACATATTTGAATTGCACTTTCAAGTTGCTTGTCTGATGCCTGCAGATGTCGCTTGTGCACTTTAGCATTGGAGATTCCAAAAATTATCTGATCGCGTAGCATTGGCGACTGGAGTGTGCTGAAGTTGTACGACTGTGCCTTCAGTCGCAAGGCAGTGAAGAAGCTATCGAATGCCTCTCCCGCATTCTGGGTGCACGGACGGAATATATATCGCTCAAAGGTTTAAAAAATTTTCGGGGAGCAATGCCGATCGAATTGTTTAAGAACTTGTCGAAGCTTTTGCTGTCAGCCTCGTTTTGAAAGACAAAAGTATTGAAGATTTTAATTGCTTGGGGACCTGCTGCAGTGAGCAGCCATGCGATACGCATCTCATCGGGCTGTGCCCGCAGACCAAGGGCTGCAACATAGAGTTTAAACTGTTTCTTAAAAACCTTCCTATTTTCATCTACAATACCAGTAATCCGAAGCTGTTGAAGTGCCTTGGTGCCTTCCATCCCAGATTTCAAAGTTTTACCGCGCGTTGAGCACCAGAGTCCAGTAGCTAGCAAAGATGCGTTTTCTTCCTTTTCCTTCAAAGCTATCTTTATGGTTTGGATTTTTTTCATACAGAATCTTCAAATTCTTTGGTAATCATCAATCCTGGTACCATATCATGCTCTGTAGACTGGTCAAAGTGAATGATGAACTTCAGAACATCTAATTTAAATAATTTATTATGGAACAATTGCATTATAAAGAGAACTGGGATAAATAAAATAATACACTACTAACACTAATTAACTATTGTAGAGCTACTGTAAAATACATCACTCCCTTAGCACAACCTACTCCCAACTCCCCAGCCACAGTGTCACGTGGTTGGTTAACACTGCCACCTAGTGGTCAGAGGTAATGCATAATATTATGTACAAACTTGCTTTATGGATATCATCACACACTTCACAGCAGATTTGTCAAATAAAATTTTACACTGAGTCAGATAAGAAGATATGAAGACAGATGACCTAAACATGATCAAAGAGATGTGTTTTAAAGGAGGAAAGAAAGTCCAAGAAGAGGAAAGGTTTAAGCAGGGAATTCCAGAGTTTAGTGGTTTTGCAGCTAAATGCCCATTGTCAATGATGGAGTCATGAAAATCTTGGATATTCAAGAAGCCAGTATTGGAGGAGCACAGATATCTTGGATGTTTGTCGGCCTGGAGGAGATTATTGAAATAGGGAGGGACAAGGCTACCTTGCAATTTTATTTGTAGTGTGCAGTCAGATTTCATGTTTTGTTGATGGTGGTGAGGCTTTGGCAAGGCAGGAG
This sequence comes from Scyliorhinus torazame, assembly GCF_047496885.1. Classification (NCBI taxonomy): domain Eukaryota; kingdom Metazoa; phylum Chordata; class Chondrichthyes; order Carcharhiniformes; family Scyliorhinidae; genus Scyliorhinus; species Scyliorhinus torazame. Next base: position 308,702,701 of record NC_092707.1, read on the forward strand.
GTGAAACACTCGCCACAGAATACCCCCAGCTTGCTCCTAGAATCAATGTATCTTCTGTTTTGTTCTGAAGTGTGCAGGCCATTTCAGCGCACAGGTCCTTGAATTTTATTTTGGATGATGGTTAAACAGACTTGGTGTTTGGGATGACTGCAGGTTTATGAACAAATATGGGGCTCGATTCTCCATTTCTGAGTCTAAGTGCTGACGCCAACGGAAAATCCGTGGAGGTTCACGTCCGAATAATCAGCGCCACACTTGCACCGATTCCGCTACCGGTGAGGGGCTACCACCGGCGCCTAGTGGAAAACCAGCAAAACACACGTAAAATGGTGCGGGAATTGCCGGGTCCGTGATGGACACTCGCAGGGCTGACAAGCTGCAGCTGCGCTTCAACTGTACATCTCACACACACTCAGTGATTGCGGCCGAAAGGATGGGACAGGTTGTGCTGGAGCGTCCATACAGCTGATGGGCCAGCTGGGGCCAGAGGGCACCCGGGGGGGGTGCCGTAGGGAGGAGGGGGTGATCACCTATAGGACTCAGGGCACCAGGTTTATAGCGGGCTGTCGGCGGCATGCGCAGCCACATAGCTGCCTTGCCGGCTGCAGTAATGGTGTTGTGTACCCATTCACCTGACCCCATAGCCCACCTCCTGGCCCCACTACTCCCCACAGCCCTGGCAAAAGCCCCCTGGCCAGCGGCACGACTGTCAACGCAGTATGGCGTGTTGGACACTGTCCGTACGCCATCTCTTTCTCTTAGCAGCCACCACGCCAGGTTCACGATTTGTGAGAGCACGTGTGGACCACGCCATCGGGCACTCGGCCCATCAAAGGTGGAGCATTGTGGATGGGCCCACTAATGAGATGTGAACGGTGTATTAACTATGCGCGGTGTGCGTCGCATTGATGCTATATTTGGGGAGGTGGAGCATCATGATTCAGTGTCACACAGGTACCTGCCGCAATTTCAGCATCAAGAGCTATTCTCCATCCAATTGCATGCCCCGATTTCGGAGTTGGCCAATGGAGAATCCCCCACCGTGCTCTTTTTACAAGATGTCTTCTTTTTCTGATGCTTGGTCTTGAACTAACACAACCTCCAGACTACAATAAAAGTCTGTAACTTAAAAGCAGTGAACAAACCTATGCGATTGGTGCAATTTTAGCGGTATTCTACTGAGCTATTCAATCACAACCTTGTAAATATTCTGTCTACAAGAACATGCAAAATAATAGCAACAGGAAAAGGTCAATAGGAGCAACAAGCTTATCTTTTTTGATGGGAAGTCTGAGAAGATAATTAGACGTTGCTAAAGGAGTGGTGCACATTATTTATCATTACTACCTGGCCACAGTGGATTAACATCGAGCAAACCAGGGGCGGGATTCTGCGCAAATTGTCGGGGCGGGAAAAAACGCCGCAAACCGTGGCGGGAACCACTCCGACACCGAGCCGCCCCAAAGGTGCGGAATCCTCCGCACCTTCGGGGGCTAGGACGTTGCCAGAGTGGTTTGCGCCACGCCGGCCTGCGGGAAGGGGCTTGGCGCCACACCAACCGGCGCCGAAGGGCCTCCGCCGGCTGGCGCGAGTTGGCGCATGCGCGGGAGCGCTAGCGTCTGCTGGTGTCATCCCCGCGCATGCGCTGGGGGGGTCCATCTCCTCGTCGGCCATCGCAGATCGGTACAAGTCTGGCGCGGAGGAATAGAGTGCCCCCACGGCACAGGCCCGCCCGCGGATCAGGACACTGATCGCGGCCCCGTATCGCCCCGAGGACCCCGGAGGCTGCCCACGGAGCTGGGTCCCACCGGTAGGGACCAACCTTTATTTACGTCGGCGGGACCTGCGTTAAACGGGCGGGACTTCGGCCCATCGCGGCCCGGAGAATTCGGGCGGCCCCGGGGCCCATTGCGTTGCACCGGTCCCCGCCGTTCTCTGAGGCGGGCGGCGCGGTTCAAGCTGGGACGATTTTTGGGGAGCCGGAGAATTCGGAGGGCGGCGGGGGCGGGATTCCCACCCACCCCCTGCGATTCTCCGACCCGGCGGAGTGTCGGAGAATCCCGCCGCAGATTTCTAAGAGAGCCTAGGCACGAAATGTGTGAGGCACTAATAATTATGCAAGAGTCACTGAACACGGTGAAGATACCAACAGATTGGACACAGGTCAAATTCTAAAATAATAACAAAACAAACACATGCTTTCGAGGAAGTGACTATGGATGTCATTGTAATATGTGCATCTCCGCTTCCAGAAGGTATATGATACGGTTCCGCTTGAAAGGCTATTAGCTCAACTCAAAACAGTGGGAATTCAAGGTTAATCCTAGAAAACAAAATTGGCTCATTAGAAGCTGAAGTTAAGATAGGGGAAGTATAAGTTAACATTTCAGGGTTCAGTGTTGAGGCCAATATTGTCTCTAATTTACATAAGGAACTTGGATTAAAAACTCAATGCAAAGTGATCAAGTTTGGAATTGTTGCCAAGCTAGAAGGGAATAATAATAATAATAATCTTTATTATCACAAGTCGGCTCACATTAACACTGCAATGAAGTTCCTGTGAAAAGTCCCTCGTCACCAAATTCCGGTACCTGTTCGGGTACACGGAGGGAGAATTCAGAATGTCCAAATCACCGAACAGCACGTCTTTCAGGACTTGTGGGAGGAAACCGAAGCACCCAGAATAAATCCACGCAGACACATGGAGAATGTGCAGACTCCGCACAGACAATGACCCAAGCCGGGAATCGAACATGGGACCCTGCTAACCACTGTGCTACCGCACTGCCCAGTTGAGTGAGTGGGCAAATGAATGGTAGATACAGTATAATTTGGAGAAATGCGAGGTTATCCACTTTGGTAGCAAAGACAAGAAGGCAGATTATTATCTGTATGGCCATAAATTAGGAGCGGGGAATGTGCAAAGGGACCTGGGTGTCCACATACACCAGTCACTGAAGATAAGCATGCAGGTGCAGCAGGCGGAAAAGAAGGTAAATGGTACATTGGCCTTCATTGCAAGAGGATTCGAGTACAGGAGTAGGGATGTCTTGCTGCAATTGTACAGGACCTTGTTGAGACCACACCTGGAATAATGTGTGCAGTTCTGGTCTCTTTATCTGAGGAAGTATCTTCTTGCCCTAGAATGAGTGCAGCAAAGGTTTACCAGACTGATTCCTGGGATGGGATTTGGCAGTACTGATGTATCAGGAGAGATTGAATCGGTTAGGATTGTATTCGCTGGAGTTCAGAAGAATGAGCGGGGATCTCATAGAAACCCATAACAGGACTGGACAGGGTTGTTGCAAGGAACAATGTTCCCGACGGTAATGTGTCCAGAACCTGGGGCGAAATTCTCCGTTATCGGCGGAACGTCCGCCGATCGGCGCAAAAAACGGCGCAAATCCCACTTGCGTCACGTCGGAAAAATGGGTCGAAAGTCTCCGGCCCGAAATGGGCTAGCAGCGACGTAACGGGATCCGTGCTTGCGCAGTGGTTCACGCCGTGCAGCGTCATACGCGCCGCACGGCGTGACGGCTCATAAGGCCGCGCTGCTCCCCCCCACCCGACCGGAACACCCGACCGGAACACCCGACTGGATGGCTGGCCGCCGCTCAGCCCCGAGGTTCGAGTCACGGGATGTGGAGGCGCTCCTGGACGCGGTGGAGCAGAGGAGGGACGCCCTGTATCCCGGACACGGCTGCAGAGTTGCCGCATGCCACAGCCGGCGTCTGTGGAGGGAAGTGTCAGAGGCCGTCACCGCTGCGGCCCTGACACCACGGACGGGCACCCAGTGCCACAAGAAGGTGAACGACCTCGTCAGAGCAGGCAGGGTGAGCCTCCCCATATCCCCCCCTCCCCCATATCCCCCCTCCCCCATATCCCCCTTCCCCATATCGCCCCCTCCCCCATATCCCCCCTCCCCCATATCCCCCTTCCCCATATCCCCCCCTCCCCCATATCCCCCCTCCCCCATATCCCCCTCCCCATATCCCCCCTCCCCCATATCCCCCCTCCCCCATATCCCCCCTTCCCCCATATCCCCCCTCCCCCATATCCCCCCTCCCCCATATCCCCCTTCCCCATATCCCCCCCTCCCCCATATCCCCAAGTGAATCCAGCCCTAACCTTAACCTCTGCAATGCACGCGCAACCGATGGCGTGCATTCATATACCTGCCTAACAGTGTTGCCTTTTACCCCTGCCACCCCCCCCCCCCCCCACAGGATAAGCGCGCACACAACAATAGGGAGCATGTGAGGACTGGAGGAGGCCCCGCTAATGAGAGGCCACTGACCGAACACGAGGAAAGGGCCCTGGAACTGGCTGGCGGACCTGAGGACCGGGAGGTTGCTGATGCAGAGGTCGGGGGCGTAGTAGCAAGTGAGCCACCGACAGCCCGTCCCCATATCCCCCCTCCCCTATATCCCCCTCCCCCATATCACCTGATCACTGCCTGATGTCTAACCATGCATGCTGCATTGTGTATCGCAGGACCAAACGTCCAGGCACCCATCCCCACAGGTGCAGACCGCCCGCAGGATGCCCCTCGGAGGCCATGGGAGACGGAGAGACACGGATTCTCCAGCATGCGACGCCCGCAGGATGCCCCTCGCACACCACGGGAGACGGAGAGACCTGGAGCAACAGGGAGACGACACCCCCGTCACGTGCGGGAGCGACCACCCAGCGATGAGGGGGGCAGCCACAGGCCCCCGTCACATCCGAGCCAGGACACCACTACCCAGGACACCACTACCCAGGACACCACTACCCAGGACACCACTACCCGGGACACCACTACCCGGGACAGCACTGCCCAGGACACCCCTACCCGGGACAGCACTACCCAGGAAGACGAAATACCGGACAATGACTCCGAGTGGATGGGTGGAGACGAACCCCCACCCCGAAGTGCCATGGACTCAGAGTGGGACGAAGAGCACGACACAACGCCACTGCTGTCACCAACACCGTCCACCATCGCAGAAACACTCACCTCGGTTGGGCACTTTAGTGATGATTCGTCTGGTACACTCACTGGTGCGCACAACACAGCCGTCCCGGTACAGCAGGTGGAGGTAGGAGCAGCAGAGGGGCCGGGCGGTCGGAGGGCAGCCCAGCCCAAGCGAACATCTGCCGCCCAGATGGATCCCGGGTTCCTGGAGTTACCACACCCACACATAGATCCGATGCAACCACCGACCCGGAGACGAGCGAAGAGGGTGACGGGAGGCTTGCGGCGGCTGCAGTCGCAGGTGGAGGAGTCCACCCGCGTCCAGGGGCTGGGAGTGGTCCCGGTCATGCGTGCCACCCAGGCCGACACCGCACGGGTGGCGTCCGCGGTGGAGGCAATGGGTGCGACGGTGTCAGACATGGGGAACGGTTTGCGAGGCCTGGGGCTTTCCGTGCAGGCGGCGTCTGTGGCCCAGGACATGGCTGCCCTCACACAGGAGGCCATGAGCCAGTGCCAGCGCCAGATGGCAGAGGCGCTCAACGCCATAGCCCAGTCTCTGCAGGCCATGGCCCAGTCTCAGCAGGCCATGACCCAGTCTCTGCAGGCCATCGCTGAGGGCATCGGCGCCAGTGGCCATGTGCGAGCCGGCGTCGCACTGTCACAGACAGGGTTTGCCAACCCCCTGGGCTCCATGGCTGCAAACTTGCAGACCCCTGTCGATACCAGCACGGGCCTCCAGGACTGGCAGCGCCAGATGTCGGGGGGGCGTCGGATGGCCAGTCAGTTCGCATCCCCCACCCATGTAGAGGCCTGGGGGCCATCGGGCACCCCGAGGGAGGAGGAGGTGGTGTGGTCCGTCCCGGCTCCCCCTGTAGGGGAGGTCCCGGTACACCGCGACACCTCGGACTCCCCCCCTTCCGTCCCAGGTGCATCGGGTGGGCAATGGGCAGGACAGGCTGGCAGCTCGCCATCCCAGTCGCCCGGGCCGCAGCCTGGCCCATCTAGGCCAGGACGCCCCAGGAGACAGCCGCCAAAGGGATCCAGTGTCAGAGGGCAGGAATCACAGGAGTCCACCTCCAGTTCTGCTGTACCGTCTGGGGAACCACGTAGACGTAGTCAAAGGGCCCGTAAGGCAAAACAATTAGACACTGAGTAAGTTGGCACGGGTGAAGGGCACAGATGAGTTTTAGGGGCTAGGGCACGTGCATGAACTCCTTTGGTTATTAAAGTCAATGTTACACCTACAGAAGCTGCCTTTGTGCTCTGTCCAAAGCGTGCGGGGGTGTCATGTACGTTGAGCGCAAGTGTGTGTGTGAGGGGTGGTCTTACCTCAGCCCCAGGTGAGTCTGCCCCCTTTCCCCTGGGCCGCCATCAACATCCCCCCGGGCAGAGGACGGGACCGTGCGCTGCAGTGTCACAGCCGCATGGTCCGGGTGGATGGTGGTACTGTGGCCATGGGTCAGACATAGTCCAACGATGCAGAGCCAGGAGCTCACCGCAGGGCGGGTTGTCATCATCCTCCATGGCCTGCAATAGACATGCGTCCACCCGCAACTGTGTGAGCCCGGCCCGTTGTGCCGCAGGTGGTTCGGCAATTGGGGGGGTGGTGTGCATGCGGGTGGGGTGGGTGGGGTTTGGGAGGGGGGTGAGGGTGCTGGGTGGGTGGATGGGTGGGGGGTGTAGGTGGTCGGCTGTTGCCATGGTGTGCGGTCTGTGGCCATACTACCCGATTCCCACGCCCATCTAGCCAGTGAAGCGGGCGTCTATCAGTCTGTCCCGTGCCCGCTGGGCCAGCCGGTAATGGTGGACAGCCACCCGCCTGTGTCTACCCCGTCTGCCCTGACCATTACCCCCATCCCCCTCATCTGGGGAGGACTGCGCCTCTTCCTGCTGCTCCTCCACTCCGCCCTCCTCTGCCTGCGGCACATCGCCCCTCTGCTGGGCTATGTTGTGCAGGATGCAGCACACCACAATGATGCGGCCGACCCTATCTGACCGATACTGGAGGGGGCCCCCAGAGAGGTCCAGGCACCTGAAACGCATCTTCAGCACGCCAAAGCACCTCTCTATCACTCCCCTTGTCACTACATGGGCATCATTGTAGCGGTTCTCCGCCTCATTGCGTGGCCTCCGTGTAGGCGTCATCAGCCACGATCGCAATGGGTAGCCCCTGTCGCCCAGCAACCAGCACCTCAGCCGGGGATGACGTCCCTCGTACATGCCGGGGATGGATGACCGCAACAACACGTATGAGCCGTGTACACTGCCTGGGTAACGGGCGCAGACGTGCAGGATCATCATGCGTTGGTCGCAGACCACCTATATGTTCATCGAATAGGTCCCCTTCCTATTGGTGAACACGGCCCTGTTATCTGCAGGTGGCCGCACGGCGACGTGCATCCCATCGATCGCGCCCTGGACCATGGGGAACCCGGCCACGGCAGAGAAGCCCACGGCCCGGGCATCTTGGCTGGCCCGGTCCACGGGGAAGCGGATGTAGCGGTGCGCCATGGCATATAGGGCATCTGTCACTGCCCGGATGCACCGATGCACCGATGTCTGCGATATGCCGGACAGGTCCCCACTCGGTGCCTGGAATGACCCCGTTGCATAAAGGTTCAGGGCCACCGTAACCTTGACGGACACGGGGAGAGGGTGTCCCCCGCCAGTGCCACGCGGTGACAGGTGTGCCAGCAGGTGGAAGATGTCTGCCACGGTTTCCCGGCTCATCCGGAGTCTCCTCCTGCATTCCCGGTCCGTGAGGTCCTGGTATGACTGCCGGGGCCGGTACACACGGGGCGCCCTCGGGTGCCTCCGTTGCCGTGGGGCCGCGACGTCCTCCTCCCCCTCCTCGTCCTGTCGGTCAGGTGTCCCTCCAGCCTGGGCGGCTGCCGCCTGTCCCTCTGCGGCAGCCTGCGCCGCATCTCTGGCACGCTCATCCTCCTCCTCCTCCTCCTCCTCCTCATCCAGGGCAACATAGATATTAGCGGCTACCGCCACGGCGGCCAACATCGTTGGATGATCGGAAAACATGACGGCTGGTGGGGGGGAGGGGAACGACGACATGGCATCATTGCCCATATCCCCTCCTCCCCCCAGCCAGGTGGCATGGACCGCATGGGTCCAACTATTGGAGGCTGGCACCTGGCCAGGTGGACCAACTCACTTGCCCTCGCATCCCCCTCCCCGGCACGGACCCCCCACCCAACCTCCACCCCGGCACGGACCCCCCCCCAACCTCCACCCCGGCACGGACCCCCCCCAACCTCCACCCCGGCACGGACCCCAACCTCCACCCCGGCACGGACCCCCCACCCCCCTCCCCGGCACGGACCCCCCCATCCCCCTCCCCGGCACGGACCCCCCCCATCCCCCTCCCCGGCACGGACCCCCCCCATCCCCCTCCCCGGCACGGACCCCCCCAACCTCCACCCCGGCACGGACCCCAACCTCCACCCCGGCACGGACCCCCCATCCCCCTCCCCGGCACGGACCCCCCCAACCTCCACCCCGGCACGGACCCCCCCATCCCCCTCCCCAGCACGGACCCCCTCCCAGCACTCCCCCGGAGCCCAGCCCTCTCTAACCACCCCCCCCCCACCCCCCCCACCCCCGCCGCACACACACACACACAACCCGAGACACACCTCTCCTCACGCATTCAGACTGCGGCCACGCCATCGCCTGCCCAGAGCCAAACCCCCAGGCCGTCACTCACCTCCACGCTGGTCGGTGTGAACCTGCTCCAGGTTCACGCCGATGAAAAGGAGGTTTAATTTACGTCGACGTGAACGGTCATCACGTCGACGGGACTTCGGCCCATCCGGAAGGGAGAATATCGGCAGGCCGAAAATCGGCTGCCTTGCGCAGACCCGTGACATTCTCCGACGGCAGCGGCGACATTAACGCCCCGCCGACTTTTCTCCCTTCGGAGACTTCGGCAACCGGCGGGGGCGGGATTCACGGCGGCCAACGGCCATTCTCCGACCCGTTGGGGGGTCGGAGAATGACGCCCCAGGGATCACAGTCTGAGGATAAGGGTAGACCATTTAGGACAGAGATGAGGAGAAAGACGTTCACCCAAAGAGTGGTGAGGCGATAGAATTTGTTACCACAGGAAGTAATTGAGTCCAAAATATTGTATGTTTTCAAGAAGCAGTTAGATATAGCACTTAGGGCAAAGGGGATTAAAGGATATGGGGGAAAGCGGGATTAGGCTATTGAATTGGATGATCATCCATAATCATAATGAATGGCGAAGCGGGCGTGAAGGGCCGAATGGCCTCCTCCTAGCCCTATTTTTTCAGTGTTTCTATGTTTCTTCCTCAGGTGGCCCCAGCATCACAGATGTCAGTCTTCAGCCAATACGATTCACTCCACGTGATATCAAGAAACGGCTGAAGACACTGGATACTGCAAAGGCTATGGGCCCTGACAATATCCCAGCTAAAGTACTGAAGACTTGTGCTCCAGAACTTGCCAGACCCCTAGCCAAGCTGCTCCAGTACAGCTACAACACTGGCACCATTGCCCAGGTGTGTCCTGAACACAAGAAACAGGACAAATCCAACCCAGCCAATTACCGGCATATCAGTCTACTCTCGATCATCAGCAAAGAGATGGAAGGAGTCATCAACAATGCTCCCAGCGGCACTTACTCAGCAATAACCTGCCCACGGATGCTCAGTTTGGGTTCTGCCAGGGTCACTCAGTTCCTGACCTCATTGCAGCCTTGGTTCAAACATAGACAAAAGAGCTGAATACCAGAGGTGAGATGAGAGTGAAGGCCCTTGACATCAAGGCAGCATTTGATTGAGTATGGCATCAAGGAGCCCTAGCTAAACTGGAATCAATGGGAATCAGGGAGAAAACTCTCCATTGGTTGGAGTCATACCTGGCACACAGAAAGATGATTATTGTGGTTGGAGATCAATCATCCCAATATCAGGACATCACTGCAGGAGTTCCTCAGGGTGGTGTCCTAGGCTCAACCATCTTCAGCTGCTTCATCAATGACTTCCCTTCCATCATAAGGTCAGAAGTGGGGATGTTTGCGGATGACTGCACAATGTTCAGCACCATTAACGACACCTCAGATAATGAAGCATCCCTGTCCAAATGCAGCAAGACCTGGACAATATCCAGGCTTGGGCTGACAAGTGGAAAGTTACATTTGCGCCACGCAAGTGCCAGGCAATGACCATCTCCTACAAGAGAGGATCTAACCACTGCCCCTTGACGTTCAATGGTATTACCATCGCTGAATCCCCACAATCACCATCCTGGGTGTTATCATTGATCAGAAACTGAACTGGACCATCCACATTAATAATGTGTCTACGGGGGCAGCACGGTGGCGCAGTGAGTAGCACTACAGCCTCATGGCGCTGAGGTCCCAGGTTCGAGCCCGGCTCTGGGCCACTGTCCGTGTGGAGTTTGTACATTCTCCCCGTGTTTGTGTGGGTTTCGCCCCCACAACCCAAAGATGTGCAGGGTAGGTGAATTGGCCACGCTAAATTGCCCCTTCATTGGAAAAATGAATTGGGTACTCTAAAAAAAAATTTTTTAAGAAAATAAAATAATGTGTCTACCAAGGCAGGTCAAAGGTTAGGAATCCTACGGCGAGTAACACACCTCCTGGCCCCACAAAACCTGTCCACCATCTGCAAGGCACGAGTCAGGAGTCTAATAGAATATTCTCCATTTGCCTGGATGAGTGCAGCTCCAACAACACTCAAGAAGCTCAACACCATCCAGGACAAAGCAGCCCGCTTGATTTCTCCCCCTTCCACAAACATTCAAACCCTCCAGCACCGACGAACAGTGTGTACCATCTACAAGATACACTGCAGTAACTCACCAAGGTTCATTAGACAACACCTTCCAAACCCATGACCACTACCATTCAGAAGGACAAGAGCAGCAGATACCTGGGAACCCCATCACCTGGAGATTCTCCTCCAAGTCACTCATCACCCTGACTTGGAAATATATCGCCGCCCCTTCACTATCGTTGGGGCAACACCCTGTACTCCCTCCCTAACAGCACAGTGGGTGTACCTACACCTCAAGCACTGCAGAGGTTCAAGAAGGCAACTCATCACCACATTCTGAAGGACAGCTAGGGATGGCCAATAAATCCTGGCCAACCAGTGATGCCCACATTCCTTAGATGAATTTTTAAAAATTCATCTTCCACCCCTGTCACAAAGTCCAAGATTGCAAACCAATGATTCCATCCCTGGCCTCAGCCTTTCTCAGACTGATGCTCACTGCTCACAATCTCCGCAGACTGTTCAACTCTCAACTGCATTTTCATATGCACAAGCTTCCCATTACAAAGTCGCATCGAAACATAGAAACGTAGAAAATAGAAGCAGGCGGAGGCCATTTAGCCTTCGAGCCTGCTCAGCCATTAATTATGATATGGCTGATCATCCAGTTCAATACTCTGATCCCTCCTTCCTCCCACATCCTTTGATCCCTATTTCTGTAACATCTCTGATCCACATTCCTGCTTCAGCCAGTCTGTGCTGACACCCTGTTTCTCTCTGCCAAGGCTGCACTTGGCCAGCCCTGAGGGAAAGGCTCCTCACAGATCGGGGCACCATTTTGTCTGCAGCTCCAATCTTACCTCCCTCCGCTTTCAGCCCCATCCCCCTGGTTTTCGCTGACCCCCCCCCAATCTCAGGGAGGCCTCCGGGAACACTACCTCAACCCCCCCCCCCCCCACCCCCGGGTCTGATCGCTGGCACTGCCAGCCTTGCACCCTGGCAGTACCCCTGCCAGCCTGGCATTGTCAACCTGGCACTGCCACAAAGTGGCACTGCCAGGGTGCCCATGTGGAACTGCCAGGATGCCAGGCTGACAGTGCCAAGGTGCCCAGGTGCCAGAGGGAGTGCCAAGGTGCAACTCATCCCTGTCCCAACCATCCGGGGGTCTCTAATGGCCTGGGAGCCCCCCCCCCCCCCCCCGGTGCCATTATAACCGGTCCACGTTTGTGGAAACCGGTACTCAACGGCGCCCTCGTGAAGTCTCCTGGAAGAGACGTTTGGTCCCGGGCGCCGGGAGAATCCCACAAACGGATATTTTAATGAGCCTAATGGCCAGTCAGGGCGAGATTCAAATCAAGAAGTCTCGCAAGATTCCGTTAAATCCCGTGAGGCATTTCGAGCATCACAAATCCCGTGAGAGGCCACGGCCTGGTCCAGGTACCAAGTCGGGCGTGCCGAGGCTGATGAACCCTGCCCTTTACCTAATGTGCTAATTGAGAAAACAATAATGAAAATCAGCAAATAATGAAATTAAAGCCCCATAAATTATGTTGTTATTGTGTACAGTAGTGAACTATTGTCACAATAATACAAAGTGGGTCTCTATGATTATACTGCAGACAGGCAATAGTAACTTGAATTAGCTTATTAAAAGAATAAATGGTTTATTTTATTCTTTCATGAGTGATGAGCATCGCTGGCAAGGCCCACATTTGTTGCCCATCTCTAACTGCCCTTATGAAGGTGCTGATGAGACGCTTTCTTGAAACGCTGCAGTCCATGTGATGTAGGCACACCCAGAGTGCTGTTAGGAACAAAGTTCCAGGCTTTTGACCCAGCAACAGTGGAGGAACAGGTGACACAGTTCGAAGTCAGGATGGTGTGTCGCTTGGAAGGGAGCTTGCAGGTTGTGATGTTCCCATACATCTGCTGCCCTTGTCCTTCGAGGTGTTAGAAGTCATGGGTTTGGAAAGTGCTGTCACAGAAGATGTGATGAGTTGCTGCAATGTATCTTGTAGATAGTACACACCAGATGGAATGGCATTTGTGAGGGTCTCCAAGGGTATCAGAGGCCACAGGCGCATGCCCTTTGGGCAGGGTGGTTCCCTGCCACTGCTGGTGCCACCCATGCACTCTGGTGCTGCCAACATGACACACTGACAATGCCACCTTGGTTCCAGCCTCACACTGCCAAGGTGCCCAGGTGCACTGCCAGCTAGCAGGTGCACTGCTAGGGTACCAGGTTGGCACTGACAAGGTGGCAAACTGGCATTATTCACGCGGTGGCAATCGGGCCGGGAGTGCCTTGTGCCTGTGTTGGGCTGGGTGTTAGGGGGCCTGGGGACCCCCTCATAGTGTGTTGGGGCTTGCGGCGGGATCGGGGGTCGTGTTGGGGGCTCCAGAGATCAGACGCATTTTTAAATGGCATCCCCATCTCTCGCTATATGAAGGAGGTCTGACAAGGGGAGCTCCTCAGAGCAGAAAATGAGGCAATGTGCGGCCTCGGCCATGTGTTCCCTGACGAGGCCCCCTATCGAACCCAAGTGATGTTTAATAGCTTTGCACTGCAAGCGCCAGGAAACATGAGGCTAAACATGCTCGCTATGGGACTTTGTTCCCGTTTTGTTAAATCGCGCCCTTAGTTTTGTTTGGATTCCTTAATGCCACACTTGGTCAAATGCTGTCTTGATGTTAAGGTCAGTCACTCTCACCTCTCCTCCTTAGTTCAGCTCTTTTGTCCGTGTTTGAATCAAGGTTGTAATGAGGTCAGGATTGGCCCTGTGGAAACCAAACTGAAAATTGATTAACTGAATATATGCTGCTTGACAGTGCTGTCAACCATACATTCTATTACATGCTGATGAGCGAGAGTAGGCTGCTGGTGGGAGTATGGATTTGTCTTTCTTTTTCTGGACAGGACTTAATTGGTCAATTTGCCACATCCATAGAATCCTTACAATGCAGAAGGAGGCCATTTGGCTCATTGAGTCTGCACCGACCCTCCGAAAGAACACTCTACCACGGCCCACTCCCCCTCCCTATCGCCGTAACCCCACATAACCTGTTCATCTTGGACACTAAGGGGCAATTTATCATTGCCAATCCATCTAGCCTGCACATCTTTGGACTGTGGGAGGAAACTGGAGCACCCAGAGGAAACCCACGCAGATACGGGGAGAACGTGCAAACTCCACATAGACAGTCACCCAAGAAAGGAATTGAGCCCAGGTCCAAGGCCCTGTGAGGTAGCGGTGCTAACCACTGTGCCACCATGCCGCCCATATATTGTCAGGTCGATGCAATGCTGGCTTCATTGGAAGGTGAGTGAGGGGGAGATGGGGTATTTGAATTTGATTTGTACTTCCTAAATGCCAGGATCTGTTGATCGATAAGTAATGGAATATGGTGAATAGAACATGTCTTTTGAAGATGTATTCAGTGACTTTGACAACCAAGTGAGGTCATTAAACTTTTTCTGGCACAGCTGTTGGGTCCTCAGTGCCAGACTGGGAATTTTCCTCTGGAGGAATTTCCATGATGGCCTCCCATGGTTCCCCATGGAAACGTGACATCTCTCCAGTCAACATCTATGACTAAGACCTCCAACACTACATCTCTCTCTACCTTGCTGTTCCAATTTATCTTCTCTCCAAATGCAGCATTCACAGTCAGGGGCAGTCTCGTTTTGTTTGGTGCAGCCTCCCTTTAAAAGCTGCCGGGCAGCTGAAATACATGCCAGCTTTGCACGCTGTTGGACCTCCTATCTGTGTACAGTCGGCCAACAGTGCAGATCATGCTGGGATGTACGCCGACATTACTTTAAATCAGGAGTCAGCGTGAAATTTGTGCGATGCCTGCCTCGACGGGAATAGGTGTGGACAGATCACAAATCGTGTCCCCCACACCCAAAAATAGGTGCAAATTAATGCTAGCTGCCTGAATTTTCACAATCTCCTGCAAATATAATAATAGCCTATCAGGATGACCCACATTCACATTGTGTTATGTATTGAATAAGATTCTTTGGAAAGTAAAAAAAACACAATTGCGGCTAAATTCAATAGCCCACGATAAAGGGTAGCGAATCACAGTGCATAATTAATCCTTCTGGTGCAGATAAATTGCAAATGTTATGCTATCTGCTCATTTAAATGATCGTAGTGTAAGTCAGCATTAGATCTGCAGTGGAGTGATTGCACATCTCAGCAGGGAGCACATGCTTGTACAAGGCTAATGCTACTTGAAGTTAGCCTGCATAACTTAAAGTCAGCCTTTAAAGGGGAGATATATTCTGGATGGAGCAGGTGCTGCAAGTGAGTGGGGAGGAATGTCTAACCTACACGATGAGTGGCTATGGCACAACACAAGCTTGGGGATCTTTGTGCAGGAGGTAGAAAGGAATTGGACCATTGTGTTTTTCTTATATATATTCTTGTGGTAATACATTGATATACATTGTGGTACCTGAGAGGTGGATGACCATTGGCTAGACCCAGGAATCTACCATTGGCTGATGTACATAGCTCCGCCTGAGAGGCGGAGTATAAAACCAATGCCGTCCCAGCAGCCTTCACTTTCTGTATCGAAGCTGCTGGGGAACAGTTCTAGCAGATTAAAGCCCATTAGTTATGACTCACCTTGTCTCGAGAGTAATTGATTGTGCATCAATTCTTTATTAGGTTGTGAGTGTCACTGGCAAGAGTGTCACTGGGGGAAAGGTTGCACGCTAGTTCTGCTACAAGAGAGCCAGATGAGGTTTTTGATGGACAGCTTACTGATGAACTCTGATAGGTATGTATAACAAAATACTTGGTGAATTGGAGCTTCCAGAAAACCTGCAGCCAATTTAAAGGACTATGAAGGAGTCTAGCAACAACATGGTACAGGAAACCTTGGAGCCCATCCTCTCCAAGAGTTTAAGTGGTGGCCAACTCCATGATAAATTTGAAGGCCCATTCACGATACAGTATGGGCTAGCTGATATCTCAGCAACTATTACACCACAAGCAGAAGCCACCCAATATAAGTGCCCATTGAAGTAACGCCAGCTCAGCTTGTTGCCATGCACACTTAGATGACTGCCTTCAGAATTGTGGTACCAGTCAGAAAATGGACTTGCAGGTTATCATGACTGTCCAGCGACAGCTGTTCTCCAACCCATCATTAGAATTGCTGAGGGGCCACCCTGTGGGAGGAGCAATGACTCCGTGGTACACAATCCTACTATCCTCTCTCAGGGTAACAGCCTTCACTCTCCATTACGATCCCAGACCAGACCCCAACAATGGCAAGGATACTGGACCGATACCTCAGTATTTTATTTCAATTTTGTAAGACTGTGAGGAAAGAATACTTTGCACCAGGAGTGATTGCACAAAGAAATAGGGATATGATATTGTAAAACAAAACTTTATTACTAACACAGTATTAAAATCTTTAACACCACACCAAAAAATAACTTATAATTATCCCTTAAACAATACTGCTCAACACAGGGAATACAATGCCCTCACTTGCAATCTTTATTCCCATTTAAACAAGAAGAAAATAGACCATCTCAGCTCTCAATCCACCCTAAATACCAATGGCACAACGGAATACTTGCTTTATAGAGATATTCTTTGAGAAAGAGATCTCTTGAAGCTGCTTTACAAAACAGATCTGATTCCAGTCAGAATCCATGCATAAACCCTGACTATATGGGCGTCATTCTCCGACCCCCCGCCGGGTCGGAGAATGGCCGTTGGCCGCCGTGAATCCCGCCCCCGCCGAAGTCTCCGCTCCCGGAGATTGGGCGGGGGCGGGAATCCGGCCGCGCCGGTTGGCGGGACCCCCCGCTGGATTCTCCGGCCCGGATGGGCCGAAGTCCCGCCCAGGAATTGCCTGTCCCGCCTGCGTAAATCAAACCTGGTATTTACCGGCGGGACCAGGCGGCGTGGGCGGGCTCCGGGGTCCTGGGGGGGGGGGCGCGGGGCGATCTGACCCCGGGGGGTGCCCCCACGGTGGCCTGGCCCGCGATCGGGGCCCACCGATCCGCGGGCGGGCCTGTGCCGTGGGGGCACTCTTTCCCTTCCGCCTCCGCCACGGCCTCCACCATGGCGGAGGCGGAAGTGACTCTCCCCACTGCGCATGCGCGGGAAACTGACAGCGGCCACTGACGCTCCCGCGCATGCGCTGGGAAACTGACAGCGGCCGCTGACGCTCCCGCGCATGCGCCGCATTTCCGCGCCAGCTGGCGGGGCAACAAACGCCATTTCCGCCAGCTGGCGGGGCGGAAATCCCTCCGGCGTCGGCCTAGCCCCTCAATGTTGGGGCTAGGCCGCCAAAGATGCGGAGACTTCCGCACCTTTTTGCCGGCGCGATGCCCGTCTGATTTGCACCGGCTTTGGCGCCAGTCGGCGGGCATCCCGCCGTTGGGGGAGAATTTCGCCCTATGTCTTCAAAAGCCGTTTCAGCTCCCCCTTGTCCTCAGACAAGTCTGCATTGCTTTAAATACAGTTAATCTCTTTTAACCACCCTACAGTGAAAACAAACTGCCTTACTTGGTCTCAGGTTCAGTCAGAATCAGAACTGAAACAGAAAATGCTTTCTCAAAAAACCTTGGCTGGGATTCTCCAAAATCCCGGCCAAGTGTTGACGCCGGCGAAAACACCAGAGTGGTGTGCCCCTCTTGGCCCATCAATTCACCGCTGTTCAGGGGGCTAGCACGGCTCCGGAGAGCTTGCGGCTGCTCCAGCGCCAAAAGGCAACCCTGCAAGGCTAGCGCGGGTCTGCGCATGTGCACGATGGCCGGCGCGGGTCCATGCATGCGCAGACCCGCGCTGGGCCCCCCACAACATGGCGGAGCCCTACCTGGACCCGACGTGGAGGAACATAGGCTCCCCCGGAATGAGCACACCCGGATTGGTAGCCCCCGATCGCGGGCCTGGCCACCGTGGAGGCCCCCGTGGAGGCCCATCGAGCGTGGAGAATCACAGCCCTTTCAACGGCCCCCAACCAGTGCCGCGTCGACCGCGTGCGCCGCGACTGGCAGGTCCGCGGAGAACTGCGGAAGCGCCGTCTCGCAGGATTGAACGACTATTCTCCGCCCCCACGCCGGGCATGATTTTGGCACGCAGGGTCACAGAATCACGCCCCACAGCTCCACTCAGCAATGTCATTATCGCACCAAACTGAAAGCTAATTAGCTCTCTAGAGAATCCCTTTAATCAAAGCAAAGATTAATTACACCTCAGGCTCCTAAAAGCTTTGTTGTCTTTCAAATCAAGATTATTTTTAAAAACCTGACTGCAGCAGTCAAACACACTCTAACCCAGGCTTTTAACCCTTAATTTACCAAATACTTACAATCCAATATAGCTGAAGTTCCTACATTCATCACACCTCCCACCGCTATCACTCCTCCAGTGCCCTTGCTGGCCTCTGTCGGTCAGCCAGCCCATGCATGTGAGATGGTCCTGTCCAAAGCCCAAACTCCTTGGACCAGAGCAGCTTGAGGTTACCTTGAAAGGCCATATGCAGTTTTCTTCACTGAAAGTCAGCAGCTCTCCAGCAACCATGCTGCAGCCACTGCAGTAGCACTGCATAGGAGCGCAGGGACAATCCAAGGTACTCAAAAGTACTAAAGGGATGTACAAGGATGATTAGTTGAAGGTTGTATGGATTGTAGGATGGTTTGATTCGGACAAGGTTTGTTGGGAAAATTTGTTTCCTGGTCGCTTTTATTTTAGCATTGTAGTCTAGAACTTGCTGTTAAGGCCCATAACAAAGTGAATATAAAGTGTGGAACTGTTGGTAAATGGTCATTTGGGTCTGGGTTTGATTTGCAGTCTAATGAGTCGATGCCTCACAGTCCAGTCAAAAAGTGGGAAGTGCTGTCTGTATTTTCCCTTCCTCCCCCTCAACTCCTCACCGTAGAGGTGATAGCACAGGCTAAGCTGTGGTGAAGCTGTGCAGCCTGCAGCATACCACAAAGAATCTTGATCCATCCCCTGCTCAGTACTGCACAACTCTTTTAGAACGGTCCAGGAAATGGAAGCATTGTTTAAACACCCAATGGCCTGCTGTATCACATTTTATGTGGCAGCATGTGTTTTTCATATGTTCACGTTGCCCATGTGTGCATGGGTTATGCATCTGAGTAAGGTGATTATTCAGGTGATCAATAGATAACCCTTGTTGTCTGGAACCCAGGGGGTGTTCTGTTAGTTAGGGGGTCTCTGTTGTGGAGTTTCTTTAGTTGGGACATCTCTTGGGAGGTTGCTCTAGTTAGGGGGTCTCTGGGGGTTTGCTCAAGTTAGGGGGTCTCTGGGGAGTACCTCTAGTTTGGAGGTCTCTGGGAATCCCTCATATTCCTCACCATGCATAAATATTCATGGCGTGAGATACTGATTTACTTCCTGATTGGGAGCGCAAATCAGTTCCAATTCACTTTTGGTGGGAGTCTTCCAAACAAACTGTGTTATCTGAAGTTACCTCTTGTTCCCAAAATATGCCAATGTTTCCTAAATTCAACTGAGACACCGCATTTTCCAAACATCGTCCAATGTTAGTAACTCTACTGTCAAATCCAGTTAATACCGCTTTGGTGACCAAGTCTGGGCAAACGTCTCTTCCTGGTTCAGCGAAGGCACAAAACTGCATCTTTTTGGGGAGAGTCTCTGCAAACAGCTGTGGCTTTAAATGTTACCTAGAACAGGCCTCTGTGGCTCAGGTCACAGATGGAACTGGCCTGTCAGGTTATTGCATGAAAACTAGCCTGCTCTCCGATGAGGGAGCGAACAGTTATATGTTCAATCTCTTTGATATTCCCCTTTGTGGATTCTGCCATCTACCTCATTCAAAGTTGCCTTACCTTCAGAAGTTACCATTTGTAGAATCTCACTGATCTCTGGTAAACAGTTTTTCTGATATGGCCATTCACACCTCAACATCTCTAGCCTCCTGCAAATGTTGTTCCTGTGCAAATCACATCTTGTGAAGAAGGCCTATGGAGTGTTGGCCTTTATTAGTAGAGGGATTGAGTTCCGGAGTCAGGAGGTCATGTTGCAGCTGTACAGAACTCTGGTACGGCCGCATTTTGGAGTATTGCGTACAGTTCTGGTCACCGCATTATAGGAAGGACGTGGAGGCTTTGGAGCGGGTGCAGAGGAGATTTACCAGGATGGTGCCTGGTATGGAGGGAAAATCTTATGAGGAAAGGCTGATGGACTTGAGGTTGTTTTCGTTGGAGAAAAGAAGGTTAAGAGGAGACTTAATAGAGGCATACAAAATGATCAGGGGGTTAGATAGGGTGGACAGTGAGAGCCTTCTCCCGCGGATGGAAATGGCTGGCACGAGGGGACATAGCTTTAAACTGAGGGGTAATAGATATAGGACAGAGGTAGGTTCTTTACGCAAAGAGTAGTGAGGCCGTGGAATGCCCACCTGCTACAGTAGTGAACTCGCCAACATTGAGGGCATTTAAAAGTTTATTGGATAAACATATGGATGATAATGGCATAGTGTAGGTTAGATGGCTTTTGTTTCGGTGCAACATCGTGGGCCGAAGGGCCTGTACTGCGCTGTATCGTTCTATGTTCTATGTTCTATTATTCCTCCAAATGCCTTCTAGTCTTGTTACTTATTTGTTATTTTAATTTTATCTCAAATTCACTGTTAATCTCATTAATTTCCCACATTCCTGATAGTACAGACCACCTTAATGATGCAATATAATAAACATTGAGTTGACAAAGGAGATTTGTCCCGAAAGATTTGAGGTAGATATAGCCTCATACTGAGAGCTCTACCCCTCCTCCTAACTCTTTGAACAGCTTGTCCTCCTCTGTGTCACCTTTCTTGATTCTCCCTGTCACGCTGTAGCTAAAACAGGTAGAAACTACTGCACCCATGCCTGGGAGCAAGATGATTAAATGGAATTCTTGAACTAAGGGCCAAGCGCTGCTGGGGTTCCTTCCTGCTGGTGAATGTGTCTGCAACTATGCGCAATTAAGAACGGAAGTTATCTTGAAACTTGTAGTAAAATATTACAGTGCTGGCATCCAATTAGTACTACACATTGGTTGATGTTACCAACAGCTTACTTTGTTTTTTTGTGCCGCACACTCTGTGCTATGGTAATGCTTTTACAAAAATGGCATTGAGCATAGCCAGCACCAGAAATATGTACATGTGCTGCCCATGCAATTTTGAAAATCTATGTATCTTTATTCATGATGCCAGTGACATTGTATAACTTCAATAAAATGCTACTGGTGATCTTGCTTATAACTTTGGGAGCTCAGTACAACAATGCAAAAACATTCAGAAAAAGAACCTTACAAACTTGCACAGTGCAGACCTTTGGCAAAACGCACTGAAATTCGGTTAACATACTTGATAGATCATCTATGCCAAACCTGCAATGCCCAATGTGCCCTGGCAAAGGCCAGAGGTGGCCCAGCTGTAGAGGGTCACCCAACACCAAAAATGATAGCATGAACTGCCAGTTCTGTGGACATGCATGGCCATCCCGCATTAGAAATTCCAGTGAGGAGAGGACTGACAGATGTTGTACATACTCGAAGAATGAAGAATCTATCACCACACATAACTTTGGGAAAATATTAAATGGAGTTTTCCGAGGAGGGGCAAACACTGTTATATTACCGTTCATCTTCTATTTTTGTTAACCAACTCCAGAGGTCCACATTAAGGACCAGACTTCCGTAATGGGCGGCTTCAGAAAATGCAGAGTGCAAGCTGTTCTGGGAGTCCTTCCTCATAGCGCAGGATTGTTGAGGGAAGCCAATCCACACATCATCCTTACAGCACTAGCTAGCAGTTTGTGGTGCCACTTCATTCATTAACACAGTGGTTAGCTTCTAATAATAATAAGAATCTTTATTGTCACAAGAAGGCTTACATTGCAATGAAGTTACTGTGAAAAGCCCCAAATCGCCACATTCCGGCGCCTATTCAGTTACACAGAGGGAGAGTTCAGAATGTCCAAATTACCTAACAGCGCGTCTTTCGAGACTAGTGGGAGGAAACATTGCACCCGGAGGAAATCCACGCAGCCATGGGGAGAATGTGCAGACTCCGCTCAGACAGTGACCCAGCCGGGAATCGAACCTGGGACCCTGGCTCTGTGAAGCCACTGTGCTAACCACTGTGCTTTTGGACATTTAAATAGCGTTTCAGTATGATCGTGAATGAATGTGAATGAGGCAAATGAGTAAGTGAGTGGGGTGTTAGGTTGGTAGTATGGCAGGGTAGGTAGGGTGAAAGGTGTTAGGTGATAGGGTGGATAGGTTGGTGAGGTCAGGTTAGGTCGGGGATGAGTCAGAGGGTCAAAGGAAGACGGAGTATGGGAGGGTAGGTGCGTTGTTGTGTCAGGGGGGGAATTCAAATGGTCGTGGGGGAATAGGAAAGTTGTGAGGAGTCATAAAATCAGGAGGGTCAGGGGAGATAGAACCAGGGTGGTGGGGAGGGAGGGGGTCTGGTCAGTGGGGACTGGAGGTTGGATGGTTCAGCTGCATAGTTACCCAGGAGATAGTCCTGTTTTCTTTCAGCCTTACATTCCCTGTAAATAAGCAAGTTGGAATCATCCAAACTCTAACTCAGAGTTAGAGACCTTTTCAAAGGGTCCCAGGGAGCAGGGGAATTGTCCATCAGACGTTGAACCTTCCGGGCCATTCCAACAGAGTCCTTACATTGTGACTTCCAAGAAGTCCCACAACATATCCTCCAGGATGGGTCCCTGACTCTCTGTAGACCGGAAGATCTGAGCCAAAATCTATTTTAATATGTGGATTAAGACAAAGAATGACTTGGATGATTAAAATTCCATTCTTCTAGAAATTCTCTTAGCCATGAGAGCATTTCTAATGTAATCTGCATCACCTTGACTTTTTGATTTGTACCATTTTATATGCTATATCCTTGGAAACATTGCAAGCATTGTACTTTGAGCAGTTTTTTTTTTCATCTGTATTTCTAATGAGTAGAACCTTCCACTATTTCCAGAAACACCCTCCGAGATTTTCCGTCCCCTCCACGATGTATTTTCCGGAAGAGGATATGGACCACCGTTGGACAGCAGTGGGATCTTCCAGTCCCGTTGATGTCTATGGGGTTTTGCCTGCCTTCCATCCTCCACTGCCAGGGAACATGCCACAGACGCTCACCCATGGCGGGTCGGGATCATCCTGCGGCAGGAAGGGCCGGAACAATTCAGTCACTGAGCGCATACTCTGCAGTAATGTCTTTCCTGTTTACAATTTTTAAAAAATGATTAACTTCTTCCATACCACCTCTCACGTTGTGATCATACCGAGGGTAATATGGCCACAAGTATTGTTTGACAAAAATGTTGACAGGAAAGGTGGAGAGTTTTCTCCTTATATCAGAAAGATCATCCCATTTCTACATTATATGAGCTTGTGGCCCAGATTGTGACTGGCAGGTATGATGTGGTAGGCATCACAGAGACGTGGTTGCAGGGGGTTCAGGACTGGCATTTAAACGTCTAGGGATTCACAACCTATCGAAAAGACAGAGAGGTGGGCAGAGGGGACGGGGTTGCCTTGTTAATTAGGAATGAAATCAAATCAATAGCACTAAATGACATAGGGTCAGATGATGTGGAGTCTGTGTGGGTAGAGTTGAGGAACCACAAAGGCAAAAAAACCACAATGGGAGTTATGTACAGGCCTCGAACAGTGGTCAGGACAAGGGGCACAAAATGCACCATGAAATAGAAAGGGCATGTCAGAAAGGCAAGGTCACAGTGATCATGGGGGACTTCAATATGCAGGTGGACTGGGTAAATAATGTTGCCAGTGGACCCAAAGAAAGGGAATTCATTGAATGTTTACAGGAGTGCTTTTTGAAACAGCTTGTGATGGAGCCCACGAGGGAACAGGCCATTCTGGACTTAGTGTTATGTAATGAACCAGACTTGATAAAAGATCTTAAAGTAAGGGGACACTTAGGAGACAGTGATCATAATATGGTAGAATTCAGTCTGCAATTTGAAAGAAAGACGGTAGAATCAGATGTAAAGGTGTAACAGTTAAATAAAGTTAACTACAGGGGCATGAGGGAGGAACTGACGAAAATCGACTGGGAGCAGAGCCTAGTGGGAAAGACAGTAGAACAGCAATGGCAGGAGTTTCTGGGAGTAATTGAGGACACAGTACAGAGGTTCATCCCAAAGAAAAGAAAAGTTATCAGAGGGGGGATTAGGCAGCCATTGCTGACAAAGGAAGTCAGGGAATACATCAAAGCAAAAGAGAAAGCCTATAATGTGGCAAAGAGTAGTGGGAAGTCAGAAGATTGGGAAGGCTACAAAAACAAACAGAGGATAACAAAGAGAGAAATAAGGAAAGAGAGGATCAAATATGAAGGTAGGCTAGCCAGTAACATTAGGAATGATAGTAAAAGTTTAATTAAATACATTAAAAACAAACGGGAGGCAAAAGTAGACATTGGGCCGCTCCAAAATGACGCTGGTAATCTAGTGATGGGAGACAAGGAAATAGCTGAGGAACTAAATAAGTACTTTGCGTCAGTCTTCACAGTAGAAGACATGAGTAATATCCCAACAATTCAGGAGAGTCAGGGGGCAGAGTTGAATATGGTAGCCATCGCAAAGGAGAAAGTGCTAGAGAAACTAAGACGTCTAAAAATTGATAAATCTCCGGGCCCAGATGGGCTACATCCTAGAGTTCCAAAGAAGATCGCTGAAGAAATAATGGAGGCATTAGTTATGATCTTTCAAAAGTCACTGGAGTCAGGGAAAGTCCCAGAGGATTGGAAAATCGCTGTTGTAACCCCCCTGTTCAAGAAGGGAACAAGAAAAATGATGGAAAATGATAGGCCAATTAGCCTAACCTCGGTTGTTGGCAAGATTCTATAATCCATCGTTAAGGATGAGATGTCTAAATTCTTGGAAGTGCAAGGTCGGATTAGGACAAGTCAGCATGGATTTAGTAATGGGAGGTCGTGCCTGACAAACCTGTTAGAGTTCTTTGAAGAGATAAAAAATAGGTTAGACCAAGGAGAGCCAATGGATGTTATCTATCTTGACTTCCAAAAGGCCTTTGATAAGGTGCCTCACGGGAGACTGCTGAGTAAAATAAGGGCCCATGGTATTCGAGGCAAGGTACTAACATGGATTGACGATTGGCTGTCAGACAGAAGGCAGAGAGTTGGGATAAAAGGTTCTTTTTCGGAATGGCAACCGGTGACAAGTGGTGTCCCACAGAGTTCAGTGTTGGGGCCACAGCTGTTCTCTTTATATATTAACGATCTAGATGACGGGACTGGGGGCATTCTGGCTAAGTTTGCAATGATACAAAGATAGATGGAGGGGCAGGTAGTATTGAGGAGGTGGGGAGGCTGCAGAAAGATTTAGACAGTTTAGGAGAGTGGTCCAAGAAATGGCTGATGAAATTCAATGTGGGCAAGTGCGAGGTCTTGCACTTTGGAAAAAAGAATAGAGGCATGGACTATTTTCTAAACGGTGACAAAATTCATAATGCTGAAATGCAAAGGGACTTGGGAGTCCTAATCCAGGATTCTCTAAAGGTAAACTTGCAGGTTGAGT
Source organism: Scyliorhinus torazame (assembly GCF_047496885.1). NCBI lineage: Eukaryota > Metazoa > Chordata > Chondrichthyes > Carcharhiniformes > Scyliorhinidae > Scyliorhinus > Scyliorhinus torazame. The sequence continues at coordinate 308,728,025 of NC_092707.1, forward strand.
CCGTAATTAAGAAAGCAAATGCAATGCTGTCATTTATCTCAAGAGGCTTGGAATATAAAAACAGGGTTGTGCTTCTGAAGCTTTATAAAGCACTAGTTAGGCCCCATTTAGAATACTGTGAGCAATTTTGGGCCCCACACCTCAGGAAGGACATACTGGCAACTGGAGTGGGTCCATCGGAGATTCACATGGATGACCCGTGGAATGGGAGGCCTAACATACGATGAACGTCTGAGGATCCTGGGATTATATTCATTGGAGTTTAGGAGGTTGAGGGGAGATCTAATAGAAACTTACAAGGTAATGAATGGCTTAGATAGGGTGGACGTAGGGAAGTTGTTTCCATTAGCAGGGAGACTAGGACCCGGGGGGCACAGCCTTAGAACAAAAGGGAGTCACTTTAGAACAGAGATGAGGAGAAATTTCTTCAGCCAGAGAGTGGTGGGTCTGTGGAATTCATTGCCACAGAGGGCAGTGGAGGCCGGGATGTTGAGTGTCTTTAAGACAGAAGTTGATAAATTCTTGATTTCTCAAGGAATTAAGGGCTATGGAGAGAGAGCGGGTAAATGGAGTTGAAATCAGCCATGATTGAATGGTGGAGTGGACTCGATGGGCCGAATGGCCTTACTTCCGCTCCTATGTCTTATGGTCTTATGGTCTTATTACACTTTTCACAAGCACTTGCAGGATCCTATAGGAAAAATAAGCCCTGGGAAACTGTTCCCTAGGCAATTAAAAAAACTATGAAAATCCAATAGCTGGATTAAGAAAAACCCTCATCTGCAGTGGTTAAGTGCTTCTTTGACTGCAATGAGAAGTGTTGAAGGATCATTATTATAGATGTGTCACGATTGGTTGTTTTTAGGTTGTTTTCATTAACAATTTTGCATTAAATGAAATACCACATTTCAATTATGTCAGTATGTTTTAACTAACAGAGCAAAGGGGCACTTTGGGATGACAGAGAGATATAACAGAATTTTCAAGCCCACAGCTTAATCCAATGGACTGCTGCCTCTCTTTGTTGTACGTGCTCCCTCCTTTACTTAGCATTCTCCAGTCTCCTCATGATAAAGTAAAGCATAATTTTACATGGTTTTACAGCATAAAAAATAAATCATCCTCTCCTGGGTACATTGCTGTTGATATGTAAAAAGAAACTTAAATCGTGTACATCATGCTGATCTCTTTATATTCACTACTGACTACACTTCTGCATTACTTACATGCTTGCTTGCATGTACTTCAAATAAAACTAATTAAATACATTTTTTGTCAACAAAACTTTTCTCCATCTCGCTGCTGCATGACAAGCGAACAGATGGCAATTTAAGGACAGAATTTATGATAGCCACAATCTTAATGTTGCATAAAGAAAAGAAAAGACTTGCATCAAAACCACTGACAAATGTACTTGCTAATATTAATGCACTCCCCACTCATCCAATATGCTTCCTAATTGCTTTTCTGTACATAATAATGTGGCACCTGCTGCTCAACATTGCAGACACATCAGGATTTCTCCAAAGTCAAACAGATATGCAACTGGCCCTCTCCCAGTGATAAATGTAGAGCACTGTATCACACACAGTTCCTGTCAGTGGCATAATTAAAATTTTATAGTTACAGAAAGGGATAGTAAACAAAGAGTTCTTTAAATGAATGCATGATTGTGGAAGCATGCTTCTGCCAACTTAATGATTAGTATGCATTATGGGCTGTTAATAATCCTTGGGACTGGAGAGAAAATGGACACATTTTACCGATTTCATATTGTTCAATCTATTTCTCACAACTTACTGTTAAATTGGCACAAAAGAAGCCCTACTGAGTCTCACAATATTCTCAGAATGTTGCAACATCTGTAAAATAATGTGTCGGAACACACATTAAAACTGTATCCGGGTATATTTATCAAATTACAATGTAAAAATGTTAATGTTTCACTCTCCATTTGTATAATGGGGCAATATCTACCACTGCCCCATGGCATTATTCCCTTACATTAAATTAAATGATAAAAAAAATAGTATGTTCCTTTTTAAATCATTTTTTTTTCAACTTGAACTATTTCTCGGGAGGAAAACAAAATACTGTGGGGCAGCAAAATATCTTTAATGAAAATCAGCTTGAAACATTCCACAGATACTTTTGACATGCTGCGTATTCCCAGAATTTTCTGTTGTTATTTCTCTTTAGAAGTTAAAGCTAAAAATCAAATCAACATGTTTAAAGGTTTATCGTGGACCTTGAAAAGAAATCGGACCTATTTTTACAAGAAAAATCATTTGTTCATTCGAAAATTTGGACACAATTTCTATTCCATTCTTGTTACCTCATTTGTTAATGTCGCTTGTCATAATGTTACAAGTTTCTGAATGTCTATTCAATTCTTGTTACCTCATTTGTTAGTGTCACTTGTCATGTTACAAGTTTCTGAATGGAAGAAATTCTGTTAAATAACTTGTAAATTACCAAGCTATTTCTGAATTATCAGAACATGTTGTGAGTTGATCAACAAAATATGTGAAAAATTGATATGCATTGAAATGACGTATTTTTTCATCCATGTACAAGCTTACAAGGTTTAAGGTAAACAGCAAAAAAATGTACGTTAATATATTTTATGACATAGATGCTGACTTTAAATCAAATAGTATTACTAGTAAATAGCACAAAATAGGTTTCTGCTAACCCAAATTATTTTTTTCATTGAGTATTTCAAAGCTATTTAGGTGCAGATAGAATCTAATAAGAATTTTGGCTATTCAAATTTTTATTTTAAATGTCAGCAATTAACAGATAAAAGCTTCACAGATAGCTACAAAATCAAACTTTGTGTCATATTCAGAGCTACTGTTTGTCCCGAGTGTATTTAATTTGGCAAAGGTAATTTAGTTACCTTACTTTGCAAGTTCAATGTTTATATTCAGGTTTTAGTTCACAAAAGCAAACATTCATAACAGAACTCAGTTGCACCAATATTTCACCTGCAAATGATTTTAATGCAACATTTTATATGACTTAATAAAAATTGGGGCTAAATAAATGAACAATAAAATTAATTCCCTGTAAAATGGCATGGCTTGCAAGAAATTACTTTTTAAAATTATGAATTAATTTTATTGTTACTTGTTTTAAAAAATTGTTTCACTGTTATATAAATTCATTCTCATCCAAATTATGTCAACAAATTCACATGGGATTGAGTCCAAAACGGTAGTGTAGTTTATAAGCTTGCTTAAAAAAAAAGTGAATAAATATTTTTCTTTCCCCTGTATGATGGTGACACAATAATGTTTTTTGGCAAATCATTGAAGAATCTTGAAATGCTATTATTATTTAGATTACACTCTATTGTGCATGATTAAGATGAACATACAGTACACGGAAAAGGTCAAAATGATGTTTAACTACAGTGCCATCTACCTCCTGTACAGGAGCATTTCATTTTCACTGCAAAGTCAATCGTGCTGCTTCGATGGCATTATGCAGGTACTTCTACCAATAAAAAAGTAACATTTTGGCAAACATTTACCCTCTCCCTCTATGAACAAATATTTCAGGATTGGCCATCATTAGTTTTCTGTTTGAAAACTAATGGTCTTGCAGTATTCTTTGATCTTGATCATTTGAATCAGAAAAATGGTATGAATTGACATGTTAGTATATTTCCCTAATCATTCATTATTGCAATTAAGTATGACTGGTAATCTTCACAAGGAGATTTTCATTGTTATTAATATTTAAATGTTAAAGAGATAAGATATCTTAGCTGATAGAATGTTAGAAAGTATTGCCATATCTTTATAATCCCACTAGCAATAACTCATTTCATTTTTATCTCCTTCACATTGAATTAATAATTCCTCCCCAAAAGGCCAATAGGCCAAAAGCATAACTTTGCAATCTTGATGAAGGAAATCATTGCTGTAATTTACTGCCTGACTATTAGCTGCAGCTGGACAATGTTTAACAGAGAATCGACTCTCAGTGCAAGTAACAACCTGTCTCGGCATTGACCTTAACTTTTTTCCATCTGATATAATTTTAGATCGGAATAAGACAATTGTTTATGTCCATGCAGTAGTTCCAAACATATGCAATCTGACTCCTAATTCTTGCATGAGATGCAATGATTTCAGGTTAGTGCCGTGACTATCAGTGCAAAAAAAACTGTGATAATTAATGCTGGCTGTTCCATCATGTGGCTTGAACACGTTGTGTTGATTAAGTGAAAACAACCCTTCTGAAACAAACTCATCGATACTTTTACTTACAAACATCTTGGGTGAAATTCTCCGTTATCGGCGGAAACTCCGCCGATCGGCGCAAAAAACGGCGCAAATCCCACTTGCGTCACGTCATAAAAATGGGCCGATAGTCTGCGGCCCGAAATGGGCTAGCAGCGACGTAACGGGATCCGCGCTTGCGCAGTGGTTCACGCCGTGCAGCGTCATACGCGCTGCACGGCGTGACGGCTCATAAAGCCGCGCAGCTCCCCCCCACCCGACCGCAACACCCGACCGCAACACCCGACTTGATGGCTGGCCGTCGCTCAGCGCCGAGGTTCGAGTCACGCGATGTGGAGGCGCTCCTGGACGCGGTGGAGCAGAGGAGGGACCCCCTGTATCAAAACCACTGACAAATGTACTTGCTAATATTAATGCACTCCCCACTCATCCATATACCCCATATCCCCCCTCCCCCATATCCCCCATATCCCCCCTCCCCCATATCCCCCCTCCCCCATATCCCCCCTCCCCCATATCCCCCCTCCCCCATATCCCCCTCCCCCATATCCCCCATATACCCCCTCCCCCATATCCCCCCTCCCCCATATCCCCCCTCCCCCAAATCCCCCATATTCCCCCCTCCCCCATACCGATGGCGTGCATTCATATACCTGCCTAACACTGTTGCCTTTTACCCCTGCCACCACCACCCGCCCCCCCCCTCCCCACAGGAGAAGCACGCACACAACAATAGGGAGCATGTGAGGACTGGAGGAGAGCCCGCTGATGAGAGGCCACTGACCGTACACGAGGAAAGGGCCCTGGAACTGGCTGGCGGACCTGACGACCGGGAGGTTGCTGATGCAGAGGTCGGGGCCCCACGAGCAAGTGAGCCACCAACAGCCCGTCCCCATATCCCCCTTCCCCTATATCCCCCCTCCCCCGTATCACCTGATCACTGCCTGATGTCTAACCATGCATGCTTCATTCTGTATCGCAGGACCAAACGTCCAGGCACCCATCCCCGCAGATGCAGACCGCCCGCAGGATGCCCCTCGGAGACCACAGGAGACGGAGAGACCCGCACCCTCCAGCATGCGACGCCCGCAGGATGCCCCTCGGAGACCACGGGAGACGGAGAGACCCGCACCCTCCAGCATGCGACGCCCGCAGGATGCCCCTCGCACACCACGGGAGACGGAGAGACCTGGAGCAACAGGGAGACAACACCCCCGTCACGTGCGGGAGCGACCACCCAGCGATGAGGGGGGCAGCCACAGGCCCCCGTCACATCCGAGCCAGGACACCACTACCCAGGACACCACTATCCAGGACACCCCTACCCGGGACACCACTACCCAGGACACCCCTACCCGGGACAGCACTACCCGGGACAGCACTACCCGGGACAGCACTACCCAGGACACCCCTACCCGGGAAGACGAAATACCGGACAGTGACTCAGAGTGGATGGGTGGAGACGAACCCCCACCCCAAAGTGCCATGGACTCAGAGTGGGACGAAGAGCACGACACAACACCACTGCTGTCACCAACACCCTCCACCATCGCAGAAACACTCACCACGGTTGGGCACTTTAGTGATGAGGCGTCTGGTACACTCACTGGTGCGCACAACACAGCCGTCCCGGTACAGCAGGTGGAGGTAGGAGCAGCAGAGGGACCGGGCGGTCGGAGGGCAGCCCAGGCCAAGCGAACATCTGCCGCCCAGATGGATCCCGGGTTCCTCCAGTTACCACACCCACACATAGATCCGATGCAACCACCGACACGGAGAGGAGCGAATAGGGTGACGGGTGGCTTGCGGCGGCTGCGGTCGCAGGTGGAGGAGTCCACCCGCGTCCAGGAGCTGGGAGTGGTCCCGGTCATGCGTGCCACCCAGGCTGACACCGCACGGGTGGCGTCCGCGGTGGAGGCAATGGGTGCGACGGTGTCAGACATGGGGAACGGTTTGCGAGGCCTGGGGCCTTCCGTGCAGGCGGCGTCTGTGGCCCAGGAAATGGCTGCCCTCTCACAGGAGGCCATGAGCCAGTGCCAGCGCCAGATGGCAGAGGCGCTCAACGCCATAGCCCAGTCTCAGCAGGCCATGGCCCAGTCTCAGCAGGCCATGGCCCAGTCTCAGCAGGCCATAGCCCAGTCTCTGCAGGCCATGGCCCAGTCTCTGCAGGCCATGGCCCAGTCTCAGCAGGCCATCGCTGAGGGCATCGGCGCCAGTGGCCATGTGCGAGCTGGCGTCGCACTGTCGCAGACAGGGTTCGACAACCCCCTGGGCTCCATGGCTGCAAACCTGCAGACCCCTGTCGATACCAGCACGGGCCTCCAGGACTGGCAGCGCCAGATGTCGGGGGCGCGTCGGATGGCCAGTCCGTTCGCATCTCCCACCCATGTAGAGGCCTGGGGGCCATCGGGCACCCCGAGGGAGGAGGAGGTGGTGTGGTCCGTCCCGGCTCCCTCTGTAGGGGAGGTCCCGGTACACCGCGACACCTCGGACTCCCCCCCTTCCGTCCCAGGTGCATCGGGTGGGCAACGGGCAGGACAGGCTGGCAGCTCGCCATCCCAGTCGCCCGGGCCGCAGCCTGGCCCATCTAGGCCAGGACGCCTCAGGAAACGGCCGCCAAAGGGATCCGGTGTCAGAGGGCAGGAATCACAGGAGTCCACCTCCAGTTCTGCTGTACCATCTGGGGAACCATGTAGACGTAGTCAAAGGGCCCGTAAGGCCAAACAATTAGACACTGAGTAAGTTGGCACGGGTGCAGGGCACAGATGAGTTTTAGGGGTTAGGGCACGTGCATGAACTCCTTTGGTTATTAAAGTCAATGTTACACCTACCGAAGCTGCCTTTGTGCTCTGTCCAAAGTGTGCGGGCGTGTCATGTACGTTGAGCGCAAGTGTGTGTGTGACGGGTGGTCTTACCTCAGCCCCAGGTGAGTCTGCCCCCTTCCCCCTGGGCCGCCATCAACATCCCCCGGGCAGAGGACGGGACCGTGCGCTGCAGTGTCACAGCCGCATGCAGGGATGGTCCGGGTGGATGGTGGTACTGTGGCCATGGGTCAGACATAGTCCAACGATGTAGAGCCAGGAGCTCATCGGAGGCGGGTTGTCATCATCCTCCATGGCCTGCGATAGACACGCGTCCACCCGCAACTGGGTGAGCCCGGCCCGTTGTGCCGCCGGTGGATCGGCAATTGAGGGTGGGGGGGTGGTGTGCATGCAGGTGGGGTGTGTGGGGTTGGGGAGGGGGGTGAGGGTGCTGGGTGGGTGGATGGGTGGGGGGTGTGGGTGGTCGGCTGTTGTCATGGTGTGCGGTCTGTGGCCATACTACCCGATTCCCACGCCCATCTAGTCAGTGAAGCGGGCGTCTATCAGTCTGTCCCATGCCCGCTGGGCCAGCCGGTAACGGTGGACAGCCACCCGCCTGTGTCTACCCCGTCTGCCCTGACCATTGTCCCCATCCCCCTCATCTGGGGAGGACTGGGCCTCTTCCTGCTGCTCCACCACTCCGCCCTCCTCTGCCTGCGGCACATCGCCCCTCTGCTGGGCTATGTTGTGCAGGACGCAGCACACCACAATGATGCGGCCGACCCTATCTGACCGATACTGGAGGGCGCCCCCAGAGAGGTCCAGGCACCTGAAACGCATCTTCAGCACGCCAAAGCACCTCTCGATCACTCCCCTTGTCGCTACATGGGCATCATTGTAGCGGTTCTCCGCCTCATTGCGTGGCCTCCGTATAGGCGTCATCAGCCACGATCGCAATGGGTAGCCCCTGTCGCCCAGCAACCAGCCCCTCAGCCGGGGATGGCGTCCCTCGTACATGCCGGGGAGGGATGACCGCGACAACACGAATGAGTCGTGTACACTGCCTGGGTGACGGGCGCAGACGTGCAGGATCATCATGCGGTGGTCGCAGACCACCTGTACGTTCATTGAATAGGTCCCCTTCCTATTAGTGAACACGGCCCTGTTCTCTGCAGGTGGCCGCACGGCGACGTGCATCCCATCGATCGCGCCCTGGACCATGGGGAACCCGGCCACGGCAGAGAAGCCCACGGCCCGGGCATCTTGGCTGGCCCGGTCCACGGGGAAGCGGATGTAGCGGTGCGCCATGGCATAAAGGGCATCTGTCACTGCCCGGATGCACAGATGCACCGATGTCTGCGATATGCCGGACAGGTCCCCACTCGGTGCCTGGAATTACCCCGTTGCATAAAAGTTCAGGGCCACCGTAACCTTGACGGACACGGGGAGAGGGTGTCCCCCGCCAGTGCCACGCGGTGACAGGTGTGCCAGCAGGTGGCAGATGTGTACCACGGTTTCCCGGCTCATCCGGAGTCTCCTCCTGCATTCCCGGTCCGTGAGGTCCTGGTATGACTGCCCGGGCCGGTACACACGGGGCGCCCTCGGGTGCCTCCGTTGCCGTGGGGCCACGACGTCCTCCTCCCCCTCCTCGTCCTGTCGGTCAGGTGTCCCTCCAGCCTGGGCGGCTGCCGCCTGCCCCTCTGCGGCAGCCTGCGCCGCCTCTCTGGCACGCTCCTCCTCCTCCTCCTCATCCAGGTCAACATAGACATGAGCGGCTGCCACCACGGCGGCCAACATCGCTGGATGGTCTGAAAACATGACGGCCTGGTGGGGGGGAGGGGAACGACGACATGTCATCATTGCCCATATCCCCTCCTCCCCCCAGCCAGGTGGCATGGACCGCATGGGTCCAACTGTTGGAGGCTGGCACCTGGCCAGGTGGACCAACTCATTTGCCCTCCCATCACCCACCCCGGCACGGACCCCCTCCCCAACCCCCAACCTCCACCCCAGCACGGACCCCCCCCCCCAACCTCCACCCCGGCACGGACCCCCTCCCCAACCCCCAACCTCCACCCCAGCACGGACCCCCCCCAACCTCCACCCCGGCACGGACCCCCTCCCCAACCCCCAACCTCCACCCCAGCACGGCCCCCCCCCCAACCTCCACCCCGGCACGGACCCCCTCCCCAACCTCCACCCCGGCACGGACCCCCTCCCCAACCCCCAACCTCCACCCCAGCACGGACCCCCCCTCAACCTCCACCCCGGCACGGACCCCCTCCCCAACCCCCAACCTCCACCCCAGCACGGACCCCCCCCCCCAACCTCCACCCCGGCACGGACCCCCTCCCCATCCCCCAACCTCCACCCCAGCACGGACCCCCCCCCAACCTCCACCCCGGCACGGACCCCCTCCCCAACCCCCAACCTCCACCCCAGCACGGACCCCCCCCCCAACCTCCACCCCGGCACGGACCCCCTCCCCAACCTCCACCCCGGCACGGACCCCCTCCCCAACCTCCACCCCAGCACGGACCCCCCCCCCAACCTCCACCCCGGCACGGACCCCCTCCCCAACCCCCAACCTCCACCCCAGCACGGACCCCCCCCCAACCTCCACCCCGGCACGGACCCCCTCCCCAACCCCCAACCTCCACCCCAGCACGGACCCCCCCCCCAACCTCCACCCCGGCACGGACCCCCACCCCAACCCCCAACCTCCACCCCAGCACGGACCCCCCCCCCAACCTCCACCCCGGCACGGACCCCCTCCCCACCCTCCACCCCGGCACGGACCCCCTCCCCAACCTCCACCCCAGCACGGACCCCCCCCCAACCTCCACCCCGGCACGGACCCCCTCCCCAACCCCCAACCTCCAACCCAGCACGGACCCCCCCCCAACCTCCACCCCGGCACGAACCCCCTCCCCAACCCCCAACCTCCACCCCAGCACGGACATCCCCCCAACCTCCACCCCGACACGGACCCCCTCCCCAATCTCCACCCCGGAGCCCAGCCTACTCTAACCACCCCCCCGCCCCCCGCCCCCCCCCCGCCGCACACACACACAAGCCGAGACACACCTCTTCTCACGCAATCAGTCTGCGGCCACGCCATTTCCTGCCCAGAGCCAACCCCCCAGGCCGTCACTCACCTCCTCGCTGGTCGGCGTGAGCCTGTAGCACCGGGTCACGCCGATGAAAAGGAGGTTTGATTGACGTCGACGTGAACGGTCATCACGTCGACGGGACTTCGGCCCATCCGGAAGGGAGAATATCGGCAGGCCGAAAATCGGCTGCCTTGCGCAGACCCGTGACATTCTCCGCGGCAGCGGCGCCATTAACGCCCCGCCGACTTTTCTCCCTTCGGAGACTTCGGCGGGGGCGGGATTCACGGCGGCCAACGGCCATTCTCCGACCCGGCGGGGGGTCGGAGAATGACGCCCCTTATCTGTGATTTTGGGTGCGGGGGTAATCCATATAACCTACTCCTGTCGACTGAAATGTAGAAGATTTTGTTGCATACTAGGTAAACACACATGCTGAAAATGCCCGATGCACCAATAATAACTTCTCATCCATTATTCTCAGGTACAGGCTAAAACCCAAAGGGATATTGCAGTCTTTTCAGTATCTAGAATGCTCTCCCAGCATTGTGATACAGCCCAGGAAGAATTGTAGGAAATTGACCATTGTCGCAGGTATAATTGTATGATTGAATCGTAAGCATACCCGACATGTGTAAAAAAATAGTAAAACACTGATAAATAATAATAATACATTGATTATTTTTACATCTGAATGACAATTATGTTTCACAGACCAGAAGAGACAGATGGGACATACAGATAAACTGTTATATCAGCATCATGCCTATGGCATTCACTTTGATCAAATACAATCCATCTACTTATTACTGTCATTTGGACGAAGGTGCTTATTAATTTCCCAACAGAATAGTAACCATTTATATCTATTTAAAATAAATTATTGGGGGTGCCGAATAGACATCAATGACAAGGAAACATCAACTTTTCTCACTGGGCTAGATTTGAGTCTAGATCTCTAACCGTCAAGGACAATATTGTAGAGCTGTGATTATTCTGTAGAACTTCTGTGTTTTTCAGTTTAATGTTTCCTGTTCAATTTTTCCTGTGAATGATTTCATTCCTCTTTTTAACTTTATTTCTCCATGGCACGCATCACAAGGAGGTTTTTGGCTCTTACACTTTATATAAAAGTTACATTGCCTTGCCGTCCAACTCCAACTGAAGAGAAACCTTGGGCGGGATTCTTCGATCCCCTGGCCACGTGTTTCCCGGCGGCGCGCCATTCGCTGGTGGCGGGGTTCTCTGTTCCCAACGTTTGTTAATGGGGTTTATGGGGTTTCCCATTGAAGACATGGCATGCCGGCGAGAAACCTACGGGCAGCGGTGCGCTGCCGGCAGGAACAGAGAATCCTCATGGCCGGAGAATTGGATTTTTCCAGATCAGAAATCCGGCACATGTTAAAAAAGCAGAGAACCATTGAGGTGTGATGTAATATGTATTCATATGAGATAGTCGTGTATTTATGAAATTACAATAATTTAGGGTTTTTTGCATTTATAGTTAGATGTCTAGTCAGTGTCTTGTTGGAAAATCAAACCATTTATTTTACAATATATTTAAAAATCCTAAGTATTGTGGTGAATAAACCATTAATATATTATGAATGATTAACAGCACATACAGTGGCAGCATGTAATACCTAGGATACATTACCCATGATGCTCTTCAAGAAGGCAGCTAATTAGCAGCAAAAAAGGTCACACCAAACCAGAATGTGATTAGAAGAAGCCAAAAGAAAAAAAAAACAGACACACATATTTTTAGTTGCTTTTGGACTGTGGCCAAATTTCCTTTTGTCACTGTAACTAGAAACCAATCCTTCAATATTTAATGAAATGCTTATGTTGCAGCACCTGGTAACATTGATAGTGTAGCCCTACTGTCGACTCCCATGTGGGTCATTACTGTGGCCATCTGAAGGGGTAAACTGTTCATAGACTACACTAATGCCAGCCTTAAAGATTCTGCAGCTACAAAGCAGCAGGAGCCAGCAATACTTTGGCTCTGATCTTGGTGAAAATGGCTGGAGGCAAAATGCTGTTTCCTATCATCAGAGGCTGTAGTTAGCAATAATTCTATGAGTCAAAGTGAATGTGCAAGATATGACTTGGCTGCTCTGCCTTACCTCTTTCCTTGCAACAGCTCCAGCTCCTGGTGAGAGATCCTTGTCAACAGGAAAACACTAGTTCATGCTGCCCTGCTAATGATCCAATGCATCAATAGCTCAAACAATCACAACAAGCAGATGTCCTAAGTTAATGCAGACTTCCCTGGGATTTTAATTGTGAAACACGGCTTTAGAAGGCATTAGTCTTTTGTCCTCGCTAGAGAACTGCTAAAGCCTGGCACCAATTCCTTGGGCATCTGAACCCAGTCTAATGGAATTTAATTACTTCAAAGGTATTAATCATCTGTAGAGTTGAGCAGTGAATACTTCAACACCACTTTTAATTTATCAGCACATTTGTCTGCAATGTATTGTGAACAGTGCCTCAGTTAATGTGGACACTTGCTTCTTTGCATTACAAACAATAGTATTTAGATTTACTGTTAATCTTTCAGGGTTCAAACTGCCCCAAGTAATTAGCTGATCACCTTTACAATTAATGTTTGAGATACAACGTATATACTGCAACCGAAGAAAACCAGTCATCTGAGAGCTGTTAATGGGTTTACTTGTATTAATGTAGTGGCATGGTGGCACAGTAGCTAGCACTGCTGCCTTGCACAACACCAGGAACCCCGGTTCAATTCTAGCCTTGGGTGACTGTGTGGAGTTTGCAGATTTGCCCCGTGTATGCGTGGGTTTCCTCCGGGTGCTCCGGTTTCACCCCACAGTCCAGAGATGTGCGGGTTAGGTGGACAGGCCAAGCTAAATTGCTCCTTGGTGTCCAAGGAGTGCAGGTTAGGTTACAGGGGTAGGGCGTGGTGAATAGGAGTGGACTTGGATGGAGTATTCTTTCTGAGGGTTGTTGCAGATGTGATGGACCAAATGGCCTCCCTGCATTGTAGGGATTCTGTGATTCTCTGTTATTCTGATCAATGTTTTTCTGTACGAGTTATGGAAGTGTTTGGCAAAGATTAGCACAATTTAAAACAATTTGGCCACTGGGGATTATTCTTTAGCATATTGACTGTAGAGAATCCTTTTCTAACTTTTATAATACCATTGTGTGACAAAACGTATGACCGTGCTTTGTTATAAAGTTCTGAGAGGTTTTGCACAGCAAAAATGTATCTGCCATCAAACGTCATCAGGTCACTGTAACTTCAGCAACACCTTTGTGGAAGGAACGCTTGAGAAAACTTCCACTGCATGAAAATTTGTTAAACATGATATGGGAAGTGAAAATGATACTGACATTCTTGGTCAAGTTCCTGATGTGCAATCTATGTAAAAAGGTGAATTCTCCTGTGATTCGGATTTAAAGAAAATTAATTTGACATTTAGCGATGCCACATAAATGTCCCAAGCCACATCCATGTCATACATCGGAAGACAAACAGTAAGTTTATTGGTAACTAGAATGTGCCTAAAATCCTTATTCAGTCATAAATATCTGCATTCCATCTAAATAGATCATGGTATGAATTGGGTCTCAAATTTAGAATTTGTTCAGTATTCTGCAGCTTGGAGCTACTGACCGAATAAAGATTGGAGCTAGCACTAGAATTTGTTACAAGGAATAATTTATCTTTTATGTGCATAAATATACTTTAAAGTTTTATTTAAATTAAATATATATTTAGCTCCTAAAACAAATCAATGGAAACTATTACTACTGAGCTGAATTCAAAAAGCTTTTGGATCTTGATTTAATGCTACATTTGTAAATCCAGTAATATAATTTAATATGATCAAATATTAGAATTTGGGTGCAATATTGCTGGAAAGCTACTGGTGGGGCAAGTAGTTTTCACCATTGTAAATGTGAAAATGGTGCAACAACTTCAGGCGAGGAGCACACGCGGTTAAACGCGAATTTCCAAAAGCTGCTGTCTGCAATGCGCCGCTCCACTGCAAGGTTGCAGTAAAGTCACAGAGAGTTGAAAAGGCATTGGAGCGTGAAAGGCCAGAAAGGTATATGTAGCCTGTTTAGCTCAGTTGGTTGGGCAGTGCCATAGCATGGTGGTTAGCACAATTGCTACACAGCTCCAGGGTCCCAGGTTCGATTCCCATCTTGGTTCACTGTCTGTGCGGAGTCTGCACATTCTCCCCAGCTTGGAAGAGCATCTACAGTGAGGCATCACTACAACATGGGGCCACCCAGTGTCGTCCCTCCAGAATGTCTACTGTAACGTTCCAGTCCCTGAGTCCTCAGTCGAGCCTCTCAGGTTCAGGGTTCTTCACTGTAGCCAGAGGGGTGGACGAGTCAAGATTGAGTTTCCAGGGCTGCTTCTGCGTGATCCAGATGAACAAGGCAGAACTGCATGCAGAGTCGGTCACCTTTTAAAGATACCACCAGTTCCTGCCTCTCTGCCAGATGACGTTGAGATTGGCCCCGGACGCCGGGCCCTGCTTATCCATTGGGCGGATCCCATGTCTCCAGGGTATTAATTGGTCAGCGCCTACATGACCGCAGCCTGATGACTGCATTTCGCTCATGTGGCAACAGCATCTGCTTCTGGTGCTGCTGCTGCTAGGATCCACACCGTGCTCACAAAATGCAACCAATGAGTGACATCTCAACCCATGTGGTCCCCTTGCTCGTCAAGGACACATAGATGTGAACCAATTGCAGGCATTTCTTACCTGTTATTACCACCTCCCTATCTCCAAAGCTGAGAGGGAGGTATCTACCCTGAATGTCCAGGGCCTCCTGCTCCATTGAAGCAGGACCTGCTTGTGAGGGAGCTTTTGGTCTGCTCCTATCCTCTCTGTAGAATGGCGTTCCAAATGTACGTGGAGAAACTGGAGTGACTCCTTACACAGTTTGAGATTTGTTACGAGACATGCTGATGTGTGACACTGAACAAATACAGGGCAGAACGTTAGGGGCGGAAAAGCAAGAAAATGACAGGAGAGAGTCAAGTGGGAGGAAGGAACAGTGCCTAGATTCTCTAATGCATCCATGTAGCAGCATTGGTGTGCGAGTGGTGAGTGCCATTTGCTTGCCAGAAGGGCAACAGCAGCAGCTGATCGGTTAGCTGCAAGTAGAAGTATATGTTCTATTTTTCATCAGATGATAAACATTCTCATTTTAGAATGATGGGCCTATTGGAAACCCAGATCATTGATACGCTGCCAGTTAAAGACATGGGGCTGGCTCCTCCGTTTCTGCAGCTAGGTGCCGGCGCCAACGGAGAATACATGGGGCTGGATTCTCCCAAAATGGGACTATGTCCCCACGCCGGTGTAAAAACGGTGGGGTTTTACGCCTGAAATTCCTGCAAAAAAGTCAAACGAATTCATAGCCAGGAGTGAATCTTGCAGCTTTTGAATCAGATACGGGCCCCCGCACGTCTGGGTCAGAGGCCATGCGTGCGCACGGCGACGACCTCCAGTGGCCGCGCTGTGCTCCGTGGTGGACTCGGACCGCGGAGACAGACCGAAGAAAAGATCGCCCCCGATTGGCCGCGCGCTGGAACCTCAATCCCCGCACATTAAATCCCCAGCCGCCTATAAGGCCCCCCCTGGTTTCCGATCTGCCCGCCCTGAACAGGGTGGCCGCGGACTGAGCCCACAGCCGCCACGCAAACATCCCGACCAGCAATAGG
Source organism: Scyliorhinus torazame (assembly GCF_047496885.1). Taxonomy (NCBI): domain Eukaryota; kingdom Metazoa; phylum Chordata; class Chondrichthyes; order Carcharhiniformes; family Scyliorhinidae; genus Scyliorhinus; species Scyliorhinus torazame. The sequence goes on from NC_092707.1 coordinate 308,743,911, forward strand.
TGGTTATTCCACGCCGCCGGGAACTCGGCCGGTCAGGAGATGAGGATTGCTGAGCGGGCCTCTGGTAATGGCCCCCGGCGGCGCGCCATACTCCACGGTGACGCCGGTTTTTGGTGCCCAGAGAATCGCCGGACCAGTGCCGGGCCGGATTACGGCGTCAAACTGAATTCTCTGCCCCGGCGTCGGCCGCTATTTCGGCATCAGGCTGCAGAGAAGCCAACCCATGGTGTTTCATGGCGTGAAAATCGTCTCAAAACCCTCACCAATTCCAGTACCGGTGAGGGTTAACACTGGTGCCGCGTGAAACACCAGCGGAACACGCGGGAAACGGCTGGAGAATCGCCGGGTCCCATGCTGCACAAGCACAGCGCTGACAAGCTGCAGCCGTGCACGACTATACCCGCACCGTTCACACCGAAAAACATGGTACTGGCTGTTTTTCATGCATAGCTTATTTGTGTGCATATTTTAAAAGTATTGAGTGAAAGTTGAAAATACCGTCATGTGAGAGTACCTTTAAGGAATGGGTGTATAAGAAATGTACCTTTAAGAAATGGTTGTTTATCAGTGATGTCAGAGTGTGGGTGGAGCTGGGCTGTCTGTCAGCCTTTTACTTTTGTTTTCGGCTGACTGATGCAGGGTGTGTTTTAGTTTCATTTTCAGAGCTGGATAGCTGCAGTCACAGCCAGAAGGGGTATTAGTCTCTCTCTCTCTAATCTAAAAACTGTAAATTGATCCTTTGGTGACTGAAAACTAATAACTGCTCTCAGTAGTGACTTTAACCAAGTGCTTCTTGGGGATTAAAAGATCTTTTTTAAGTCTTATGGATGTTAAAAGGACAGCTTAAGGATTACTTAGTGTTGTATTCTTTGGGGGTTGTATTTGAATTAATGGTTGCTAAGATGTTCACTGTATATTTTAAAAAGGTTAACTTGAGTTCATAGAAAAAACATTGTTTTGCTTGAAAAAATACTTTTCCATTTATGCTGTACCACACCTGTAGAGTGGGCCGTGTGCTCCCCATACCACAATCCATTAAAAGTTGTGGGTCGGGTGAACTCTATGATACACTTTGGGGTTCTCTAAACCCTGGCCCATAACAAACTGGGGGCTCGTCCGGGACAAAAGTCTATCTGTTGGGTTGACTTAGTGAACCTAAAGACAGTGAGGGGTGAGCATATTGTGGTTGCTTTTCAGGGGTGGTATTCTAGTTTAAGTGGGGAGTGTGTTGTTGACAATGGCTCTTTCAGAGTCTCTGAAGTTTTTGGGGATGGAGACGGTCACACGCAGTACCTTACGGACAGAGACTAAAAGCAGACTGTTAAATTTGGCAAAAACATTGCAGTTAACATTACCTGACAAAATGTGAAAAGTTGAGGTAATTATGGCAGTGGCTAAGCATTTAAAGTTGCCTGAGATACAGTTTGACTCATTGGAAACGGCAAAAATTCAGTTACAAATTAAACAAATGGAACATGGGAAAGAATAAAAGCAACTTGAATACGAAAGAGAGAGAGAGGAAAAAGAAAGAGAGAGAGAGGAAAAAGAAAGAGAAAGGGAGATACAGATCAGGGAAAAAGATAAAGAGAGAGAGTTTGAACTTCGGAAAATGGCCATGAAACATGACAGTCAGTTAAAATTGGCAGGAGTAAAGGGAAACGCACAGTTGGATGAGAGTGATGAGGATAGTGAGAAAGAGTGTCAAAGTCGCAGGTTTAGTGCGGACCTATTGAAATATGTCCTAGCATTGCCAAGGTTTGATGAGAAGGAGGTATAAGCCTTTTTCATTACATTTGAGAAGGTAGCTAAACAAATGAAATGGTCACAGGACACGTGGGTATTACTGATTCAAACAAAGCTGATAGGTAGAGCTAGTGAAGTGTTTGCATCACTACCAGAGGAGGTATCTGAGTTGTATGAGGAGGTGAAAAAATCCACCTTAGGTGCAGATGAACTAGTGCCTGAAGCCTACAGATAAACGTTTAGAAATTTAAGGAAAGAACCTGGTCAAACATACATGGAGTTTTAAAGGATCAAACAGAGTAATTTTGACAGGTGGATAAGGGCTTTGAAAATAGACAAAACGTATGAAACTCTCAGAGAAATTATACTTTTGGAGGAGTTTAAAAATTCAATTCCTAATGTAGTGAGAACTCATGTGGAAGAGCAGAGGGTTAAAACTGCGAGATTAGCAGCAGAAATGGCAGATTATTATGAATTAGTTCATAAATCAAAGATTGGTTTCCGACATCAGTTTCAACCTGTGAGGGATAGAAACTGGGGACATGAGAAATACTCAAGTGGTAAAGGTAAAGGCGATCTGATGGGAGACAATAAAGAGAGTGTACGTCAGATTAAAAAAGAAATCCAGGAGGGTGGAAAAGAAATGAAAAGTTTCAGATGTGTTCACTTTAATAACCTAGGCCATGTAAAGTCACAGTGTTGGTGGTCGAAGAAAAACACTGGGAAGGCTGATGTGGTAAAACAGGATAAGACAGTGGGGTTTGTTAAAGTGGTAAAGGAAAGCCCAAGTGAAGCAAAGGAGGTGCAAAGGATTGTACAGCCTGATCAAGAGGTGACTGATGAGAAGGTGCCTGATCTCTTTAAAGAATTTATTTGTGTGGGTAAAGTTTACTCATGTGTATCAGGAGGAGTAGGTAAAGAAGTCACAATTTTAAGAGATATGGTAGCTAGTTAACCTTTAATTGAAAGAGATCTAGTTTAGGAAGAATATTGCCAGAAAAGGTGGTAATACGTGGAATTCAGGGTGAGAAGACGAGTGTTCCATTATATAAGGTAAGGTTGGAAAGTCCAGTGAAGAGTGGTAAAGTGGTAGTAGAAGTAATAGAGAAACTATCTTGTCTAGGATTAGAGTTTATCTTGGGTAATGATATAGCTGGATCGCAGGTGGGGGTGATGCCTATTGTGGTTGATAAGCCAGTGGAAAATCAGACAACTGATGTGTTGAAGGGCAAATATCCTGGGATTTATCAAGATTGTGCAGTAACAAGGTTGCAAAGTCACAGGTTAAGACAAGAGGAGAAATCAGAGAGTGAAGATAAAGGTCAAGTGCAATTATCAGAAACGATTTTTGATCAGATGGTAGGAAAATTGGCGGAGTTACAACAGAAAGAAGTAGAAATAAACCGGATGTATCAGAAAGCATACACGGAAGAGGAATCTGCGTGTATACCACAGTATTATTCCCGTAAAAGTGATGTCTTGATGAGAAAATGGAGACCATTACAAATACAGGTGGATGGAAAGTGGGCAGATGTTCATCAAGTAGTATTGCCAGTAGCGTATGGTAAGGAAGTGTTGCGAGTTGCACATGAGGTATCAGTGGGAGGTCATTTGGAAATAAGGAAAACTCAAGCTAAAATCCAAAAACATTTTTATTGGCCTGGACGACATAAAGATGTAGTTAAATTTTGTCAAAATTTTAATAATCTCAAGCAACGATAAAACCAGCACCGTTAATACCCATTCCAGCATTTGAGGATCCTTTTATAAGGGTCGTAATTGATTGCATAGGACCGCTTCCTAAAACAAGAAGTGGGAATCAATATCTTTTGACTAAAATGGATGTGTCTATTTGGTTTCCAGAGGCCATTCCAGTACGTAATATTACAGCTAAAAAGATTATGGAGGAGTAACTTAAATTCTTTACTAGATATGGACTACCCACAGAAATACAATCGGATCAAGGATCAAATATTACCTCAAAGTTATTCAAAGAAGTTATGGATAGCTTAGGAATAAAACAATTTAAATCAACTGCATACCATCCAGAATCGCAGGGAGCATTAGAAAGGTGGCATCAGACATTAAAGACAATGTTGAGGGCTTATTGTCACGATTATCCAGAGGATTGGGATAAAGGCGTTCCAATCATACTGTTTGCAATTAGGGATGAACCTAATGGGTTAACCAAATTCAGTCCTTTTGAACTAATTTTTGGTCATGAGATAAGAGGACCACTTAAATCGATTAAGAAAAAATTGGTGAGTGAGAAATCGGAAATTACATTATTCGATTACGTGTCAAATTTTAGGGAACGATTAAATAGAGCAGGTGAATTGACGAGACAACATTTAAAAGTTGCACAAAATGCGATGAAACGGGTAGCAGACAAGAAATCCAAAGTTCATAGTTTAGCCTGTGGAGATAAAGTTTTAGTATTGTTACCAGTGGTAGGTGAACCTTTCAAAGCAAGGTTTTGTGGACCTTATCAGATTGAAAGGAAATTAAGTGAGGTGAAATATGTGGTAAAAACGCCAGGTAGAAGGAAAACTCACTGAGTGTGTCAGTTAAATATGCTTAAAAGGTACTTTGAAAGGGAAGGAGAGAAAAAGGAGGAGGTTTAAATGATTCTAACTCAAAGTGACGAACCAAATCCAGATGACTGTGACTTTGTCATACCTCAAATTAAAGTGGAAAACAAGGATGTTCTTAAAAATTGGGATGAATTGTTGAGTTACCTCCCAGAGGAAAAACGGACTGAGCTAAAAGAGTTATTGATATCACATGGGCAAGTTTGTAGAGATAAATTGGGAAGTACTAAAATGGTTATACATGATGTAGATGTGGGAAATGCTGTTCCAATCAAACAACATCCATATAGACTTAACCCATTAAAATTGGCACAGGTTAACAAAGAGATTGAGAGTATGCTTAAAAATGGCATAATTGAAGTGGGTTGCAGCTAATGGAGCTCACCCGTAGTGATGGTACCAAAACTGGACGGTTACCCAATGGTTGTGTGTGGACTATAGAAAGGTTAATGCAGTTACAAGAACGGACTCTTATCCTATCCCACGTTTGGAGGATTGCATTGAGAAAGTGGGACAATCAGCTTTTATTTCCAAATTAGATTTACTTAAATGTTACTGGCAGGTGCCTTTATCCGAAAGGGCGAAGGAGGTTTCAGCTTTTGTGACTCCAGATGGTATACACCAGTTCAAAGTTATGCCATTTGGCATGAAAAACGCCCCAGCAACATTTCAACGGTTAACTAATACAGTCGTTTCAGGATTACCCAATTGTGCGGTATACATCGACGATCTGGTAGTTTTCAGCCATACATGGAAAGAACATTTAAAACATCTGAGGGAGTTATTCGATCGACTTCAGGAGGCGGGTTTGGTGATAAACCTCGCCAAAAGTGAATTTGGAAAAGCCCAAGTCACTTTCCTTGGCCATACAATCGGACAGGGTTGACTGGGCCCACAGGATGTGAAAACAAAAGTTATTGGGGAGTTTCCGATACCCTCGACATGACGGGAAATAATGCGATTTCTTGGGATGAGTAGATTTTACCGGACATTTGTCCCAAATTTTGGCAGTGTGGTCGCTCCACTAACGGACTTGCTCAAGAAGCGTAACAAATTCCAGTGGACAGCGGAGTGTCAACAGGCATTTGATGGCCTGAAGGCTGTGTTAACCACTGCTCCTGTGTGAGTCATCCCAAATTATACCAAACCCTTCAAAGTGGCTGTTGATGCGAGCGATGTGGGCGTAGGTGCGGTGCTTATACAAGACGACGACGAAGGGCTAGAGCGGCCTATTGGTTATTTTTCAAAGAAATTGAATTCTCACCAGAAAAAGTATTCGACGATTGAGAAGGAGACTTTGAGTTTGGTGCTGGCTTTGCAACATTTTCACATTTATGTGACCAGCAATCCATCTGACACCGTTATATATACTGATCATAATCCTTTGACGTTTTTGGAGCGATTCCGGAACAACAATGCAAAGCTGTTTCGCTGGAGTTTATTGTGACAGCCATTTCATTTACAAATAGTACATGTGGCAGGACAGGAAAATGTGATAGCCGATGCTTTGTCACGAATGTGATCAATTGAGAAGGTTTTCAGTTGGAGGAAGAAGAGCGAATAAAAATGGACTATATTATTATACCTGTTTGAGTGTGTTGGTTTCTTTAAATGAAAATGTATATTTACTGTGTGCATTTCGTAGTGGATGGTGCAAAAGTGAAAAATGAAACCATCTTGAAGTTGATGGGGGTTTTTTTTCTTGGGGGGAGGCGTCATGTGAGAGTACCTTTAAGATGTGGATGTTTAAGCAATGTACCTTTAAGAAAACAGTGATGTCAGAGAGTGGGTGGAGCTGGGCTTTAGGTCAGCCATTTTGCAGTTTTTAGTTTCAGTTTTGAAAAACAGCTTGTGTGTGTCGGTGTGTTTCCAGAGAGCTGCAGTTTGGAGGAAAAGAGCTTGGGGAGTGTCTGTGTTTTGCAGTGAGCTGGATTTGCTGTGATGTCTGCCATGAAAGACTATCTCTGGATCATTTGGGTGATTTAAACTCATAATAGTAAAGCCTTTAACCTGATGTGATTCTGTTTAAAGGTGTTAAGTCTCTTGGAAGTTTGAAGGAACATTTTGAGGAATTATTTACTGTTGCAATATTTTCTGAGTTATCTTGGAAGTAAGGGGTGTTAAGAGATCCAATGTTTATTTAAGATGTTAAGTTGAGTTCATGGAATAAACATTGTTTTGTGTTTAAAAACCCACGTGTCCATAATTGTAATCCCACTCCTGGGGAACAAGCCGTGTGCTAGGAAAAGCAACAAATATATTAAAGGGGGAGGTTGGTTGAACTCCATGATACATTTTGGGCTTTTGGAAACGCCTCACCCATAACACCAGAATCGAGTTTACAGTCTTTAGATTACAGAGAGAGATTCATACACCTTCTGGCTGTGACTTCAGCTATCCAGCTCTGAAAATGAAACTAAAACACATCCTGAAGCCTGCTCAAAAGCGAAAGTAAAAAGCTGACAGACAGGCCAGCTCCACCCATTCTCTGACATCACTGCAGTAATAAACACCCATTTCTTAAAGATACTCTCACTACAGATATTTATATACACACCCATTTATCAACACCCATTTCTTAAAGGTACTCTCACATGACACCTCCCCCCAAGAAAAAAAAACCCATCAACTTCAAGATGGTATCATTTTTCACCTTTTCACTATCTTTTAAGAAATGCACACAGTAACTATACGTTTTACGTTTCAAAAAACAACACGCGCAAACAGGTATAATAATATAGTTCTTTTTTTTCCCGTTTTTCTTCCTCCAACTGAAATTGCTTCCGTTCATCACTTTGTGACAAAGAATCGGCTATCACGTTTTCTCATCCTGCCACATGTACTATTTTTAAATGAAATGGCTGTAACAATAAACTCCAGCGAAACAGCCTTGCATTGTTATTCCGGAATCGCTCCAAAAACGTCAATGGATTATGATCAGTATATATAATGGTGTCAGATGAATTGCTGGTCACAAAAATGTGAAAATGTTGCAAAGCCAGTACCAAACTCAAAGTCTCCTTCTCAATCGTGGAACACATTTTCTGGTGAGAATTCAATTTCTTTGAAAAATAACCAAAAGGCCGCTCTAGCCCTTCGTCATCGTCTTGTAGAAGCACCGCACCTACACCCACATCACTCGCATCAACAGCCACTTTGAATGGTTTCGTATAATTTGGGATGGCTAACACAGGAGCAGTGGTTAACACAGCCTTCAGGCCGTCAAATGCCTGTTGATACTCAGCTGTCCACTGGAATGTGTTGCGCTTCTTGAGCAAGTCTGTAAGTGGAGCAACCACACTGCTAAAATTGGTTACAAATTTCAGGTAAAATCTACTCATTCCAAGAAATCGCATTATTTCCCGTCATGTCGAGGGTATCGGAAACTCCCCAATAACTTTTGTTTTCACATCCCGTGGGCCCAGTCGACCCTGTCCAATTGTATGGCCAAGGAAAGTGACTTGGGTTTTTCCAAATTCACTCTTGGCTAGGGTTATCACCAAACCCGCCTCCTGAAGTTGAATAACTCTATCAGATGTTTTAAATGTTCTTTCCATGTCTGGCTGAAAATTATCAGATCGTCGATGTATTCCGCACAATTGGGTAATCCTGAAACAACTTTGTTAGTTAACCGTTGAAATGTGGCTGGAGCGTTTTTCATGCCAAATGGCATAACTTTGAATTGGTATATACCATCTGGAGTCACAAAAGCTGAAATCTCCTTCGCCCTTTCGGATAAAGGTACCTGCCAGTGACCTTGAAGTAAATCCAGTTTGGAAATAAAAGCTGATTGTCCCACTTTCTCAATGCAATCCTCCAAACGTGGGATAGAATAAGAGTCCGTTCTTGTAACTGCATTAACATTGCTATAGTCCACACACAACAATTGGTACCATCTGGTTTAGGTACCATCATTATGGGTGAGCCCCATTGGCTGCAGCCCACTTCAATTATGCCATTTTTAAGCATACTCTCGCTCTCTTTGTTAACCTGTGACAATTTTAAAGGGTTAAGTCTGTATGGATGTTGTTTGATCGGAATATCATTTCCCACATCTACATCATGTATAGCCATTTTAGTACTTCCCAATTTATCTCTACAAACTTGCCTACATGATATCAATAGCTCTTTCAGGTCAGTTCATTTTTCCTCTGGAAGGTAACTCAACAATTTATCCCAATTTTTAAGAACAACCTCATTTTCCAATTTGATTTGAGGTATGTCAAATTCACAGTCATCTGGATTTGGTTCGTCACTTTGAGTTAGAATCATTAAAACCTATTCCTTTTTCCCTCATCCCCTTTCAAAGTACCTTTTAAACATATTCACATGACACACTCGGTGAGAATTCCTTCTATCTGGTGTTTTCATCACATAATTCACTTCACTTAATTTCCTTTCAATCTGATAAGGTCCACAATACCTTGCTTTTAAAGGTTCACCTACCACCGGAAACAACACTAAAACTTTATCTCCACTGATAAAACTACGAACGTTGGATTTCTTGTCCGCGACCCGTTTCATCGCATTTTGTGCAACTTTTAAATGTTGTCTAGCCAATTCACCTGCTCTATTTAATCATTCCCTAAAATTTGATACGTAATCTAATAATGTAAGTTCTGATTTCTCACTCACCAATTTTTCTTTAATGAATTTAAGTGATCCTCTTACCTCATGACCAAAAATTAGGTGAAAAGGATTACATTTAGTTAACTCATTAGGTGCATCCCTAATTGCAAACAGTACAAATAGAATTGCTTTATCCCAAGCCTCTGGATAATCGTGACAATAAGCCCTCAACATTGTCTTTAATGTCTGATGCCATCTTTCTATTGCTCCCTGCGATTCTGGGTGGTACGCAGTTGATTTAAATTGTTTTATTCCTAAGCTATCCATAACTTCTTTGCATAACCTTGAGGTAAAATTTGATCCTTGATCCGATTGTATTTCTGTGACTAGTCCATACCTAGTAAAGAATTTAAGTAACTCCTCCACAATTCTTTTAGCTGTAATACTATGTACTGGAATGGCCTCTGGAAACCTAGTTGACATCTCCATTATAGTCAAAAGATATTGATTCCCACTTTTAGTTTTAGGAAGCGGTTCTACGCAATCAATTAGGACCCATGTAAAAGGTTCCTCAAATGCTGGAATGGGTATTAAGGGCGCTGGTTTTATCACTGCTTGAGGTTTCCCTATCACTTGACATGTGTGACATGATTGACAAAATTTAACTACATCTTTATGTAGTCCAGGCCAATAAAAATGTTTCTGGATTTTAGCTTGAGTTTTCCTTATTCCCAAATGACCTCCCACTGGTACCTCATGTGCAACTCGCAACACCTCCTTTCTATACCCTACCGGCAATGCTACTTGATGAACTTCTGTCTACTTTTCATCCGCCTGCATATGTAAAGGTCTCCATTTTCTCATCAAGACATTACTTTTACGGTAATAACACTCTGGTATACACTCAGGTTCCTCTTCCGTTTATGTTTTCTGATACATCCATTTAATTTCTTATCTTTCTGTTGTAACTCCGCCAATTTTCCTGAACTAAAAATATCCACCTAATCCTCCACCTGTTTTTGTTCTTTTTGAGCCATCTGATCAAAAATTGTTTCTGATAATTGCACTTCAACTTCATCTTCACTCTTTGATTTCTCCTCTTGTCTTAACCTGAGTTTGCGACCTTGTTACTACACAATCTGGAAAAAGCCCAGGATATTCGTCCTTCAACAGTTCAGTTGTCTGATTTTCCACTGGCTTATCAACCACAGTAGGCATCACTCCCACCTGCAATCCAGCTATATCATTACCCAAGATAAACTGTATTCCTGGACAAGATAGTTTCTCTATTACTCCTACTACCACTTCACCGCTCTTCACTGAACTTTCCAACCTTACCTTATATAATTGAACACTAATCCTCTCACCCTGAATTCCACATATTACCACCTTTTCTGGCAACATTCTTCCCAAACTACATAACTCCTTATCTCTTACCATTAAAGATTGACTAGCTCCCGTATCTCTTAAAATTGTGACTTCTTTACCTGCTCCTCCTGATACACATGAGTAAATTTTACCCACACAAGTAAATTCTTTAAAGAGATCTGGCACCTTTTTATCAATCACCTCTTGATCAGGCTGTACAATCTTTTGCACCTCCTTCACTTCACTTGGGCTTTCCTTTACCATTTTCACAATCCACACTGTCTCATCCTGTTTTACCACATCAGCCTTCCCAGTGCTTTTCTTCAACCACCAACACTGTGACTTTACATGGCCTAGTTTATTACAGTGAAAACATTTGAAACACTTCATTTCTTTTCCACCTTCCTGGATTTCTTTTTTAATCTGAGGTACACTCTCCTTATTATCTCCCATCAGATCACCTTTACCTTTACCCCTTGAGTATTTCTCATGTCGCCAGTCTCTCTCCCTCACAGGCTGAAACTGATGTCAGAAATCAAGCTTTGATTTATGAATTAATTCATAATCATCTGCCATTTCTGCTGCTAATCTCGCAGTTTTAACCCTCTGTTCTTGCACATGAGTTCTCACTACTTCAGGAATTGAATTTTTAAACTCCTCCAAAAGTATAATTTCTCTGAGAGTTTCATACGGTTTGTCTATTTTCAAAGCCCTTATCCACCTATCAAAATTACTCTGTTTGATCCTTTCACACTTCATGTATGTTTGACCAAATTCTTTCCTTAAATTTCTAAACCTTTGTCTGGAGGCTTCAGGCACCAGTTCATATGCATCCAAGATGGATTTTTTCACCTCCTCATACGACTCAGATACCTCCTCCGGTAAAGATGTAAACACTTCACTAGCCCTACCTATCAGCTTTGTTTGAATCAGTAATACCCACATGTCCTGTGGCCATTTCATTTGTTTAGCTACCTTCTCAAATGAAGTGAAAAAGACTTTGACCTCCTTCTCATCAAACCTTGGCAATGCATGGAAATATTTAAATAGATCACCACAAAGCCTTCGCCTTTGACGATCTTTCTCACCATCCTCATCACTATCATCCAATTGTACGTTTACCTTTACGTCTGCCAATTTTAACTGACTGTCATGTTTCATGGCCATTTTCCGAAGTTCAAACTCTCTCTCTTTGTCTTTTTCCCTGATCTGTATCTCCCTTTCTCTTTCTTTTTGTTATGCTGGGGCTATTCTTTCTTTTCTCTTTCTTCTCTCTCTCTTTCTTTTTCCTCTCTATCTCTTTCGTATTCAAGCTGCCTTAATTCTTTCTCATGTTCCATTTGTTTAAGTTGTAACTGAATTTTCGCCATTTCAAATGAGTCAAACTGTATCTCAGGCAACTTTAAATGCTTAACCACCACCATAATTACCTCATCATTTTGCATTTTGTCAGGTAATGTTAACTGCAATGTTTTTGCCAAATCTAACAGTCTGCTTTTAGTCTCTGTCCGTAAGGTACTGCGTGTGACCGTCTCCACCCCCAAATACTTCTGAGCCTCTGAAAGAGCCATTGTCCACAATACTCTCCCCACTTAAACTAAAATACCACACCTGAAAAACAACCACAATATGCTCACCCCTCACTGTCTGTAAGTTCACTAAGCCAATCCAATAGATAGACTTTTGTCCCGGGCGAGCCCCCAATTTGTTATGGCCCAGGGTTTAGAGAACCCCAATGTGTATCATGGAGTTCACCTGACCCACAACTTTTAATAGATTGTGGTATGGGGAGCACACGGCCCACTCTACAGGTGTGGTACAGCATAAATGGAAAAGTATTTTCTAAAGCAAAACAATGTTTATTCTATGAACTCAAGTTAACCTTTTTGAAACATACAGTGAACATCTTAGCAACCATCAATTCAAATACAACCCCCGAAGACTACAGCACTAAGTAATCCTTTAAGCTTTCCTTTTAACATCCATATGACTTAATCCACCTTTTACCAGAAGCACATCAGGTTAAAGTCACTACTGTTATTAGTTTTAAAGCACCAGAATCGATTTACAGCCTTTAGATTACAAAGAGAGATTCATACACCTTCTGGCTGTGACTGCAGCTATCCAGCTTTGAGAACTAAACTAAAACACACCCTGCAGCCTGCTCAAAATTTAAAGTAAAAAGCTGACAGACAGCCCAGCGTAGCCACTTAAAATAGCTAACTTCCGATTTAAAATGACGAACGGCAAAGGCTGATGGGAAAGTCAGCCAACAGGACACAAATGGGCAGCTGCAGGTTGACTGTGTATTTACCTCTGGAAAGGCCAGACAAGATCGATACCAGCAACCATCAGTATAACAAAACACCAGCCATCTGCATACTAATGAGAAATCCCCGGGAACAATGAGCAACATTTAGACACATAAAGCCAAACCAGACTCTTTGGCATCAGCAGAAGCCTACACAAAAGGAGGTGAACGACCACCTCAGGACCGCCCATCGATCAGGAAACCGCTCCAGCATTGGAGAAAATCGAACCAAGTGATTGGGACAAAGACCAATCACTTGGAACCAGGTACAGGGTCCGCCCCGAAAGGCAGGAAGCCCCTGGGGACTATAAGAATCAAGCCCAAGTTCAAATCGTTCTTCTTGACCGGGTCACTCAGCAACGCGAACCAACCCTTGACAGTGACCGGTTCAGCCATCGCTGATATCCAGTAAGTCTTACTTCAATGCTCGCTACGAGATAGGTGCTCCTAGCTACCAATCTATACCAACTTCGAATCCCGCAGGCTCAGAACCCGAATGAAAGGCCATTTGTTCCCCTGACCTGGTGGGCCAATTCCAAGTTAAGTATAGGCCTGTTAGTTGTAGAAGTAGCTTAGACGTAGAATTTATGCATGAGTAGTGATTACTGTGTATAATAAATGTGCTTTGATTTAAATCTTACTAAGCGGTGTATTGGATTATTGATCATTACTCGGACTTGAACCACGTGGCGGTATCATAAAGATACTTGGCGACTTAAGAGCAAAGGTGATAAAACAGAGCAATTAAACTAAGGCAAAAGTTAGCAACACCAGCTCCACCCACTCTCTGACATCACTGCAGTGGTAAACACCCATTTCTTAAAGGTACTCTCACTACAGATATTATATACACACCCATTTATAAACACCCATTTCTTAAAGGTACTCTCACATGACAGAAAATATTTAAGTTTTATTGTCTCTCTTCCACCCTCATTAGTTTGCTTTTTAATATTTCCAACTAGCCCTCCTTTGCCTTGACCAATCATGGATTTCTCATTTCCCCAGTTTCTATCCTTCACAGATTGAAATTGATGTTGAAAACCAAATCTTGGTTCATGAACTAAATCAAAATAGTTTTAACCCTTTGCTCTTCCACATGAGTTCTCACTACTGTGGGAAATGAATCTTTAAATTCTTCCAAAATAACCATTTCCCCAAGGGATTCATACATTAGGCTTATTTTTAATGCTGTTATCCACCTATCAAAATTATTTTGTTTGATTCTTTAAAATTCTATATACGTCTGACCTGGTTCTTTCCTTAGATTTCTAAACTTCAGTCCGTAGACTCCTGGCACTAGTTCATATGCACATAAAATGGCTTTTCTCACCTCATCATAATCCCTAGATACCTCATCTGCTAGTGACGCATACATTTGCATATATTTAAATTTATCCCCACTAGGCTATTGAGTAAGAGGGATTACTCCTTCCTCTGAACTTTCCTCAACATCTGCATTTAACTGCAACCTTTTAAATTGATAATCTCTTTGTAGTTCCATTTTCTGAAGTTTAAAACCTCTCTCCTTTTCTTTTTCCTCCACCATTGCCACTCTCTCCTTTTCCTTTTCTTCCTCCATTTCCATTCTTTCCCTTTCGTCCCTTGCTAACCTTTCCATTTCCACATCACGTTTCCTCATTTAAATTTTCTTCTGAGAAGCTCTTTCTTTTCCCTCCATTTCTAATTGTTTCATTTGTAATTGAATTCTAGCTAATGATTCAGACTGTATCTCTGGCACATTTAAGAACTGAGCTATCACTTTAATTATCTCCACCTGTGTACTGTGGGAGGAAACCGGAGCACATGGAGGAAACCTGCGCAGAAACAGAGAGAATGTGCAAACTCCACGCAGACAGTGACCCAAGGCCGGAATTGAACCCATGTCCCTGATGTGAGGTCGCAGTGCAAACCACTGTGCCACCATTGCCACATGTAAACAATGTTCCATTTGCTATCTCTCTGTAAACAATATATCGTTAAAATGAATCATTATCTCACCTTTTACAACTCTTTAATTACAGTTTTAGTAGACGCACAGCCTGCATGTATTTTAAACTAGGGTTTTAATACATTACCGCCATAAATATGAAGTATAATATATAACAATTTCTACATTCATCACTGCACAGTGTAATAAAGCTTTGACTTTTGGGCAGAAGAACCCAGACTCTATGGCACCCAAAAGATTGCAGGGGCTTGTTTTGATTTCTTGGCTGATGGCCATTAGATTTGGCAGGGACAGTATTCTGCCAACAACCAGCAGTAATTAGTTCTTGTTGTTGGGGGACGGGGGGGACGGGGGTTCCAAGAGAAACCATTGGACCCTCAAGGTGAAAGCAGCCCTCACTCTGCTCTGCTGTCCACTGTCTGAAGGCAGAAGCTTCTAGACCCTGAAAGAAGAAACTGTTTGTTTGTCTGTCCATCTGTCCCCCTCTCTCTCTGGTGCTAGCTGCCTGGTATTTCTGTGAGGTTACAGTGAAAGCTATTACAAGATAGATAGCATTCTTCTGAAAACTTCAACCGAAGAAGAAACTAACTAGAGGACATTCATCTGAAACAAAGATTCTTATCCCTTTTACTTCTATCATTATTTTATACCCCTCTTTTCCCTCTGTTTTTATTTGTCTGTGTGTGTGTATAGAAGGTAAGGAGAGTTAAAAGGGAGATTTTGGAGATTAGGTAGTCATTAACCAGTTGCATTTGTTGCCTATTTAATTATAGTTACCGTTAATAATAAAAAGTTAATTGCGTTTAAATTTACAAACCTGGTGACTGTGGTTATTGGGTAGCCAAAGACCTCGGGTATTTTAAAAAATAAAGTTAATTTCAACCTTATTGCAACTCCAGGTGAAATGGGGTTGGAATTCAATGTGCACTTGCCAGGGCGTCGAAACGCTTGTTACCTCTTTTCTCCAACAAAGATTTATTTGCTTTCAAACTGAGCACATGTTCTTTAAGAAATCAAATTTGCCTGAGAAATAAACTGCCCTTTATCTTTATTTCTCAACACTCTGGGTTTGAGCCATCCCAATGTTGAGCAAACTCCATCAGGTGCCTGAAAATAGAGATGGGGGACCATAAATTAAAATTTTCCAGCTGATTCCTGCCAGTCCCCACTTTGACCAGTACAGGAAATTAGATGGGCCGCAATGCAATGCGCACCAAAGTGATGCTGGGTTCAACTTTTGCTGCCTCAATTTTGAATTTCTTTGAATTTCAGATCTTCAGTGAGGTGGGTGGATTCCTGAAGCCTGGGCAAAACACACCAGGTCAGTAAATTCGTAAGCCTTGCAGGGAACCTATTTTAAAGTCGGGAACCTTTTGACAGCAAGTTTAAAATATATTGCCAATTTCAAATGTCATAATTTGGTGGTGTATAGTAATTTATATTTAATGCAGGGGTTGATCAAAAGGCAAGTGAACATTAAATTCACCAACATTGTGTCAGTCTTTAGATACGGTAAAGTACTTTCTCCAATGGATAAAGGGTTCTTATTCATTCAACAACATTGAGAATCAGATATCAATGTGTCATTAGGACCCTGTGCTTTGATTTTGAACAGATTTGAAGTCTGTTGAGACTTTGAAAAAACTGATTTGATGGCTAGCTTTCTGTTCAGTCAACCTCAAAGGTTCCATTGTTTTCAACTCCAGTGGTTTTGCTAACACAGTTGTGCATTGAAATATCATGATAAAAGATTAGTTGAGTTCCATACCCCACTAATATATTTTGATCAGCAAGAGTTGTTTACACAGCTGTTAAGAGTCCTGTGAGCTTTGTATGATTAACAGTTTTATGACCATTTAATAGCATTGAGGTTTTTTCAAGTTCTTTTGAATGGACCTTTTATTTTGACTGATTTATGAACATTGAAGATATTTGTTAAAGTAGAAATTAAATGGTTTTGCTTGAGAGTTTTATGAGGTCCCAAGAGGGATTTTTTTCAAGTGTAGTTTGAATGGATGATCATTTTAATGGCTTAATGAGAAGTTCAAAAACACTCCAGTGTTACTATTGGGCTCAAGAGTTCTGCCCACAGTGGATATTCGGTGAGTGGGTATGGCAAATGCGTTTAGATGTGCAAAGGGATCAAGGGTGCATGGAGGGCATATAGGGATATAGACGGGACATGGAGAGAACATGGGGTTATAGGTGGGAAATGGGACATGGAGGGGGAATGCAGATATTGGTGGGTTAGAGGGGCTTGTGAGGTTGGTGATGGTGAGGGTGTGAGAGGTATGCAAAAGACATGCTGAGTGAGTGAGAGAGAGAGAGAAAGATGTAATGAAATGGAAAAATGAAATATCTTCTCCCTCAATGTCTTTCTCTACTTTATCATATCCCTTTTCTTTCAATCTCTCTCTTTAACTTTCACCATTTTCTCAATTTCCCCCCTTAACATTCCGCTTTTCTCTTAGCCAATCGCTTATTTTCTCTCAAGCCCCAAACCCTCCATCTCAAATATCACTTTCTTTCTTTTACCAATGCCCGCTCTGTCAAGGCACATTTGGCTCACTCTTGCTTTCTCCTGTACCCACACTCCAGAAAGTGGCCCACCAGCAAAGTGACCACTCCCATCTGGGAGGCTGAGGCAGCCTTAGTCAGTGCCAGCTCACTGCAGAAGAGGATGGGGCAGCAGTGCTGCAGAAAGATGAATTACCTTCTTCACGCGGCCTGGGTAAGTCTGCCAGCTGCAGTCTCTCAATGCACCCCCTCACGCAGTTCTAGCACCTCCAAGGTGATCTCTTACGCAGCCACTTTGTGGTTTGCCAACACCTGACATGAGGCCCTCTTACGCCACCTGCAGTCCCCATGGTCTCCCCCACTAGTAGCTACTCCTCACATCCCCGTTCCCACTCAAGTCCCATTCATGCCACACTTCATCACCATCTGAACTGGCAGGACTCCCATCTATACTCTCCCCATCTATCAAGCACAACAGGCGTGAGAGACCACAGCCACCCGGAGTCAAGCGCAAAGCTCAGATGCCTCACACTCTTTAAGGAAAAAGCCCTTTAGCCCAGACCACACTCACGCCCTTTGGAGACCACAGACGTGAGCAGTTCCGAGGGAGACATCTCAGACACCAAACTGAAAAGTCATCACATCTGTCATCCGCACCCTCCACCAGAACAAATACCTGCACCACAGTGGGATTACATAGGAGGCAGGCTTCTGGGTCACTCACTGGTAAGCACCTCACACTCAATGCTTCACAGCAGAGGAAGAAGGAATATCCCAGGGAACCAGTACTCAGAGGGATGCCAGAATCCAAGACTCGGCTGGGTCCTTGGCCAATGACTTGCCCTGGGTCAGGGTATTTACCTCCTCCCACCCACTTTCCAGCTCCCACTATGGAAGGGCACTCCCTCAGCAGTGATTTGGAAGAAGCCCAGCCATCAAACTCCTTTAAAGCAAAGGCTGCCCCGACATGAAGGGTAGGTAAGGCTTGCAAGCGACCCCTGCCCCTGGGTTCGCTCCAACCGAAAGCCAACACTGGCCCCAAGTTGAACTTATCTGTGTCCTCCATGTCCTCTCTGGTGCCCCCTGAGATTTCAACACACTGGAAGGTGATATCTGCCTGAGCGCTCGCCTCCGAAATCTCCCTTGGAGGTACGTCGCCAGGTTCACATTTATATAAAGCTGTTGTAATGGTGCTGACATGACGCCACACAGGCACTCGATGAATATTCAGTGAGGTTGGGAAGTGCCAGAGTGAATGCTCACTAATGACATGCCAATGTATTAGAATGAGCTTTCCAGGCTCCTGCAGCGTGTTTCATGTTACTCCGCCGGCGGGGGCAGTGGAAAATCGGAAATCACAATCTCACAGAGAGATTTGCTTTTTCCGATTCTCCCCGGATTTTGTGCCCCCTCGCCAATCTTGCGCACAGCTAACGTGGGTCCAAAAATCACCTCTGTAGCAATCCAGAAACTAGGAGCAGGAGTAAACCATTTGGCCCTTCGAGGCTGCTCCGCCACTCAATGCCATATTCCCGCTTTCTCCCCCATACCCCTTGACACAATTAAAATCTAATAAATTATCTTTCTCTTTCTTGAATACATTCAGTGACTTGGCCTCCACAACCTTCCGTTGTAGAGAATTCCACAGGTCCACCACCTCTGAGTGAAGAAATATTTCCTCATCTCAGTCCTAAATGGTCCTGTAACCTGAGACTGTGTCTCCAGGTTCTAGATTCCCCAACCAGGGAAAGCATCCTCATTGTATCTAGTCTGTCCAGCCCTGTTAGAATTGCTTCAATCAAATCCCCTCTCATCCTTCTAAACTCTGGTGAATGCAGGTCCAGTCAAGCCAATCTCTCCTCATAGAACAGTCTCGGCAACCCCGATATCAGCCTTGTGAACCTCTGCTGCACTCCCTCCTTGACAAGTGAATCTGACATTTGTACCTAATTTTGTTTTTGTTTGTTGTGCTGTGCTCAGAGCATCAATACTGAATGCAGTCTTCAGGTTCATCAGAACAAGGGTGCAAGGAATAAGAGCCTGGCAGAGGAGACCAAAAGGGAGAGAAGTGGTTGGGAAAGGGAGAGAGTGATCAGAAGGAGAGGGGAAGTGGAGAGGAAGAGAGGGAAAGGGGTTCAAGTCATTGGTCAGACGAAGAAGGGATGAAGAGATGTGTTTAGGGAAGCTGTGGGCAGCTGCGCCCAAAGTATTCCTCAATCGCAGGTGTAGGTAGCAATGAGTGAAATATTGCATTCTTAAGAGGGAGGTGGGAAAATCCACTCTCAGAACTGAGACAGCATCAATCATCAGGTGAGATGGCCTTCAATTACTTTCCTCCCATCATAACGTTAGAAGTGGGGACCCTCGCTGGTGATTGTAAAACATTCAGCACCATGTGCGATTCCTCAGATACCGAAGCAGTCCATGTCCAAATGCAACAAGACCTGGATAATATCCAGGCTTGGGCTGATAAGTGCCAGGCAATGACCATCTCCTACACGAGATGATCTAACCATCACCCCTTGACATTCACGGCATTACCATCACTGAATCGCCAACAGTCAACATCCTAGGTGTTGCCATTGATCAGAAACTGAACTGGACTAGCCACATTAATACTGTGGCTACAAGAGCAGGTCAAAGGCTAGGAATCCTGTGGTGAGTAACTCACATCCTGACTCCCCAAAGCCTGTCCACCATCTACAAGGCACAATTCACAATTCAAGAGTGTGATGGAATACTCGCCGCTTGCCTGGATGAGTGCAACTCCAATAACACTCAAGAAGCTCGACACCATCCAACACAAAGTAGCCCGCTGGTTTGCCATTCCTTTCACAAACATTAATCCCTTCCACCACCACTGCAAGGTAGTAGCGGTGTGTACCATCTACAAGATGCACTGCAGGAACTCACAAAGGCTCCTTGGACGGCACCTTCAAAACCCATGACCACTATCAACTAGAAAGACAAGGGCAACAGATACACCACCTAGAGGTTCTTCTCCAAACCGTTCACCATCCTGACTTCTCAGTTTGTCTTTTCTCTTTGGGTGGAAAGAAGTAGGTGTTAATATGTTGAGCAATAGGGAAAAGAACCATGGGTTTGCATTTGGGGACCCCTAAACAGGAAAAGTGTGGCCCTCAGATGCTCTTTTCTGAATCCCTTCCCACTGAACCTCCTCCAGTCATGGAAGAGGGAAGCCTGAGGCAGCAGCAGCACACATTATTCTAGTGGAAGCCAGAGGGGGCAATCTTGGCCCCTTAAACCTAATTTCAACACTTACCATTTCAAGTATAATCTGCTGGTTGCGCATGTTTTACTAAGCAGAGCATCAGAGCAGATTCCCTGCTCAGCAGCCATGCAAAATACAACCAGAGTTGTATAGATGCCATAAAACCATGACTTACCTGAGTTCATGAGTCTTCCATTTGGCTCAGTTGTTTTTTAAGGAAAATTCCTTTTTACAGTCGGCCAATAAAAGTGTCAAGCTTCCCGTGCCTTTAAAGTTTCAAAAACCGAAAATGCAAGTGCTTGAAATCTCTAAAACTTGTGTAAATAGACATTGAGCAATAGAAAGAGGATATCAGGGAGCCAGAACTATTGCTCAAACAATGTTTTCCCTGGGGATCAGCTGTATCAGTACTCCAATGGATTTCTGGGTCTTCGCCAAGCCTCATTATGAATTCATCCCATCCATCACAGTTTATGATTAATGTGAAAGATTGACACATCTATTGGCCTGTAGTAAAAAGGATTTTTTCTTAAGGAAGTTAAAAAGTTATCAATGAATGGGCGTATTGCTTCAAAGCTTTTTTTTTACCCATATGACTGTTTCTGTAGAGCTCATTGGTTCTATGCAGTGTTTGGTGGATGAATGGGCATGAAAGTGCCATAGCTTGTCATGGGAATATGAAGTGCCAAAGGAGATGGATGGGGCCATACCATTGCATGTGGGTCATGAGTACCCAGAGGGGATTGGTGTAGGTCATACTTTGGGATTGGGACATAGTAACCATAGGAGATGCAGGGGGGGAATACTGTGGCATGGGGACATGGAGCCATTGGAGGTGGGTGAGGGCATACTTTGGTATAGGGGGCATGAGGTATCATAGGGGTTAGTTGAGGGGGAATGAGGTGGCATGGATGGAGCATGGGATGAACAGTGTGAGAGGTGAGGAGTAGAGGACCTTATTTTCTTCATTGTAACTGGAAGAAGGTCCCACAGCACCGAGGAGGACCTTTTAAACAGCATGTCAGGGCACCTGGCAGCCCCTGTGGCTGCCTCTGAACTCTTTCTCAGGTCAGCTGGCCAGACTACAGTTCACCATCCACCACCACCCCCTCCCCATCCCCCCCCCCCCCCCACCCCACCCCACACACACCTCCCACAATGAAAATCCTGACTTTCCTGCCAACTCTCACCACCAGGCTCATGAATGAAAATCCAACCCTTAACATTCATACACATGAAGGGTGGGAGGTTATTGCACTCATCCACTAGATATCTAATTATGCCAGAAAAGGGTAGGAGTTGTTTATTCAAGTATAACTACATTTTTGACACTATAATAAGTTTTTATTATTTACAGGAATCCACTCTGCCACAAAAAAATAACTTTTGTAAATGTGGAGTTTCATTCTTACAGATTTTAATTATTGTTGGAGATTTTTTTAAATATTAAAAATTAAAATACATTTTAATTTATTCTTTCTGTCACTTACATTTCACTCTCACTTAATCTCATCTGTCTTTCCTCTTTATTTCAATTTTTGTACAAGAACATTGAATGAAATCTACAAATTTATTACATAACTCATAAGATTATTTGACATGACTGGTTGAAGTATGCACTGTTCCATGTCCACCCAGCTTCCAGATTCCTCATGGAGGGTGCAATGCTGTTTTGACTGTCATAACCACAAATAGCAACATAAAAGCTCACAGAAGTTCTGTAAGCAAGCGCAATGAATGGAGTGCATTGTATATTCACCACTAACCACAAAATCTAGGCCATTGTGTTTTCAGCCCCAAATAATAAATTTTTATATAATAGGTAGATGTCATATTTCCAAACCGTTAGGCTTTTTTAAACAATAAGAATGCAGCTCACAAAAACTGAGATTACTGAAGTATTGATACTCTGAGCAGTGTGAATTGTAATGCAGGTCATGGTTCCATCTGTCCACAGATAACATAAAATATCTTTATGGGAATGCAGGACAAACCTCATCCCACCGAATATGTAAGTATCAATCCTAATTGATGCTTCGCTACATTTTGTAGCTCAATCGTTAATACGTTTTCAGTTATAGGTTTTCCAATTGCTTTTTATCTGCTGTTGCCTATCTATAATAGTGATAGTGATGTCCCTGTTAACTGAGTAATTTAAGTGATATTCTGAACATATTGTGTGAGATACAAGACAGTTTATCTAATCAGAAGAGTTTCAAAACTATTTCTTTTAACCAATTCATTGACATTGACAGAATTACAGTTTTGATTAGTCTTTTCATGTTGTACTAAAACTAGGCAACCCTAGTAGCGTTTAATCAATTTTCCTAAAATTAATACATTTGAGTTCTGTTTGTTTTATTGCCCCAAAGTAAAATTCCAAAAATGCATAATTATGTAATGTGATAATGTGCTTGCACCTTAAGCCATTGGTAAAACCATGTACACATTTAACATTGTTAAATGGAAGTAACAGACTTTCACATGGTTTTATTCACAGGTACAGATGTTTAGACCTAGGTTTTCCTATTTTAACACCAAAAGTGTTAAATTTTAAAATGGTTACCATTGATGTTTCAGATAGAAATTCTGCACCAAAATTCTATAGCAGAAAGCATATGCAGTCATATTATTTAATGTATAAAATTAATAAACAGAAATCATGCAGAGCTCATTGACCTCTGTTATTAGATCCCAGCATATGTTGCTCCTTGCAATGCTGGTACATTAGTAAATCAGTGCTCCATGATCCAGTTGATCTCCATTTCAAGGTGTTAGCCTTGGCTCAGTGGTAGCAAACTTGCTGCTCAGCCAGAAGGTCATCAGTTCAAACACTCCTCCAGAGGTTAGAGCATATAATCAAGGCTGATGCTGCAGTGGGGAGAGACTGCTGTGCTATTTGAGAAATCACCTTTTAACTTCAATAGAAAAAGATAGTTGGACCAGCTGCCAATTCTTTATTACCTGTTTAAGCTATTTCTGTAAACCATCTTAACCCCCTACTTAAATGTGGCTTTAAAATAAAATGGAATTATACTATATCCAAAGTAAAGGAGATAGGTATACTGCTGCTGTTGCATCCATGTGTTCAGGTAATCAGTTTGAATTGACAGCAGCAGTTCAGCAGTACTATATGCTTTAGAGACATTCTTAATCTGAATATGATTATTATAATGTGTTTACCCCAAAAAAATCTTAGTACTTTTATTCAGATTGCGGGCTGCATTTATGTCAGTAAAATTTCAGAATATTTATTTGAGACCTGAAAGCTGCGTTAGTATTTCTGAACAGAATTAAAATATTATGGCCCAGAAAATGAACTGTGCAGGAGAGCGTGCCAAAGGATTGCAGTGCTGTAGCCCATGCCACAATATATTATTGTAGGCAGCACACAAAATCCATGCTGTCTGCTCATTTAAATGATTGTAGTGTGCAACCATGCCATGTGCAATGTTCATTAGCTTCTTGCATGAATTGAGGGCCAGGTTGGGTGGCTGCAATGCACCTTTTATAGGGGAGGGGTACTGGGGCTGCTGTAGGTGTTGTTAATAGTGAAAGAAGCTGAAAGAGAACATGCACCAAAGTTCTCTGATGCTGCACTAGAGGCCTTGGTGCAGGAAATTGAGAAGAGGTGGAACATCTTCTGTCCATCAGGACAGGAAGCCATTCAGTCATCTGATGTGTAGATGTGTAGGGGAGGAGGTTGCAAACTTCAGCAGCACTTTGTCAAGAATGCAATGCTGGAAGAATTTCAAAGATTGAACAAGATTTGTCAAGGTACGAAAACGATTCCATTGGCTTCTTATCAGTTTCATTGACTTCAACACCCAAAACATTCCCCTCCCCCAACAACAAGCAGTCTGCCACAAACAGTTCGACAAACTAACCGACTCACCTTACCCTTCAGTACGATTACAAGTTTTAGACCCAAAACTTGTATCATTCACACACACTCTGTCTGGCATCTATCAATATGGCAGCCACATTATCCACTCACCTCGCAAAATTATCACCGGTACACTTTGTTTTTTTTCTTGGAGAAGTTGGTGTATAAGGTGAATTAAAAAGCAGCCACATGTGGAGTACCAGCATGTTGACATTCCCTATTCCCTATTGAGGAGATGACACTGAGTAATGGCATGAGACAAAGAGGAGGGTGTAGCCATTGGCAATCCTGGAGGATGAGTCATGCAAGATTTCTTTACACCCGATGTCTCATCCTGACTTATCCTTCATCCCACACACTCTGTATGACGAGCCACAGATTTTGTTAGCATCCACCTTTTCCTCGCTGCTCTCCTCTGCATCATATCTCAATCCTAGTCCCATTTTCATTTTAACTTGAGAGAACATGATGTACTTGAGTCACTGGATTGACTCCAGTGGTTATGAAGATGCACCATCACTTGAGGGCTTCACTACTAGTTCAGATACTGACACTAAATAGACTTCAAAGGAAGTAGCTGCATGTGGTATTCTCATGGGGCAAAAGTTTACAAAAGTCAAAGTAGAAAGGCAGGGGCCACAGGTGACATTTAAGCAGGGCATGATGCCACATACTTGTTCTGCTGCTGAAAATTCTGATGCCAATTTTGACAGGCTGGTTATAAAACAATGGATGAGAAGACAGTGCTTGGTGCACTGGACAACTTGTTAGACAGTTTGTGCTTGATGTCATGTAGCTTGGAGCAGTCTACCTCCAGCTTGGCTCAAGGTTTAGTGCAGAATGAAATGCCAATCCCTTCCAACAAATGCTCATCACCTTCAGCTCCACCGTGGAACCCACCCCTGGTGGAATGTGTCACAATTAATCTGATGGTTCAGATGGGCGTCATCTTGGCTCTGGGTACTCTTGCCAAAATGGGTTTTTAGGGGTTAGTGCACTTGACTCAGTAGTGTATTAACAGCTCTGTAGCACCACATCAGGTGGGAGATATTGGCTCCACTAGAGAGGAGGTTGCTGTCCTCTATCAGGATGGCAGCATGGCTACTTCCCCAGCAACCACTATGCTACTGCCCTTGCTGGTGCTGGCCAGCCAACTGGCTCAAACCGCTACAGCCCGGTTTGAGATGATGCTTTATGCAGATGGGCTCTCTGGGCACAGAGTTGATCCAAATTGTCTTTCAAGGTCTTTGTCTCAGTAGCATTCCACCTCCTAAGTTGCAGCCACAGGAAAAGTACCCTGCAGGTGCACCAGGTCAAAAATGATCATGAGAGGCAGAAAGGGAATGCAGAAGAATGAATAAAGGTTTTGCTTTAACTGTAAAAGATGAGATAAGCTATTTGATAAACTTTGTGTTCAATTTAGAGCTGGGCTTAGATTTTTGCTCCAGAGGCAGGTGCACTGAGACAGGAAATTTTCCAATTCACTGCATCCACCTCAGGAAGAAATGTCCCAAATGGTGAGATATTCATTCCAGTTTGGTGGGTACAGGATGAAGTCAGCTAGTCCTAAGTGCTGAGGGGGCCTGTTCAAATGGCCCACCTCAATTCTCTGGTACTTAGTCTCTGTTGTGTTCTTAAACATTAGGACCTCTAGACTTCAACACTCAGAATTTCTAACCCCACCCAATCACCATGCCCATACCTACCAACTCATACCAATCCATTCCCCATCACCCTCTAATGGTCTTTCTTATCCTGTATCCTTTAAAAAAAAATTTAGAGTACCCTGTTCATTTTTTCCAATTACGGGGCAATTTAGCGTGGCCAATCCACCTAGCCTGCACATCTTTGGGTTGTGGGGGCAAAACCCATGCAGACACGGGGAGAATTTGCAAACTCCACACGAACAGTGACCCAGAGTCGGGATCAAACTTGAGACCTCGGCGCCGTGAGGCAGCAGTGCTAACCACTGCGCTACCGTGCTGCCCCCTTACCTGTATCCTGGTCCCCTATAGTCTCCATGTGAACTAACTGCAAACTCAGAACTCCCCCACCCATTCCATGGCCCTTT
The DNA here is from genome assembly GCF_047496885.1 of Scyliorhinus torazame. Classification (NCBI taxonomy): domain Eukaryota; kingdom Metazoa; phylum Chordata; class Chondrichthyes; order Carcharhiniformes; family Scyliorhinidae; genus Scyliorhinus; species Scyliorhinus torazame. Next base: position 308,770,150 of record NC_092707.1, read on the forward strand.
ATAGCTCCTATGCTAACTTGGTTCCAACATGTGATCACCCCCCCCCACCCCCCCCGCAACCCGATGGCTCCTTATAACCCCTATGTCAAGTTAGTATTATCTCAACAAACAGTTATTGCAACTACGAGAACATATTTCCTTCACAGACACAAGCAGGCAGTTTCTTTTTCAATTTTTAAAGGCTGGTCATTTAAATAATTTTACTTTTTGGCAGCCGTAGACAGGGGGCTAGATTCTCTGTTTTGAGGACTAGTTCCCACGCCATCATAAAAACTGTGGAGTTTCACGCGGACTCAGAGCGCGGAGCTGGACATTAAAAATAGATCCTCCGATCGGCCGTGCGCCCGACCCTGACAGCCCACCCAAACATTGCCCGGCCGCGCATAAGGTGCCCCTGCCCTCCGTCGGCTCGCCCCCGACCAGGGTGGCAGCGGACAGAGTCCGCAGCCGCCAAGCTACTATCCCGACCGACAGGACCATGTTAGATCCACACCGCCGGGACCCGGCCGGTCGGGGGCACAGAATGGCGGGGCGGGCCTCCAGCAATGGCTGCAGATAGGTGATATGTGGTGCGGCGTACTCTCGGAGCTGGCGCTGGTCCCAATTTCGTGTGGGGAACTGGATTCTCTGCTCCAGCGTCGAAAACGATTTTGCCGTCGGGGTGCGGAGAATCCAGCTCCCTATCCCCCTTCACAAGCATATATGACTGGCTGGATTCTCCATACCCCAACGCCAAAATCGCGTCCAGCGCTGGGCCGGAGAATCCATTTCCCCGCACGAAATCGGGACCGCCGTCGGTTCCCCGATTCACTGGGCCCCGAAAAACGGCGTGCTCCAAGAGTATGCCTCGCCACATATCACCTACCTGCGGCCATTGCTGGAGGCCCACCCAGCCATTCTCTGCCCCCGACCAGCCGAAGTCCCAACGGCATGGATCTAACATCGTCCTGCCGCTCAGGATACTAGTGTGGCGGCTGCGGATTCAGTCCGTGGCCACCCAGGTTGGGGGCGAGCCGATCGGAGGGCAGAGGGGGCCTTATACGCGGCCGAGCAATATTTGGGCGGGCGGTCAAGGTCGGGGGCGCGGTCGATCAGGGGGTCTATTTTTAATGTCCGGCTCTGCGGCCTGAGACTGCCGTGGAGAACGGTGCGGCCGCTTGAGGCTGCCGCCGGACATATGCACAGCCTCCGACCCAGAAGTGCGCAGGCCGGTATCTGCAGCAAAATCAGCTAGTGTTACGCCGGGTCCCTGCTAGCCCCCTGCAGGGCTAGGGATATGTGGTCCTTTCACGCCAGTTTTTCTGACGCGAAAGTCCACAGTGTTTACGACAGCGTGGGGACATCGTCCCAAAAACAGAGAATCCAGCCTGACTTCTTTAAAGATGTATAAGTTCAACACTGTGGGATGAGTAAGGCACTTGGTCCAGCACTGAGTTCAAATGGCCCTGTTGGGATTGGGTTTACCAAATGTGGGAATCACTTCTGGTCCTGTTTCCCCCTTGTAGGGGGGGGAGGGGGGAAGGGTGCAGTCCGGTGGGTGGGGGAGGGTCGGGGCAGGGGGCCTCCATGTTCCGGGGAGGGTTTTCCGCGGGAGCGACATGCCAGCCGGCCTGCCATGACAGGATGGTGGGGAAGACACGCTTGCAAGTTGAGGTCATGCTGATGGACAAAGGCAACTGGCGCCGCCATCCCGTGCGGCCACACGCCTTGATCTTGGATGCGCCCAGCCCCCCCCTCCCACACAGGAGCCGCAAAACCCAGCCCCCGTGAGGGCATGGTCAGCCCGCGGTGGCACAATGAGGAGGGAAGGGCAAAACTGGGCGGTGGACGGATACTGTGGGCAGGGCTCAGGGTGCCTGCGTGTCTGCAGCGAGACCAGGCAACTGGGGAACACATGTGCCCCATGTTACCTGGCTGTCGAGGTGTCAAAGCGCCATCGTTAACCATGTTGTATCTCCTCCTTCCCCCCCCCCCTCCTGCAGATCGTCATGTTTGGGCACCGGCCAGCGATGTTTGCCGCCGTGGCGGGGGCCGCTGCCCTGCAGGTGGTCCTCCAGAAGCGTCGACGCAGGCAGCTCAGAGCAGCTGCGGCAGCGGCGGCTGCAGCAGAGGGACTGGATGCAGAGGGCCCCGTGCCACCCGCTCAGGCTGCAGGCCCTCCCACCCGTCAGGTGCAGGAGGAGGCGGAGGGGACGATGACCACCACATCGTTGGGGATGCACAGGACAAGGATTCTGATCTTGATGGGGCGCAGGGGGAGGAGGAGGAGCAAGTGGTGGTGCCAAGGCGCCGGAGGTGCCCCATGAGGCCTCGAGTGTACCGTTACCGCATGTCGTTCGAGGACCTGCCGGACAGGGCATGCAGGAGGAGAATCCGAATGAGTAGGGAGGCCATTGTACATATGCCACCTCATGGCACACCTGGCACCACGTGGAATGGGGGGAGGACATGCTATCCCGGTGACCGTCAAGGTGACGGTAGCCCTCAACCTCTATGCGACGGGCTCTACTGCATCCGAGCAGTAACCGACGGCCTGTATGCCATCGCTGACCGGTACATCCAGTTTCCAGAGGACCTCACACACAAGGATGCCCGGGCAGCAGGATTTGCCTCCGTGGCCAGGATACCGATGGTCCAGGGGGTGATTGATGGCGTGCACATCGCCATGCGTCCACCATTAGAGAACAGGGACGTGTTCATGAACAGAAAGGGGACCCACTCCCTGAACATTCAGGTGGTCTGCGAACACCGCATGCAGATCATGCACGTGTGCGCCCAGTACCCTGGCAGTGTGCATGATGCCTTTATATTGGCGCAATCATACATCCCCGCCATGTTCGAGGGACACCACCCCCGGCTGAGGGGCTGGTTGCTGGGTGACAGGGGTTACCCGTTGCGGTCATGGCTGATGACGCCTATACGGAGGCCATATCCGGAGACCCGCTACAGTGAGGCCCATGCAGCAACCAGGGGTGTTGTGGAGAGGTGCTTTGGCCTCTTGAAGATGCGCATAAGGTGCCTGGACCGCTCTGGAGAGGGCCGGCCGCATAGTTGTTGTCTGCTGCATGCTGCATATCATTGCCCAGCATAGGGGTGATGTCCTGGAGGAGGAGGCACAATGGGAGCCCGATGAGGGCGACGCAACTGCACATGAGGAGGAGGAGGGGGATGGGGAGGGGGGGCACAAACACAACATGGGGGCTGGATATGGCCGGGAGGTTGCACGAAGCCACCGGCTTGGCGAACGTTTCACCAACGAGGGGGAGGGCATCGCTGAGCAAGGCACTTGCACCACCGTTCCGCCCAAACGCACCACCCAGCACCCCCCACCTCCCGCACCATCTGACAACCCTAGCTCCCACACCACCACTTTCACAGCACCGTAAGCCTGCGGCACAACGGGATGGTCTCACACAATTGCTTGTGTAAGCGGGTGTGATCAGTGCCATGTTGAATGATGACAACCCGCTCTGCGATGAGCTGAGCTCCGGATCGTTAGACAATGTCTGACTCATGGCCACAGCTACACCCTCCACCTGGATGGTCCCTGGATGTGTCATGGACACTCTATCACATGGCCATGTGGGGTAGCTGCCGTCGGTGTGCCGAGGACGACGGGGTGTTGAGGGGGGGGGGGGAACACACACCCGGCCTCACCGTTGTACCAAACTTAGACCCCAGCGCCACCCGGTCCCCTTCACGACCCCTCAGGCACCGGACATAGCACAGAGGCATCTAGGTTTGGTGTAACAGTGACTTTAATTGTGCCATTCACACACAAGTGCCCTAGCCCCTATAACTAAGCTGTACCCTGCACCCGTGCCAACTTACTACATATCTAACTTCTTTGCCTTACGGGCCCTACCACTATGCCTTGGGTGTTTCCCCAGACGGTACAGCAGGAGCAGAGGCGGACTGCTGAGACTCCTGCCCTGCGACGTGGCTCCCCGTCGGCGCACGTTTCCTGGGGTGGCCCGGCTTGGAATGGCCAGGCTGCTCGGCGGGCATGCTGGATGGCTTGGTGCCACCCTGGTATGTCCGCTGCCCACCAGATGCACCAGGGACGGAATGGAGTCCGAGTGTTCCGGGACCTCCCTTTCATGAGTCACCGGGACAGGCCACAGAACCTCCTCCTCCCTCGGGGAGCCCGGTGGCCCCCGGGCCTCACTATGGGACGGTGGTGCGAGTGGAGGCAAGCGCCGTGGCACCACCGATATCTGGCGCTGGCAGTCCTAGAGGCCCACTGTGGCATTGGCCAGGGTCTGAACGTCCGCAGCGATGGAGCTCAGGTAGTGCGCCATCCCTGTCAGGGACTGTGCAACCTCCTGCTGGGATTGTGCGACGCCATCCAGCACATGCGCAAGGCCGCCGATGCTCTCAGCTGGGCCATGGCCTGCTGAGACTGGGCCATGGCCTGCTGAGATTCGGCCAGACCCCGGAGCGCGGCGGCAATGTCCAGCTGGCTCTGGGACACGGCTGCCTGTGAGAGGGCAGCCCAGTCCTGGGCCACGGATGACGTGTGCACATGAAGCTCACGCCTTGCAGAACCTGACCCATGGCCGAAACCATTGCCCCCATTGCCTCCACCGCGGACGCTACCGTGCGGTGTCGGCCTGGGTGGCAGCCATGACTGGCACCACTCCCTGCTCCTGAACGTAGATGGACTCCTCCAACTGTGTCCGCAGATGCTGGAAGGCGGCCGTCATCCCGTTGTTCACTCCCTGGGTTTCCAAACGCATCGGCTCTGTGGGTGGGTCTGGTAAGTCCAAGAACCTGGTATCTGTCTGGGCATCAGCTGGGTGCTGGGCCTGGCCTGCCCTCCGACCGTCCAGCCCCTCGGCTGCTCTTACCTCCACCTGCTGTACCAGTTCAGCTGTGTGGCGCGCACCAGTCAGTGTCCCAGAAGTCTCATCACTAATGTGCCCAACCGTGGTGAGTGTATCTGCGATGGTGGAGGGTGTGGGTGACAGCAGTGATGCATGGTCCATGTCCTCATTGGTCTGGGGTCTCCTGGGTCGAGCCTTGGACCGATGGACGTTGTCCCCGGCCCATGTGAGGTGCCATGTCCAGTCTGTCCATCATCTCTCTGGCCGTCCTCTGTGCATCACTGTCCAGAGTCCCCATCCTCTGTCCGTCACTGTCCTGGCTCTCCGTCCTCTCTTCATCCGTCTCATGGCTGTCAGTGTCCTGACTGTCCGTCCTGTGTTCGTCAGTGTCGTTTCTGTCCTGCGGGGTGGGGAAAGCATCAGAGTTAGGCGGTCAGCAGCAAGACGCGCAGATGTTGGCAACATTATGATGGGTGGGGGGGGCACTGGGCACCATGCCATGGCAGCTCACAAGGGGGGTATGATGCCCATGTGGGTCGGGTGCAACATGGGCCCACCCCCCTTTCTGCGTGGGGTGGGGAGGGAGGGGTGGGGTGTGGCCTGGTGGAACTCTCAGGGTACTTACCCTGGCAGCGCTCGAGATGTCGTGGAGCTTCTTGCAGCACTGCTCTCCAGAGCGGGGAGGGGGGGGGGGGGGGGGGGGGGGTGGCCCACAGCACTGACAGCGATGCCCACTTCATGCCAGCTGCGCTTGACTGTGCTGGCCGGATACCGGTGGCCACGTCTTGGGCACAGGATCGCCCTGCGTTCTTCAACTGCGTCCAGCAGTGACTCCCGGTCATTGTCCCGGCACCTGGGAGCTGCACGGCGGGGCTCAGCCATCTCTCTCTGTCAGGCCTGTGCACGTATCGTGCACATCAAATGACGCGGCGTCATCCGGGCGTCGCGCGATGACGGCGCTGCTCTGGCGCCACGCCCACCGCGTTTCTCGCGGCCCCGCTGCTGGCCCCTTTTCAGGGCCTGAATCAATACTGCCGGCGGCCTGTTCACGCTGTCATGAAACGCGACGGCGTTCACAATGGCACGGACACTCTGACTCGCCATCGGAGAATCCCGCCCAAGGGGAATAGGAATGCTGGCGAATGGGGATTTTGGAGTTCTGACTTAGTTGAACTGCTTCTCAATAAAATGTGTCTTAGAGGCAGGGGAAGAACACTTGTCTAAATAACTTACTGTTTCTGTTACATTCAGCTGATGGGAAATACTCAGTTGAGCACGAGTTTCTTCAAGGACGTTACACGCTTAGACACCATTTTTGGATCGCGTAGCACCTAAAAAATTTGAACTGCGCTATCTGATGTCTCAGCTTGCATATCTTGCAGCTCAAGAGATGGAATCCTTTATTCTTCCCCAGAGGACATCAGTTGGAAGATTTGCCTCACTGCATGGTCAAAGGAAACAGACCATTCATTGGACAACCTCACCAGCTCGCTAGCTAGAAGGCCATGGAAATGCATTTGCAGAAGCTACGTGTTTAATAGGAATGAAGACTGGCAAGGTAAGCAAACCACCTGTCACGCATCCAGTTCCCTTTTCAAGGCCACGGCAGAATTTTCCAAACCCCCAATTTCTTGGCATAAAGAGAAATGAGAAGCCTTTAGAAAATTTAGAAAATTATGACGAACCAATCTGAAATTTCCCTCATTTATTTCTTTTCATGGTCCAGGTTGGAAATGGAGGAATGAAGACAAATTGAAATGTTATATCGAATTGCAAAGGTTAGTTTGTTCAATAGATGTGCAACTAAAGAATATGCAATATCAAAGGAAACGTATTAAAATGTTTTATGATTATAATGTTCTCTGCTACGCAGTATCAGAAATTTCTGGATCATGTTAGGAGTAGTTATCAGATAGAACACATGCTGATATTTGACAGATGTCAAGCATATTTAGCAATGCCTCGGAGGGTTAATTGCTGAGACGCTTTTAAATTAAGAACATGGGTATAAGTTTTCTAATCATATTATTAACTTACTCCTGAATGAGTTATCGTACCCTTATTATTTATATACAATCAAATTTAGACTATGAGAATTTTGAATTTCATTACATAAATTTTCAATTCAAATTGAAAATGAAATTATGCTAATGATTGATGTAAATTCTGAAGATCAGGAATATATCAATCCATGGGAAAAAGGGCTTTTAGAGTAGGCTTGTCGAAGGTACTATCTGCCAAGGCCCTTTATTCAGCCCCCAGGGCAGCATTTGAAAATGCCGGGGTGACGTTGGGGGGGAGGGGCTGGGAAGGGGGGGAAGCGGCGGGGGGGGGGGGGGGGGAAAGGGTCTCAACACACGTGTCATGGGGAACCGCAACTCAGCGGGGTTGGAGGGGGGCGCGGTAGGGCTAGGTGGTGAGTGGGGAGGCGGGGTTAGTGCCAGGAGCACAGTGCAGCCGACTCACCCTGGTCCTTCGGAGGTTTTGGAGTTTTTTGCGGCATGCATGCCAGTCCGGACGACGTTGCCCACAGTGCTGACCGCCTCTCCCACTTGCGCCCAGCTCGGTGGACGGCGGCGCCTGGCGGCCTTCCTCCCGGGTCCAGGTATAGGGTCATCCTTCTCTCCTCCACGGCGTCCAGGAGGGTGTTTAGCTCAACGTCCCTGAACCATGGCGCTGCTCTCCTTCCAGCCATCTTGTTGGTTGGGATGGTGGTGTGGAGGGAAGGACCGATTAAGTGAGGCTGTGGCGTGTGAGCCTCATGAGTGCCAATCACGGACCTGCCGAATCCGGCACCGTTTTTCATGGAATTAATTGCGTTTCACATGGCGACGGTGCTAGCCCATTGAAAGTAGTTGAATCGGTGCAGCTGTTGCGCCGTTTTTTCTGTCGTAAAATGCCACACTTACTCCGTTGACGTCAACACAGTAACGGAGAATCCACCCCAGTGTGCCTTGAAGTGGGACCTTGGAAATTTGTGCCTGGAAGAGAGGCCTGGGAGCAGTGTGTTGGAAAGCATGGTCTGGGAAACAGTGTGTTTCCCGGAGAGCACGGTCTGGGAAACAGTGTGCCTGAGAATGGGGCCCATGAAACAATGTGCCAGGAAGCAGAGCCTGGAAAAGCTGGCAGTGCTGCCAGTGGACTACAAACTTCTTTTCACGCCTGAATTGTCACTCCGAAAAAAAGAGAAAATTCTGCCTCTTAATTTTATGCTTGAAATTAATGGAGACTACAAAAACACCTGGAGGGGCGAAATTCTCCGACCCCCCGCCGGGTCGGAGAATCGCCAAGGGCTGGCGTGAATCCCGACCCGCCGGTTGCCGAAGTCTCCGGCACCGGATATTCGGCGGGGGCGGGAATCGCGTCGCGTCGGTTGGCAGGCCCCCCCGCGCGATTCTCCGGCCCAGATGGGCCGAAGTCCCGCCGATAAAATGCCTGTCCCGCCGGCGTAAATTAAACCACCTACCTTACCGGCGGGACGAGGCGGCGCGGGCGGGCTCCGGGGTCCCGGGGGGTGCCCCCACGGTGGCCCTGGCCCGCGATCGGGGCCCACTGATCCGCGGGCGGGCCTGTGCCATGGGGGCACTCTTTCTCTTCCGCCTCCGCCACGGTCTCCACCATGGCGGGGAGGCGGAAGAGACTCCCTCCACTACGCATCGCGCGGGAATGCCGTCAGCGGCCGCTAACGCACCCGCGCATGCGCCGCCCGGAGATGTCATTTCCGCGCCAGCTGGCGGGGCACCAAAGGCCTTTTCCGCCAGCTGGCGGGGTGGAAATTCGTCCGGCGCTGACCTAGCCCCTTAAGGTTGGGGCTCGGCCCCCAAAGATGCGGAGCATTCCGCACCTTTGGGGCGGCGCGATGCCCGACTGATTTGCGCCGTTTTGGGCACCAGTCGGTGGACATCGCGCCGTTTCCGGAGAATTTCGCCCCTGATTCTGATGTTAATGGTGATGTATTGGACAGTAGACAGGGAAAGGAGAAGACTGACTAAATGATTTCTGCTCTTATTAAAGCCAATAGATAGGTATTTGATAACACTGGTAACACTGCATATTTGAGTCGAAGATTGTGGATTCACATTGAACTACAGAGATTGAGTATGTAATTGAGGCCTACAGTCCAATGCAGTATGAAGGAACATTGTTACCCTAATTTGGGAAGCCCAATAGTCAGACATTTGTGAAGATTATGGGCTGAGAAAAGACAGAAAAGGGCTACTTAGTGTTAATTGTTAAAATTAAATCTGTGATGTGGAAATAAGAAATGTGGGCAGCACGGTAGCACAGTGGTTAACACTGTTGCTTCACAGCCTCCAGGGTCCCAGGTTCCGATTCCCGCTTGGGTCACTGTCTGTGCGGAGTCTGCACATTCTCCTTGTGTCTGCGTGTGTTTCCTCCGCGTGCTCTGGTTTCCTCCCACAAGTCCCGAAAGACGTGCTGTTAGGTTGAATTCTGAATTTTCCCCCTGTGTAACCTGAACATGCGCCGGAATGTGGTGACTAGGGGCAATTTACAGTAACTTCATTGCAGTGTTAATGGTAAGCCTACTTGTGACAATAAAGAATTATTTTAAAAAGAAATTAAGCATTCCTGATGCTAATTGCAGCCATGCAGTCTCCTGAACACAAATCTTCAATGACTTGAAAACAAGGAAACTGAAATCAGGATTCTGTACCTGAGATATTTGGAGAGACTAAGACAGCTGGGAATATTTACACTGGACAGATAACTCAGGAATGATGGGACATCAGGGGCGAAATTCTCCGTTATCGGCGCGATGTCCGCCGACCGGCGCCAAAATTGGCACAAATCCCACCTGCATCACGCAGCCCCAAATGTCGCTAAGTCTCCGGCCCGGAATGGGCTAGCAGCGACGTGACGCTGTCCACGCTGGCTCACGTGGTTCACAGCCGTGCGGCGGTCATGCACGCCGCAACGGCGTAACGGCGCATAAGATACGCTGCTCCCCCACCCGACCAGAAGACCCGACCGGATGGCCGCCCGCCACCCAGCCCCGAGGTTCCAGTCCCGCGACATTGAGGCGTTCCTGGGCGCAGTGGAGCAGAGGAGGGAGGCCCTGTATCCCGGACACGGCCGCAGAGTCGCCCCACGCCACAGCCGGCGTCTGTGGAGGGAGGTGGCAGAGGCCGTCAGCGCTGTGGCTCTGACACCACGGACAGGCACCCAGTGCCACAAGAAGGTGAACGACCTCGTCAGTGCAGCCAGGGTGAGCCCCCCCTGCCTGATATCCATATCCCCCATCCCCATATACCCCCTCCCCCATATCCCCCTCCCCCATATCCCCATTCCCCATATCCTCCCTCCCCCATATCCCCCATACCCCCTCCCCATATCCACCCTCCCCATATCCCCCTCCCCCATATCCCCCCTCCCCAATATCCCCCTCCCCATATCCCTCTCCCCCATATCCCCCTCCCCATATCCCCCCTCCCCCATATCCCCCCCACCCCATATCCTCCCTCCCCCATATCCCCCCTCCCCATATCCCCCTTCCCCCATATCCCCCTCCCCCATATCCCCCTCCCCCATATCCCCCTCCCTCCCCATATCTCCCTCCCCATATCCCCCCTCCCATATCCCCCCTCCCCATATCCCCCCTCCTCCATATCCCCCTCCCAATATCCCCCTCCCCATATCCCCCTCCCCATAACCCCCCATATATCCCCCTCCCCATATCCCCCCTCCCCCATAACCCCCCATAATCCCCCTCCCCATATCCCCCCTACCCATAACCCCCTTCCCCCATATCCCCCTCCCCATATCCCCCTCCCCATATCCCCCCATATCACCCCTTTCCCCCCTCCCCCATAACCCCCCTCCCCCATATCCCCCCTCCCCATATCCCCCTCCCCCATATCCCCCTCCCCCATATTCCCCCTCCCCCATATCTCCCCCTCCCCATGTCCCCCCTTCCCCATGTCCCCCTCCCCCATGTCCCCCATACCCCCCTCCCCCATATCCCCCCTCCCCCATATCCCCCATATCCCCCTCCCCATATCCGCCCTTCCCCCATTCCAGCCCTAACCTTAACCTCTGCAATACACGTTCAACCGATGGTGTGCATTCAAATACCTGTCTAACACTGTTGCCTTTTACCCCTGCCACCACCCCCCCACAGGCGAAGCGCGCACACAACACCAGGGAGCATGTGAGGACTTGAGGAGGCCCAGCTGATGAGAGGCCAATGACCGGAACACGAGGGAAGGGCCCTGTGAACTGGCTGGCAGATCTGAGGACCGGGAGGTTGCTGATGCAGAGGTCGGGGGCCCACCAGCAAGTGAGCCACCGACAGCTCGTCCCCATATCCCCCCTCCTCCATATCCCCCCTCCCCCACATCACCTGATCACTGCCTGCATGTCTAACCCATGCATGCTTCAATTGTGTATCGCAGGAGCAAACGTCGAGGCACCCATCCCCGCAGACACAGACCGCCCGCATGATGCCCCTCGGAGACCACGGGAGACGGAGAGACCTGGACCCTCTGGCATGCGACCGCCCGCACGATGCCCCTCGGAGACGGAGAGACCTGGAGCAACAGGGAGACGGCGCCCCCGTCTCATGCGGTGCGGCGACGCAGACGTGTGCCACTCAGCGACGAGAGGGGCAGTCACAGGCCCCCGTCACAGCTGAGCCACGAAACCACAACCCAGGACACCCCTACCCAGGACACCCCTACCCAGGACCACCCTACCCAGGTAACTGAAATACCGGACAGTGACACAGATTGGATGGGCAGAAACGAACCGCCACCCCAAAGTGCCATGGACTCAGAGTGGGACGATGTGCACGCCACAACGCCACTGCTGTCACCAACACCCTCCACCATCGCAGAAACACTCACCACGGTTGGGCACTTTAGTGATGAGGCGTCTGGTACACTCACTGGTGCGCACAACACAGCTGTCCGATACAGCAGGTGGAGGTAGGAGCAGCAGAGGGACCGGGCGTTCGGAGGGCAGCCCAGCCCAAACGAAACATCAGCCGCCCAGGATGGATCCCGGGTTCCTGGAGTTATCACACCCACCCATAGGTCCGATGCAACACCGAACCTGAGACGAGCGAAGAGGGTGGCGGCCAGCTTGCGGCGGCTGCAGTCGCAGGTGAAGGAGTCACCCGCGTCCAGGAGCTAGCAGTGGTGCTGGTCATGCGTGCCACCCAGGCCGACACCGCATGGGTGGCGTCCGCGGTGGAGGCAATGGGTGCGACGGTATCAGACATGGGGAGCAGTTTGCGAGGCCTGGGCTTTCCCGTGCAGGCGGGGTCTGTGGCCCAGGACATGGCTGCCCTCCTCACAGGAGGTCATGAGCCAGCGCCAGCGGCAGATGGCAGAGGGCTCAACTCCGTGGCACAGTCTCTGAAGGCCATGGCCCAATCTCAGCAGGCCATGGCCCAGTCTCAGCAGTCCATAGCCCAATCTCTGCAGGCCATGGCCCAGTCTCAGCAGTCCATAGCCCAATCTCTGCAGGCCATGGCCCAGTCTCAGCAGGCCATCGCTGAGGGCATCGGTGCCATTGCCCATGTGCGAGCCGGTGTCGCACAGTCACAGACAGCGATTGCCCTACCCCCTGAGCTCTAGGGCTGCAAACCTGCAGACCCCTGTCGATACCAGCACAGGCCTCCAGGGACTGGCAGTGCCAGATGTCAGGGGGCGTCGGATGGCCAGTCCGTTCGCATCCCCCACCCATGTAGAGGCCTGGGGGCCATCGGGCACCCGAGGGAGGAGGAGGTGCTGGGGCCCGTTCCAGGTCCCTCTGTAGGGGAGGTCCCGGTACACCGCGACACCTCGGACTCCCCCCTTCCTTCCCAGGTGCATCGGGTGGGCAACGGGCAGGACAGGCTGGCAGCTCGCCATCCCAGTCGCCCGGGCCGCAGCCTGGCCCATCTAGGCCAGGACGCCCCAGGAAACGCCCGCCAAAGGGATCCCGTGTCAGAGGGCAGGAATCACAGGAGTCCACCTCCAGTTCTGCTGTACCATCTGGGGAACCACCTAGGCGTAGTCAAAGGGCCCGTAAGGCCAAACAATTAGACACTGAGTAAGTTGGCACGGGTGCAGGGCACAGATGAGGTTTAGGGGCTAGGGCACGTGCATGAACTCCTTTCGTTATTAAAGTCAATGTTACACCGACAGAAGTTGCCTTTTGTGCTCTGTCCAAAGTGTGCGGGGGTGTCATGTACGTTGAGCGCAAGTGTGTGTGTGAGGGGTGGTCTTACCTCAGCCCCAGGTGAGTCTGCCCCTTTCCCCTGGCCGCCATCAACATCCCCCGGGCAGAGGACGGGACCGTGCGCTGCAGTGTCACAGCCGCATGCAGGGATGGTCCGGGTGGATGGTGGTACTGTGGCCATGGGTCAGACATAGTCCAACGATGTGGAGCCAGGAGCTCATCGCAGGGCGGGTTGTCCATCATCCTCCATGGCCTGCAATAGACACGCGTCCCACCGGCAACTGTGTGAGCCCGGCCGTTGTGCCGCAGGTGGGTCGCCAATGGGGGGGGGGGGGGGTGCATGCCGGTGGGGTGTGGTGGGGTTGGGGAGGGGGGTGAGGTGCTGGGTGGGTGGATGGGTGGGGGGTGTGGGTGGTCGGCTGTTGCCACGGTGTGCGGTCTGTGGCCATACTACCCGATTCCCACGCTCATCTAGTCAGTGAAGCGGGCGTCCATCTGCCTGTCCCATGCCCGCTGGCCCAGCCGGTAACGGTGGACAGCCACCCCGCCCGTGTCTAGCCCATCTGCCCTGACCATTGCCCCCATCCCCCTCATCTGGGATGACTGCGCCTCTTCCTGCTGCTCCTCCACTCCGCCCTCCTCTGCCTGCGGCACATCGCCCCTCTGCTGGACTATGTTGTGCAGGACGCAGCACACCACAATGATGCGGCCGACCCTATCTGACCGGTACTGGAGGGCGCCCCCAGAGAGGTCCAGGCACCTGAAACGCATCTTCAGCACACCAAAGCACCTCTCTATCCACTCCCCTTGTCGCTACATGGGCATCATTGTCGCGGTTCTCCGCCTCATTGCGTCGCCTCCGTATAGGCGTCATCAGCCACGATCGCAATGGGTAGCCCCTGTCGCCCCAGCAAACAGCCCCTCAGCCGGGGATGGGCGTCCCTCGTACATGCCGGGGTGTAATGACCGCGACAACACACATGAGTCGTGTACACTGCCCGGGTAACGGGCGCAGACATGCAGGATCATCATGCGGTGGTCACAGACCACCTGTACGTTTCATCGAATAGGTCCCCTTCCTATTGGTGAACACGGTCCTGTTATCTGCAGGTGGCCGCACGACGACGTGCATCCCATCAATCGCGCCCTGGACCATGGGGGACCCGGCCACGGCAGAGAAGCCCACGGCCCGGGCATCTTGGCTGGCCCGTCCACAGGAGC